>NC_140949.1:6575000-7305000 GCF_014529385.1 Adiantum capillus-veneris
TGAGGTCTACTCCTCACTGGGCAAGTAGGAAGTAATGTTGGGGTATAAAGCCCAATGTGGTCGCCCAAGTAAGTGGGCGGGCCGCCAGGTATGTACACATATTCTTTTGTAAAAACCTAATAAGAACTCACTATGCTCTACACGTAGAGCTCGGTGTGCTCAGAATTTCATTCTGAGGTCATCTCGGTTACTATTCGGCTTCGACAAAGTTCTGCGCAGGCCATTTTCGAATACGTGGTCTCAGCGGGTGCAGATCCGCAGGTGCAAATCCGACTCTGCAAATTTGGGGTTTTCGGCCTACGACTGCATGTGCTGAGGATATCGACACTCCCAGAGTGTTGATTTGTGGCTGTCTAGACATCGAAGGACGGCTCACAGTTCTTGGAGGCGTGTCACATACGACACGGGCGCATCTACACACAGACTGTAGGCGACATCCACTAGTTCATCAGGTAGCTTGTGTTTGCTGCTTGATATTCCAGATTTCATCCTGACATTGCAGGTACTTCCACATGGGATGTATTGTCAGAGATGATGTATGTCTGTTGAGGGTTTGTTGGCTGTGAGTCACTCAGCAAACAACCG
Source organism: Adiantum capillus-veneris (assembly GCF_014529385.1). Taxonomy (NCBI): domain Eukaryota; kingdom Viridiplantae; phylum Streptophyta; class Polypodiopsida; order Polypodiales; family Pteridaceae; genus Adiantum; species Adiantum capillus-veneris. The sequence goes on from NC_140949.1 coordinate 6,575,586, forward strand.
CCGCAGCGGTTACAGCATACAGTGGGAAATTTGTGGATGTATGACTTTGTGGGAAGTCTATGTACTGTCAGATTTACTGCAGCCTTTGTTGAGGGTCGAGTGAGGTTTTATTGAGCTGGGGGATTCTCGAATGTTGAGATCCTTTCGGTGATACAGGTCTTGGAGCGATCCCTCGAGCACCCTTAGATAGGCAGCTAGGATGTATTGACTGTGAGTTAGACAGTTGGGATTGCATCTTTGCTTTACTGCCGTTGAGGCATTGTCGCAGTCTATGCTTACAGGACAGTGACAGGACAGTCAGAGACAGTACAGGTGTAGGACAGGTTTACCCACAGCTTACAGTGTCAGAGAGACAATGTTTTTTGAGCTGTTTTTTGGTCTGTTTTTTAGTACACCAAAGCCATTTTACAAAGGAGACTCTGCCGAAATTTATGCAAAATCTGAAGCTTTCTCGATTCATTTGACAGGTTGATATTGGTTCAGAGGTCAGTTTACAAGGGAAACTCTGCTGAATTTTTCCCAGGAAAGTAAACTACTGTGAAGCGTAGCTATGGCTGGATCACAGGATACTACTCTTTACAATATCAAGAAGCTGGATGGAACCAATTTCCCATTGTGGAAGAAGCAGATTTGGCACGTGTTGGTACAAAAGAAGCAGATAAAACCTATAAAGCTCAAGGGGATAAAACCAGAAGATATGGACGAAGATGAATGGAGTGAAATGGATGAATTGGCACTTTCTACCATTATGCTGACTTTGGCAGAAAGCGTTTACTTCAATGTAGCAGACGAGATGTCGGCTTATCAAGCATGGATAAAGCTGAGTGATCTTTATGAGAAGCAGAGTGCAGCTCCACAGGTATACTGGCTTAAGAAGCTTGTTGACTTGAAGATGAAAGAAGGGACACCTATGTCCAATCATCTGAATGAATTCAACACCATCTACAGTCAGTTGTCAACTCAAGGTGTCAAGTTTGATGAACCTGTTAGAGCTATGTTCCTGTTGATCACATTGCCGAAAAGTTGGGACACTTTTCGCACAGCTTTGAGTAATTCTGCACCTCCAGATGGTTTGAACATAGCAAGTGTAGAAGGAAGTCTGCTTACTGAAGAAACCAATAGAAAGACAATGGAAAAAGGCAAAGGAACAGCCTTAGTTGTCAGGGAAAGGACCAAAGAAAAGTACAAAGGTGGAAAGAGGAATCAGTCTCGTAGCAAGTCCCGCAGTGCTAAAGGCAAGAGTGACATAGAATGCTACCATTGTGGCAAGAAGGGTCACATGAAAAGAGACTGCAGAGAATGGAAAGCAGAAAAAGGCAAAGAGAAAGCTGAAGAGCATGGTAAGAAGAACAAGTCCTCAGTGAAGATTCAAGAAATAAATGTGACAAACACTGTTGCAGAGGATGACAGTCTAGTGTCAGGAGACATCTACTTCTTGAAGAATACAATGGACTCATCTCTTCTTACAGCATCTGAAGGAAATGCACTGAGTGACTGGATTATAGACTCAGGGGCATCACTTCATGTGTCTCCAAACAAGGAGTGGTTTACCTCTTATGTGACCACTAAAGATCATGTTCGGCTAGGCAATGGGCAGACATGTGAGATCTTAGGTGTTGGAGATGTTCAATTGAAGTTTCAGAATGGCTCTTCTTTCACGCTGAAGAATGTGAGACATGTTCCCGCAATTACAAAGAGCTTGATCAGCACAGGTTTACTTGATGATGCTGGCTACGTCACCACTTTTGGACAGAACATGTGGAAGATATCCAAGGGTTCTATGACAGTAGCACATGGAGTAAAGTCTGGAGGACTTTACATGATTTATGTATCAAATGTCTCTAAAAATGTAATCAATGTAACCGAGCAGCCGAACATTTCTTTGTGGCATAGCCGGTTAGGACATATGTCCAAGAAGGGAATGGAAATCTTGTCTCGTTCTGGTTATTTGCCTGGCTTTTCATTTAATGATTTTGAATTCTGTGAACATTGTCTGTATGGTAAGCAAACACAGCAGCCACATAAGCATAGAAGCAGTAGAAGAGATACACAGTTGGCACTTGTTCATAGTGATTTGTGTGGACCTATGCCTAACCTATCTCTAGGGGGAGCTTCTTACTTTATGACATTTATAGATGATTACTCGAGAAAGTATGGGTTTACTTTCTCAAGCACAAGGATGAAGCGTTTAGTGTTTTCAAAACGTTTGTGACACTTGTGGAGAATCAGAGTGGCAAGAAGCTTAAATGCTTACGCACTGACAATGGTGGAGAGTATGTTTCAAAGGCCTTTCAGGACTTTTGTGAGTCAAAAGGTATAAAACGTGAACTTACTGCTCCTTACAATCCTCCTCAAAATTGGTGTTGCTGAGAGGATGAATAGGACCATACAAGAGAAGGTCAGAAGTATGTTGTCTAATGCACAGCTGCCAAATGGGTTTTGGGCTGAAGCTGTATCAACAGCTGTTCATCTTGTAAATAGATCTCCTAGCAAGTTTTGCAGAAGGATTCAGTGCCAGAGATGGTATGGTCAGGCAAAATGCCCTCATACAAGCATCTCAGAGTCTTTGGCTGTGAGGCATATACTCACGTTCCAAAGGAATTTAGGAACAAACTTGAGCCAAAGAGTAGAAAGTGCATCTTTCTAGGCTATGGTAATTCTGGTGAGATGGGGTACAGACTTTGGGATCCCGAATCCAAAAGGTTGTCCGTAGCAATGATGTTCACTTTAATGAATCCAAATATCATTCTAAACCAGAGAGGGTTGAGGAGATTAGAAGAGTTGTCTTCCAAGAAGATGGACCTGCACGTGCAAGACAAAATGTCAGGGCTCAAGAGGAGCAAGGACAGGATAGAGTGGAACCACAGGTTGTGGCTGAGCCTGAGCCACCTATTGTGCGTAGATCTGGACGTGTCACGCGACCTCCTGATAGGTTTGTTCCATCTATGAACCATGTCATGTTGACTGATTGCAATGAGCCTTCATGTTACAAGGAAGCAGTGCAAATGAAGGACTCCGGGAATTGGCAATTGGCCATGCAGTCAGAGATGACAGCTCTGCATAAAAACAAGACATGGAAGCTAGTTAAATTACCACAGGGCAAAAAGGCTCTACCTTGTAAATGGGTTTACAGGTATAAGATCACCGCTCATGATAGTCAGCCAAAGTACAAAGCAAGGCTTGTTGCCAAGGGCTTTAAGCAAGAACAAGGCATTGACTTTGATGAAGTCTTCTCTCCGGTGGTCAAGATGACTACATTGAGATGCTTTCTTGCATTGGTTGCCATATTAGATTTGGTGTTGCACCAAATGGATGTCAAGACAGCGTTTTTGCATGGTGATTTAGATGTGGAAATTTACATGCAGCAGCCAGAAGGGTTTGTTGAGAAAGGCAAGGAAGATTGGGTATGCCAGTTGTTAAAGAGTCTTTATGGCTTAAAACAATCACCGAGGGCATGGTACCATAAATTCCACAAGTTTATGCTTTCTCAAGGCTACAAACGTAGTGAGTTCGATCACTGTCTATATACAAAGAAGGCTAAGGATGGTAGTTGGATGATCCTTATTTTGTATGTGGATGACATGTTGATTGCTGGTAAGCACTTGGAAGAAATTTCAGCTTTGAAGTCAAAGATGGCAAAATCGTTTGACATGAAAGACATGGGTGAGGCAAGTCATATACTTGGTATGCGCATTGAGAGAGACAGATCAAAGAAGTTGATTTGGTTATCTCAAACAGAGTATATTGACAAGGTTTTGCAACGTTTCAATATGGAGAAGGGAAAGGCACTGAGTGTTCCATTGCCACCATATGTGAAACTTAGCAAACAAGATTGTCTTGTGTATGAGGAAGAACAAGCTGAAATGGATAAGATTCCATATGCGTCTGCAGTGGATAGTTTGATGTATGCAATGATTGCTACTCGCCCAGACATTGCATTTGCAGTGGGAGTAGTAAGTCGATACATGTCAAACCCAGGTAAGAAACATTGGGAGGCAGTGAAAGGAATATTGAGATACCTGAAAGCTACAAAGAGTATGCGTATATGCTATGGGAGTCAGGAGCTAAGTGTAAAGGGTTTTACAGACTCAGATTATGCAGGTGACTTAGACAACCGAAGGTCTACGTCAGGGTATGCCTTTACATTGGCTGGTGGAGCAGTATCATGGCCTTCTAGATTACAAGATTGTGTTACTCAGTCTACTACAGAGGCTGAATATGTTGCAGCATCAGAGGCATGCAAAGAATCAATTTGGCTTAATCGACTAGTAACAGATTTGGGAATCAAAGAAGAGATGCCTGTGTTATATTGTGATAGTCAAAGTGTTATACAATTGGCTCGCAATCCAGTTTATCACTCGAAGACAAAGCATGTGGATGTGAAGTATCATTTCATCACGGAAATGCTCGAGGATAAGCAACTTCAGCTTGTCAAAGTTCACACCACAGAAAATCCTGCTGATCTACTTACAAAAGGACTTCCCTCAGAGAGCTTTGCGCATTTTCGCAAGCAGTTAGGTGTAGGGTAGTACATCACTTCTCTACATCTCTTGTATATTAGCTTGTATAGTAGCTTCTCTCACACTTAAAGTACCACATTGGACTTTAAGTGGGAGGTTGTTGGGGTATAAAGCCCAATGTGGTCGCCCAGGTAAGTGGGCGGGCCGCCAGGTATGTACACATATTCTTTTGTAAAAACCTAATAAGAACTCACTATGCTCTACACATTACAGTAGAGCGAGTTCACTATATCGTCGTGCTCTTCTTCTCGCACTCTCTCTCGCGTCGCACTTCCGCTCGTACTCCTTCAAGTAAAAATTGCAAAATGCATGCAACACTTTATGTATTGTGAAGGCGTTCTAAAGGGCAACGTCTGAAATTTGACATGTGCTTTGTTTCGAGAACATGATTGGTTTTGATGTGTGCATTGCATTGTAAACCAAATTTAACAAAATTTGACTACATTCAATTGCGTATACAAGACTACAGGTAGTAGCATTATATAACAACAAAAGGTGGGGTAGATGGTGGCTGAATTGATTATTTTTTTAGTAGATAACAAAAACATGGATTCTATACAGAAGACTTGCGAAAAACCAAAAGTTTGGGCCGATTGTGGTCGGCAGTGCTTGGATTCAAACAAAACAAATATAGCAAATGCCTGTAGGAAGAGAAGATGATTGAAGTAGTATTAAGTAAAGATAACAAAAAAGGCTAAGCTCACACTTATTGTTGCATCTTCTGCATTCTTTTTTGTCGTGCAAGAGCATGGAATGATTGCACGATTACTTTCTTCACTCATCATTGGTTCTGTCGGCAATGTGGTGCAATATTTTCATATGTAAATTGGTTTGCTTGCTGACAATTGCTTCTTTCTGAAATGGGTTGTGGCAAGGTGGCTTCATTTGCTGCTTCATTTCCCCCAAGAAATGTTGGTCGATTTTCAAATCCGGTGTCCTCTTCTTCCATGAGTTTCCTGAAACTCATTGCGTTTGTTGTATACCCTTGACCTAGAAACATGATTTGTCCAATATGAGTTGCTACATTTCCTTGTGTTGCAAACATATTGTCTTCAAATTGAGCTACCATGTTGTTTAAAGCTAAAATAGACTCATCCTCAACATTATCATGCACTAGGGTAGATGGTACTTGGGAAATGTCATCTTCAATTGTGAAAGTTGGATCATCACGTAAGACGATGTGGTTGCATGGCATTCCTTCAAGAACCATAGCAGATGGGTTTAGCGGCCAAATTCCATTGTCGTGAAACCCTGCCTTAATGTTTGACTCGGTGAAGGAAGTAGCAATAGCCTTTGCCACGATAGAAGCCAACTCTGTTTTACTTTCCTCTCTTGAAGATGATCTTTGTTGCCATACATCTCTTTCTTTTTGGAACTGAACCTTAAGTGACTTGAATACAGAGACGTCCAAGGGTTGTAATTTATGTGCGGTGTGAGCTGGAAGTGTGATTATGTCTATCCCTGCTTTGCATGCCTTATCAACCTCTTCTACAAAACATGGCTCCCATGGCCATCAAGAATTAAAAGGTGTCTGCTATCTTTTCCTATTCTTTGAGTGATTGCATTATCAAAGTGTTCAAGCCATGCTTGGAATAACTCACCTGTCATCCATGCCTTCTTTTGCATGGCCATTGCAACACCTTCTTCGCAATTTTGGATGTAATTGATGGTTATTCGATTACCCTCAAAGATGTAGTACGAAGGAATAGCTTGACTTGTAGCATTAACACAACATAACACTGCCATCCACTCCCGAGAGTTGCATGTTATTCCATAGACTGTCTTTGCACCCTTCTTTGCAAGGACCTTCATCCCCTTATCCCTAGAGCCTTGAAACCCTGTTTCTTCAACATTCCAAATATTTGTCGATGGATAGTTGTACTTTTGGTAAACGGTTTGAATGTTGTCATGAAGTGATTTCACAATTCTAGGTCTAAAGCGAGTTGCTCTTGATTGGTCTAGTCCCTCTCATACTCTGAAGACTAACTTTGGATGTTGCTTTCGAAAACTATCCCACCTACTTTTCCCTGGAATGCCATTGGAGAACAAAGTGTGTCTTGTTTGACATAGTTTTGCTACCTGGAGTTTGACATCCAAAACTGAAACACCATGTCCGGTTCACACTTCAAGTATATCCATTGAAGTAAATCGTCCTCCTCCTCTGTTGGTAGTTGCTTTCGGGGTCCTTTCTTTTTTGTTTGGGTCCTCCCCTCTTCCCAGTTTGATACGGTTGTTCCAAATTGAAGTGAGCATTTATGTAAAGAGAGGCCATTTTCTCTTGCTTGAAGAGCTTTAGCCATGTCTTGCTGAGTCCAAGTGAGTCGTGTGCGCTTTTTAGGCCTTGGTGGCATATTCGGAGAGTTTATAATTTTCTTAGAGATCGCAGGAGCTATGTTGTTTGTGGTAATTCTAGGCTATGAGAAATTGGGTTTATACATGCGAGCAAGTGATGGTATTCTGACTGCTTTTTGAGCTCTCGATGATACCGTTCTAGCTCATGTTGTAGTTCTTATTTTGCCAATGTTTTCAACCTCCTTAGAAGAAGGTGTTGATAGAAAGGAAGTTTGGAGTTGGATATATTTGGCTGGCTAGTTCTTGTCCTTCTAGGTGATAATACATTGAGTCTTCTCTTTGCCGTATGTGCCCTGACATACAAACAAAAAGAGTATTTGGCTCAAAATTTGTGGTGATAATACAAGACTCCTCTTTGCCATATGTGCCCTAACATAACGAGGCACATACCAGTAGAAAGCTCATTTAATTTAAAATGCAATTAGAATGCACATGCTATATGGTTACTTATAGGTACTACGATTTGATGGCTCTAGTTTGGTTTGCTTTTGAAAAGGTGTGAATACTCCTTTACTAAAAATTTCCTCTTTGGCGCTGGTTTTGGTGGACTATTTTTTGGACTTGTTGGGTTGTTTGTTGAATTCTCTGGCTTTTAAATTGAGGTGGAGGATGTGGTAGCTTTGGGGGAAAATGAATGGAGGCTTTTTGCGAGGAAGCTTGCAAAATGGGGATCACATGCACCCGGCCTCCACAACAACATACTCCCACCATTCTTGTGCAGTTTCAGGGATGTGCAAATTAGACCCTCAAGCATGGGGTGTCATTCTAGCAGACATGCCTTGCACTCACAAGGAGATGTAGATGCCATTGAGAGTCCTGGAACAATCTCTTAAAGGGGTTGTGTGTTGAGGTGCTTCAAATTATGTGTGGAGGGGTGTTTAAAGTGCAGAGACAGTTGTATACCCTTTGTTGTGTCGTTATAAGAGAAGATGATTGGCTGCTATGTTGTATACTCTTTGTTGTGTCGATATGAGAGAGAGTGCATGCTTGTGCTTGGTGGTTGTGTTGTGATCACAGAGTGTGCAGGTTTAGGCCTAAAGGTTGTTGTTGCTAACAGAGGCTCTTTGCGTAGGTGTGTGCATACTTTGATAAAAATTTGTAGAGAGTTTGAGGCAAGATGGTAAGACGCTACCTGATTTTATTATATAATGACTTGAGGTTGAATGCACGATCATAATTATCCTACCTAGCTATAATGTTTCTTCACATTTGCTGAGGTTGGCTTTCTATTCAGGTAGTGGGTCATAAAGGAGCAACTCCTTTATATGATGAAGGCGATGCCCCACCAGTTTGAAGCATGATTGGGTGGTAGTATGGAATCATCTTCAAGAGATTCGAAAGCAAATTGTTGGTCTGAGTGGTGACGAGCATGACTCAAATGAAAGCAAGTATAGTCTTGTGAAATATGCAGTCTGTCACGATGTAAAAATACCCCTTTACTGGGTATCTAAATGATTATTTTTTGCTTACGTTAGTCTCTAACTTGTGTCCCTGTTCTGGTACCCGGCCCGCTATTGGCCCCTTTACCCTAGAGAGAGAGGAGGAAGTGAGTAGAAGTAAAAGGAGTCTGAGGTAGAAGCAAGAGAGAAAAAGGAACATAGTACCACAGATTTTAATCATAAAATTAATTTTGTAATGTAGGAAATATTTTCAAGGGTGTTTCAAGAGAGTATGAAATGAAGTAGAAGTAAGAGGAGTCAAAGGTAGAAGTGAGAGAGAAAAAGGAAAATAGTATCACACATCTTAATCATATAATTTCTTTTATAATGTAAGAAATGTTTTAAAGCGTTTTTCATTCTCTGCATTAGAATTGACTTAGTATAAGTGTAATGTATTGCCGATGCTATATTTTTTGCTTTGCAAATGCTTGGTATCTCCAGCAGCTACGTCCTCGATGCTTCCAAGGAGCAGTCTTGATTCTCATGCAATCAATGTTTTTTGCCACCTCTTGCATATTGAGGGTTGCATACATGTTACTCATTACCACATATGTTGTGTTAGGCTTCAAGCCAACTGATCGGACACCCATCACATTGACCGTACTAACCTTATCTATTTTGTTGGTCATATAGAACAATAAGGGGTAGTGACGTATTCCAAATCCTCACTAAGAGATCCACAAACACTATGTGTTTACTCTTCCTTCTGTTAGTGCCTTATGTGTCAGGGTAGTTACTTTTTGATTGTAACTAAGGTCTTAGCTTTAAGCCTTAGGGGTTTGTTTACACAAGGACTTTATGCATAGGTAGTTTAAAAAACATTAGAATGGTCATGTGACGTATGGCAGTTTTTTAATCTAACGGATATGCAGTTTTTGGCAGTTCCCTGTAGTTGTACTGCTGTTTTCGCTCTGTAGTCCGATGGTGATGATGAATATACAGTGAATGCATTACTTTCTTATCTTCATTATGGTGTTTCTTCTTCATCTACTCTGCAGTTATATGATTAGTTGTGCAGTCTCCTGCCTCGTTTATCTTTATATTGCATGATTCTTGTATTGATTACCCGTTAGGGCTGTGAGCCCCTAACACCCCCCTCTCACTTTGCAGACATCGCATACTCTTCAAGTGGTATTAGAGCCGTAGGTTATGGTGCTACTCCTCTCCCGACATTTCTCTCTTTTAGACGAGCCTCACATCGGTAAGGGATCAAAGCTCGGAGCTTCCATGGCTATGGAGGCGTTGTGATCTTGATAGATAGAGTTCGCGTATCAAGGTGGCAAGGGGTTGAAGTCGACAGCCACAAGCGATGAGAGATCGATCTTTCTGTGATCTCAAAGAGAAAGAGAAGCATGTTGCTCAAATTTAGGGCAGATTGACAGCAGGTCGTTGTTTTGCTCATAACTTGAGCTACAAAACTTGGATTCAAAAAGTTCTTTAATCAAAATGGAGATCTCTTTGAGCGCTATGACTTTGTAGTAGAATTGATCAGCTAGTTTTGATTGTAGTATGTAGAGGCTATTTTCTCAAGAGAGGTTGTGCATTTAAGTTGAGTAAGAGAGGACACAAAGAAAGCATCTCTTTGAGCTTGTCAAAAGCATCTTGCTTCTTAGCAGTCCATGAATACTTAACGTTCTTCTTTGTTAAGTCATGTAATGGTCATGCTATTTGAGAAATTTTTGTTATGAAGCGTCTATAGTATGCACACATACCAATAAAGCTTCTTAGCTCATGTAGATTCCTTGGATTAGGCCATGCTTTTATTACCTCTAACTTTGATGGATCCATACAGATACCATCTTGAGAGATAATATGACCTAAGTATTGAATCTCTTGAAGGAAAAAATTGCTTTTCTTTTGGTTGAGAAAAAGCTTGTTCTCCTTCAATGCTTGAAAAATCACTTGGATATGTTGCTTGTGTTCCTCCAAGGACTTGGAGTAGATGATGATATCATTGAAGAACACTCAAGTGAACTTGTGGTAGGGTCTAAATATTTTCTCCATCAAACGGTTGAATGTGGCTGGTGCATTGGTCAAGCCAAAAGGCATGACTAGATATTCATAAAGACCAAACATTGTACAAAACGCGGTCTTTAGGATATCTTCATCCACTATCCTTATTTGATGATAGCCACTTTCAAGGTCAATCCTAATAAACTAGGTAGAGCCTTATAGCTTATCAAACATATCTTCTACCCGAGGCACGGGAAATCTATTTTTAATAGTGATATGATTTAGTGCTCGATAGTCCACACACATACGGTATGTACCATCTTTCTTTTGCACTAAAAGGACTGGAGAACAAAAGGGAGAGGAGCTAGTCTTCACCATCCCTTTGTCTACCAATTCTTGTACTTACCTCATGTAATCTCCTCTTGTTGAGCTTGGGAAACTCGATAAGGAGGCTTGTTAGTCGGTGGGCTTCCTGGTAGGAGCTCAATTTGATGGTCATCATCCCCTCGTTTTGGAGGTAAGCCCATAGGGATATCATTGATGAAAACATCTTGGAATCCATTTAGAAAAGTAGACAGGTCTAACTCTTCTTGATTCCTACCATTTTCATTTGATAAATCATTAGCATCATTAGTGGATTCTTTGACAAAATGTGGAGGATTCCTCGCCGCGAAGAAGAAGGAGCCGCCGCTTCGCCGCCGCCGTGCCGTCGTCGCAATGCTCGATCGCACTCTCTCTCTCTCTCTCTCTCTCTCTCTCTCTCTCTCTCTCTCTCTCTCTCTCTCGCATACACACACACACAAGGAGATGAAGAAGAAGAAGATGGAGATGGAGCAAGAGCACTCTTCTATTGCACAAATGAGAGAATGAGTGAATTTTAGGTTTAGTTGACTTTTATATGAGCTCGCCCCATTCACACTTGGGCGACCATGCTTAGCCAACTAATCCCTTGAATGTTCCAGTTAGAGTGCGCCTCTCATCGGCGATCACTCTTACCCTTTTCCTATTGGACCGACAAGCCCGGTACCTGACTCTACCAAATAAATCATGTACGCATAAATCGAGCTTTTCATTAACTTATCAAAAGCTGGTGAATTTACAAGTGGTATAGTACGACCAGACTCATTAGCATCTATATACATTCTCTTTCCCATGTAGGTGAAGTAGATTCTCCTTTCAGGGAACTCATGTTGGCAACCATGCGGTTGAACCATGGTGCCCCTAAGATAGCATCCTCATGTTGGAGAGGAGAGATGAAAATGTCTTCTTTGTCGACATAGCTTTGGACATGAAACCTCAACTTCCCAATCAAGGGAGTAACGGAAGCTTGTTGTCTCTTGAAAGTTGTGTCAGCCGTTACAATGTCTCCCATCTTGAAAGCTTGAATGCCCAACTTGGTGGCCAACTCTGTTGATATAAAGTTGTGAGTAGAGCTAGGGTCAAACAAGATGAAGGCATCATTCTCCCTTACCTTTCCCCAAGCATAGGAGAGAGATGATCCTTTGCAAACTTCGATGGTGGAAGCCATAGGAGTCTCATTGCGAGCATTTTTCTTGGGGCAAGAACGATAGCCATGTCCTTGCTCCCCACACTTAAAACACTTATGGTCCTTGCAAAAAGCTTCAAGCTCTTCATGAGAGAGTTTGTTTTTACCTTTGTAAACTCCCTTCTCCTTGGACCTATTGTTGTTGTTGTTGTTGTTGTAGGAAGTGCCTTGGGAAAAATTTTGGGCATTGGTTTTCCCCTTTGCATCATTTTTATCTTTGTTTTCCATGCGTTTGACATTCCATCTAGCCCCTTGTTGGAAATTGATGCGGGAAGCAACTATGGTGTGGTGGATTACTTCGATGATAGAACCAGGCCGTTGGGAGTTGACATACTCGACCATTTCTTCAGGTAATCACGCACAAAATTGTTGCTTTTTCTCGGCAAAGTCTATCTTTTGGAAGACAGTAGCCTTGAGATGTAAATCCCAAAACTTGTCCACATATTTGTGAATAGACTCATGTGATAGAAGCTTCAAGCTGCACCATTCAGTAAGTACTTTGTTCTTTGCATCGCTTGCAAGGAATTGCTTTGTGATGGAAACTCATAGAGTTTCCCATGTCTTTGGGGCTTCATCACTGCCACAAAGGCTAGCCCACCATTGAGGAGCCGATTTCTGAAAGTGCATAGCTACATGGCATAGCTTGGAGGACTCCGTAAAGCCCTCGTCTCCAAAGACCGCATCAAATTGCTCAATGAAGGCCAATACTTTGTTGGTGGCACCAAAGGTGCCATCATAGGTGAGAAAGAGATACTCTTTCCTCTCTCTTTGAACTTCTTGAGATTTTGTGATATTCCCCATGCAGGGTATGATTTGTGATGTCCTCCCCTCCTGTATTCTCTAGGGGAACAGCCATAGCTTTCGTCGGGAGAGGAGGAAGGTGAAGAAGAAGGAGAAGAGGGTGACCTTTTCTTCCTTTGTTTCCTCTCTTTTCTTTTGGAGTGATGAGGAGAAGGTCTGTGTGTTGACCGTTTCCTCATGGGAGGAGTTGGCGATCCTCTAGACCACCGTCTTCGTGGAGCCACGTCTTCACAAGATTTTAGGGATTCATTACTTTCTTGTTCTTTGGATTCCTCCTCTTGTATGGGAGAGAGTCTTCTTTTGGGGGTCTCATCAAGAGGCCTCCTAAACTCTCTCTCCTCTTGGAGAGGAAGGGGAATCCCATAAGCATGAAGTTGTTGGGTAACTTCGGCTTGCAAAGTAGGGTTGCTCATAGCTTGATGCAACCTAGTAACAAGATAATTGATAAACGGCATTACCATTAGCACCTTCATGTGAAAAATCAAAGTTATCAATGTTCATTCTACTCTCTTGGTTATTGTCAGCCATGCTAATTATACTTATGTGTTTACTTAGTGTATTCTTTGGCAATTCAAAACCTTAGTTGCTACTCCTCTTAGCTTTTGAAAATAAGCACTTAAGTATCTGCACCCACGGCTAGAATTGGTTAATTATAGAGAGTAGTGGGGTGGTCTAACATAGCAGAATTGCAAAGGGATAGCTTCTTCAAACTTCCTATGGTTCAATAATGGTAAAGCTATAGGCAAGTCTAAAAAGTCCCCATTATTAAGACCAAAGCTCCCGAGGTGTGCACCATATCCCACATAGTGGGCTCAATAAAATTGATAATAGATCCCAGTCCCACTTACCCTAATATAATTAACAAAATCAACTATTAATAGGCTACTTAAGGAACTCTCTTCTTAAGCAAGAAAATAGACACCAAATGCTATGATACTACTGTAATGGAATTAGTCTATGAACTTTGAGAATAGAGAAATTAAGAGAACTAGAGTGAGCATTTTTGTGAGATTACTTTGAGAACACAGGGGGTGAACATAATTGATAGTAGTAACATAAACATAGTACTTACTTAACTTGGCATGAACAATACTTTTTCAAGAGATAGAGTATTAGAGAACATGACAGTAGTTGAGGACCGGATTTACTTGGAGCTGGTGGTCCCCCCCTTCAAAAGGCGTTTGTATTATAGATTCTCCCATCAAGAGAGACTTGTTACAATACAATCTTTGTGTTCCTTGTGACCTTAGTGATGCTATGAAGATGGAAAGCTTCATGCATCACGAGCATAATATAAACTTTGCAAAAAGCATTAACTATCCCAAGCCTCAAGTCCCAAGGCCTCAAACACCTTCAAAGGTGGAGAGAGCTAGCGGGGAATGAGGGTAGGGAAGAGGAAGAAGAATCATCCATAGGAGAAAAAAATAGTTCCTCACGTATCATCACTCTTCTTACTTAGCATAGCATAATAGCATAGTAATGAAGATGAAGAAGATGGCAAGCTTAAGCATTTAAGCATCGATCTTGGTTGGATTTACATTTCATAGCCAAGAGTGTTGGTGTAGGCTCTCCCCTTCTCAACAAGCTTGGAGAAGGAGATGGAACTCTTGCACGTTGTACTCCACACAATGAGAGAATGTGTGTGTGTGTGTGTGTGTGTGTGTGTGTGTGTGGGAGACTATACCCCACTCTCATGCTTGATCCACACCTCTCTCTCTAGTAATATTTAATACATCATTTAGGACATGTGTCCTCTTTTTCCTCTTTGAGAGAAAGAACTTAATTATTTATTTTTATACATTTAAATTCTCATTGGACCCCTTTAAAGCCTATCCAATAGGATTCAAGCACATCATGAGTGCACATGTAGAGAATTTTGCCATGTGTTTTTATGCTTCTTAAGTCATTTGATTTGAATTGAACACTTAAAAACACTTAGTCAATCAAGCATGGAAATCGTTTATGCCTCTTGAGAGTTTATCTTTGAAATGAATACTTCAAGAACCTTAGTCATTTTTATCATAAAAAACACCTCAAGCTTTGGGCAAGGTTCCCACAAACACTTTAAGCACTTTAGTTAGCAAGCCGATGAGCACCTCATGCTTGGGTAGGGTTCCTACCTCAATATCAGCCATGGCTTGCCTAAGGTCAAAAGACTTTTTAACACTAACTTTTGGAGGTCTTTAATAAAGTTAACCCTAATGTCTTTAAGCTCCATTAGGTAGCATTTCTCTTTAACATACCATCTCTCATTTGAACCCCTTTAACCTTGGTCCCGTTTTGAGACAGATCCATAAGCACATGTCTATATTCTAACCCTTGTTCCTATTTATTCTCCCACATTAAATGATCAGTTTAATATGAGAAAATCATTTGGGTTGGTTAGATATTAGATTGGGTTGGCCAAAACAACTCCATGTGGAGCTAAACAGGTTGACTACTCGAAGTGTCCCAAGTGCTAGAATTCTATATCACAATGTGGTCCTTGAGCTAATCTTTGAGCAGGTCCAGATGGCTCCTCAATCGGAGCTACAAGGTGAAAGTTATTGCAGTTTGAAGGTGGAGAGTTTTGTAGATCCTCAATGGATTGGACAGGTGCGGATAGATGATTACAGCATAGGTAAGTGCATAGATATGAAGTGCTTGTCGTGTGGAGCGTGTCGGTATTTTTGGATTGGCAATCAAAGTTTGTATGCCAGAGATATGGCTAGGTCTATGCTAGTTTGACCGCCTTAATAGGTGTGTTGTCAGGGGTTTTCTTGAGCTTGTCAGGGTTCTTAGGGGTAGTGTATAGTGTATGGAGCTAGCCGAAAGAGATGGCTACTTGATTGGGGTCCAAAGCGTCAAGTTATGGCCCGTTGAAATTTGCAGATGGTGGAAGAAAGGAAGGGTCTCATGTTTTTTTTTCCTTTTCTGAGGCTCGTCATTCGAGGCCACGGAGACGTCGAATAGTGGACACGAGCTAGAGTTTTAAGGTCAGCATTGTGAACTTTCACTAGGGATTTACAAGAAGTGCATCGGGTTTCAAGCCAGTGAACTATGAGCTCCTCAAGTGGCAAGAAAAAAACAAGGTTTTTGGAAAATATTTGTGAAATTTTTCTAACCCTTGGAGGGGTGGGCACTGTAGACAATTAAGATGAACCCACATGCGTGGGGTGGCCAGGAAATTTAGGCTATATATAGAGGAGTGAGGCATTTCTATTGTCAAGCAAAGAGAAGAAGAAAGAGTCTCTCATGGAGCTCTCACCTCTCCCCTTCGCGCAGCACGCTAGCTTTCAACGGGTGTTGCCGAGTGTTGTTTGGCAGTTTTGGGCATGACGACAGCACTTTGTTGAGGCATGATGGTGGTCAAAGCTGTTGTCAACCCTTGACCATGTGGTGACCTTGGTGCCCAAGGGGATTTTTGTACAAGTTAATGGATTTTTGACCCGCTGCCCTACAAAGGGTGTGCCTAGAGAGAGAGAGAGAGAGAGAGAGAGAGAGAGAGAGAGAGAGAGAGAGAGAGAGAGAGAGAGAGAGAGAGAGTGTTTTTGCCTAGCTTGGAGGTTTTGGGCACGACGGTGGCAGTTTGTTGAGGCATGATGGCGGTCGACGCTACTATCGACAGTTGACAGTGTGGTGACCTTGGTGCCCAAGGGGTTGTACACACGTGAGGTCCTCAACACCCCCCCCCCCCCCCCCCCTTATAAGGGGCATTTTTGTACAAGCTAATGGATTTTTGACCCGTCGCCCTGCAGAGGGTGTGCCTAGAGAGCCCGAAAGAGAGAGAGAGATAGATAGATAGATAGATTTTATTATCGTCCTTGGAGGTCAAATATGACCTATGGGACCAAAGTTACATGTGATGTAGTATGTGTATGGCTGATGAGTGACTCTCGATGCTCCAAAATTGTAGTGATGAGAGTCGCAATGGAGAGCCCACACTTTGGCTGGGAGAGGAAAGTGTGTAGGTCTAAGTTATGGCTGAAAATGTGAGAGAAGCAAGTTCGGATGTGATCAAAAGCTGAGCACTCTAGTAGTGTGTGGTACTCAGACTCTCGAACTTGCAGTGAGCATAATGTGCACAATCGATTTGACTCTTCTCCATTGCCCCAACGCCCTATCTCGCATCGAAGGAAATGGGAGCTAAGCCGAATTGCTGCGATAGTGCGTATCGCGGACAAGGGAATAGGCTCAAGCATGTAAGTGTGAATACGGTTTCCTCTCTCAGCGAAGAACATGGTTTTGTAGTTGGGAGCAATATAGGTGGTGTAATGTATGAAGCGTGACCCACCGGATTTCTCCCAAGCCGTAATACATTGGCGTTGTAGAAAAGCTTCATTCACTTGAGAGTCAATTGAAGCATCATGTAGCAAGTGTAATGCATCCCATCTCCCAAACCACTTCTTTATGTCTTGCATCCATCCCGTGCTCAAGATCTTGCTTTTATGCGTCTTTTGAACTTTTTTGCTTGCTTCCCATGCAATTGTAGGAAGTCGATGTGAGGGGTTTTGACGCATCTTTATCATGTACTCCACAACCCTTTCCATGCCCATAACCTCAATTGGAAGAGATCCCGACTCAAGAAGTAAGAGCATATATGGTGTTTGTGTCTTAACTTGGAGAAAGTTTGTAAGAAAACGCTTTTGGACATTCTCAAACTCTTTCCAAGTAGACTTTGAGATGCTCCCGCCCCACACTTCAACTCCATAAAGAAGAACCGGTGTCACCAATGCATCAAAAAGATACTTCTTGAGAACCCAACACTTGATGTTTCCCGCATTACACATGTTCTCAAATGCATAATATGCTCTCTTTCCCGCTTCCAAACGACGCATAGCACATTCATGCCACTTGTGATTGGATGGAACCTCAAGGCCAAGGTACTTAAAGCTCTCAACAACTTCAAGTGTCTCGTTGTTGTACACAATGCATGGCTTCTCCTTATGGTTGGTTTTCACAAGCATAACCTTTGTTTTGGATTCATTTACAATCAGCCCACTATGCAAGCAAAAGTTCTCAAGGACAACCATAAGCTTTTGTGCATCTTCTAAAGTGTGTGCTAGAAGCACTACATCATCCGCATACAACAAAAGCATGATTACCGCATTGCAAATAGTGACCTCTTCAATGCCTTCTTCTTGCATAAAGTCAAGTACCATTTGTTCCAATTGATCGATGCATAGACCAAAGAGAGTTGGTGACAATGGACATCCTTGTTGAACCCCAATAGTGCTTACAAAAATTTCTGAAATTTCTCTTCCCATGCGCAATTGACAAATCACCTTCTCATAGATTCGAGAAACCGCAAGCATAAACTCACTTGGCACTTGGAGTTCTTCCATCCTTCTCCACAAATTGTTACGTGGAATCATATCAAAGGCTTTCTTAAAGTCCACAAAACAACAATACAATCGCTTGTCTTTCAACCGACTTTCCTCCATGAGAACACGAAGAGTGACAAGATGATCAATGGTGCTATGGCATCGACGAAAACCCGCTTGTCCCTTTGCACGCTTGTCATTCTCTTCAGCCCAATCACTCAATTTCATCTCCATTATGCACCCAAACAACTTTGCCATAAGAGACCCAATCATTATAGTCCGGTAGTTGCTTACATTCTTTACATCCCCTCCTTTATGCAAAGGCTTAACCCAATTAGTACTCCAATCATAAGGCATACCATGTTGAAGTGCAAGGTTGAACATATCACACATCCACTCATGGGTAAAATCTCCCGTCCATTTGATTATCTCCGGCTTGATACCTTGAAGATCTCCCGCTTTGCGAGTGGCCAACTTTTCAAGCCCACCGCATACATCTTCAATAGTAAAAAAAGACGGCATACATGGGAGTGAACCATAAAATGGCATTTTTTCAGTATTTTCTTCCTCATATAATTGCCTACAATGTGTGTACATATCCACTAGACTCAAGTTACCAAAATTCTCAACCCGCTTGCCTCTCAAGTTTCTCCAAAATCTTCCACATGCATGTGCCTTTTCTTGGACTTGGAATTCTTGTTGCTTTACTTCCCATCTTCTTCTCTTATTTTGAATCAATGCCTTGTATGTACGCAAATGACTTTGATAGTTGTCTTTGTCCATAGTTGCATCAAGCTTTATCAAGGACTTTCGAGCATCTTGACATTCTTTATCAAACCACCTTTTGCGTGATCTATCTTTGTGGATACCATGGAGATGCTTTATGGCAAAGCATTCTTCCGCACAAGAACAAATAGCTTTCTTGAAAGCTTCCCATTTAGTTTCCAATGGTGCATCACATTGAAGCTTTGTCATCCATAATTTTTGCTCAACCATTTCAATGTACATTGGTGCCCGTTTGAAATCCATACATAGTGATAACTTCTCTTTCCTTTGGCTGAGATTATCATGCTTAGTTGCTTCTCCACATGAAAGGTCAATACAGAAGGTGCGATGGTCGGATTCCGGGGTCCATTGACCAAACATAAAACTCTTTATGCGATACATGATGGCTTCAGAGAGTAGCATATAGTCAATCACACTATCCCCATTATGTCTTCTACATGTAAATCCATTGGTTCCACTCCACAAAGATACACCATTGGCAATGAGCATACCCGTGCTATTACACATGTGTAAAAGTAACTTTCCATAGTGATCCGGCTCTTTCTCATCCATTGAAGTACGATCATACAAGTGAACTTCCTCCAACTCCCTTGAAATGTATGGCATATCAAATTGTTGAGTATCATGTTGCAATGTTTTTGTACGAGCATTCATATCCCCAAATACAATAACATCACCTTCACCTTTGAAATAAGCAATGTCCTCTTCCAAATCAGAAAATGGTTGATCTCTATCTATGCAAGCATAAAAGGGAGAATCATGATGAGGAATGTAGCAACCGGCTACAAAAATGGGTGCTCTTTTTGGTGTCATAATTTTCAGCAATACATAACGTTTGTACTTGTCATCTTTCACAATTGATACAAAATCTTCCAATCCTTTCTTAACCATACATGCTAACCCTCCTTGTCCTCTTCGTTGCTTGAGATTCTTTGACCACATCAATGAATGTACATTGTAATCCTCCAAGCCGTTAATCCTTTGTGTATCATGCTCCCAAGTTTCAACAAGAAGTACAACATCGGCTTTGCTTGTTAGTTCATCAATGCCAACCCCCGCATTCCATGGGTATCCATTACAATTCCAAAAGCATATTTTCAATTGTAACTCAGTCTCATAGGTCACGCATCCCTATTTGCTTGAGAGACTTGCCTCCTCCTTGGGCACATTTTCTTCATGAGAGATCTCCTTGTTTTTATTATTCTTTTCCTCATATGCCTTGCGACGCATATTTTGTTGCTTAATAGTGCGATCTTCACATACAAAACATTTTGTATCCCTCAAATAGATCCAACTATTATCAAGGATAATCTTTCGCTTGGTCTCATCCGGCATGGTGCATACAATTGGCCGTTCTCCCGAGCGAGGAGCTCCTTGCTTCCCCACTCTATGTGCTCCATATACCATAACTCCGGACATGCCAAAGTGGGTTTTGAAGAAATCTTCAATAACAATGGCAAGAGAAGGAGGTGTCTCTAACTTCTCTTCGGGAATTCCACGAATAACAATGTTCTTGGAACGTCGCTCCCGTTCCTTCAACTCCTCCACATCCACATTCTCAACATTCTTTGTTTGAACCATAGCTTGCATGAGTGAGGAATTAGAAACCACATTGCTACCACATACATCAGCCCAAGACTTGTTTGTGCATACATTTTTCATGTCGCATACATCCCGGCTCATAGTGTCAAATTTCTCCTCTTTCAATACATGGTCATGCTCTACTTTGCTCATCCGCTCCTTCAAAGCATTCAAGTCCACAAGAGAGCGTTTACATTCCTTGACTTCCTCTTCAAGTTGCATCAAACGTGTTGTTTGCATCTCAAGTGTCCTCTTGAGATTCTCATTCTCAACCACAAGTACCCTTAGTGTGCCATTCTCCATTGCAAGTGCTCGTAAGTCTTCGCCTTGTTTGTTTACGGTCTCTTGCAATGATACCAAGTACGCCATGATCATGGTTTCCGATGTCGTTGGTTGGGTGGTTGTGTTGCTATCTCCATACTTAGGAGATTTTGGATCATTTTCCACAATGGTTGTGGACCTTGTTGAAGAAGAAGAACCCTTGCGAGTGCCGGAAGACATTGTATGTAAAATAGGAGATGAGAATCAATTTTGTTGAACCTGTTCACTTCGGAAATGCTGCTACAGAAACGCCTTCCATAACTCTGAAAATTTCTGTCTTTACATCAATGCGTAGAGGACTTCGTGCTCTTCGATTGAGGCTATAGATCACCCAAATCGGAGTTCGGATGAAGAAGTTATGATCAAAAGAGTGGACTGTTGTCTACTAGGTCAAAAAACGGCTGCACTGAGAGAGAGAGAGAGAGAGAGAGAGAGAGAGAGAGAGAGAGAGAGAGAGAGAGAGATGTTTTTGCCTAGCCACCAAGTGGGTGAGCCAAGAAGGTTGTAAGAGAGCATGTGTGTGGTGTTTTTGAATGTGATCAAGCTTCCATAACATTTTCTCGAGCGTCATTTCCCCTCTCCATTCTCTACTTCTTTTGTTTCGTGTTGTGGTGTCGATGTGTGTGAGTAGGTGTGCCCCCCTAACCATTTTTTGTGTGCAGGGAGAGAATGAGGGAGAGGTGTTGTGTGTGGCGGCGCTCTGTGGATTGAAATGAGATGTGAAATGCGGTTGTTGATCCCGACAAGTGTGAGTGTGTGGTGTCGACAGTGTGCAACCAAGCGTGGGTTTGCTTGTAGTGAGAGTGTATGTGTGTTGGTTTGTGAGAAAATGGTGGTTTGCTATTCGAAAGTGTGTAGTTTTGAAGGCGATTTCAAGAGGACATGGGTGCTATGTATACCCTGAGCTATAGAGAGGCAGTCTGTGTGTGTTTTGGGTGTGTTCCCCAATCCCTCTCTCCAACATGCCACAATAATTGTCTGCCTCCAACAAAGTAGTACACATTCCATATGCCTTGTAATAGAGCCAAACCCAATACTAATCACCAGCTCATGTCAATGTCTGAAGCATCTTTTTATCTCATGCATGTATGTAGGAGAAAAAAATCTCTAGAAATAGGCAAGCAATAACTCATGGAGGCATCCTCCACCTCCTTATATTTGTTCAAGCCCTCATCATCATCAAACACAGTCATATTCTTCCCAATAGTGGTCTTTTTGGTTGTGGCGATTGACGAGACTTTAAACTGGGAGTATAATTAGCTTTGGAACATTGGGACCCAACCCCTTCATTCTCTTATACAAGATCTAGCATGTTGTATCAATTTCTTCCTATCTTGCTAAGGAGAAGGTTATCACCTTTTGACTTAGTTAAATGTATTCGCTTAACAGTGATAAGTGCAACATGTGTATAGCCACTCTCTAGTGGCTTTGCATATACAATCTCAACAAGAAACGTCCTTCTTGAAATATGAAAATGTTACAGGACAAAAAGTACCTAGAAGACTTTTGAGCATCAAGCGGGCGTTGTTACGATGACTATAAGACACAAATCATTTCGCCACCTTACTAGGTCCTTCAGCAGCCCAATGGGGACATCTATGTGTGCTATTTTTTCATCTGCTTCATCAAGCATGTTAATAGAATATGTTGAAACTAGCTATCCACAAGCACTTTTTCCCATAAGAATTCCATCTTTCATAGAGTTGATTACTATGCCAGGCCCCGTGCAATCCTCAAACAAAATCGCATACCAACCTCTTCACCAAGCATGTAGATAAATTCTTCAGCAACCCTTTTGGCTAAAAACAGTGAGTCCACTCTTCCAAGTTTTGTGCGACCAATATTTCCATTCGTCATGCACCTAAAGGTGGACTCTGCTTCTACTAAATATTTGAGTAACATGTGTTGTTTTGACCAGTTTCTCCAATCGCAACTAAAACTTGGTTCTCGTGGACTCTTTGATCGCAACTAACCCTTAGTTCTCATGGACTACACTTACTATCTCATTTTCAGCTTGTAAATGAGAAGACTTTCTCTTTTCCCCTACATTGATAGTTTTAATAGGAGCGAACGACATTTTCACCCTTAAAATAACGGAAAATTTACCCTTTTAAAAACCTTTCAAAAACCCTTCAAATACTTTTTGAAGGTAGTTCACATATTATTTCTTAGAAAACCCTTAGCAGTTTTTTGAAAGCTCTTACATTCTCACACTTAATTAAAAACCCCAATCCCTTCTATATCATCCTCTATGTCATGGTCACTTAGTCTTTTATGCATTCTCTCATGTCGATCATGTCTACCACAAAGCGGGATTGGTTGGTGCCAAAGATGGTGCCGCTTGAAGAGGAAGTCAAGAACAATGACAGCAACAATCATTTGCACGCAGGGCTGACAACTAGCATTGGGGAATAGAGGAATGGCAATTGAGGATGAAGGTGCAGAGAGAATGGGACTCGTGGTGATGGTGGACCATTAAAGGAATCACTTGAGCTTGCAGCACCAACGGGACTTAAGGTATGCAAGTAGGAGAGGGTCGTCAATTGGGTCATGGCATGCCGAATAGCCGGCGGGCTGCTAAGATGGGTAACATGTGGATCGAGGGTGCATGGGAGAGGCAGTGCGGGTTTAGCATGAAAAGCACGGTACAATCTCCAATTTCTTTCAACATGTTGATTGCCATCACCTCCATCATTGTGTCGCTCATGTTTACTATGATGTCCAAAAATTGTATGCATGATTATGTTTCTCATGTTTACTGCAATCTCTTATGCAACTTCTACTAGCATGTCAATTCTCAAAATCTCTTCTGTGATTTCTGCCAACATGTCGATTGTCATCATCTCCATCATCATGTTGCTCATGTCTACTGGGAGGATGTCACTAGCATAGAGAAAAACCTGCATTTGCATTTGATATGCAAGCATGGCTGCATCGATCACGTTTATCATCATCTCCATGACATGCATTCTATGACTTTTGTGTGATGTCCATGTTGATCTCTTCTAAGACTTTAATCATGTCTATCACGATCATCTTCAACTCTTCTAAGACTTCCACCACACTTGTGTTGTCATGTTGACCATGCTATTTGCATGACTATCTTGATCATGTCTATCGCAATCTCCATCACCATCAATTCTATGACTTCTTGTCAGCTATTATATACCATAGTTTTGCTATCATGTTGATCGTGCAACTTCCACAATTGCGTCGCTTCATGTCTACTGCAATCTCCATCATCATCCCTTACTCATCCTAGCATGTCAGCTGTTGCATTCACATTTTCTATCAGTTTTCTTTGTCCAAAGTTCTCTCTCTCTCTCTCTCTCTCTCTCTCTCTCTCTCTCTCTCTCTCTCTCTCTCTCTCTCTCTCTCTCTCTCTCTCTCTCTCTCTCTCTCTCTCTCTCTCTCTCTCCAGCCATTACACCACACACGTTGCCCCAAACTACAAATCTCTCTTCTTCTCGGAACGAGGTAACCGAACCCATTCCTACATCCTTGAGCCCATCCCGTTGAGTGCGATCCGCACCATTGCCTCCATTCGTCTTAGCTCCCATTCTCTACGCTGCGAGACAGGACGTTGGGGCACTGGCGAGGAGTGTCATCGACTTTGCACCTTATGCCCTCATCAAGTGCAAGAGAGTGAGTACCACACACTACTTGAGTGCTCAGCTTTTGACCACATTAGGTCCTCTTTTCCCCATATATTCAGCCATGATCTCTCCCTACATACCTTCCTCTCCCAACCACGATGTGGACTCTCTATTGAGACGCTCATTTCAGCCATTTTTGAGCATCGAGAGTCACTTATGAACTCCACTCACACCACGTGACATGTTCATTTGGTCCCATAGGTCATATTTGACCTCCCAGGACGATAATAGAACTATCTATCTCTCTCTCTCTCTCTCTCTCTCTCTCTCTCTCTCTCTCTCTCTCTCTCTCTCTCTCTCTCTCTCTCTCTCTCTCTCTCTCTCTCTCACACACACACACACACACACACACACACACACACACACACACACACACACACAATGCAAAAACTAGATGAAAGCTCTTTTGTTGTTGTATTTGGGTCTGCAATAGGACACTCTCTCTCTCGCTCTTTCTACAGATGTATGTCAACTGAGTATGTGTGCTACATGCACTCCAATAATTTTAGCTCAGATTTTTAGATAGTTTGTCATATTCTTAGGTGGTTTGGTTTTTTCACTACTTCTAAATTGTCTTTTACCTTTGCCATGGGGAAAAACCTAGAGCCAACATTCTCAAAATCAATATAACACAATCAAGGTAAAAAGCCACAAGGTGGGTGGCCACAAGTTCAACAAATTCAAAATGCATCTCAAATACAAAAGCAGCCAAACCTTATCCTGGCATGCCTGGATTGATTGGATGAATCCTTTGCATGTCCGTTTTTTGAGAATAAATATTGTAGCCACTATTTTGATCTCATGCAAAGTGAAGGTGTCTCTACCCTTGAAGGCATGTGGTGACATTGACAATGAGATGGGAGGATGTTGGCTTTGGGTAAGATGAAACCGCATGCAAGGATCATGAGGGCATGTTTCCAGTGCCTTAGCATCAAGCACAAGCATATCCTCTCTCTCTCTCTCTCTCTCTCTCTCTCTCTCTCTCTCTCTCTCTCTCTCTCTCTCTCTCTCTCTCTCTCTCTCTCTCTCTCTCTCTCTCTCTCTCTCACACACACACACACACACACACACTAAGGTTCTCGCTCACTATTTATAGTGGTCTCCGACTTAATATAACGTGTGATGTTTATTGCTTACTAAATCCACCTTTGCTCGACACGGCTCCTAACGGTTTCAATAAAGAGGGAGGGCTCTTTACTCCACCTGCCCATCGCCATTGCTCATACAGGTCGAGCGGCTCCTACCAGTTTCATTAACGAGGGACTGCTCTTTACTTGGCTTGCTCATCGCCATTGCTCATACATCCTCACACAGAGCTACCAGTCAGGTATGCCTACAAATCTGAGTTGTGTTTCCAGCATGACGGTTTAGCTTCGCTTTCAGCGTTTCCCAATTTCTTTCTATGCTTCTCTCTCTCTCTCTCTCTCTCTCTCTCTCTCTCTCTCTCTCTCTCTCTCTCTCTCTCTCTCTCTCTCTCTCTCTCTCTCTCTCTCTCTCTCTCTCTCTTAACGGGGGCCTGTTATGAAGGCTTGCTATCATATGCAACTTTGAGTCTCATAACCTTCTCAGTACCTCAGAGTATGGGACTTGGGTTTCTATGCCTGGCTTGCCACAGAGCTCGAATTTCATACATGATATGTAGATCTCAGATTTCATACAGGATACATAAATCACAACCCTATGTATCTGCCAAATACCATCCGCTACAGTCAAATCCACATGCGTCATCATGTACAAACAAAAGGGAATCATCATCATACAGGTAGGTGCATCTGCACCTACTTAGGAGTTTTGGGAAGTATAAATACTTGCAAATTTCTCTAAAATCCATCCTTTTCTTGCAGTTTTCTATATCTAGTTTAGATGAATAGAGTAATAGAGACAAAAATACATAGAAATAATTTTGTTTGATACCAAATTGCCGGGATTTTTGCTTATAACATCATTAACCTCGGGTGAAGATATTGTAAAAGATAACAGATTATGAAACCTTAGATGAAGTTCTGCGTGGAAAAAATAGTAAATGGAGTTCTCGAAATCGGATCATAATACAAGCATAATACGGTTTTTTTAGAAATTCTGTTATACAAATATATACTCACTCTATGGTGAAAAATTGTTTGTCTTTTTGATGTAATTCCTTTACGAACGTGGGTTTAAAGCCTAAAATCCTCATGTGAGGTACTCTACTGAGTTGACATGATTTGGAATATTGAAATATCACTGAAAAGAGCTGGGGAAATGATGTCAAAGTTTTGCAAAAATAAGGATTTTTTAAACTAAATTTTTGCCATTGTTATGTGGGGCTTTCTACTCGGCATAATATCAACTTGCTGGATTTCTTGTTGCTGGTGTTTTAGCATTTGAACTTACTAGCATTTCATGTTATGAAGTGTTATTACTTTGTTTTTGGAACATAACCTTCTTGGCCTTTGAACGATCAGATTAATCCGTATGTCATAACTAGGGATGCTAATCATAATAATAATTTCAGGGAGGAAAAATCTTGAGCATTATAGTATAGCTTCCTCACAACATGGTTTTGGTAGATTAGATTTGGGGATCCATTGGCACTCGTATCTACCTATTTGATAATAAAGTAGTCATTTGGTTAAATCTTGACCAAGATGTTCAAACTTCGTATTACTACATGGTTTTTTGCAGATGATACTGACCTTTTTTACATTTATGGTGATATGTGTTTGACTATAGCTATATGGCTGGAGCTGAGTATAGTCACTCTAGTAAATTCACTTTAGTAAATTTAGTAATGGGAACTACTATCCAACACTTTTCTCTTTGATGAATATATGCATAAATTTTGAAAGTAGTGTTAGGATTTTACGTTGAACATACTCCAAAGGTTTTTCAAAAAAATAGAGCCTTAATCCTCACGTGAGGGTCTGGAATGAGATGGCATTGGATTGGACTTGTGAAAATTGATTCAAATTATAAAGGAGATGTTGTTCGATTTTTTTTGGAATTAAATGATGTAAACATTATCGTAAATAAATAGCTCATTACTTAAACTTAATAGTTGATCTATGATATTGTGTTAGTTTTTGTTGTAATTTTTGACACCAATAACAAGGGAGGGAGTCGTTGACACCTGTCTTCCCAAGTAATGCCAATTCTGATAGGCTTGTGTTTCTTACTGATCTTTGGTTGGGACTAGTGCCATACTTAACAATTGGAATTAGATAATATATTCTATAATAATATAGCTACTCCAATTTATCATGACTTCAATCAAACGGTTTTTGTCAGGATATGGGTATTCATACCCTAAGAATTGGATTACTTGCTTTCTAATACAAGTTACATTATTAATAGCTTGATCCACCCAATCCAAAGGAATGGGTTGGGGCTCTTAGCTCCTAAATTGGTCAAGCATCTTCATGCTTACATATAATCCATATACTGTAATCAATGTCCACCCTCGAGCATGTGTGGAATGTCAAGTGATTTTTATCTTTCAGGATCAAAGTATTGTATAGTAACCACCATGACGGGTGACACATCAACCAAAATCATGAGATGTCAAGTATGTAGTTTTCATAGTACCTTACTCTCCTCTCTGGAGGACCCCTTTATCATACAACAATTGGGTACTCTTACATCTAAACCTTGCTCAACACATTACAGATGGGTAATCTCCCATCTAAACCTTCTTAACAGAGTACAGGTAATTGAGCTATAAACATTGAAGGTTTTAGGAAGCATTTACTACAATTGGCGGGGGATTGGTCCACTTGGTGGACCATCCTCCACCAAGTGGATCTCTCCTCTCGGATGGGGGAGGGCCACACACACACACACACTAAGGTGTTGGCTCACTATTGATAGTGGTCTCCGACCTAATATAACGTGTGGTGTTTATTGCTTACTAAATCCACCTTTGCTCGACGCGGCTCCTACCGGTTTCAATAAAGAGGGAGGACTCTTTACTCCGTCTGCCCATTGCCATTGCTCATACAGGTCGAGAGGCTCCTACCGGTTTCATTAAGGAGGGGGTGCTCTTTACTTGGCTTGCTCATCGCCATTGCTCATACATCCTCACACAAAGCTACCAGTCAGGTATGCCTACAAATCCGAGCTGTGTTTCTAGCATCACAGTTTAACTTGGCTTTCAGAGTTTCCCAATTTCTTTCTATGCTTCACTCTCTCTCTCTCTCTCTCTCTCTCTCTCTCTCTCTCTCTCTCTCTCTCTCTCTCTCTCTCTCTCTCTCTCTCTCTCTCTCTCTCTCTCTCAACGAGGGCCTATTATAAAGGCTTGCTATCATATGCAAGTTTGAGTCTCTTAATCTTCTCAATACCTCAGAGTATGGGACTTGGGTTTCTATGCTTGGCTTGCCACAGAGCTTGGATTCCATACATGACACATAGATCTCGGATTTCATACATTATACGTAGATCTCGGATTTCATACAGGATACATAAATCACAACCCTGTTACCATATACATGTGGTAGTGATGTGTCTCAACACACTAGGACCGCCGGGGCATTTTTTCCCTCTTTAGGAGGTTTTTTCCCTCGAGCATTGTATATACGCCCATCACTCTAGGGCTATCTATCTTTCCATTGCATACTTAGAAACACACTCTCTATTGTGTGCCTTGAGCTTCCTTCATCTTCTCCAAGCTGTGTGCGTTTCTCTACAACCCTAATTCCAACAATTGGTATCAGAGCAGGTTGCATCCTCCCGGGCTGCTCCAGCACACGCAAACTCACTTTCTCCGATTTCAGTGATCATTGACAAGGGTTCGTAGATTTTTCATTCAAGCTCATTTCGACCTCCATTTGCACTACAGGCAGTACTGCACAGTCTATTTTGTCATTATGTGCAAAATTTCTGTCAGTGTCGTTTTCTGCATAACAGGTGCCTCATAGTCTTCTACGGTTTGTGCTATATAGCACGTGTTGTTCCCACTCCATTTCTTCTATTCCTGGCAGTTTTCACATCATGTGTTAGATTTACCATGGCTGACAACAACACAGTTGTGTTCAAGATGTTTGCTACTGAGGACAGGTTGAATGGGGACAACTACCCTATGTGGGCTTACATGATGCAACATGTTCTTGTGTCAAAGGGCATCTGGAACATTGTGCAGGGTATTGATGTACGTCCTGGTTCTGAGGATGTAGGCAATGTTGAGGATGTTGCAGGTCTTGCTGCAAGGATTGCTGCTATTAGAGTTTTTTTGCCTACGGCAGATCAAGCTTGTTGGATGTAAAGGATGTGCAGGCTCATACATCGATTGTGTTGTCTATGAAGCGCACCATTGTTCCTAACATTCGTTCAGCAATATCTGCAAAACAGGCTTGGGATATTTTTGCAGGTCTTTATGCAAGCCGCAATGAGGCTAAAATTGCTTTGCTGTGTAAAGAGCTAGAGTCGAAGATTATGCATGAGGAAGATGATATGGACACTTTCCTTACTGGTGTCAAGGATATCAATGAGCAACTAATTTCTGCAGGTGAAGTCATTTCAGACAGTTCCCTTCTGCAGACTGTTCTTGATGCCTTACCAGGTTCCTACCAGACTTTTGCTAGTACTTGGAGACTGATGACTTAAGGAAATTCTGAAGTTGTCAAGTTTGATGCATCATGCACATTGCTGTTGCAAGAGTCACTTTCCAGAAAAAACAAAACTAGGCAGCGTGCAGTTGAACAGGCTTTTATTGCATCTCAAAGAAAGGGTGGTAACAACAATGCAGCCACTTCTTATGGTTCTGCTGCGATTGGCAAAACTTCTGTTCCTAATGCTTCTGCTGGTAGCAATTCGTCTGGAAATTCTAGTGATAAGGGCAAAAAGAAGATGCGTTGCCATTATTGTAAAGCTAATGATAACTTGATCAAGCCGTGTCCTAAGTTGAAGGCCAAAGAGGCTAAGAAGAAAGAGGGTGGTTCCACTGCAAATGCTGGTTGCACTACAAATGCAGCCATTGTTGAGTCTTCTGTGAAAGGAGACTATGTTGCTGATGTTGATGCAGAATGGGCTTTTAGCGCAGAGTGCACTTACAATCCTATTGTCCATGATGTTATGGGGCTAGACGTAATGTCAAGCCCATGGAAAACAAAGATAAAAATGATGCAAAGGGGAAATCCAATGCTCAAAATAATTCCCAAGGCACTTCCAACAACAACAACAATCGGTCCAAGGAGAAGGGAGTTTACAAAGGTAAAAACAAACTCTCTCCTGAAGAGCTTGAAGCTTTTCGCAAGGACCATAAATGTTTCAAGTGTGGGGAGCAAGGACATGGCTATCATTCTTGCCCCAAGAAGAATACTCACAATGAGACTCCTAGGGCTTCCACCATCGAAGCTCCAAAAGAGGATGCTCATTGCAAAGGATCATCACTCTCCTATGCTTGGGGAAAGGTAAGAGAGCATGATGCCTTCATCTTGTTTGACCCTGGCTCTACTCTCAACTTCATATCAATAGAGTTGGCCACCAAGTTGGGCATTCAAGCTTTTGAGATGGGAGATATAGTAACAGCTGATGCAGCTTTCAAGGGACAACAAGCCTCCGTTACTCCCTTGATTGGGAAGTTGAGGCTTCATGTCCAAAGCTATGTCGACAAAGAAGACTTCTTCATCTCTCCTCTCCAACATCAGGATGTTATCCTAGGGGCACCATGGTTTGATCGCATGGCTGCCAACATGAAGTTCCCTGAAAGGAGAATTTACTTCACCTACAGGGGAAAGAACATGTATATAGATGCTAGTGAGCGTGGTCGCACTATTCCACTTGTAAATCCTCTTTCTTTTGATAAATCAATGAAGAGCTGAGTTTCTGCGTACATGATTTATTTCAAAGAGTCTCTAAAAGCTAATAATGTTTCATCAAATGAAAATGATAGGAATCAAGAAGAGTTAGACTTGTCTACTTTTCTAAAAGGATTCCAAGATGTGTTCATCGATGATATCCCTATGGACCTACCTCCAAAACGAGGGGATGATGACCATCGTATTGAGCTCCTTCCAGGAAGCTCACCGCCTAACAAACCTCCTTATCGAGTCTCACAAGCTCAACAAGAGGAGATTATGAGGCAAGTACAGGAATTGGTAGACAAAGGGATGGTGAGGCCTAGTTCCTCTCCCTTTTGTTCTCCAGTCCTTTTAGTGAAAAAGAAAGATGGTACATATTGTATGTGTGTGGACTATCGAGCACTAAACCATATCACTATCAAAAACAGATTTCCCGTGCCTCGGGTAGAAGATCTGTTTGATAAGCTACAAGGCTCTACCTACTTCAGTAGGATTGACCTTAAGAGTGGCTATCATCAAATAAGGATAGTGGATGAAGATATCCTAAAGACCGCGTTTCGCACAACATTTGGTCTTAATGAATATCTAGTCATGCCTTTTGGCTTGACTAATGCACCAGCTACTTTCAATCGTCTCATGGAGAAAATTTTTAGACCATATCGTAAATTCACTGGAGTGTTCTTTGATGATATCATCATCTACTCCAAATCTTTGGAGGAACATAAGCAACATCTCCAAGTGATTTTTCAAGCCTTGAGGGAAAACAAACTTTTTCTCAACCAAAAGAAAAGTGAATTCTTCCTTCAAGAGATTCAATATCTAGGTCATATTATCTCTCACGATGGTATTCGTATGGATCCATCAAAGTTAGAGGTAATAAAATCATGGCCTAACCCAAGGAATCTACATGAGCTAAGAAGCTTTATTGGTATGTGTGCATACTATAGACGCTTCATAGCAAAATTCTCTCAAGTAGCAGGACCACTACACGACTTAACAAAGAAGAACGTTAAGTTTGTATGGACTGCTAAGGAGCAAAATGCTTTTGAAAAACTCAAAGAGAAGCTTACTTCCCAACCAGTCCTCGTGCTTCCGGATCTCTCAAAACCATTTGAGGTCCAATGTGATGCTTGTGGTGATTGCCTTGGAGCGGTTTTGCTTCAAGAAGCGCATGCCATAGCATATGAGAGCCGAAGGCTCAATAGTGATGAACGAGTCTTGGGCATTTATGAGAAAGAGCTTTTAGCTGTTCTACATGCCCTAGATACATGGAAGCACTACCTATTGGGGACTCCATTTATCCTACGAACCGACCACCAAAGTCTCAAGTATTTCACGACGCAAACCAAACTTTCCGACAAACAAATGAGGTGGGCAAAATTTTCTTTCGCACTTTAATTTCCATATTGCTCACATAACTGGTAAGCACAATCAAGTTGCCGATCCACTTTCACGACGACCAAAAGTTAATGCGGTGTCTATAGCTACTCACAATGATCTATCCTCTATGATAGATGAGTATGCTACTGACCCTGACTTTAGAGACATAATGTCAGCCCTTGCTTTGGGGAAGAAAGAGGAACCATTCACCTTGCAGGATGGTTATCTTCTCCACGGTAATAGGCTATGTGTTACCCATTCCCTTCGTGAGAAGGTTATGTATGAATCCCATGCTCCTTCATATGCAGGGCATAGAGGTATTCAACCTACTCTCCGAGGAGTAGAGACGTATTTCTATTGGCCTACCATGAAAGTGGACATACAAGAGTATGTTTCAAAATGTGTAGTATGCCAAAAGACCAAGTATGATAGAGGGAAGCAACCTGGATTACTCCAGCCATTGCCTATTCCAAATTCACCATGGGAGAGTATATCCATGGATTTCATCTTTGGATTACCCAAGTCTATCCATGGGAATACAGGAATATGGACAATAGTCGACAGGTTTAGCAAGCAAGCACATTTTATTCCTGTCGAAAAGACTATTAAGGCACATCAAATGGCAACTCTCTTCATATCTCAGATTTTCAAGCACCATGGATTACCCACATCCATCGTGTCAGATAGAGATCCTAGAATGACCAGTAATTTCTGGAAAGGTCTCTTTGAAAATCTAGGAACAAGATTGAATTTCTCTTCGGCCTATCACCCACAAACGGATGGCCAAAGTGAGATAGCCAATCTTACGATACTCGATCTACTCAAGACTTATGTTACCGAAGTAGATCAACGCTCACAATGGGAAAAGTATTTACCTCTACGGGGAAAGCACCTTTCGAGATCATAGAGGGAATACCTAAAAGTCCCTTGCTACTCAAAGTACATGGGAAGATCTTCGCCGCCGATGAGTATAGCCGTGACCTACAAGAATCTTTTCAAAAGATTAGGGAGGCTATAGCCATCTCTCAACAAAGGCAAAAAGCTGCTGCTGATAAGCACAGAAGAGGCTTAATGTTCAAAGAAAATGATTGGGTCTTACTCAAGTTTCCTAAGGCTCGATTAAGGCAAACGACGGGCAAAAATCCTACGGGCCATCAAAAGTATTATGCTAAACTAGCAAAAAGATACTATGGTCCTTTCCAAATCTTCAAGCCCATCAATGAGACGGCTTATCAACTCAAGTTGCCCAACCATTTTCTTATACACAATGCCTTTCATGTAAGCCTACTTAAGCCCTACAAAGGAGAGCCGCCAACTGAACCAATTATTGAAGACCCTCCCGAAGTTGAAGACCAAGAAGAGGTGCTACAACCCGAAGCTGTCCTTCGGCATGAAGACAAGGTACTACGACATGGTAAGATAATCCGACGGTATCTTATTAAGTTCAAAAATTATCCTTTTGAAGATGCTAAATGGATGCAAGGAGTACAACTTAAGGATAGTATGAACCTTGTCAATGCTTACAATGCTACATTAGAGTAAGCAAATGTACAACTCTCTTTTAAATGACTCATGTTTTTGTCTTATAAGACTAATCCTCTTTTTAATTGTGCACAAATTTAACTAGTATGCATGCTTAGAATCATGTTTGTGATGACGACGTCTCTCAAACACCAAGTAGAATTTGTCACTCTAGTTTGGGAGAATGAAATGGACTAAAGAGCAGACATGCTTGCGGCAGCTATGTCTCCCAAGCACCAAATGGATTAGTCATCCATCTTGGAAAGATGTCGTAGGGTAAAAAAAGGGATCCTCTATCCGCTAAGTACGATTGACTAATGACTAAGCCTTCATCTCTTCTACCTCATAGTCGAGGACGACTATGATTTCAAGAGAGCGGTAATGTCATAAAATCTAATATCTAACCAACCCAAATGATTTTCTCATATTAAATTGATCACTTAATGTGGGAGAATAAACGGGAACAAGTGTTAAGATATAGATATGTGCTTATAGATCTATCTCAACACGGGGCCAATAGTAAAGGGGCCCAAATGGGAGATGGTCTATCAAGAGCAAGGCTAACCAATGGAGCATAAGACCTTAGGGTTAGCTTTATTGAAGACCTCCAATAATGTGTGTAAAAGTCCTTTGACCTTAGGTAAGCTAAGGCTGAGCTTGAGGTGGGAACCCGGCCCAAGCTCGAGGTGCTTGTCGTGCTTGAGGTGCTTGTCCTGCTTGAGGTGCTTGTCATGCTTGAGGTGCTTGATTAAGATGCTTGAGGTGCTTGACTAGATCCATGCTTGAGGTGCTTGACTTGGTGCATGATTAAGGTGCTTGAGGTGCCTTGAGAAGCTTGCTTGAGATGCTTGTGAGAACACCCCCTACTTCAAGTGCTTAGTCATGCTTGATGACTAAGGGGCTTGCTCATCCAAAGTCAAAAATATCCCTACAAGGAGGGGGGGGAGCCTACAAGGGGGGGGGATGAGAGAGAACACACACACACACACACACACACACAAGGGAAGCCCCAGATTGAAGAGGCAGCAAGGACACTTGTCAAGTTCCTCCTCATGTTGCCCTCATGGTGTGCCTGAAGCCTATTGGTTGGCCACCCAAGGGGTCCAATGATAATTTAGGATATTTAATTAATTGATTTTGCATTTATCAAGTCCTCTCTCTCAAAGGGGAAAGGGGGACACTTGTCCCAAGGCTACCCATGTTGCTTTTAATGGCTCCTGCTTGTGATTGGCTAGGCCTGGAGGGGTCCAATGAGCTTCAAGCATGAGCTACAAGGGGGGGTCGACCCAAGCAAGCTAGGGGGGTGCTTAGGGGATATACTCACAAACACTCTCATTGTGTACTATGCAAAGTGCGTGAGCTCCCTCTCCTTCTCCAAGCAAGTAGAGGTTGAGAGCCTACACCAACACTCTTGGCTATGGAGTGCAAATCCATCCAAGAGCCATGCTTCAATGCTTGAGCTTGCCATCTATTTCTTCTTCATTACTATGCTATTATGTATGATAGCACAAGAGTTATGATAAGTGAGGAAATAGCTCTTTCTCGCATGAAATGTTTCTTCTTCCTCTTCCCTACCCTCATTCCCTGCTAGCTCTCTCCACCTTCGAAGGTGTTTGAGGTCTTGGGACTGAGGCTTGGTATAGTTAAAGCTTTCTTCAAGTTTAGGTTATGCTATGATGGTGATGCATGAAGCTTTCCATCTTCATTGCTTCACCTAGGTCACAAGGAACACAAAGAATGTATTCTAACAAGTCTCTCTTTATGGGAGAAATCATAATACAAATGCCTATTGGAGGGGGGACCGGCTCCACATAAATCCGGTCCTCAACTGTTGTCATGTTCTCTAAATTCTCTCTCTTGCAAAAGTATTGTCCATGCCAAGTTAACTAATTGCTATGATTATGTTGCTATCTTCAATTATGTCTACCCGCTATGCTCACAAAATCATTTCTTGAAAGAACTCTCATTAAATTCCGCTACTCTCAAATTGAATAGGCAAATTCCATTAAAGGACATTTTTGACACTTTATTGCCTCTTTTTAGTGGTGGAAATACGAATGTAGTTTCCAATGAGGCAAATATACAACCTATGGGGGTTTCTGAAAATGCTACAGATCAGCCTATTACTGATGCACAAGTACATGATGTACTTGATGAGGAAAGGGCTGAAAATGAGCAAGCTAGAGGTATGCCAAAATGGCTGGTGCACACCTTGCATGACAGTAAATTGGATGCACCTTTGTCTAGTCGTACTCGTTCAGGCTCTCGCCATGCATCTTATGCATCAGGTTGTTATGCTTTGGCTGTGTCTAGCTTGCATGATGTTGAGGAGCCTCTGTCTATGATTTGCTGATCACTGGACCAAATTAGAGACATATTGCTGAATTTAAGGCTGATTTGAATGCTACTTTCAAGATGAAAGATTTGGGGATGTTGCATCATTACTTGGGTATACAGTTTAAGCAGTGTGATGGTGGTATTGCCTTGTGTCAGAAAACTTACATAAAGACATTGCTATGTAAGTTTGGACTTGAGGATTGAAAAATCTATTGCCACTCCCATGGAAACAGGATTGAAGTTGAGTCTACATGATGCTGGCAATCCTGTTGATGTCACTCGTTACCAAACTGCTGTTGGCTGCCTCATTTATGTATGCAACACAAGGCCAGATATTCAGTTTGCAGTCTCACAGGTCAGCAGATTTATGCATAGCCCACGGTCTAAGCATTGGCAGGCTGTCAGGAGGATTTTCCGCTACCTTAGTGGCACTTTACATCTTGGCTTGTTTTATCCCAAGGGGGTATCATTGCTGCTAGACTTACATGCTTTTTAGAGTCAGATTGGCCTGGTTGTTTTGACACGTGAGTGTCCACAAGTGGGTTTTGTTTCATGTTTGGCAATTCATGTACTATCATGGTTGAGCAAGAAGCAACCTATTGTGGCCACTTCGAGTTGTGGGGCTAAGTACAGGGCAGTCTTCACAGCTACGGTTTAGTGTCTATGGCTCAGACGCCTTATGGCTTGGCTTATATTGCATCATTACTTGGGTAAACATGCTCGCACAAAGCACATTGAGGTGCATTACCATTATGTCAGGGAGAGGCTCTCAGCAGGAGAGATCATCTTGGCTTATGTGCCAACACAAGACAACCTTGCAGATCTTTTCACAAAGGCATTGTCTCGTGAGAAGCTTGAAGCTTTCCGCAAAGCTTTGGGCTTACTCCCCTTTGTGGATTGATCATGTCCTTAGGGCATGGCACTTCCCTTTATTCATATGCCAGCTCTCGTTCACTGCATCACTCCAGGGGGGATTTGTTACCATATACATGTGGTAGTGATGTGTGTGAACACACCTAGGACCTTCGGGGCATTGTTTCCCTCTTTAAAAGGTTTTTTCCCCCGTGCATTGTATATACACCCGTCACTCTAGGGCTATCTATCTTTCCATTGCACTCTAAGTAACACACTCTCTATATTGTGCCTTGAGCTTCCTTTGTCTTCTCCAAGCTGTGTGCGTTTCTCTGCAACCCTAATTCCAACAATAACATGAAATGCTAGTAAGTTGAAATGCTAAAACACTAGCAGCCAGATTTTAAATAAGTTGATACTATGCCAAGTAGAAAGCCCCACATAACAATGGCAAGAACTTAGTTTTAAAAATCCTTATTTTGCAAAACTTTGACATCATTTCCCCAGCTCTTTTCAGTGATATTTCAGTATTCCAAAGCATGTCAACTCACTAGAGCACCTCACATGAGGATTTTAGGCTTTAAAGCCACGTTCGTAAAAGGATTTACATCAAAAGGACAAAAAAAAATTCACCATAGCCGTATTCTGCTTGTATTTTGACCTGATTTCCACAACTCCATTTACTGTTTTTTCCACACAGAACTTCATCTAAGGTTTCATATGTTGTTATCTTTTGGAAGATCTTCACCTCAGGTTAATGATATTATAAGCAGAAATCCCGGCAATTTGGTATCAAACAAAATTATGTTTCTATGTATTTTTGTCTCTATTACTCTATTCGTCTAAACTAGATATAGAAAACTGCAAGAAAAAGATGTATTTTAGAAAATTTTGCAAGTATTTATACTTCCCAAAACTCCTGAGTAGGTGCAGATGCACCTACCTGTATGATGATGATTCCCTTCCGTTTGTACACGATGACGCATGTGAATTTGAATGTAGCGGATGGTATTTGGCGGATACACAGGGTTTGTTGGAATTAGGGTTGTAGAGAAACGCACACAGCTTGGAGAAGAGGAAGTAAGCTCAAGGCACACAATAGAGAGTGTGTTTCTTAGTATGCAATGGAAAGATAGATATCCCTAGAGTGATGGGCGTATATACAATGCTCGGGGGAAAAACCTCCTGAAGAGGGGAAAAATGCCCCGACGGTCCTAGTGTGTTCACACACATCACTACCACATGTATATGGTAACAAATCCCCCCTGGAGTAAGCCCAAAGTTTTGCAGAAAGCTTCAAGCTTCTCACGAGACAATGCCTTTGTGAAAAGATCTGCAAGGTTGCCTTTGTTGGCATATAAGCCAAGCCGATCTCTCTTGCTGAGAGCCTCTCCCTGACATAATGGTAATGCACCTCAATGTGCTTTGTGCGAGCATGAAAATCTGGGTTCCTCGCAACTGCCAATGTGCTCTGACTATCAATGTAGATAGTTTTGGCAGTGTCCTGTCCAACACCCAAATCAGCCATAAGGCGTCTGAGCCATACACACTCAACCATAGTTATGAAGACTGCCCTGTACTCAGCCTCACAACTCAAAGTGGCCACAGTAGGTTGCTTTTTGCTCAACCATGGTATACATGAACTGCCAAGCATTAAACAAAAACCACTTGTGGATACTCACGTGTCACAACAACCAACCCAATCTCAGACCGAAAAAGCATGTAAGTTTGGCGGCAATGATCCCCCCTTGGGATA
This sequence comes from Adiantum capillus-veneris, assembly GCF_014529385.1. Lineage (NCBI taxonomy): Eukaryota > Viridiplantae > Streptophyta > Polypodiopsida > Polypodiales > Pteridaceae > Adiantum > Adiantum capillus-veneris. The sequence continues at coordinate 6,614,463 of NC_140949.1, forward strand.
AAACAAGCCAAGATGTAACGTGTTACTAAGGTAGCAAAAAATCCTCTTGACAGCCTGCCAATGCTTAGACCCTGGGATATGCATAAATCTGCTTACCTGTGAGACTGCAAACTGAATATCTCGCCTCGTGTTGCATACATAAATGAGGCAGTCAACAACAGTTTGGTAAAGAGTGACATAAGCAATCACTAGCATCATGTAGAATCAACTCAAAACCTGTTTCCATGGGAGTGGCAATAGGTTTTGCAATCTTCAAGTCCAAACTTACATAGCAATGTCTCTATGTAACTTTTCTGACAAAAGGCAATACCACCATCACACTGCTTAAACTGTTTACCCAAGTAATGATGCAATAGCCCCAAATCTTTCATCTTGATAGTAGCATTCAAATCAGCCTTAAATTCAGCAGTATGTCTCTCATTTGGTCCAATGATCAACAAATCATTTACATAGAGAACCACAATGAGAAGTACATCACCCTCACGCTTTACATACAATGTGCTTTCTGTTGGACTGTTACAAAAGCCTTGTTTGACCAAATGAGTGTTAGCTTTCTCATACCAAGCACGATGAGATTACTTCAACCCATACAAATCCTTGTTCCATTTGCAAACTTTTTCCTCTTGTCCTTTCTTGACAAAACCGCGAGGTTGCGTTACATAAACTTCCTCAAATATGTCACCATTCAAGAAATTAGTAACAATGTCTGATTGATGTACATCCCAACCAAAATGAGCTGCCAATGCACATATAAAACGTACAGTAGTCATACGACAAGTGGGAGCAAAAGTCTCTTCATAATCTATGCCTTTTTTCTGTGCATAACACTTTGCAACAAGTTGAGCCTTATGGCTATCGATCTCACCATCCGGCTCGTGTTTCAACTTGTAAACCCACTTCGTACCAATGCCCTTTGTGCCAAGAGGCAAATCACATAAATTCCATGTGTCATTTTCTATAAGTGCATCATATTCTGATTGCAGGGCAGCCATCCAATTTTTTGAATTATGTGCTTCATCAAAAGACACAGGCTCCTCAACATCATGTAAGCTAGACACAGCCAAAGCATAACAATTTGATGCACGGCGAGAGCCTGAACGAGTACGACTAGACAAAGGTGCATCCAATTTACTGTCACGCAAAGTGTGCACTAGCCATTTTGGCATACCTCTAGCCTGCTCATTTTCAGCCCTTTCCTCATCAAGTACATCATGTACATCTACATCAGTAATAGACTAATCTATAACATTTTCAAAAACCCCCATAGGCTGTACATTTTCCTCATTGGAACTTACATTCGTATTTCCACCACTGAAAAGAGGCAACAAAGTGTCATAAATGTCATGTGAGCTTACATTACTGTCTCTAGTACATGACAGCAAGGGCTGAACAAAAGCTTCCACAAACACTACATCCCTTGAAACCAGAATACGTTTTGTTTGCGGATGGTACAACCTGTAACCTTTGCTTTCAGCACTATAACCAACAAAAATACATTTGACAACCTTATCATCCAATTTTCTACGTTGTGTTTGTGGCACCAAAGCATATGCCACACAGCCAAAAACACGCACGTGCTCAATAGAAGGCTTTCTATCATGCCATGATTCATATGGAGTAATAGACTACAAAGCTTTTGTAGGACACCTGTTTATTACATAAGTGGCACACATGATGGCCTCAAGCCAAAAAGAATGTGGCAAACCTTGACTTTTGACCATACATCATGCTATTTTTGTAAGTGACCTGTTTTTGCTCTCAGCAACACCATTTTGCTAAGGTGTATAAGGCACTGTAGATTGGTGTTTTATCCCACGGCTAGCAAGAAATGCATTGAATTCGTGAGACATATGCTCCCCCCCTCAATCGGAATGGAGGGTGCCCATAGGACATTTCGAGACATTTTCAACCATAGCCAAAAAAAAATTGAAGCATATAAAAACTTCGGACTTCTCTTTAAGCGGAAATACCCATGCATGCTTGGAGTAATCATCAATGAAAGTCACGAAGTAAAGGTAATTGCCCAAGGACGGAGTTTGCATGGGCCCCTAATATCACTATGCACAAGCTGCAACCTGCATGTGGCCCGAACCGAACCATCCTTTGCAAACTTAGAACGCTACATCTTACTCAAAATACAGCCTTCAAAAACATGTTTGACAGGTTGTTCAAGAGGCAACAAAGAAGTAACCATATCAGATATCTGCAAACGTAGCAAACTGGAAAAATTCAGATGACCAAAATGTGCATTCCAAAGTTTTGCATCTGAAATAGCCCTTGAATCTGCAATAGCATTTGCAAAATTTTATCCACACTTGTCATACAAAGTGAGCTTATACAGCCCACGACACAAAAGGCCTGCAAAAATTTCATCACCAAAACTGGGATCATGTACTGTACATCTGTCATCCACAAATTTGACTACAAGTCTAAGTCTAGCAAGTGCAGATATAGATAAGAGATTCTTCTTCATCCCAGGTACATACAGTGCATCAACAAGTGTGAAGGAACTGCCATTTGCAGCAGTAAGCACAGTCTTTCCAACTCCCTAAACCGGATAAGAGGCATTGTTGGCACAAGTGACTGAATTCCAATAAGGGACAGACTCGAGAGAGGTGAACAATTCACGATGTGAGGTAATGTGCTTTGTAGAACCACTATTGAAATACCACAAATGTGAATCTGCAGCAACTGACAAGCATGCATCATGGACAGCAGGATTGTAAGTGCACTCTGCGCTAAAAGCCCATTCTACATCAACATCAGCAACACAGTCTCCTTTCGCAGAGGACTCAACAATGCCTGCATTTGTAGTGGAACCAGCATTTGCAATGGAACCATCCTCTTTCTTCTTAGCCTCTTTGGCCTTCAACTTAGGACACGACTTGATCAAGTGATCATTAGATTTACAATAATGGCAACGCATTTTCTTTTTGCCCTAATCACCAAAATTGCCAGACGAAGTGTTGCCAACAGCAGCATTGGGAACAAAAGTTTTGCCACTCGCAGTACAACCATAAGAAGTGGCTCCATTGCTGTTACCACCCTTTCTTTGAGAAGCAATAAAAGCCTATTCAACTGCACGCTGTCTAGTCCTGTTTTTCCTGGAAAGTGACACTTGCAACAGCAATGTGCATAATGCATCAAACTTGACAAGTTCTGGATTTCCTTGGATCATAAGTCTCCAAGCACTAGCAAAAGTCTTGTAAGAATCGGGTAAGGCAACAAGAACAGTCTGCACAAGGGAACTGTCTGAAATGACTTCACCTGCATAAATAAGTTGATCATTGATATCATTGACACTAGCTAGGAAAGTGTCCATATCATCTTCCTCATGCATAATCTTCGACTCCAGCTCTACGCAGCAAACCAATTTTAGCCTCATTGCGACTTGCAAAAAGACCAGCCAAAATATCACAAGCCTGTTTTGCAGATTTTGTTGAACGCGTGTGAGGAACAATGGTGCGCTTCATAGACAACGCAATCAATGCATGAGCGAGTGCATCTTTTACATCCCAACGAGCTTGTTCTACCGTAGGAAAAACGACTCTAACAGCAACAATCCTTGCAGCAAGACTTGCAACATCCTCAACATTGCCTACATCCTCAGAACCAGGACGTACATCAATGCCCTGCACAATATTCTAGATGCCCTTTGACACAAGAACGTGTTGCATCATATAAGCCCACATAGGGTAATTGTCCCCATCCAATGTGTCGTCAGCAGCAAACATCTTGAAGACATCTGTGTTATTGTCAGCCATGGTAAATGCTGCACCTAATGTGAAAACTGCCCGAAAATAATAGAAACGCAGCGGGAACAACACGTGCTATATAGCACAAACCGTAGAAGACTCTAAGGCACCTGTTATGCAAAAATCCGTACTGATATAAATTATGCACAAAATGACAAAATAGCTTGTGCAATACTGCCTGTAGTTGAAAAGGAGGCCGAAATGCGCCCGAATCAGACCAGACTAAGCTCCACGAGCACCGCCAAAATATTTGTCGACCTGCGAACGCTCACCAAACCTCACTGTAGTCGGAGAAAGTGAGCAGGTGTGTGTTGGAGCAGCACGCGACTAAGCCCCAGAGGTCGTAACTTGCTCTGATACCAATTGTTGGATTTAGGGTTGCAGAGAAATGCACACAACTTGGAGAAGACAAAGGAAGCTCAAAGCACACAATAGAGAGTGTGTTACTTAGTGTGCAATGGAAAGATAGATAGCCCTAGAGTGATGGGCCTATATACAATGCACAGGGGGGAAAACCTCCTAAAGAGGGGAAAAATGCCCCGACGGTCCTAGTGTGTTCACACACATCACTACCACATGTATATGGTAACAGTTATGAAGTGTTATTACTTTGTTTTTTAAACATAACCTTCTTGGCCTTTGAAGGATCAGATTGATCCGTAGATCATAACTAGGGATGCTAATCATAATAGTAATTTCAGGGAGGAACAATCTTGAGCATTATAGTATAGCTTCCTCACAACATGGTTTTGGTAGATTGGATTTGGGGATCCATTGGCACTCGTATCTACCTATTTGATAATTAAAGTAGTCATTTAGTTAAATTCTTGAGCAAGATGTTTAAACTTCGTATTACTACATGGTTTTTTGCAGATGATACTGGCCTTTTTCACATTTATGGTGATATGTGTTTGACTATAGTTGTATGGTTGGAGCTGAGTATAGTCACTCTAGTAAATTCACTTTAGTAAATTCAGTAATGGGAACTGCTTTCCAACACTTTTCTCTTTGATGAATATATGCATAAGTTTTGAAAGTAGTGTTAGGATTTTACGTTGAACATACGCCAAAGGTTTTTCAAAAAAATAAAGCCTTAATTCTCACGTGAGGGTCTCGAATGAGATGGCATTGGATTGTATTTTTGAAAATTGATTCAAATTACAAAGGAGATGCTGTCCGATTTTTTCTGGAAATAAATTATGTAAACATTATCGTAAATAAATAGCTCATTACTTAAACTTAATAGTTGATCTCTGATATTATGTTAGTTTTTGTTGTAATTTTTGACACCAATAACAAGGGGAGGGAGTCGTTGACACCTATCTTCCCAAGTAATGCCACTTCTCATAGGCTTGTGTTTCTTGGATGGTGACAGGTAAGAGATTCTTTCCTTGGGATTACAATGAAAACTACAGCAATAACAGAAGATCGTCCAATGTACCAGCTGGATCCTTCTCCATGTAGATGTAGTGGAAGCTCATCCCAATGGGGGGCACATAGAGATACAACATTAACATATTATATTGTCGTGATCAAAGATCAAATTTTTGGTCTAAATGATTGTATTATCCATTACATAGAAAATGTTGTATTGGTGTATATGAATTTATAATTGAGGTTGATGACATCTTTTTTTACAAAATTGTTATTTAATCTATTATTTAATACGATTATCTAAGTATGGTTCACTTATGAGGGGATTTTCACATTTAAACACACAGTTCTTTTCCCTACTAGTCTTTGGTTGGACTAGTCCCATACTTAACAATTGGAATTAGATAATATATTCTATAATAATATAGCTACTCCAATTTATCCTGACTTCAATCAAATGGTTTTTGTCAAGATATGGGTATTCATACACTAAGAATTGGATTACTTGCTCTCTAATACAAGTTACATTATTAATAGCTTGATCCACCCAATCCAAAGGAATGGGTCGGGGCTCTCAGCTCCTAAATTGGTCAAGCATCTTCATGCTTACATATAATCCATATACTGTAATCAATGTCCACCCTCGAGCATGTGTGGAATGTCAAGTGATTTTTATCTTGCAGGATCAAAGTATTGTATAGTAACCACCATGACGGGTGACACATCAACCAAAATCATGAGATGTCAAGTATGTAGTTTTCATAGTACCTTACTCTCCTCTCTGGAGGACCCCTTTATCATACAACAATTGGGTACTCTTACATCTAAACCTGGCTCAACACATTACATATGGGTAATCTCGCATTTAAACCTTCTTAACAGAGTACAGGTGATTGAGCTATAAACATTGAAGGTTTTAGGAAGCATTTACTACAATTGGCGGGGGATTGGTCCACTTGGTGGACCATCCTCCACCAAGTGTATCTCTCCTCTGGGATGGGGGAGGGCCACACACACACACACACTAAGGTGCTGGCTCACTATTTATAGTGGTCTCCGACCTAATATAATGTGTGGTGTTTATTGCTTACTAAATCCACCTTTGCTCGACGCGGCTCCTACCGGTTTCAATAAAGAGGGAGGACTCTTCACTCCGTCTGCCCATTGCCATTGCTCATACAGGTCGAGCGGCTCCTACCGGTTTCATTAAGGAGGGAGTGCTCTTTACTTGGCTTGCTCATCGCCATTGCTCATACATCCTCACACAGAGCTACCAGTCAGGTATGCCTACAAATCCGAGCTATGTTTCTAGCATCACAGTTTAGCTTGGCTTTCAGAGTTTCCCAATTTCTTTCTATGCTTCTCTCTCTCTCTCTCTCTCTCTCTCTCTCTCTCTCTCTCTCTCTCTCTCTCTCTCTCTCTCTCTCTCTCTCTCACACACACACACACACACACACACACACACAACAAGGGCCTGTTATGAAGGCTTGCTATCATATACAGCTTTGAGTCTCTTAACCTTCTCAGTACCTCAGAGTACGGGACTTGGGTTTCTATTCCTGGCTTGCCACAGAGCTCGGATTTCATACAGGATACATAAATTGCAACCCTGTGTATCCGCCAAATACCATCCGCTACAGTCAAATCCACATGCGTCATCGTGTACAAAGGGAAGGGAATCATCATCATACAGGTAGGTGCATTTGCACCTACTCAGGAGTTTTGGGAAGTATAAATACTTGCAAATTTCTTTGCAATACATCTTTCTCTTGCAGTTTTCTATATCTAGTTTAGATGAATAGAGTAATAGAGACAAAAATACACAGAAACATAATTTTTTTTTATATTAAATTGCCGGGATTTTTGCTTATAATATCATTAACCTCAGGTGAAGATCTTGTAAAAGATAACAGCTTATGAAACCTTACATGAAGTCATGTGTGGAAAAAATAGTAAATGGTGTTCTGGAAATCGGATCAAAATACAAGCAGAATATGGTTTTTTTAGAAATTCTGTTATACAAATACGTACTCACTCTGTGGTGAAAAATTGTTTGTCCTTTTGATGTAAATCCTTTTACGAATGTGGGTTTAAAGCCTAAAATCCTCATGTGAGCTGCTCGAGTGATTTGACATCCTTTAAAATACTGAAATATCACTGAAAAAAGCTGGGGAAATGATGGCAAAGTTTTGCAAAAATAAGGATTTTTAAAGCTAAATTCTTGTGATTGTTATGTGCGGCTTTCTACTTGCCATAATATCAACTTGCTGGATTTCTGGCTGCTGGTGTTTTAGCATTTCAACTTACTAGCATTTCATGTTATTGTTGGAATTAGGTTGCAGAGAAACGCACACAGCTTGGAGAAGACGGAGGAAGCTCAAGGCACACAATAGAGAGTGTGTTACTTAGTGTGCATTGGAAAGATAGATAGCCCTAGAGTGACGGGCGTATATACAATGCACGGGGGGAAAAACCTCCTAAAGAGGAAAAATTGCCCCGGCGGTCCTAGTGTGTTCACACACATCATTATCACATGTATATGGTAACAAATCCCCCCTGGAGTGATGCATTGAACGAGAGCTGGCACATGAGTAAAGGGAAGTGCCATGCCCTGAGGACATGATCAGTCCACAAAGGGGAGTAAGCCCAAAGCTTTGCGGAAAGCTTCGAGCTTCTCATGAGACAATGCCTTTGTGAAAAGATCTACAAGGTTGTCCTATGTTGGCACATAAGGCAAGATGATCTCTCCTGTTGAGAGCCTCTCCCTGACATAATGGTAATCCACCTCAATGTGCTTTATGCGAGCATGAAAAAGTGGGTTCCTTGCAATTGCCAATGCACTCTGACTGTTAGTGTATATAGTGTTGGCAGTGTTTTGTCCAACACCCAAATCAGCCATAAGGCGTCTGAGCTATACACACTCAGCCGTAGTTGTGAAGACTGCCCTGTACTCAGCCTCACAACTCGAAGTGGCCACAATAGGTTGCTTCTTGCTCAACCATGATATACATGAACTACCAAGCATGAAACAAAAACCACTTGTGGACACTCGCGTGTCAAAACAACCAGCCCAATCTGAGTCCGGAAAAGCATGTAAGTCTGGCGGCAATGATCCCCCCTTGGGATCAAACAATCCAAGATGTAACGTGCCACTAAGGTTAGACCCTGGGCTATGCATAACCATAAGAAGTGGCTGCATTGTTGTTACCACCCTTTCTTTGAGAAGCAATAAAACCTGTTCAACTACACGTTGTCTAGTCCTGTTTTTCTTGGAAAGTGACTCTTGCAACAGCAATAGGCATTATGCATCAAACTTGACAACTTTTGGATTTCATTGGGTCATAAGTCTCCAAGTACTAGCAGAAGTCTGGTAAGAATCTGGTAAGGCATCAAGAAAAGTCTGCAGAAGGGAACTGTCTGAAATGACTTCACCTGCAGAAATAAGTTGCTCATTGATATCCTTGACACTAGCAAGGAAAATGTCCATATCATCGTCCTCATGCATAATCTTCGACTCAAGCTCTTTACGCAGCAAAGCAATTTTAGCCTCATTGTGACTTGCATAAAGACCAACCAAAATATCCCAAGCGTGTTTGCTGAATAGATGTGAGGAACAACGGTGCACTTCCCAGACAACCCAATCAATGCATGAGCCTGCGCATCCTTTACATCCCAACGAGCTTGTTCTACCAACGCAAAACAACTCTAATAGCAGCAATCCTTGCACCAAGACCTGCAACATCCTCAACATCGCCTACATCCTCAGAACCAGGACGTACATCAATGCCCTGCACAATATTCCAGATGCCCTTTGACACAAGATCGTGTTGCATCATATAAGCCCACATAGGGTAATTGTCCCCATCCAACGTGTCCTCAACAGCAAACATCTTGAAGACATCTGTGTTATTGTCAGCAATGGTAAATGCTGCACCTGATGTGAAAACTGTCTGAAAATAGGAGAAACGGAGCGGGAACAACACGTTCTATATAGCATAAACCGTAGAAGACTCTAAGGCACCTGTTACGCAGAAATCGGCACTGATAGAAATTCTGCATAAAATGACGAAATAGCTTGTGAAGTACTGCTTGTAGTGGAAACGGAGGCCGAAATGCGTCCGAATCAAAAATCTGAGCACACTGAGCTCTACGAGAACCCCCAAAATATTTGTCGGCCTGCGAACGCTCACCAAAGCTCAATGTAGTCAGAGAAAGTGAGCAGGCGACTGCTAGAGCAGCTGGCGACTAAGCCCCAGAGGATGTAACCTGGTCTGATACCAATTGCTGGACTTAGGGTTGTAGAGAAATGCACACAGCTTGGAGAAGATGAAGGAAGCTCAAGGCACACAATAGAGAGTGTGTTACTTAGTGTGCAATAGAAAGATAGATAGCCCTAGAGTGATGGGCTTATACACAATGCACGGGGGGGGAAAACTCCTAAAGAGGGAAAAAATGCCACGGCGGTCCTAGTGTGTTCACACAAATCACTACCACATGTATATGGTAATAGTTATGAAGTGTTATTACTTTGTTATTTAATATATTATTTAATACGATTATCTAAGTATGGTTCACTTATGAGGGGATTTTCATACTTAAACACACACTCCTTTTCCCTACTAGTCTTTGGTCGGACTAGTCCCATACTTAACAATTGGAATTAAATAATATATTGGATAATAATATAGCTACTCGAATTTATCCTGACTTCAATCAAACTGTATTTGTTAGGATATGGGTATCCATACCCTAAGAATTGGATTACTTGCTCTCTAATACAAGTTACATTATTAATAGCTTGATCCACCCAATCCAAAGGGATGGGTCGGGGCTCTCAGCTCCTAAATTGGTCAAGCATATACATGCTTACATATAATCCATATGCTGTAATCAATGTCCACCCTCGAGCATGTGTAGAATGTCAAGTGATTTTTATCTTGCAGGATCGGAGTATTGTATAGTAACCACCATGATGGGTGACACATCAACCAAAATCATGAGATGTCAGGTATGTAGTTTTCATAGTACCTTACTCTCCGCTCTGGATGACCCCTTTATCATACAACAACTGGGTACTCTCACATCTAAACCTAGCTCAACACATTACAGATGGGTAATCTGGCATCTAAACCTTTTTAACACAGTAGAGGTGATTGAGCTATAAACATTGAAGGTTTTAGGAAGCATTTACTACAATTGGCGGGGATTGGTCCACTTGGTGGACCATCCTCCACCGAGTGGATCTCTCCTCTGGGATGGGGAAGGGCCACACACACACACACACACACACACACACACACAAAGGTGTTGGCTCACTATTTATAGTGGTCTCCGACCTAATATAACGTGTGGTGTTTATTGCTTACTAATTCCACCTTTGCTCAACGCGGCTCCTACCCGTTTCAATAAAGAGGGAGGGTTCTTTACTCCGCGTGCCCATCACCGTTACTCATACAGGTCGAGCGGCTCCTACCGGTTTCATTAAGAAGGGAGTGCTCTTTACTTGGCTTGCTCATCGCCATTGCTCATACATCCTCACACAGAGCTAGCAGTCAGGTATGCCTACAAATTCGAGCTGTGTTTCAAGCATGAAGGTTTAGCTTGGCTTTCAGCGCTTCCCAATTTCTTTATGTACTTCTCTCTCTCTCTCTCTCTCTCTCTCTCTCTCTCTCTCTCTCTCTCTCTCTCTCTCTCTCTCTCTCTCTCTCTCTCTGTGTGTGTGTGTGTGTGTGTGTCTCTCTCTCTCTCTCTCTCTCTCTCTCTCTCTCTCTCTCTCTCTCTCTCTCTCTCTCTCTCTCTCTCTCTCTCTCTCTCTCTCTCTCTCTCTCTCTCTCTCTCTCAACGAGGGCTTGTTATGAAGGCTTGCTATTGTTATGAAGGCTTGCTATCATATGCAGCTTTGAGTCTCTTAACCTTCTCAGTACCTCAGAGTATGGGACTTAGGTTTCTATGCCCGGCTTGCCACAGAGTATGGGACTTAGGTTTCTATGCTCAAGGCACACAGTAGAGAGTGTGTTACTTAGTGTGCAATGGAAAGATAGATAGCCCTAGAGTGATGGGCATATATACAATGCACGGGGGGAAAACCTCCTAAAGAGGGAAAAAATGCCCCGGCGGTCCTAGTGTGTTCACACACATCACTACCACATGTCTATGGTAAGAAATCCCCCCTAGAGTGATGCGGTGAACGAGAGCTGGCACATGAGTAAAGGGAAGTGCCATGCACTAAGGACATGATCAGTCCACAAAGAGGAGTAAGCCCAAAGCTTTGCGGAGAGCTTCGAGCTTCTCATGAGACAATGCCTTTGTGAAAAGATCTGCAAGGTTGTCATGTGTTGGCACATAATCCAAGTTGATCTCTCCTGCTGAGAGCCTCTCCCTGACATAATGGTAATGCACCTCAATGTGCTTTGTGCGAGCATGGAAAACTGGGTTCCTTGCAACAACTGCCAATACGCTCTGACTGTTAGTGTAGATAGTGTTGGCAATGTCCTGTCCAACACTGAATTCAGCCATAAGGCGTCTGAGCCATACACACTCAACCGTAGTTGTGAAGACTGCCCTGTACTAAGCCTCACAACTCGAAGTGGCTACAGTAGGTTGCTTCTTGCTCAACCATGATATACATGAACTGCCAAGCATGAAACAAAAACCACTTGTGGATACTCGCGTGTCAAAACAACCAGCCCAATCCGAGTCCGAAAAAGCATGTAAGTCTGGCGGCAATGATCCCCCCTTGGGATCAAACAATCCAAGATGTAACGTGCCACTAAGGTAGCTTTAAATCATCTTGACAGCCTGCCAATGCTTAGACCCTGGGCTATGCGTAAATCTGCTTACCTGTGAGACTGCAAACTGAATATCTAGCCTCGTGTTGCATACATAGATGAGACAGCCAACAGCAGTTTGGTAAAGAGTGACATTAGCAGGATCGTTAGCATCATGTAGACTCAACTTCAACCCTATTTCCATTTGAGTGGCAATAGGTTTGCAATCTTCAAGTCCAAACTTACATAGCAATGTCTCTATGTAACTTTTCCGACACAAGGCAATACCACCATCACACTGCTTAAACTGTATACCCAAGTAATGATGCAACAGCCCCAAATCTTTCATCTTGAAAGCAGCATTCAAATCAGCCTTAAATTCAGCAATATGTCTCTCATTTGGTCCTGTGATCAACAAATCATCTACATAGAGAACCACAATGAGAAGTACATCGCCCTCACGCTTTACATACAATGTGCTTTCTATTGGACTATTACGAAATCCTTGTTTGACCAAATGAGTGTCAGCTTTCTCATACCATGCACGAGGAGATTGCTTCAACCCATACAAAGCCTTCTTACATTTGCACACTTTGTCCTCTTGTCCTTTCTTGACAAAACCGCGAGGCTACGTTACATAAACTTCCTCAAATATTTCACCATTCAAGAAAGCAGTAACAATGTCTGATTGATGTACATCCCAACCAAAATGAGTTGCCAATGCACATAGAAAACGCACAGTAGTCATACGACAAGTGGGAGGAAAAGTCTCTTCATAGTCTATGCCTTTTATCTATGCATAACCCTTTGCAACAAGTCGAGCCTTATGGCGATCAATCTCACCATCCGGCTTGCGTAACTTGTAAACCCACTTTGTACCAATGGCCTTTTTGCCAGGAGGCAAATCACATAAAGTCCATGTGTCATTTTCTATAAGTACATCATATTCTGATTGCATGGAAGCCATCCAATTTTTTGAATTCTGTGCGTCATCAAAAGACAGAGGCTCCTCAACATCATGTAAGCTAGACACAGCCAAAGCATAAGAATCTGACGCATAAGATGCATGGCAAGATCCTGAACGAGTACGATTACACAAAGGTGCAATCAATTTATTATCACGCAAAGTGTGCACCAGCCATTTTGGCATACCTCTAGCCTGCTCATTTTCAGCCCTTTCCTCATCAAGTACATCATGTACATCTGCATCAATAATAGGCTGACCTATAACATTTTCAGAAACCCCCATAGGTTGTACATTTGCCTCCTTCGAACTTACATTCGTATTTCCACCACTAAAAAGAGGCAACAAAGTGTCATAAATGTCCTGTGAGCTTACATTATTGTCTCTAGTACATGACAGCAATGGTTGAATATAATCTTCCACAAACACTACATCCCATGAAACCAGAATACGTTTTGTTTGCGGATGATACAACCTGTAACCTTTGCTTTCAACACTATAACCAACAAAAATACATTTGACAGCCTTATCATCCAATTTTTTGCGTTGTGTTTGTGGCACCAAAGTATATGCCACACAGTCAAAAACACACATGTGCTCAATAGAAGGCTTTCTATCATGCCATGCTTCATATGGAGTAATAGACTGCAAAGCTTTCGTAGGACACCTGTTTAGTACATAAGTGGCATACATGATGGCCTCAAGCCAAAAAGAATGCGGAAAAGCTTGACTTTTGACCATATATCGTGCCATTTTTGTAAGTGGCCTTTTTTCCTCTCAGCAACACCATTTTGCTGAGGTGTATAAGGCACTGTATATTGGTGTTTTATGCCACAACTAGCCAGTAATGCATTGAATTCATGAGACATATACTCCCCCCCTCGATCGGAACGGAGGGTGCCCATAGTTCATTTCGAGACATTTTCAACCATAGCCAGAAATTGTTTGAAGCACATAAAAACTTCGGACTTCGCTTTAAACGGAAATACCCATGCATGCCTAGAGTAATCATCAATAAAAGTCATGAAGTAAAGGTAATTGCCCAAGGACGGAGTTTACATGGGCCCACAAACATCAGTATGCACAAGCTGCAACCTGCATGTGGCCCGAACTGAACCATCCTTTGGAAACTTAGAACGCTGCATCTTACCCAAAATACAGCCTTCACAAACATGTTTGACAGGTGCTTGAAGAGGCGGCAAAGAAGCAACCATATCAGATTTCTGCAAACGCAGCAAACTGGCAAAATTCAGATGACCAAAACGTGCATCCCAAAGTTTTGCATATGAAATAGCCCTTGAATCTGCAACAGCATTTGCAAAATTTTGTTCCCACTTGTCATACAAAGCGAGCTTATACAACCCACGACACAAAAGGCCAGATGCAACAATTTCATCACCAAAATTGAGATCATGTACTGTACATCTGTCATCCACAAATTTGACTACAAGACCAAGTCTAGCAAGTGCAGATACAGATAAGAGATTCAACAAGTGTGAAGGAACTGCCATTTGTAGTAGTAAGCACAATCTTTCCAACTCTCTGAACCGGAGAAGAGGCATTGTTGGCACAAGTGACCGAATTCCCATAAGGGACAGACTCGAGAGAGGTGAACAATTAACGATGTGAAGTAATGTGCTTTGTAGCAACACTATCGAAATGCCACACATGTGAATCTGCAGCATTTCACAAGCATGCATCATGGACAGCAGGATTGTAAGTGCACTCTATGCCAAAAGCCCATTTTGCATCAACATCAGCAACACAGTCTCCTTTCACAGAGGACTCAACAATGCCTGCATTTGTAGTGGAACAAGCATTTGCAGTGGAACCACCGTCTTTCTTCTTAGCCTCTTTGGCCTTCAACTTAGGACACGACTTGATCAAGTGACCATTAGCTTTCAATAATGGCAACGCATTTTCTTTTTTCCCTTATCACCAGAATTGCCAGACGAAGTTTTGCCAGCAGAAGCATTGGGAACATAAGTTTTGCCACTCGCAGCAGAACCATAAGAAGTGGTTGCATTGCTGTTACCACCCTTTCTCTGAGAAAAATTAAAAGCCTATTCAACTGCACGCTGTCTAGTCCTGTTTTTTCTGGAAAGTGACTCTTGCAACAGCAATGTGCACAATGCATCAAACTTGACAACTTCTGGATTTCCTTGGGTCATAACTCTCCAAGTACTAGCAAAAGTATGGTAAGAATCTGGTAAGGCATCAAGAACAATATGCATAAGGGAACTGTCTGAAATGACTTGACCTGCAAAAATAAGTTGCTCATTGATATCCTTGACACTAGCAAGGAAAGTCTCCATATCATCTTCCTCATGCATAATCTTCGACTCCAGCTCTTTACGCAGCAAAGCAATTTTAGCCTCACTGCGACTTGCATAAAGACCAGCCAAAATATCCCAAGCCTACTTTGCAGATTTTGTTGAACGAATGTGAGGAACAATTGTGCGCTTCACAAACAACGCAATCAATGCATGAGCCTGTGCATCCTTTACATCCCAACGAGCTTGTTCTACCGTAGGCCAAACAACTCTAATAGCACCAATCCTTGCACCAAGACCTGCAACATCGCCTACATCCTCAGAACCAGGACGTACATCAATGCCCTGCACAATATTCCAGACGCCCTTTGACACAAGAACGGGTTGCATCATATAAGCCCACATAGGGTAATTGTCCCCATCCAACTTGTCCTCAACAGCAAACATCTTGAAGACATCTGTGTTATTGTCAGCCATGGTAAATGCTGCACCTGATGTGAAAACTGTCCGAAAATAGGAGAAATAGAGTGGGAACAACACGTACTATATAGCACAAACCATAGAAGACTCTAAGGCACTTGTTATGCAAAAATTGACACTGATAGAAATTCTGCACAAAATGACAAAATAGCCTGTGTAGTACTACTGCCTGTAGTGGAAACAGAGGTCGAAATGCGCCTGAATTAGAAATCTGAGCAGACTAAGCTCCACGAGCACCGCCAAAGTATATGTCAACCTGCGAACGCTCACCAAACCTCACTTTAGTCGGAGACAGTGAGCAGGCGTGTGTTGGAGCAGCACGCGACTAAGCCCCGGAGGTCGTAACCTGCTCTGATACCAATTGTTGGAATTAGGGTTGCACAGAAACGCACACAGCTTGGAGAAGACGAAGGAAGCTCAAGGCACACAATAGAGAGTGTGTTACTTAGTGTGCAATGGAAAGATAGATAGCCCTAGAGTGATGGGCCTATATACAATGCACGGGGGGAAAAACCTCCTAAAGAGGGAAAAAATGCCCCAACGGTCCTAGTGTGTTCACACACATCACTACCACATGTATATGGTAACAGTTATGAAGTGTTATTACTTTGTTTTTGGAACATAACCTTCTTGGCCTTTGAAGGATCAGATTAATCCGTAGGTCATAACTAGGGATGCTAATCATAATAGTAATTTAAGGGAGGAAAAATCTTGAGCATTATAGTATAGCTTCCTCACAACATGGTTTGGGTAGATTGGATTTGGGGATCCATTGGCACTCGGATCTACCTATTTCATAATTAAAGTAGTCATTTAGTTAAATTCTTGAGCAAGATGTTTAAACTTCGTATTACTACATGGTTTTTTGCAGATGATACTGGCCTTTTTCACATTTATGGTGATATGTGTTTGACTATAGTTGTATGGTTGGAGTTGAGTATAGTCACTCTAGTAAATTCACTTTAGTAAATTCAGTAATGGGAACTGCTTTCGAACACTTTTCTCTTTGATGAATATATGCATAAGTTTTGAAAGTAGTGTTAGGATTTTACGTTGAATATACGCCAAAGGTTGTCAAAAAAATAAAGCCTTAATTCTCACGTGAGGGTCTCGAATGAGATGGCATTGGATTGTATTTTTGAAAATTGATTCAAATTACAAAGGAGATGCTGTCCGATTTTTTGTGGAAATAAATTATGTAAACATTATCGTAAATAAATAGCTCATTACTTAAGCTTAATAGTTGATCTCTGATATTATGTTAGTTTTTGTTGTAATTTTTGACACCAATAACAAGGGGAG
The DNA here is from genome assembly GCF_014529385.1 of Adiantum capillus-veneris. Classification (NCBI taxonomy): domain Eukaryota; kingdom Viridiplantae; phylum Streptophyta; class Polypodiopsida; order Polypodiales; family Pteridaceae; genus Adiantum; species Adiantum capillus-veneris. The sequence goes on from NC_140949.1 coordinate 6,631,378, forward strand.
GGAGTCGTTGACACCTATCTTCCCAAGTAATGCCACTTCTCATAGGCTTGTGTTTCTTGGATGGTGACAGGTAAGAGATTCTTTCCTTGGGATTACAACGAAAACTGCAGCAATAACAGAAGATCGTCCAATGTACCAGCTGGATCCTTCTCCATGTAGATGTAGTGGAAGCTCATCCCAATGGGGGGCACATAGAGATACAACATTAACATATTATATTGTCGTGATCAAAGATCAAACTTTTGATCTAAATGACTGTATTATCCATTAGATAGAAAATGTTGTATTTGGTGTATATGAATTGATAATTGAGGTTGATGACATCTTGTTTTAAAATATTGTTATTTAATATATTATTTAATACGATTGTCTAAGTATGGTTCACTTATGAGGGGATTTTCACATTTAAACACACAGTCCTTTTCCCTACTAGTCTTTGGTTGGACTAGTCCCATACTTAACAATTGGAATTAGATAATATATTCTATAATAATATAGCTACTCCAATTTATCCTGACTTCAATCAAATGGTTTTTGTCAAGATATGGGTATTCATACCCTAAGAATTGGATTACTTGCTCTCTAATACAAGTTACATTATTAATAGCTTGATCCACCCAATCCAAAGGAATGGGTCGGGGCTCTCAGCTCCTAAATTGGTCAAGCATCTTCATGCTTACATATAATCCATATACTGTAATCAATGTCCACCCTCGAGCATGTGTGGAATGTCAAGTGATTTTTATCTTGCAGGATCGGAGTAGTGTATAGTAACCACAATGACAGGTGACACATCAACCAAAATCATAAGATGGCAGATATGTAGTTTTCATAGTACCTTACTCTCCTCTCTGGAGGACCCCTTTATCATACAACAATTGGCACTCTTACATCTACACCTAGCTCAACACATTACAGATGGGTAATCTCGCGTCTAGACCTTGTTAACAGAGTACAGGTAATTGAGCTATAAACAGTGAAGGTTTTAGGAAGCATTTACTACAATTGGCGGGGGATTGGTCCACTTGGTGGACCATCCTCCACCAAGTGGATCTTTCCTCTCGGATGGGGGAGGGCCACACACACACACACACACACACTAAGGTGTTGGCTCACTATTTATACTGGTCTGCGACCTAATATAACGTGTGGTGCTTATTGCTTACTAATTCCACCTTTGCTCAATGCGGCTCCTACCGGTTTCAATAAAAAGGGAGGACTCTTTACTCCGCCTGCCCATCGCCATTGCTCATCCAGGTTGAGCGGCTCCTACCGGTTTCATTAAGGAGGGAGTGCTCTTTACTTGGCTTGCTCATCGCCATTGCTCATACATCCTCACACAGAGCTACCAGTCAGGTATGCCTACAAATCCGAGCTGTGTTTCCAGCATGACGGTTTAGCTTGGCTTTCAGCTTTTCCCAATTTCTTTCTGTGCTTCACTCTCTCTCTCTCTCTCTCTCTCTCTCTCTCTCTCTCTCTCTCTCTCTCTCTCTCTCTCTCTCTCTCTCTCTCTCTCTCTCTCTCTCTCTCTCTCTCTCTCTCTCTCTCTCTCTCAACGAGGGCCTGTTATGAAGGCTTGCTATCATATGCAGCTTTGAGTGTCTTAACCTTCTTAGTACCTCAGATTATGGGTCTTGGGTTTCTATGCCTGGCTTGCGACAGAGCTCGGATTTCATACATGATACATAGATCTCGGATTTCTACAGGATACATAAATCGCAACCCTGTGTATCCGCCAAATACCATCCGCTACAGTGAAATCCACATGCGTCATCGTGTACAAACGAAATAGAATCATCATCATAAAGGTAGGTGCATTTGCACCTACTCAGGAGTTTTGGGAAGTATAAATACTTGCAAATTTCTCTGAAATCCATCTTTTTCTTGCAGTTTTCTATATCTAGTTTAGATGAATAGAGTGATAGAGACAAAAATACACAGAAACATAATTTTGTTTGATACCAAATTGCCGGGATTTCTGCTTATAATATAAACAGTAAATGGAGTTATGGAAATCGAATCAAAATACAAGCAAAATATGGTTTCTTTAGAAATTCTGTTATACAAATATTACTCACTCTATGGTGAAAAATTGTTTGTTCTTTTGATGATCCTTTTACGAATGTGGGTTTAAAGCCTAAAATCCTCATGTGAGGTGCTCCAGTGAGTTGACATGCTTTGGAATACTGAAATATCACTGAAAAAAGCTGGGGAAATGATGTCAAAGTTTTGCAAAAATAAGGATTTTTTAAACTAAATTTTTGCCATTGTTATGTGGGGCTTTCTACTCGGCATAATATCAACTTGCTGGATTTCTTGTTGCTGGTGTTTTAGCATTTCAACTTACTAGCATTTCATGTTATGAAGTGTTATTACTTTGTTCAAATTTCGTATTACCACATGGTTTTTTGCAGATGATACTGGCCTTTTTCACATTTATGGTGATATGTGTTTGACTATAGTTGTATGGCTGGAGCTGAGTATAGTCAGTCTAGTAAATTCACTTTAGTAAATTTAGTAATGGGAACTGGTTTCCAACACTTTTCTCTTTGATGAATATATGCATAATTTTGAAAGTAGTGTTAGGATTTTACTTTGAACATACTCCAAAGGTTTTTTTTTTAAAATAGAGCCTTAATCCTCAAGTGAGGGTCTCGAATGAGATGGCATTCGATTGGACTTTTGAAAATTGATTCAATTACAAAGGAGATGTTGTTCGATTTTTTCTGGAATTAAATGATGTAAACATTATCGTAAATAAATAGCTCATTACTTAAACTTAATAGTTGATCTATGATATTGTGTTAGTTTTTGTTGTAATTTTTGACTCCAATAACAAAGCAAGGGAGTCGTTGACACCTATCTTCCCAAGTAATGCCAGTTCTAATAGGCTGGTGACATGTAAGAGATTCTTTCCTTGGGATTACAACAAAAACTGTAGCAATAAGAGAAGATCGTCCAATGTACCAGCTGGATCCTTCTCCATGTAGATGTAGTGGAAGCTCATCCCAATGGGGGGGCACATAGAGATACAACATTAAGATATTATATTGTAGTGATCAAAGATCAAAATTTTGATCTAAATGACTATATTATTCATTAGATACAAATTGTTGTATTGGTGTATATGAATTGATAATTGAGGTTGATGAAATCTTGTTTTAAAATATTGTTACTTAATATATTATTTAATACAATTGTCTAAGTATGGTTCACTTATGAGGGGATTTTCATACTTAAACACACACACACACACACACACACACACACACACACACACACACACACAAAACACATGAGCGCTCTCCCTCTCTTTCTCCAACCCCCACTAAAAATCTCCTCATGAAATTTGATTTTCCTTAATTGATGGCTCGAGTAGCTTGGAGGATGTTGACACAAGTTACTCATTGGGATGAAGCAAGAGTTGCTTCTCTGGAGGTGCGGGGAAAAATTGGTGGAGGAGACATAGGGTTTGCGCTAGAGACTGGGGGGGGGGGGGGGGGGATCTTATATAGTCTCCTTTCAAGGCCAAGATGCAGCGTGTAAAATATTACCACTATCTAAGCTATACTTATCACTACAAGTAAGTTTAGGACTCATGTGCATAGCCTTTTATGCACAAATGCATGTGTTGGGGTAAGCCAACTTCTGGCTCATATGAGAAAGCCATCTAGCTAGCTAGGAAAGGATAGATGATGAGATGTTCCAATAGCAAAAGGATGCAACCTCTATAGCCAATCATTGTAAAGCACTAAGCCTACTTAAGAGGCTATTGTCTAATGGATCAATTTCACTTTTGAGTTCTATCATTTGTGTCTATACTTTACCCTAATTCTCTTACACTTGGCATAGCCTAACCCTAATCTCCATCTCTCTAGCTCTAACACTAACACCATGGTTAAACTAAGGCTCCATCCTCCATAGCCTTACGCTACACCACTGGTGATTGGCTAACATGCTTCCGAACAAGTGGTATCAAAGCTTTTGAGGTGATCAGCATCTCCTAATCACCATCAAGATTCTCTCTCTCTCTCTCTCTCTCTCTCTCTCTCTCTCTCTCTCTCTCTCTCTCTAGTAGACAGTAGTTCACTCTTTTGACCATAACTCGCTCATTTGAACTCCGATTTAGGTGATCTATAGCCTCAATCTAAGAGACGAAGCCCTCTACGCATTGATGTAAAGACATAATTTTTTTGTGTAATGGAAGGTTTGCTGTAACAGCATCTCAGAACTGAAAAAACTGTCAAAACTTTTCGTTTTTGTTGCCGACTTGAAGAGAATGTCAGACAAAACTTGCAAGGGTGGAAAATCCACACTCGCCATGGAGAATGATGCAAAATCTCCAAGGAATTTGGATGCTAATCCAACCACATCATCTACAACAATGGAAGCAATGATCATGGCTTACTTGATCTCATTACAAGAACCCATCAACAAGCAAGGTGAAGAGTTGCACGCACTTGCAATGGAGAATGGAACTTTAAGAGTTCATGTTGTGGAGAATGAGCACCTCAAGAAGGTTCTTGAAATGCAAACAACACGCTTGATGCATCTTGAGAATGAAGTTCAAGAATGTAAACTCTCTCTTGTTGACATGAATGTATTGAAAGAGCGCTTGAGCAAAGTTGAGAGTGATCATGTATAGAAAGAGGAAACGATAGATACAATACGACATGATGTATGTGAGATGAGAAATGCATCCAAATCATGGGCTGATATATGTAAGGATAATGTGGTTTCTACATCTCCTATCACGCAAGCCGTTGTCCAAGCAAAGAATGTAGAGAATGTGGACTCTCAAGAATTGCAAGAACGCTCAAAGAACATCGTCATTTGTGGAATCAAGGAGGAAAGCATGGAAACACCCCAATCTCTTGCGGTTGCTATTGAAGAGTTTTTTGCTACACACTTTGGCATGTCAAGAATCATGGCTTATGGTGCACATCGAGTTGGAAAACAAGGAGTCCCTCGCTCGGGAGGAAAGACCTATTGTATGTACCATGGCTAATGAGGTAAAGAGAAAGATCATCCTTGACATTAGTGTTACCATATACATGTGGTAGTGATGTGTGTGAACACACTAGGACCGCCGGGGCATTTTTTCCCTCTTTAGGAGGTTTTTTCCCCCGTGCATTGTATATACGCCCATCACTCTAGGGCTATCTATCTTTTCCATTGCACACTAAGGAATACACTCTCTATTGTGTACCTTGAGCTTCCTTCGTCTTCTCCAAGCTGTGTGTGTTTCTCTGCAACCCTAATTCCAACAATTGGTATCAGAGCAGGTCACGTCCTCCCGGGCTTAGTCGCCAGCTGCTCCAGCACACGCCTGCTCACTTTCTCCGATTTCAGTGAGCTTTGGCAAGCGTTCGCAGGTCGACAAATTTTTTGGGTAAGCTCAAAGAGCTTGGTCTGCTCAGAATTTTGATTTGGGCTCATTTCGGCCTCCGTTTCCACTACGGGCAGTACTGCACAGGCTATTTCGTCATTTTGTGCAGATTTTCTGTCAGTGCCGTTTTCTGCATAACAGGTGCCTTATAGTCTTCTACGGTTTGTGCTATATAGCACAAGTTGTTCCCGCTCCATTTCTCCTATTTTCGGGCAGTTTTCACATCAGGTGCAGCATTTACCATGGCTGACAACAACAACACAGATGTGTTCAAGATGTTTGCTGCTGAGGACAGGTTGGATGGGGACAACTACCCTATGTGGGCTTATATGATGCAACACGTTCTTGTGTCAAAAGGTGTCTGGAACATTGTGCAGGGCATTGATGTACGTCCTGGTTCTGAAGATGTAGGCGATATTGAGGATGTTGCAGGTCTTGCTGCAAGGATTGCAGCTGTTAGAGTTGTTTTGCCTACAGCAGAACAAGCTCGTTGGGATGTTAAGGATGCGCAGGCTCATGCATTGATTGCGTTGTCTGTGAAGCGCACCATTATTCCTCACATCCGTTCAGCAAAATCTGCAAAACAGGCTTGGGATATTCTAGCAGGTCTTTATGCAAGCCGCAATGAGGCTAAAATTGCTTTGCTGCGTAAAGAGCTAGAGTCGAAGATTATGCATGAGGAAGATGATATGGACACTTTCCTTGCTAGTGTCAAGGATATCAATGAGCAACTCATTTCTGCAGGTGAAGTCATTTCTGACAGTTCCCTTGTGCAGACTGTTCTTGATGCCTTACCAGATTCCTACCAGACATTTGCTAGTACTTGGAGACTCATGACCCAAGGAAATCCTGAAGTTGTCAAGTTTGATGCATTATGCACATTGCTGTTGCAAGAGTCACTTTCTAGAAAAAACAGGACTAGGCAGCGTGCAGTTGAACAGGCTTTTATTGCTTCTCAAAGAAAGGGTGGTAACAGTAATGCAGCCACTTCTTATGGTTCTGCTGCGAGTGGCAAAAATTCTGTTCCTAATGCTTCTGCTGGCAGCACTTCATCTGGCAATTCTGGTGATAAGGGCAAAAAGAAGATGCGTTGCCATTATTGTAAAGCCAATGATCACTTGATCAAGTCGTGTCCTAAGTTGAAGGCCAAAGAGGCTAAGAAGAAAGAGGGTGGTTCCACTGCAAATGCTGGTTCCACTACAAATGCAGCCATTGTTGAGTCTTCTGTGAAAGGAGATTGTGATGCTGATGTTGATGCAGAATGGGCTTTTAGCGCAGAGTGCACTTACAATCCTGTTGTCCATGATGCATGCTTGTCAGTTGCTGCAGATTCACATGTGTGGTATTTCGACAGTGGTGCTACAAAGCACATTACCTCACATCGTGAATTGTTTACCTCTCTCGAGTCTGTCCCTCATGGGAATTCAGTCACTTGTGCCAACAACGCCTCTTATCCAGTTCAGGGAGTTGGAAAGATTGTGCTCACTGCTGCTAATGGCAGTTCCTTCACACTTGTTGATGCACTTTATGTACCTGGGATCAAGAAAAATCTATTGTCTGTATCCGCACTTGCTAGACTTGGACTTGTAGTCAAATTTGTGGATGACAGATGTACAGTTCATGATCTCAGTTTTGGTGATGAAATTGTTGCATCTGGGCTTTTGTGCCGTGGGCTGTATAAGCTCACTTTGTATGACAAGTGTGGACAAAATTTTGCAAATGCTGTTGCAGATTCAAGGGCTATTTCAGATGCAAAACTTTGGCATGCACGTTTTGGTCATCTGAATTTTGCCAGTTTGCTGCGTTTGCAGAAATCTGATATGGTTGCTTCTTTGCCGCCTCTTGAAGCACCTATCAAACATGTTTGTGAAGGCCGTATTCTGGGTAAAATGCAGCGTTCTAAGTTTCCAAAGGATGGTTCAGTTAGGGCCACATGCAGGTTGCAGCTTGTGCATAGTGATGTTTGTGGGCCCATGCAAACTCCGTCCTTGGGCAATTACCTGTACTTCGTGACTTTCATTGATGATTACTCCAGGCATGCATGGGTATTTCCGCTTAAAGTAAAGTCCGAAGTTTTTATGTGCTTCAAACAATTTTTGGCTATGGCTGAAAATGTCTCAAAATGTACTATGGGCACCCTCCGTTCCGATTGAGGGGGGGAGTATATGTCTCATGAATTTAATGCATTTCTGGCTAGTCGTGGGATAAAACACCAATGTACAGTGCCTTATACACCTCAGCAAAATGGTGTTGCTGAGAGGAAAAACAGGTCACTAACGGAAATGGCACGATGTATGGTCAAAAGTCAAGCTTTGCCGCATTCTTTTTGGCTTGAGGCCATCATGTGTGCCACTTATGTACTTAACAGGTGTCCTACTAAAGCTTTGCAGTCTATTACTCCATATGAAGCATGGCATGATAGAAAACCTTCCATTGAGCACATGCGTGTTTTTGGCTGTTTGGCATATGCTTTGGTGCCACAAGTGCAGCGCAGAAAATTGGATGATAAGGCTGTCAAATGTATTTTTGTTGGTTATAGTGCTGAAAGCAAAGGTTACAGGTTGTATCATCCGCAAACAAAACGTATTTTGGTTTCACGGGATGTAGTGTTTGTGGAAGATTCTGTTCAACCCTTGCTGTCATGTACTAGAGACAGTAATGTAAGCTCACAGGACATTTATGACACTTTGTTGCCTCTTTTCAGTGGTGGAAATACGAATGTAAGTTCCAATGAGGCAAATGTACAGCCTATGGGGGTTTCTGAAAATGTTTTAGAACAGCCTATTACTGATGCAGATGTACATGATGTACTTGATGAGGAAAGGGCTGAAAATGAGCAGGCTAGAGGTATGCCAAAATGGCTGGTGCACACTTTGCATGACAGTAAATTGGATGCACCTTTATCTAGTCGTACTCGTTCAGGCTCTCGCCATGCATCTTATGCATCAGATTGTTATGCTTTGGCTGTGTCTAGTTTACATGATGTTGAGGAGCCTCTGTCTTTTGATGAAGCACAGAATTCAGAAAATTGGATTGCTGCCATGAAATCAGAATATGATGCACTTATAGAGAATGACACATGGACTTTATGTGATTTGCCTCCTGGCAAAAAGGCCAATGGTACGAAGTGGGTTTACAAGTTGAAACGCAAGCCGGATGGTGAGATCGATCGCCATAAGGCTCGACTTGTTGCAAAGGGTTATGCACAACAAAAAGGCATAGATTATGAAGAGACTTTTGCTCCCACTTGTCGTATGACTACTGTGCGTTTTCTATGTGCATTGGCAGCTCATTTTGGTTGGGATGTACATCAATCAGACATTGTTACTGCTTTCTTGAATGGTGACATATTTGAGGAAGTTTATGTAACGCAGCCTCGCGGTTTTGTCATAAAAGGACAAGAGGACAAAGTGTGCAAATGTAAGAAGGCTTTGTATGGGTTGAAGCAATCTCCTCGTGCTTGGTATGAGAAAGCTGACACTCATTTGGTTAAACGAGGCTTTCGTAACAGTCCAACAGAAAGCACATTGTATGTAAAGCGTGAGGATGATGTATTTCTCATTGTGGTTCTTTATGTTGATGATTTGCTGATCACTGGACCAAATGAGAGACATATTGCTGAATTTAAGGCTGATTTGAATGCTACTTTCATTACTTGGGTATACAGTTTAAGCAGTGTGATGGTGGTATTGCCTTGTGTCAGAAAAGTTACATAGAGACATTGCTATGTAAGTTTGGACTTGAGGATTGCAAACCTATTGCCACTCCCATGGAAACAGGTTTGAAGTTGAGTCTACATGATGCTGGCGATCCTGCTGATGTCACTCTTTACCAAACTGCTGTTGGCTGCCTCATTTATGTATGCAACACGAGGCCAGATATTCAGTTTGCAGTCTCGCAGGTCAGCAGATTTATGCATAGCCCAGGGTCTAAGCATTGGCAGGCTGTCAAGAGGATTTTCCGCTACCTTAGTGGCACTTTACATCTTGGCTTGTTTTATCCCAAGGGGGATCATTTCCGCCAGACTTACATGCTTTTTCGGACTCAGATTGGGCTGGTTGTTTTGACACGCGAGTGTCCACAAGTGGTTTTTGTTTCATGCTTGGCAGTTCATGTATATCATGGTTGAGCAAGAAGCAACCTACTGTGGCCACTTCGAGTTGTGAGGCTGAGTACAGGGCAGTCTTCACAGCTACGGTTGAGTGTGTATGGCTCAGACGCCTTATGGCTGACTTGGGTGTTGGACAGGACACTGCCAACACTATCTACACTGACAGTCAGAGCGCATTGGCAGTTGCGAGGAACCCAGTTTTTCATGCTCGCACAAAGCACATTGAGGTGCATTACCACTATGTCAGGGAGAGGCTCTCAGCAGGAGAGATCAGCTTGGCTTATGTGCCAACACAGGACAACCTTGCAGATCTTTTCACAAAGGCATTGTCTCGTGAGAAGCTTGAAGCTTTCCGCAAAGCTTTGGGCTTACTCCCCTTTGTGGACTGATCCTGTCCTCAGGGCATGGCACTTCCCTTTACTCATGTGCCAGCTCTCGTTCACCGCATCACTCCAGGGGGGATTTGTTACCATATACATGTGGTAGTGATGTGTGTGAACACACTAGGACCGCCGGGGCATTTTTTCCCTCTTTAGGAGGTTTTTTCCCCCGTGCATTGTATATACGCCCATCACTCTAGGGCTATCTATCTTTTCCATTGCACACTAAGGAATACACTCTCTATTGTGTACCTTGAGCTTCCTTCGTCTTCTCCAAGCTGTGTGTGTTTCTCTGCAACCCTAATTCCAACAATTAGTTGGATCTACCTCAAAGAAACGGGTTGTAATGCATATGACGATGGCACTCTTATGCAACAAAATGTACGTCGCAAAGCATATGAGGAAAGAAGCAAGAAGGTTAAGATGTCATCTCAAGAAGAAAAGCCACTTGAGGAGGATGCAAGTCCACCCAACAAATAGGGACACATGATCTATGAGACCAACTCATGCTTGCGAATAAGCTTTTGAAATTGTAACGGGTATCCATGGAATGCGGGAATTGTCATTGATGAGTTTATCAATGACTCCGATGTGATACTTCTTGTCGAAACATGGGAGCATGATGCGCAATGAATTCTTGGATTTGACAAATACGATGTGCATTCTTTGATGTGGGACAAAAATGCAAAGCAACACAGAGGCCAATGAGGTGTAGCATGTATGACCAAAAAGGGTTTGAAAGATGTTTCCATTGTCAAAGAAGATAAGTATAAATGCTACTTATGGCTGAAAAAGAGCCCACCAAATGGTCCAGTCATGGTTGGTTGCTACATTCCTCACTATGACTCCAACTTTTATGCTCGCTTGGATATGGATAGAGGTCAGCCCTTTGTTGAACTAGAGGAAGACATTTCTCATTACAAGGATCAAGGTGAAGTCATTGTTTTAGAGACATGAATGCTCGCACAAATACGTTACAACATGACACACAACACGTCGACATGCCGCATGTCTCAAGAAGAATGGATGACTCATACATGTATAATCGAAGTTCTAATGATGCAAAAGAACTGGATCACTATGGAAAGTCACTTCTACATATGTGCAATAGTACCGGAATGCTCATTGCAAATGGTGTATCTCTATGGCAAGGCTCCAATGACTTTACATGTAGAAAGCACAATGGTGATAGCGTGATTGACTATATGTTGTTCTCGGAAGCCACTCTAGAATGCATACAAAGCTTTACACTTGATGAATGGAATCCGGAATCAGATCATAGGATGTTATGTATTGACCTCAAGTGTGGTAAACGGCCCGAGCATGTAGCCTCCAATCATGATGTGAATCATTTGTACCTACATCTAGACTTCAAACGAGCACTTATACATGCTGATATGGTGGACCAAATGTTAAGCATGATAGAGCATCAAGAGAGCCCAACATTAGAATGCAAGTGGAAAGTTTTCAAAGAAGTAATTTTCTCTTGTGCGAAGGAATGCTTTTCGGTGAAACACATGTCTTGCAAAAGGTCTAAGAAGGGTAGCACCAAGAAGAAATGGTTTGACATGGAATGTAGTCAAGCTGAAAACACTTGCTAAGATTGGATGCAAGCAAAGAGAAGGAAGTTTACTTGGAATTTTCACACACATACAAAGCACTTGTTCAGGAGAAGAAGAGAAGGTGGGAAGTCAAAAAACAACTTCTTTTAGCACAAGAGAAAGCACATGCATGTGGCAAGTTTTAGCAAAATCTAAAAGGCAAATGCGTTGAGAGCTTCGGTGAATTGACTCTTGAGGATATGTATATGCATTGCAAGAACCTCTATGAGCAACCCAATGTTGATAAGATTTGATGAATTGGAATGCATGGTTCTTGATTTTATGCAGGAAGAAGGCATAGAAGAGGTTAAGATCGGAAATGCGGTGATCATGCTTTTGCTTTATGCCGATGTAGTGCTCTTGGCACATGCTTTAGAAGATGCACAAAAGCTTATGAGTGTCTTGGAATGCTTTTGCCTACATAGTGGGCAGATCATGAATGAATCCAAAACTAAGGTTATGCTTGTAAAGACCCTCAATGACGAAAATCCATGCATTGTATACAACATGAGCAACTTGAAGTGGTAGATAGCTTCAAGTACCTTGGCCTTGAGGTTCCATTCAATCATAAATGGAAGGATTGAGCAATCTGTCGCTTGGAAGCCGGAAAGAGGGCTTATTATGCATTTGAGAACATGTGCAATGCTAGAGGGATCAAGTGTTGGGCTCTCAAAAAGTACCTTTTTGACACGTTGGTGACACATGTGCTTCTTTATGGAGTAAAGGTGTGGGGTGGTAGCATCGGGAAGTCTGCTTGGAAAGAGTTTGAGAATGTCCAAAAGCGTTTTCTCACCAACTTTCTCCAAGTCAAGACACAAACACCCTACATGCTCTTACTTCTTGAGTCTGGATCGCTTCCCATTGAGGTCTTGGGCATGCAAAGGGTTGTGGAGTACATGCTTAAGACACAACGTAGCCCTTTGCATCGACTTCCTAGAATCGCATATGAAGCAAGTCAAAAGGTCCAAAAGACATGCAAGAGCAAAATACTAAGTTCGGGGTGGATGCTTGACATCAAGAAATGGTTTGGAAGATGGGATGCATGTCACTTGGTTAAGGATGCATCAATCTACTCCCAAGTTAACGAGGCCTTCTTACAACGCCAATGTATTACGGCTTGGAGAAATCCAAAGGTTCTCACTTCAACCATTACACCACACATGTTGCCCCAAACTACAAATCTCTCTTCTTCTCCGAACGAGGTAACCGAATCCATCCCTACATCCTTGAGCCCATCCCGTTGAGTGCTCAGCTTTTGACCACATTATGTCCTCTTTTCCCCATATATTCAGCCATGAGCTCTCCCTACATACCTTCCTCTCGCAAACATGATGTGGACTCTCTATTGCGACGCTCATTTCAGCCATTTTTGAGCATCGAGAGTCACTTATGACCTCCACTCATACCACGTTACATGTGCATTTGGTCCCACAAGTCATATTTGACCTCCGAGGACGATAAAAGAACTATCTATCTATCTATCTCTCTCTCTCTCTCTCTCTCTCTCTCTCTCTCTCTCTCTCTCTCTCTCTCTCTCTCTCTCTCTCTCTCTCTCTCTCTCTCTCATCATTGATTAGGCTTGGGTAGCACGCTCTTGGCAGTACCAATGAGCCACGACCCTTCTTACTTAAATGATTTATGATTAGTGGCATTCCAATAATTGTGTGTGTGTGCAATTTTCAATTATTGTGCAGTATGTGTTACAACCCATCTTGCATTAGCATAACTCTCATTGTAGTGTTCATTTGCTTTTACAACTTGTGTGTGTGCAAAGGATTCCTCAAGGCCATTTCATAGAGCCCTTAAGTGCAGAATATCTTGAGATTCAGCTCTTCAATTGTATTCCCAAAAAGTCCTTTGTTTTTCAGCTTTCGGTAGAATCTTTAACCACAAATTTTGGGATGCATTAGCTGTCTCTAAACTCCCTCCAAATATAGGGGTGTATGTGTGTGTTTAGACTGCTCACCATAGTTTATATTCTCACGTTGTGGAGCCCTCACACGACCAAAGGTGAGGAGTCATGTGGCTAGCTTGTCTAACTTAAGGCATTGGAGGGACCCGCATGTCTCGGGGTCAAATCCCTTGCGTATTTTAGGGGAGACAAGTTGGATCCGAGCTTGAAGTTGCAATTCATTTGAGATAGGTCCGTAAGGGGGCCATCCCATGTCTAAGACGTCAAACCCCATAACGCAAGGCCTATTGGCTTGTTGGCTCCATTGGGCCATGTTCCCACAACCAACCATTGATAGCGCGTCAAAGAGGCCCCCTTCCTATGGCTTCACTGCCTGAAAGGGTTTTTTGGCCTAGAACCCTATCCAGGGGCCCTATCCCATGTGATGAAACTCTGCCACATCCTCAAGGAGTCATCACAAGCTCGAGTCACTCAAGAGGAGGTTCCCACAATAGTGGAGCAATCAAAGCTAATTCCTCAAAGCCTCTAAACGTACTACCATTAAGAAAGGAGAAGGAAGAGCTCAAATAAAGATTCAATAGTCCAAAAGAGCTTTGTCACATGTGTTTATGCAATATTAGTGCTTGAAAGCACATTCAAATCCCATCTTTGAGCGCGTACACAAAGGCACTACGCACATGAGTAGACACTGCCACTTTACATGGTAAGACCTTCCCAACACACATAATGATCACCACATAAGCACACACATGATGATCACCACATTTGCAATGTATGCATACTTTATGACATTATCCATGAAGGCTTCCTCAACAAACTGGGACCAACGACACCAATGAAGATCAAGATATTCAACATCAATAAAGACGAAGATGAAGAAAAACGTCAACATGAAGATGACAGCATCAACAATGGCGCATGATAGAGACAAAGACTTGAATTTTTTTGTTGAAGAGGACCCACATGACGACCTCTTCACACATGCATGATTGAATGAAATATGTACTACCTAGGACCACTAGTAAACCTACTAAGTCTCACTTGTGAACCATACTGATGAATCCAATTGAGAACCTCTATGATGTATCATGGGACATTGAACCATTGTGATGAATCAAATTGAACCACCATGATGTATCAAGGAGATGAATCATGGTAGCCTAGGAGTACACCATGACATGAACACATGAACCAAAACACATGAAATCTTTATAAAACCCCAAGTTTGGCTTAAGGGGACGATTGTTGGGGTAAGCCCAACTTGTGACTCATATGGGAAAGCCCTCTAGCCACCTAGGAAAGGATAGATGATGAGATGGTCCAACAGCAAGAGGATGCAACCTCTCTAGCCAATGATTGTAGAGCACTAAGCCTACTTAAGAGGATATTCTCTAAAGAATCAATTGCACTTTTGAGTTCTATCATTTGTGTCTATACATTACCCTAATGCTCTTGCACTTGGCATAGCCTAACCCTAATATCCATCTCTCTAACCCTAACCACATTCTTCTCAACAACACACGTGATTTTGATTCTTGATGGCAACTTGCAAGCATTCTTCATCTGCTACCTTCATATACGGCCCCCTCAAAACCTAGTTTGACTTCGCAACTTGCAAGGCAATGCATCCTAGTGTGTTGCACATGTTGATCCACCTATGAATTTTGTAGGCCATTTGTCCCCTCTTTGTGCATCTGCACCCATGGGCCCCACAACATGCACACACAAATGTGCCATCTCTGTAGCCCAAAACTATCAATAATTCAAGCAAACTTTTGATTTGATGGAGACCCTATCTCAACGCCAATTTTCCATGGCCTCCTTTCTAAGTGACATATGCATGTTGAAAGGCGATCACAGGCATGTATCATTTTGGGGATTGTAGGCAAAATCAGAGTTGTAGATCGGTGCCCCAAATGTGCAAGGTATCACCCAAAATACCCAAATTTTAAAAAATCCTAAATTTACATCATGTTCACATTTATGATATGAACCCGGTTCCCATAGATTCCAAAACAAGTGCATTGGTGGAGAGGTTTAGGCATCGGGCTCCTAAGGGTAATGTCCGAAATTCAAGTAGTTGAGGGTCAAGGAGTGGGTGCCGCCTGAATTTACAAATTTGTTTCAAATAGCCCTTGTGCTCCCAACCCCTCTTGACATGCCCCTGTCACTTTGAGAGGAGGAATTGTTGCCAGTCTATGACCTTTCGCTTTCCAACTTGCTTCTAAGCCATTCTATCGATCAAGATGTGCTTATATCATACTGAATGGCAAACATGTGTCGTCCACATTTGCACATAACTATAGTCCAATTCTAGCACCAATTGGACCATAATCTCTCTCTCTCTCTCTCTCTCTCTCTCTCTCTCTCTCTCTCTCTCTCTCTCTCTCTCTCTCTCTCTCTCTCTCTCTCTCTCTCTCTCTCTCTCTCTATGTGGCCATTATAGCTTATGGGCAGTCTCTTAGCCGGACACAAATTTTAGGGCCACATTTTTGATACATTGACTTTATTTTTTCCGACATCCATCTACATGAGCTGACGTAATTTTGATCCTAGAGCTACATATTTTTGAGTTGTAAATGTCTTATCATGTATGTAAGGCCCAAAGTAGCCGACCAATGGCCCTTTTTTAAAGCCCTAGGTATATAAGAAAAAAGCTCTAGTTTGAAAGGAGAGTTTTTTGGATAAAGAAAGAGATCTCGTTGTACATGCTGTCAGGCAGCTTCTTAGCTCTACTTTGTAATCAGCATAACTCTTTATTGGGTAATCTATCTCAAATTATGAAATTCTCATTGTGTTCCTCTTCTCTTGCTCTTTCTTTCAAGTGTAAGCAAATTTGATCTATGAGACAAAACACATTGATTGGGTTTTTCCAATCGTGGTTGTGTCCAAAAAATAAATAAAAAATGTGTGTGTCAACCTCAACAAGGTGAATGTTGCAACCATCCGAGAGAAATATTCTCTTCCTCTAATGGAGCATGTATTGGAAAGAGTAGTCGAGAGACTCAAGGGAGGGGTTCACCCATAAGCATATTAGTATAGCACGTGAGTTCAACATAAGGGGTTTTAAACCATAGATTTTACCCTTACGTAACATACAAAAGGGTAACAAACAAAGGAGTTTTATAGAGGTTGAATAGGGAAAG
Organism: Adiantum capillus-veneris; assembly: GCF_014529385.1. NCBI lineage: Eukaryota > Viridiplantae > Streptophyta > Polypodiopsida > Polypodiales > Pteridaceae > Adiantum > Adiantum capillus-veneris. Next base: position 6,647,917 of record NC_140949.1, read on the forward strand.
GGTGTGTTTTATTCATGAAAAGTTTCAAGTTAGGGGTTTTTAAAATAGGCCTTGAATGCATGTGATATGTAGGGTCTACATATAGTGACCCCTCAAGTTGGGAAAGAAGCTTATAGTTTTTTAAATCGCTTCTTTGGGTACAATCAGTTGACAGTCAAACTTGAGGATCAACATCAAACAACTTTTGCCATGAAATGGGGTATATTTTCATATAGAGCTATGCAATAAGCCATGAATTCAAAGAATACCTACATATATATTTAGACATTTACATGGATGACCTATGTGTTCATTCCTTGTTGAGAAGAGACCATATATAGCATCTTTTCAAAGTGTTTGAAAAGGGAAAAGCTTATAGAATCTACCTAAATCCTGAAAAATGTATCTTCATGGTAAGCCAAAGGTAAGATTCTTGGTCATCTAGTGTCTAAGATTGTCATTTTCATGGACTTGGAGAAAGCCAAAGTGATTGTGGAATAACCTATACCCACGACAACGAAAGAGGTACAAGATTTTGTGGACCATTGTAGATATTATTGATGATTTATATATACATGCATGCAATCATTCAAAACCTCTTTAACAATTAGAATGAATTTCAATTGGATAGAATAATGTGAAAAAACTTTTCAACAGCTTAAGAAATCCTTGATATTTGCTCCAATCTTAAAAGGTCTTGATTGGAGTAAGATTTTTCATGTCCATATTAATGCATCAACTTAAGCTATTCAATGCATACTAGCTCAACCAGGTGACAATAATATGGATCTCCTTATCTCTTATGCTAATTGACAATTGAATAGTGTTGAAAATAACTACGCCAATATAGAAAGAGGACGATTGGGTATGATCTATGCAGTAAAGATTTCCCCATCTCTTATGCTAATTGACAGCTGAATAGTGCTAAAAATAACTACACCACTATGGAAAGAGGAGGATTGGGTATGATCTATGCAATAGAGAAGTTTTGACACTACTTATTAGCTAACCAATTCATGTTTTTGTGGATCGTCAAGCTTTGCTTTATCTAGTGAACAAACCCTATACCATAGGATGTAATGTTCGGTTTATAATCTTGCTTGAATTTGATTTTATGGTAGAAAACAAAAAGGGGACAACCCACCAAAAGCTTATCACCTTTCAGGAATGATGCATGGAGAAGCACCAATTGGAGTTGATGATGATCTATAATATTCTTACGTTTCCAACATAGAGATGGTGCCTAAATGGAATGAAGAAGTTGTTCCTCTTCTCACCATATGGAGTGTTCAAATAGAGAAACAATCTTAGATATGTGAGCAATCAAGAACTCTCTTACTATTGGTTGGATGTTTCTATAAACAGAGCTCCAAACAAACTTTGCAACTATGCATTGAGCTTGAAGAGAAACATATCTATTTAATTGGAGTGCTTATTCAAAACACTGATCTTCACAAAATTGCACACTTATCAATGTCTAATGCGATTAGGTGTGTATTGGCCAAACACATACACATCAAGCAGGCGATCATTTTTTTGCTAAACAATATAGCCAAAGCAGTAATGGTTGTTGGTATTTGGTGGCCTACCTTTTTTAAGGATGTTAAAGCTTATGTCAAGAGATGTGACGAATACCAAAACACGAAAGTGCTTGCCACACGATATCAAATGCCTTTACGACCTATGATGGGAGCACTAGCTTTTGCAAGATAGGAATCAACTTTGTGGGTCCCATAGGTCTGTCTGCTTATCGAGCACATGTAAAATACATCATTGTTGCTACTGCTTATCTGGGTTGAAGCTAAAGCAACACAAAAGAATGATGCTCAAACGATTGCACAGTTCTTGTACGAAAACATCTTCACACGATATGAGTTGTCGATTTAGTAAGTGATCATGGCACATATTTTCTAAATGAGCTGATTGAATATCCTTTGTATGATTTATAGTGATTCATCAAAAATCAACATCATACCATCCACAAGCCAATGGTTAGGTTGAAAGTACAAATAAGATATTGTGTAAGGTGCTTAGCAAATTCTAAGCAAATCTCGATCAGTTTGGGATCAAAAGCTACATTTAGCCTAATGGGCATATCAAGTTGCATACAATAAAGCTATAAGTATGATGCCATTCAATATGGTCTTTGGCCTTAACACAATATTGCCCTTGGAATTCTGAATTCCTACTCTACATGTAGCTACCAAATTAGAATGGATAGGACATGAACTATAAAAAATAATCTTTCAACTTAAACAACCTAATGAGCTATCACATGGATATATTCTAAAAAACGCACCATGAAAGAATATCATGATCAACATGTGAAAAAAAAAGAGTTTGTAATAGGTAATTACGTCTTGGTGTACACCTTTAAAAAATATTTTAAAGTTTTGAAAAAGCAAAGAAATGGACCCTTTATAGTTCAATTTATATCACCAAGCGGTACCATTAAATTTGGTACACTAGAGGGAGAAGAGATGTTTAATTGGATGAGTGGTTGCGAGCTTAAGAAATATCACCTTTCACTTACATCAAAAACTCTTGAAAAAACGCATGCTGCCAGGCCCAATAGCAACACAAAGTTTGTGAAGCTTGAGAGGAGGCAAAAGTCCACATCCTCAAGCACCAAGCTTGTTTATTACCATTGCCATCACCAAATAATGTGATTCAAGTAACTAATGACTAGTTAGGAGGATTGGATGTCAAACTCAATGTACAATCACCTAATGAATCTTCAGAAAGAGCATTGGCGGATATTGGGGCTAGAGAAAATGTCATGAACTATTCCACTTATTGCAAAATGACTACTAGACCTCTAGATTCTTAGCAACTAAAGTTAAAAGCAGCCAACAAGGGGGTCATAGTTAGTTTAAGATGTGCAAATGTCAACATTATTACTAGTCACAATGGTCCATATAGCTTTAAAATCATGGCAAATAGTGAAATTAATGAACCAATCATTTAGGAGAAATTTGGATGCATACACATCAAGCAGCACCAAATTGGTCACCACTTTACAATTTGCTCAAAATGGTTTATTACAAGAAGTATTGTTGACTACAACAAATAATAGATGGCCAATATTAAGGACGAGTATAGCTTCCACACCCGATATATGATAGCCCAATGCAAGGAACTAGGCAAGTATGAGTACCTAAAAAGCTACTTCAAACAAAGTATAAATCAAATTGAGTACCCATAAACTGCAAAACAGCCACAACAACCCAAGGGAACATGGTATGGCTGCCACAAAAACACCAAGTTAGCCTCAAGGAAACCTCAATGATTAAACAAGGAATTAAGGTATGGAAGAAGAAATAACGTATACTATGAGTAAGCAACTCAGTAATTGATTCTATAAATCAGTCTCGACTACCAACATCCCCATGTAACTCAGCCAAGGTATGGAAACCCAAACCTAGTAATGCAAAACTACCACAAGGTAGTCCTACTGTAAAGGAGAGAGCAATGAGATTGCAAAATTTGCTCTTCAAAAAACAAATCACCAAACCAAAAGCCTCACCATTGAATACCCTTGAACTGACTGCTCAAAACCCACTACTTTTGTTCGTGAATTGCATGATAGGGCGAATTACATGGCCATGCGACACATCTTTTTCGTCCATGCACAACACTCCACCAATAACAAACTGAGAGAGGACTCTAAATAAGAGGGAGAAGGCATACATGATAGACAAAGCATATGATAAGTAATGAGTGATCAGAAGTGTATATACTGTTAAAAATATGTTTAAACGAGTTTTTGAGATTTTTCTCTTGGTTTTGCATAATAATAACCCGATCAGACCCAGATCTAATATATGAGACAATCATTCCATCAAACATAAGTGATTCAGGTCTTGTAAGTGTGTGTGCATACATATGGCAACATAAAAAAGAGAATCATGCTCTGTGTGTTCCATTCAAATCCCTCAGTTCTCACTCTATTGGATTTTCAAATGTATTTTTCTTTGTCTAAAAGCAAAGAGTTTGACTTCAAGCATAGTATATAGGTTGAAACTTTTATTTAAAACTTCAAACACTCGAGTCACCTTCTTTTCCTATGGTGAAAGAAGTTGCCTACTCGTATGTATAATAATGTGTCGACATCACAACGAGAGTATCCTAGAGAACTCCTGAACCTACCAAATAGTTATGTGCACTTGGCATACATTTGATTACCCAATACAAAAGGGATGCTCCAATAGACCATGACCAAAACTATCCTCATGAAATTAAAGTGGATTCATTCAAAAATATGCGTTTCACTAAATCCTTTGCTTCTAGTAGAGAATATTCATAAGAATTTTGATTATTATAAGCATATTATTACCCTGCAAACAAAGTATTCCATGAGACAACATCGCGAAAGAGTCTCTTTGTTGATTTGAACAATCTTTGGTATAATAGGTAGCATGATTTGTGCAATGTTTTGCCACTTTTGGCTACATTCATGATGCACACGCAAGTTTGAAGGCTACATTGGCCAAACTGTCATGATGCACACACAAGTTTCTCCCTTGTTTGCACTATCAAAGTTTTTACCACCTGCATTGCCAATTTATTTGAACATATTCTCATTGACTAGGTTTCTTCGTACCCTTCAAGAAATTCCAAAGGAGTGTCATTTTTATGAGTTCTTTATGTCATGATAATTAAGTACGTATATTCATTGTTGGCAGCGAGATGGTAGTAGGCAACCTTAGAGACAAGAAGTCTCTATGAGAAACCAAGGGCATGTTTGCTTATGACTATATATTTTCCACCATGCTTTTATAAACTGTTTTTTTCTTTTTTTAATAGTCAAGCACACATGCCTTCTTAACCTCCTCAACTTCTCCTCTACATTTGCAAATCCTAGAAACCATACTCCATTCATGTTATGCAAGAGTAAGCCATGATTTGTGTTCCTAATCGAGAGCCACTAATGCATCCTATTTGTCTTCCATGAGCTTAATTATCCACATTAAGATTGCACTATTGTTTTAAGTTGGAAAGAAGTGTAGCCAACATGATGCCTTGAAGAGGACAATTTTGAAAGGCTACCCCATATGCTCGTTTGTTTTTCCTCCCTTTGTTGTTGTTCCCCTTCTCTTGCATTTCAATAAGACATTGACTATGCTTCTCTATGTTTGTTCATGCAAGCTTGCATTTTGAATATCTGTGTGTGTGTGTGTGTGTGTGTGTGTGGGTGTGTGTGCGTGCTTGCATGAGTCAACCAAAAATCAAAACAGAGCATTAAGAAATGTGCCCAATCACCACTTTAGTGAATGACCATGTGTAATGCGTTGAAATCATCATGTCTCTCATTTGGCATGATCTCCTTGCTTGTTAAAGCGTGTTGCTATGTTTCTTAGCGCGCACACACACACACACACACACACTAGTATACTGGTCATAAGTTTTTTTTTTACCCCCCCCCCCCCCCCCCCCCCCCCCCATGGTGGCATAATAAAGATACCCTTTTTTGCCGTGCCTTTGGAAACTGACACATAAGGGGACTTTACCCCCGCTTAACCAAAGCGTGAAGAATCAAGTGAAATCATCGCATGGGGTAGGCGGCCCCTGTCCACTCTCTATCGCCTTCCTCAGGCAATGGCGCCTACAGGCTCGCGCAGTTGAGGGCGGCCGATTGCATTCAACCTGCTGGCTCTAGGAGCGTGCATGCCATCCTATATAAACTGAGGTGAGGGCATACTCTGGCCCTCACTTAGCCCTGGAGTAGGTCTTTTTTCTGCTCATTTTTCGCCACAATCTGAACTTGCTAAAATGGAGCTTGCAGCTCAAGTAACACATGTACCTTACTACAAAGCTTCGGGTTTTGTTTGAGTGTTGTTGCAATACTATGCATGGCTAGTGAAGAAAGAAGCCATCTGAGTTAAACACTGTGTATTTGTCTTAAACAGAGAGACAAATTTTTGAGCCATATGGCTTAGCATTTGAGCAAAATAATGGTTTTTTTGAAGGGAATGCCTACATGTAATCTAGGGGTCGGCTCTGTAAAACGCTGCTGCATAATTTTAATTGTTACACCTGAGCATTGTTGTGGGCCTTGGGACTGCTTGTGCATAAAGAGCAACTGCTTTTGGGCCTCTTTTGTTGACTGTACCAATGGGGAGAACACCTGAGTGAACGGTGTTAGTTGTACATATGGCTATATTGGCGATTTCTGCCTCTTTGGGACTTTACCTGTGTTTCGTAGTAAGGTACCTATTTATAGGTTTTATATTAGGGAACACCTGCATGAGCTGGTTGTCGTTACAAGCGGGTATATTGGCTCTGTTTTTTAGCCGTTGCAGCACTTTACCTTTGCAGGCATAAAAGTGGTTAAACACTTGGTTTGGAAATAATGGTATATGTTGACATCAACCTGAATTAATGTATATGTGTATATCTGTGTGTATGTGTGTATATGTGTTGGTTTGGCTTGATAACCTGGCTGTTCTCAATGGCTGCTACACCTGGGCACTGATATAGTTTGATCCTAATAACTTCCTATGCATAAAGGTGACTATTGTTCGAGGCAATACCTACACAACCTGGTTTTGGCTGAGGACTTTTTTTACTCTGTTATAGTCGCTGCAGGACCTTGCAATTGAGGGCTTTATTGGTTATGAGTTTTTTTACTGGTCTACTCATTGGGAAAAGGAGATATTCGTTTGATAACTTACGTCGTTGCATTGTATGGAAAAAATTGTTTGATATGGCCGGACATTACCTTTCTTTGTTTAAAGGGATGCCAATAGCTTTTATAATGAAATCATGGGTCTTTTAAAATTTCTGAAGGTAAGTATGTAAACAAGCTGCTTTGGGCTCCTGGCATAATAACCGAGCTACTGTTCTTAAACCGCTTGGGACACTACTATTCCTAAAAAGTTGCTAATGATTTATGGATATCTTGGGATGATGAAGGTAAGTATATGACGGGTTTTTTTTCGGCTATGGCATAGCGTGCAAGCTATTGCTCTGAAAAATAAGGCTCCACATTAAGGTAAAGGAGTCTCACTACTCTACTAACCGGTTATACTAGTATCTTATTGGTTAATTTTTTAAAAAAACGAGGTAGTCATCACCCTCATTTGATACCTCTGGTTGACAAAAAGTAAGTTGGATTTCACATCCCTTTGTCCAAAGGGGTACCTTGGATACCATGGGTTTACTAATTCTGAAGACAAGTATATGGTTACATAGCTACTGAGCTATGGCTCTCGAAATAGTTTGACTCTTAATGGACTTCACCATTTAGAAAGTAGACTGTAACACTCATTTGTGAAGTAATAAGAAAAAGATTGCTAAACATACCAGTTCTAATGAATAACCTAGCTTGTCTAAAGTAACTAAAACCTATAAGATGGACATGGATAACAACTGATATGGTCCATTGATACCTGTAAAACACATCCAAAGCTAACTGAATTGTTGTCTTGTTTGGATGGATGCAGGTAAGGACTCTATCTTATCTTGGAGGGTTTTCTTTTCTTTGGCAAGCAACCTTACCTTAATGAAGTACTCATTGAGGAACTGGGAAGTTCTTTTACTACTGATCTTATTGAAAGAGGATCTCTTTCCTACAATCATTGTACCTAAATAATTCTGATACTGAGTTATTTTTGTACATATCAGTTCATTATTCCTTGGCCAGCTGTCTTTTGAATGTAAAAATTCAATTATGTCTTATTAGTTAAGATTTAAACAGCTACACACGCATCCTATACATAAGGTTTTTCCTTTTTAGGGGAAACCGGGATGCTGGCCTAGGAAATTATCTTAGGAATGGAGCTCTAATTTGGACCCACAGTCTGTAATTCCTTCATTGGTAGACTGGTGTTAGGTGGCCCCTTTTAAACTCTATTTCTGGTTCCCTGCTCACGGCTACCATAGTCTCTGACTTTGTCGGTTGAAGGTTTGCAGGACCAAGTATACATTACAATATAGACACTTTGCTAATTTTTATGTCACCTCTGCTTCAGGATTGCTCACGCTATAGAATGATAGCTCGCATCAGTACTAATCACAACCCTGAGAATCATGCAAAGATTTCTTGATCAGATTAAACTTTACCTTAAAGACCATACACCAAAGAATGCCTTGGCTACTAGAACTAGACCTTTCCTTGCTAGGAAAGCCAAATTATATATTACATACTATGGAAAGAAAAAGCAAACCCGACCTTACTATTTTTGCAGACTCTTGCTCTATCTCAAGGATTGGAACTAACCTCGGAGCCCCTCTCTGTGGCCTCCTCTCTTGTCCTCAGTGTATTAGCAGCTTGGATGCTTCACAACTTATTTATGATTCGGCTTTTGTTTCGGATAAAAAACTATCAGTCTTGCATATGTTGTCATTTAATGACTGGGTAAAGATTCTGGCTACATTGGACAAAGACCCTCTAGAAGGTGTTAATTTGTTATCCCAATATATTGCCCAACTTCCTGTCCTTGCTTCACAATACCAGCAAGAGCTTGCCCTGCTCTCCTCATATAGAGCTGAGCTGTCAAAATTCCTTAGAAAACTTTATGGGCTTAACCCCTCATTTGTTTGCACTCCAAATACCCCCTCCATCCCTCCAACTGGTGGCATATTTTGTCGAGATAGTGCAGCTCTAGAAGCAGTAAAAGAATTTCAAAATAATCTTTGCTCCCTCAATGATGTTAACCTCCTTGAGATGGTACCAAAAATCTCTAAAGTTTTTCTTGTTTTACCAATAAGACAAATAGAAATTGGATCTCTCGGAGTTGACCATCAACTGTGGGTTCTGCCAAACAAAGCCTTCCTAGCTCCTATTCTTAGTGAAACCTGGGTGTACTTGGCCAACTTTCTTGCCTCAATCGTGGAAGATTGTAAACTCAAGATTCTTAAACGTGGACAGTTCTTGGACAAAGGAGAACTGATTAAAGCACCCTTTAACCTTCATCTCATCGACCACTCCAAATGCCCATCAAATGCTGGATTGTACATACGTACTAAGGGTAGCATGGAATTTGCTAAAAGTAACCCAGATTTCTACACAGAGTCCATCTGGAATATCTTCCACCCCTATGTGAAATGTGCTTGCAGATTTCTTGACCCCAAAGCTACCTGTGAATCAAGCATCATGTGGTTTGATCATGCAATATGGTTTATCCTCAACCATCTGGATTTGTTATTCCCAGAGAAACTGGTCGACTTTCATCTATCCCTCATCTGCTCATGGCTAGGTGGACAGGCTAAGCAGATTGTGATTGCACAAATTGCCTTCAATATCTTTTGTGGTCTCATGCATGATATTCTGAAAGAGCTTAAAGCAGATGAGCCCGGTCTATACCTCACCACTTATGCTAACTTTAAAGGGGTCAAGTTCATCACTAATCTACTTAAACCTTGTATTGAAGATGATGATTCTCCTGCCCTGAAAAGAGCTAACTCTTTGGCTACTCCCAACTCTTTCACCTCGTTTTTTACACCTAGCTCCTCGTCTAATCGAGGAAAAACTCGTAGCTTTATAAGAGGGAGAGGCAGGTTCCCCGCGATCAGAAACTTCCCTGAAATCTAACCCATGAATATATTGCAGGTCTCTACAAACCCGTGTGGAAGAAGAGTTCTCAGCAGAGAAGGTTCAAAATGTGGTGCTATCTACATACACTGTCTGTTTCACAATATACTTCTCGATCGGATCTTACCAAAAAATCTTTTTTGTGAGTGCTTTGACTTACTTTTTGGGAATCATAAACTACTTGACAATATTCTTATAGGATGGAAATATCATCATCCTATAAAAGGATTAGTTTTAAATAATGACTTTCTTAGACAAGAAACAACCCCTTACTGTACATGCATTCAATTTGCTTCATTCTGCAGGAATTTTGAAGGAATTGGTAACCATGTCTGTACTCAAGACCTCAACATTATCGATAATGTCACAACACGTAATTTATTGGCCAAAGGGCTCAATCGCATACTTAACTATCCAAAAAACCCTTACCTTGCCCTATCAGCTTTACTTAGCTGCCTCACTGACCTTGTCAGTGCTCTTCGACTGGAGATGACAGTCTACCGGACTTAAAGGAATTAGTGAAGGAAGGCTTCCTTCATAAAATTTCTCTACTTCCTAGGAAGTGGCTTTCTTCTGATAGCTCTTGGCTTACACCTCAACTAGATCTTGATTTTTAACTAATCTCAGATAAATGGTTTGTGGTCGAGCTTGAAAAAAGCTCCAACTATCCTACTATCATGTGCAAATACCTTGCTTGGAAAGCAGCTTGGGATCGAGTATCAGGTAAAGAATTCTGTCATACTAACAATACGCCGCAAAATATCTCTAACAAGATCTCTAAACACCTAGGACAGCTTGGATACTCAATTAGTAACACCAGGTTACCAGTATTATTTCCTACATATAAATTCCACAAACATAAATTCAGATGGATATCTGATGCCTCTAATTGTATCTTCACAGATATCACCAAAGATATTACTCTTTGCCTTGATATTATTCTCACATAATTTGAGCTCATTTGTGCAGAGAAGCAGAGACTTTGCAAGGATTTCCTAAATATCCAATATAATCCCTTCTGGTTAACAAAAAACGCTATAGAAGTCACACTTAACCTTCCTCAACATATCTTCCACATCTTTACAGCTGATATTACACAATGCTATGAAAACATTCCACTTAATGCAGATCTCGGACTTAAGACTGTTTTAGCCAAGGTTATTAATTTAGCCTTTACCAATGCTAAAAAGAGAAAGTATCGTTTTATCTCCCTATCCAAGAAACCTAGATGGATTCAAGCATCTCACTCCTTACACCCTCTACACTTCAATGAAACAAAACTTTGCTCCTATATTTTTTGGTTGTTGAATAACTGCACTATTATTTCAGGCGGCTGCTTCTTTAACCAATGCCTTGGCATCCTTATGGGCTTCTCTTGCTCACCACTCATGTGTAATATTTACCTGCCTTTTTTCGAATACAGATGATGTCTTAAGAACATGGAAACTAACCATAAAATACTTCCACTATTCAATCATACTTTTAGATATATGGATGACCTGCTTAGTGTTAACAACAGAATGTTCTCTAATGAGATTGATCTAATCTACCCCCAGTGCCTAAAAATTGAGCCTACTTCCCTCCTAGATAATTCGACTTTTTCTGGGGACTTTTGCAAATCAGTCCAATTTCTTAACCTTTCAATATCCCTTCACTCCCCATCTATAGGTGGATATGACCTTAGATTTATCTGGAGAAAGGATCTTCTTAAGCTTCCTCACATAGAATTCATCAAAAGAAATAGCAATAGGCCATACAAAGCCTCTATCTGCTCCTAAATTGGCCTTCTTTACTTAATTTGCTACTCTTCATTTACCCCCTCTTTGGCCTGGGAAGAGATATCTGTACTAATTAAAAAATACTGCCATAACGGATTTAATCATAATCAGATCCGGAACACCATCATACAAGCTCTCATTCGGTATAACTGGCTTGGACTATTGTTTCAGAAAGAGAGTCTCATCTCTCTCATAAGGTAGTAGGCCCATACACAATGGGCCTACTACCGACCCATTGTGTGTGGTGCCTGGGTTAGGGCAGGTACACACACACACACACACACACAAACTAGTATACTGGTCAGAAGTTTTAAACCCCCCCCCCCCCCGCCCCCCCCCATGGTGGCATAATAAAGATACCCTTTTTTGCCATGCCTTTGGAAACTGACATATAAGGGGACTTTACCCCCGCTTAACCAAAGCGTGAAGAATCAAGTGAAATCATCACATGGGGTAGGCGGCCCTTGTCCACTCTAAGCCTTCCGTAGGCAATGGCGCCTACAGGCTCACGCAGTTGAGGGTGGCCGATTGCATTCAACCTACTGGCTCTGGGAGCGTGCACGCCATCTTATATAAACTGAGGTGAGGGCATACTCTGGCCCTCACTTAGCCCTGGAGTAGGTCTTTTTTCTGCTCATTTTTCGCCACTGTCTGAACTTGCTAAAATGGAGCTTGCAACTCAAGTAACACATGTACCTTACTACAAAGCTTTGGGTTTTGTTTGAGTGTTGTTGCAATACTATGCATGGCTAGTGAAGAAAGAAGCCGTCTGAGTTATACATTGTGTATTTGTCTTAAACATAGAGACAAACTTTTGAGCCATATGGCTTAGCATTTGAGCAAAATAATGTTTTTTTTGAAGGGAATGCCTACATGTAATCTAGGGGTCGGCTCTGTAAAAAGCCGCTGCATAATTTTAATTGTTACACCTAAGCATTTTTGTGGGCCTTGGGACTGCTTGTGCATAAAGAGCAACTACTTTTGGGCCTCTTTTGTTGACTGTACCAATGGGGAGAACACCTGAGTGAACGGTGTTAGCTGTACAGATGGCTATATTGGCGATTTCCGCCGCTTTGGGACTTTACCCGTGTTTCGTAGTAAGGTACCTGTTTATAGGTTTTATATTAGGGAACACTTGCATGAGCTGGTTGTCGTTACAAGCGGTTATATTGGCTCTGTTTTTTAGCCGCTGCAGCACTTTACCTTTGCAGGCATAAAAGTGGTTAAACACTTGGTTTGGAAATAGTGATATATGTTGACATCAGCCTGAGTTAATGTATATGTGTATATCTGTGTGTATGTGTGTATATGTGTTGGTTTGGCTTGATAACCTGGCTGTTCTCAACGGCTGCTACACCTGGGCACTGATATAGTTTGGTCCTAATAACTTCCTATGCATAAAATGTGAATTTGTTCGAGGCAATACCTACACAACCTGGTTTTGGCTGAGGACTTTTTTTACTCTGTTATGGCCGCTGCAGGACCTTGCAATTGAGGGCTTTATTGGTTATGAGTTTTTTTTACTGGTCTACTCATTGGGAAAAGGAGATATTCGTTTGATAACTTACGTTGTTGCATTGTATGGAAAAAATTGATTGATATGGCCGGACATTACCTTTCTTTGTTTAAAGGGATGCCAATAGTTGGTATAATGAAATCACGGGTCTTTTAAAATTTCTGAAGGTAAGTATGTAAACAAGCTGCTTTGGGCTCCTGGCATAATAACCGAGCTACTGTTCTTAAACCGCTTGGGACACTACTGTTCCTAAAAAGTTGCTAATGATTTATGGATATCTTGGGATGATGAAGGTAAGTATATGACAGGTTTTTTTTCGGCTATGGCATAGCGTGCAAGCTATTGCTCTGAAAAATAAGGCTCCACATTAAGGTAAGGAGTCTCACTACTCTACTAACCGGTTATACTAGTATCTTATTGGTTAATTTTTAAAAAAAACGAGGTAGTCATCACCCTCATTTGATACCTCTGGTTGACAAAAAGTAAGTTGGATTTCACATCCCTTTGTCCAAAGGGGTACCTTGGATACCATGGGTTTACTAATTCTGAAGACAAGTATATGGTTACATAGCTACTGAGCTATGGCTCTCGAAATAGTTTGACTCTTAATGGACTTCACCATTTAGAAAGTAGACTGTAACACTCATTTGTGAAGTAATAAGAAAAAGATTGCTAAACATACCAGTTCTAATGAATAACCTAGCTTGTCTAAAGTAACTAAAACCTATAAGATGGACATGGATAACAACTGATATGGTCCATTGATACTTGTAAAACACATCCAAAGCTAACTGAATTGTTGTCTTGTTTGGATGGATGCAGGTAAGGACTCTATCTTATCTTGGAGGGTTTTCTTTTCTTTGGCAAGCAACCTTACCTTAATGAAGTACTCATTGAGGAACTGGGAAGTTCTTTTACTACTGATCTTAGGACTGAAAGAGGATCTCTTTCCTACAATCATTGTACCTAAATAATTCTGATACTGAGTTATTTTTGTACATATCAGTTCATTATTCCTTGGCCAGCTGTCTTTTGAATGTAAAAATTCAATTATGTCTTATTAGTTAAGATTTAAACAGCCACACACACACACACACACACACACACACAGAGAGAGAGAGAGAGAGAGAGAGAGAGAGAGAGAGAGAGAGAGAGAGAGAGAGAGAGACCCCTCCCTTATTTCAGACATTGCCTCGTCCTAGACTTCCATTGCCCTTGTGAACCTTCTCTACAACCTGCCTACTTTCTCCATCTCCTCCTTGCCCAACTCTTCTACTCTTAATGACTTCTAACCAAGAAAAGTTATAACATGGTTGGACGTGTAGGGTAGGGATGTGTAGGGCCTTTACTTCGCATGGCCCTCTTGCCCTTGTTCTCTTTTGCATAAGCCTTCTTGCACATAACCAGTTTGTTCCTCCACTTGCTCTACTTCAATCCACTTGTTCTTATTCTTTTGCAACCACTTGTGCCTTCAACTAAGGACAATTAAGGGTGGGCAATGTGCATAAGTATGCACAAGCAAAAGAGAGAGTAACAAGTCACATGCTTGCCAATCCGAGAGAGAGAGAGAGAGAGAGAGAGAGAGAGAGAGAGAGAGAGAGAGAGAGAAGAGTTAGTTTCTAAAAGGAGAAAAAAGACGTTTGAGATGGAAGAGAAATGGCTCATGCAAACTGTAGTTTTGTTGTCACCCAATTCGTCCCCTAGGCTTTAACAACTATTAGATAAATTTCCCAGTCAAAATGAATTGGGGAAGGGGGGGTGGATTGGTCCCATGGGCTCTTTTATATGTGAGATGGTGACCATCTAGCTCATTTATAAGTACTAGTACGGTGGGTTGCCTTCGACAGCCTCTGTCTCCCTCTCTCTCTCTTCGTGTACCAACAATCTCTCTCTTTGACTAGAGCGTGTTGTCTACTTGTGCGACCACCGGACTGTAGGGGACACTCGTTGGACTGAGGAGATTGCATCATGTGTTAGAGGGGCCATAATCCCTCCCTCCATTATATATAGTATAGATATAGATAAGTGATAGTTAAAATGCAATTACATGGCCCTCAAGATGATTGTTGCGTCCCTTATGACTTTTCATGCCAATGCATGGTCACGATGGAAAGTGCAAATACAATTGCATAGCAAGATGGACATGCTCGCTCAAGCCTTATAAATGGCATCATTGCTCCATGACAATGTGGCAAACTTTATAAAAGAAAGAGGAAGGAGCACTTTTGTCCTAAATTTTATTTTGAGGTGAGTAGGGGACTTGGGGTTTTCAAGTTCGTCAAAATATCAAGGTACAAATCTAAAACCTATAGGAGAGGACATCACAGCGTGGCCGCACAAACCTACTTTGCCTGTGCTGGTGCAAGCGTGAGGGAGGGAGGGACGGAAGGAAGGTCGGAGAGACAATCCTGCTTCATTGTCGTGGGTGCAGACGACAGGTGAAATTCCTTGTCGTACCTTCCCTATCATATTTTGCATTTTGTGGTCGTGACTCGTGCCGACCTTGTGCGATTGCTACCCTTATACGCCTATTGCCGCTTGCAGGTCCTACACATAGAACTTCCGAACCGAGGTTTTGTTTGCCTGCGAGATCTGCGCTGAATTCTCAGAAGGGGGCTCTCTTGCGAAGTATGCCATCCGCGTGGTCTGATAACCTGGCAGCGAATCATGTAGCTGCCAACAACACAGACAAGAGCTCCAATCACCTTAGCAGCGCTGATAACAGTGGTGCATCTCGGGCTCCTCCAGCACGCTCTTCATACGTGCCACCCCATCTCAGAAGGGCGCAGGGGGAACCAAAACCTTCACCAGAACCTGCTTCTGCAGGGGTATCGGGGTCAACTAGCGGTAGGCCAAGCAGTGGGGGTGCAGGGGGTGGAGGAGGCAATAGCAGGGGCTATGGTCCTCGAGGAGGTGGTGGGGCTGCTCCTGGGGGTTGGGCATCTTCCAGCAATAATAGCTGGTCAGGACGATCGGGTTGGGGCAGTGGGCGAAAGGAGGAGAATCCATTCGCAAACGACGAGATTCCCGATGAGAAGCTTTTTGAACAGGAAAACACAGGCATCAATTTTGAGGCCTATGACGATATACCTGTGGAAACCAGTGGGGAAAATGTGCCCCCTCCAGTAAATACCTTTGCTGAAATAGATCTGGGGCCTGCTGTAAATGAGAACATTAGAAGGTGCAGATATGTGAAACCCACACCAGTTCAAAGGTATGCTATTCCAATTTCGATGGCAGGAAGGGATTTGATGGCATGTGCACAGACTGGCTCCGGAAAAACAGCAGCGTTTTGCTTCCCTATCATAGCAGGAATTTTGAATGGTCCTCCTCCAAGTGGCAGGCCTCCCAGAGGGAGTCGAACTGTGTATCCTCTTGCTCTTATTCTTTCACCAACCCGCGAGCTATCGATGCAGGTGGGTTGTGAACTAATGAAGAATTTTTGCTTTTTTCTAATCCTTGTCACGATTAGCTTGATCCGTTGCATTATGGTTCCAGATTCACGAAGAAGCCAAAAAATTTGCCTACCAGACTGGACTGCGTGTGGTGGTGGCCTACGGCGGTGCACCCATCAATCAGCAGGTTTTTTTTTTCTCTGAGGGATCGCATTTTAGAATCCTTTTGATTTGGTGTCCTCTTCTTCAGTTATTAGGTTGTGCCAGCAACAACTGATCTGCAAATCAGATCTTTTTTTGAAACCAAAAATTTCTTTCTTTGCGGATGTTCTGGATTTTGCATGGCACAGATAGTTGAAATTTATATTTTGCGTATGAATGGGTATCAAGTCATGTTTTTCAAAGAAAGAGAAAAAGAAAAAGTGCTTTAGCAAGAAAATTTGTGTAGAGAGAGAAGTTGGAATTAAGGGAAAAAACAGGTATAAAGAGAGAATCAGCGGATGACTGTGCAGTCACGTGGCATTCTCTACTGCCTTTTTGTAGATGACCAGACAGTAGCAGTGATAAGGTGTGCTTAGGGGCCTAGAGAAAACCTTACCCTAAAAACTGCCTCTTGTTGCTATCTCGAAGCTATGCAATCCTCCTTTATTGGAGTTATTGAGCAAAAATGAAAGGAAGGTGAGTTAAGAAGTTGTATCATAAGGAAAGAAATCTATGTACCCTGTACAACAATTAGTCAAGCTCTCTTGTGCTGTGTCTTGTGGGTGACTACCATGGGTCTATACCTTGCACTTTCCTTCAAGGGTGAATCTGGGCTTATCCTAGGTTCATCTAGGTATATTTTTTAGTCGTATTGCAGACATGCAGACTTCACATTGTGAAGTTTTCGTCCGAGTTACGACCAGTTGATATTGTGCTAATTCTTTCTATCTTTTGTGGTGCGTATGCCCTATCAACTACCTCATTTTTGTGCTAATTTTTCCGATTTAATGCTTCTTTAAGTGCTAGGCTTCATTATGGCTGAGTCTGCCCTTGATCTCCGGAGTCATGACAGAAACTCAGCACGGTGAACTTTGTGTTGATGTATGCTCATGTGTGTGTGTGTTGTGTTGGGGAGCATATGTTAGTACCTAGTTCTACACCCACTATTGGGCACTGACGACGTTAGTGGGGATGTCGTGGTATTTAGTCAATACTATGCATGATGGAGCTGATGGTTATATTGTCTTGTGGGTGACTACCATGGGTCTATACCTTGCACTTTCCTTCAAGGGTGAATCTGGGCTTATCCTAGATTCATCTAGGTATATCTCTTGTGCTGTGTGGTAGGAATAAATTAAAAAATCAAATTCACATGTCTCCTGGGGTGTAGTTTTTAAACTTTACTCCTGGTTTCTTAGTCATCAGTAAATACAAGACTAGTACTGAATGCAGAAATCTTTCGATGTGTTAACTGAAGCATTGTTTCCTGCTTAAGTCATTGAGCAGAGCAGCACTTGCAAGGAATTACACTATAAATTGTTTGGACAAGTCCTATTAATCACAAATAGTAAGCTGCGAAATAAGGGCTTTGCAAATGACATGAAGATTGAGCAATTATGCATCAAAAGCATGTTTGTAATGTAGCGTTATGGATGTGAGTTTTCATTGATGGCTTTTTTTGCATCTAAGGTGAATGTTTTCTTAGAACAATCAGGGAGAGAGGCGTCAGCGTAACAAGGAATGGGCGGAACGCAGCCTAAATGCTGCGAAATTGTGTTCGGGCTGTTTGAGGGCAGGTTTCGGGGCATTTTTGGGGTTGTTTGGAGCAGATTTGGGGTATAAGCTGAATGGAGGCAATTTAAGCATTTTTTTTTAGTTGACCATTCCGGGGGCCCGTTTGGGTTTTGGCCCCCCCTCCTCCCCCCTGTTCCCGCCTCATTCCAGACCCTACCGTTCCCCATTCTGGACCCTCCTGTTCCCGTAACTTTGAGAGGCGTAAAAACAGAGAGAGGTCTTTCAATGTAACCCAGCAAGCTCATGAGAGATAGAGATCTTTGCTATAGAAAATGATAGATGTATGTGCATGTAATAGTAGACTTGAAAAAGAGAGTAAGATCTACCATCTGATAGATAGTAGATTTGATGGAAAGAGAAAGGGAGAAATATGGAAATATGCCCTTGAATGGGTCTTCAGAAAAAGCAATTGGAAATGTTCTTAATTGGGCCTCTAGAATAAGGCCTCCAGAATAAGCAACGCCGTTTTGGTCCTTCGGAACATTTAATGACATTAGGAGACCATGTTCCTTGCTAGGGGGGAGTTGTAACAAATAGAATGTTTGGCCACATATTTACTCATATCCTTTCTTGTTTAAGACCCAATAAAAATATCGCGCAATCTTTTTTAATGTAGCCTTAATACCACTATGCGTATCGGTGAGTTTGTCATCTGCATCATAGGAGAATGGGTGTTCGATAGGACTCCCAACACACACAAAGGAAAGCAAATGGTCATGAATATCATAATCTCACAAACCTTGCATCCAATATTTCTCAAACATAGAATTAATGCTCTTACTTTTCATTTCGCCAATTAGAAGTCTCTCAATAGAGAGAGAAGAGCTATGTTGTAGAGAGAGGATTTTCCGTTTGTTATTGTATTTGCTACACGGTTAGCATGACTAGGCGCACTAATTTGTTCAAATTCTGAGACCAACGTGTGTGCTTATCATTCAAGTGTGTATTTGGTATGGATTGAAGCTGTACAACTTCACGACCTTACAGAGAGTGCTTCCAATGCTTGCTTAGCATTCGAATGTGCACTTGGCATGCATCGAAGTCACTTAAATGCTTGAAGATCAATGCGCACAACTAATTCTTGCACTGTATAGTAAGTGCTTTCAAAGTGCCTCCAATGATTCGGAGCATGTATAATATAGAGCTGTTCTTTATCATTAACAGAGTAATTCTTTTCGAACTATTGAATTTGCTAGAGAGATGCAATTGGATGGTCATTTTGCTGCAACACCTTCCTAGTGGCAATGCTGCCCGCATCCATCAATAGGGGTAGAGAAAGAGTGGATGAGTCAGGCATATGGAAATATATACAGATTAATGTTTACATGATACAAGTGTAGTGTAATCATTCTTGTACCTTATTCTGGAAGTTAATTGAGAGTTGCTTCCAAGTGACTAGGCCAATGCAAGAAAAGACCATTTTTCTACTTGGCCTTGGGGGCTGTATCATTGGATGATGACATAGCTACTTAATGCAGTCTTGATTAGTGAACTCCTTAAGATACGAGGACACTCACATTTCTCTTCACATAAAAAATAAGTCCGTAGAAGCAGCAATCGAAAAATTGTATGCATGTGCGGGGGCTCTAAATTTCCTTGATATAAGTATTTCGTTTTGTATACCTCTTTTTGCGTTTGTTTTATGCATCTCTCTGTTTACTGGGTGGTTTTGTCTGTATTTTCCCTATTTGATGACTGTGTTGGCCTGTTTGCTGCGCGCTGTTTCTTTGTCTGGTTGGAATGTGCTTGCTCTTGCTGTATGTTTGATTGCATGCTTTTAGGTGTGGGTGTTTACGTTTGTTTGTTTCTTTGTTTCTTGTCTTCTCCTGTTTGATGGGCTGTTGGGTTGCGGCTGTCCTTGGAAGCGTGGGGGTCCCTCTCTTCCTTGCTATAGTATCTCTTCTCGAGGGGTGCTCTAAGGTGGCTTGGAGCAAGTTGCCCTGCTTTGCCTCATATTGTTTCTATTGTGGACTCTCCTCTTTCTGCTGGGGTGCTCGTAACTTCGTAGTACATCTCAATGCAGATGTGGTGCTTTGGTGAAGATGGCTGGTTGGTGGTGCTGTTTGGATTGGCAGCTGGCCTTTGGTCACAGAGAGCAGGAATGGTGAAGTTGTTTGAGGTTGCTCTTGTGTGGAAGGTGTTCTGGACCCTGGTGGCCTGTTGTTGTTGCAGCACCTCCTCACAGCCCCCCATTTTGCAACCTTGGTTGTATTTCCCTCTGTTATAGATTTTTATCATAGCTGTCCAGTTCTTAACCTTCATTGAGCCCTAAGATTGTATTTCCTTCTGTTATATATTTGTATCAACGGTAGTTTCCCTTATGGTTTGTGCAATTTCTGGGGTTTTTCGACACCCAGTCATTCTTTCCACCCATTTTTTTTGTTATGGCCTATTCGGTGTCTGCCTTCATGTGTGGTCCTGGCTGTGATGTAATGTCTTCGGGCTTTGATGTTAGATGGGTTTCAAGCCCCCTTTTAATTAAAAAAGGCGTGCACAACACAGGTTTTTAGGCAAGAGTTTGAGGATCATGCATAGGAGACCTTCCAATGGCATAATTTGTAGTTGCTGGCATCTTAAGTGTTTCAATCAAACGCTATTTACCTCCTGTCTGCATCTAGATAGTACTGGAGGTAGTTGTTACCCATCGTTGATTGTAATTGGCGAACATGCTCTCATGCATGTCTATTGATCTAATAACCTAAGTCATGATATATGTTTTTCATCATTTAGGGCGCTTGGCTTAATGTCTTTTTGTCTTTGATTATTCATAGAACATGCTTGGCATTCAAAATTTTTCAAGGTCATGTGCCAGCTGTTGTAACCACTGCTAATTTTGGTTGAACAGCTACGAGAACTGGAAAGAGGAGTTGACATCCTAGTCGCAACTCCGGGTCGCTTATCTGATCTGTTAGAAAGGGCTCGAGTATCTCTTTCACAAGTGAGGTATTTAGCCCTGGATGAAGCTGATCGGATGCTTGATATGGGTTTCGAACCTCAAATCCGCAAGATAGTCGAGCAGATGGACATGCCTCCAGCAGGAGACAGGCAGACGATGCTATTTAGTGCGACGTTTCCAAGAGAAATACAGGTCAGATTTTGTGTTCTCAGGATTCTTAAATTTATGCAGCCAAATGTGGGAAGGTCTTGAAAGTTTGTGAAGTTTTGTCATATGCCTTTTTAAGCTATGGCAATGGAGTGGACCTGTGTGGTCTGCTTAGAACTTGTTGGATGCATGTTGATTTTACTTTTTGAGAAGCCCTGAAGAGTGTATGTTTCATCATCTTTATCAAGGGGCTAGGGTCCTGAAAAGTCGCTGGGGTGACGGGTCCTTTTTGCAAGGTGACTCCTTTCAGTGTTACAAGAGCAAGAATGATATGTCCCCTCTTTGTTGTCGTTATGGAATTACCATGCAGCTGTCACCAGCTTTTAGGATCCCATATTTTTGGGGTATTGCTCTGCTGTAGGCAGCCTGAATCTCTTTGCTAGCCTAGTTCGATATGTGAATGTTCACAAGCTTCTTTGCTTTTCTGCGAACTAAGACATAGTGAAAGTGCATAGTGTTCTCAATTGTTGCCTGTGCTTTTTTCATAAAGCTGTTAGCTACCCAGTATTAACAGCTACTGAACTTATTTTATCTTCCATTGTGTGCGCCATTATTCTCATAAGGTTAACTGCTATGCACATGTTTCTTAGTCAGGCTGAGTTTTATCAAGGAATGAAAAATATGCCTTAAACCTCACGATCAAGAAAGATAATTTTGTGTCCTTTGACATGCAGAGGCTTGCAGCTGATTTTCTATCAAGTTATATTTTCTTGGCTGTTGGACGAGTGGGGTCCAGTACTGACCTGATTGTACAGAAAGTTGAGTTTGTGCCTGATCATGACAAGCGAAGTATGTTGATGGACCTTATTCATGCTGCTCAGAATGAAAATGGTATTCAGCGAGTCCAAGGAAAGGTTAGTTATGATAGCTTTCTCTCTATTTTTAGACATCCTTCAGTACTATGGTGTGCCAAGATCCGTAATTTTGGTCTTTATGTGAGGCAGCAACCCTTGACACTGGTGTTTGTGGAAACCAAACGAGGTGCCGATTCTCTAGAGGATTGGTTGTGTCGTAATAATTTTCCAGCAACCACAATCCATGGTGACCGCACACAGCAGGTGAGTTTTCAAAAGAAAGGTTCTTCAGATGGTATTAATGTGGTTCTCAGTGGTTACAAGAAACTTTTTCCTTGATGCAGGAACGGGAGTATGCCTTGCGTTCCTTTCGAACTGGTATGACTCCAATTCTTGTTGCAACAGATGTTGCTGCCAGAGGCCTCGATATTCCTCACGTGGCGCATGTCATCAATTTCGACCTTCCTAATGACATTGATGATTATGTGCACCGCATAGGGCGGACTGGGCGAGCTGGCAAGTCGGGATTGGCCACTGCCTTTTTCAATGAGAATAACATGTCACTGGCAAGGCCTTTGGTGGAACTGATGCAAGAGGCCAATCAGACTGTTCCTGAGTGGTTGGTGAATTATGCTGCGAGGGCAAACTTTGGAGGTGGTGGTGGAAGAAATCGTCGAACAGGAGGAGGATCAAGATTTGGAGGACGGGACTACAGGAGGGAAGGGGGAAGCAGAGGCAGTGGTGGTGCTGGTGGTGGTTATGGCGGTAGTTATGGTGGCGGTGGGTATAGTGGCAATTATGGAGGGTCCAGCGGGTACAGTAATTATGGTGCCAGTTCAAGCAGTGCATGGGATTGAGCTTCTTGGCTTGCACTGTGGCTATTTTTGGATGGAAAGCTCTGGCTTTGTGAAGCTGTCCACGTAAGAGAACTTTATGCTCATTGTGTAAGCACTTACCCAATTTTGAGGACTGATATCATAGGCATTGAAAGTAAGTTGCTATCATAAATTCTGGTGAAAAAACTGACCATTGTGCAATTCTTCAAACATCATGATCCTCACGATCTCAATGCTCATCATGTTGGTATGTCTTGGCAGATTGTTTAGAAGTATCATATTCTTTAACAGATACCATATGCTATGGTATCTGTTCTTGTTTCCCATTTTTCGGTTAGAGAAACAGCCCTTGGCTCCAAAAGTGCCATATCTCAAGTGTGATGTCACTTTCTTGCCTGTTCTTCCTCGTGAAGTAGATCCAAGCGAAAGCTACTCTCATCTATTGTCCAATTGGTCGGAGTGTTCTTGAGAAATACAACCTTGATTTTTCAGTATTTGCTCTTGCACTCTCAAAGTTTGAAGCTTACTAGGTCATCAATTATTTTTTGTTTTTTGTTCTTGCTTGTAATTCTTCGTCTCGTGCAATGTCTGGATGATTGGGTAATGTCGTGCAATGTTGCTTCTGGATGATTGAGTAAAGTACAATTCAGCATATTCAAGTGTTGTAAAAGGGCAAATTGTTTCCGTACAGACTGTTTGATTTTGTGGCAATAGTATCTTGGTAACTTGCAAAAGCTTTATTTTCACACTGATTTATCGGAAAAAATGAAATGAGGAATGAATTTTGGTCATGCTGTTGGTACTTTCGCACACTATCTGTATGAGGCCATTGCTTCTTTCTCAGGTTAATGTCATCACACCATGAGGCTCAACTTTTGAAATGCTAGTTTTGAGGAAGTATTGATGTGCCGAGGTGATTCTGTGGAAGATCATAGGTGCTGTTGCCAATATGAGTTTACCTGCTCACAACTTAAAGTAAATTGACGAATAAATGTTGGCCACGCATTGGCATACGAATGTGTCCTCTACACTGTCCTCGTGATATCTACTACATTCTTACCAGGAGGCTCACTCTCAGGGGTTGTGAAAGAGGGCGTGATTTGCAAACCAAGCAAATGTGATGGTTGTCCAATATGGCCCCTCTCCTCTCTTAGGGAAGTTGAAGAATGCTCAGCAATATTCCTATGTAGGAAAGATCATTGTTGATGGGGCTTCTATGCTTCGAGTATAGGATGCACAACTTTCAAACAGTGGGGCATACCCAAGTGGAAAGTGGCACACATGCAACTGGGCAGCCACATATTTAAAGCTTTTAGGGTTCGTTCAGACCGTGCGTGCCCCGGCCTCTGTCAAATTGCAATGCCAGAAGCAGTGAAAATGGAGACGGGCCTGCTGGCTGCACTGTTGCCAGAAATCGTTGCATGCCCATGTTTCCCACTGCAAAGGAGCTGGGCATATCCTTTTGTTCCAGGGGTTGAAGGCTGCCTCCGTTCATGGTGGGTTTGGAATTCTGTAGAGTTTTTTTTGGCGAATTGCAAGCTGTCGCTCGGTGTCCAGGCAGTCTGAACGCTGCCTTAGCTTTGTGTGTTCAACTGGTTTTCTTAGGGGGTGCATTCTAGTTGCAAGCATCAAGGCTTTCTGCTCAGTGCATTCACCCGGTCTCTTTGAGTGTATCTGCATGTCACGCTTCGCTTGCTTCTCGAGTTTTTTGGCCATATGCAATTTAACGTTATGGTAAATGTTGTGTGCGTTGTAGCAGTCCATGATTTTGGACTAACGATTATCCTGTAACCTTGCTTGTGAAGTACCAAACTTTGTCCAGAAACAAAGCATGAACACAAGTATGATTTTGAGGATGATTATAAGAAGTGTTGTAAGGTCACTTTTGAAGTATGATGAGTGGAAAAGATGGGTCCTTGCACTAATATACATCTAACAATGGTGGCACTAGTGCAAGGACCACAAAGCCCATCTTGCAAGCAATGATGAGATAAGGCAAGAGTGGTCACTAGTGCGCTAATCATTTGAGCTAATATCTTATACACAAGAGACATGAGTGACATAGGCATCCACTGCCAAAGATGCAACGTATCACCACCTTTTGGTATGAGGGAAATCAGCCCAGAGGACATATCCATATCCATTATAAACAGAAATGACCTCGACAGATTTAGCTTATCACTTTTCAAGAGAAGAGCTAGATGCAGGTTTGTTATCATGATTGCTATGGATTGAAAGGGTTTATCCTTATAAATGTAACATGCATTGCAGCATATTTTTGAACATGCTCAGTCATGCCCTCCAAAGAGGTCAAGCTGGATCACACGGGTTTAATAAAAGGGAATTTAAACCCATATGCTTCAACATACTTCACATTTAAAAGAAGAGAATTATAAAGTCTAGGCTCGAGGAGTATTTTCTCTCTCTAGCTTAGAGAGAGAACATTCATATCTGACCTAAATTGTATCTGAGGGCTACAAAGTGAGCGGGAATGACAAGACTAAAGCTAAAGTATTAAAGATCCATACAAGTACATATGCTACCATTGACTTGACGATCACTCACAAAAGGTTCAGTGAGGTGATAAAGTAGGAAAAGAGGTAGAAAGTAGAGGTTCTGGCTTGAATGCAAGGCATCTATGGATACCAAATGTCTCTAGATGATTTTGGGCACCATCTCTTTGGAAGTGTGTGTGTGGGTGGTGCAAAGCATTGTTAGGCTCTCTCAGCATTCATGTAATCATATATGCCATTGAGAGGGACACCAATATTGCAGGTGAAAAGTGAGAAACATAGAGCTAGCAAGTATCCAAATTTTAAAGTTATAAGCCTTCACAAAGAGGGGCAATTAATGAAGATCTTAACACTAGTTTGGTACCAAAACATGAGACTGTCCTTTTTTCAAGGTTTTGAATAAGATGCCTTGTCAATTTGCAAAAGAATCTCTAAAATTCCTTTTTAGGGCCTTTCAAATTATAATCATAAGAGTTTTTAAAAAATCTCTCTTTATATGTTTGAGCTCATCATGATAGATAATTGGGCCCATAAAGAGTGTTCACGCAAAACTCTATGTAATGGATAGAAACCTAATCTTAGAAGAAAATGTCAAGGCTTAGGAATAAAATTATTTTAATTTTGTATGTGGGTTCAATACACAAGTCTCATGCATGGGATTATATATGAAGTAAAACATTTTATTCATATAATTTGAAGAGTTCAGTTATATAGACATGCACGCTATCCAAGTAATGTATTGGTAAGAAATTATAGTCGTTTACATACGCTATAAGTAGAATATATTTTTGTATTTCAATATTGCACTCACTCAAAGTTTTTTAATTTTCATCTAAGAGATATAAACTACAAAAGTGAATATAATTTTGAAACTTTTTGTCAATTTCAATAAAGCATAGCTAATTCTTTGACTAGAACATAGAAAGAGCATATATAATCTCATTTACATGATTTTGGGTGGCAAGTTTATATTCTTGATAGATTATGCATGACAAAATTTCAAAAAGCAACTTGACTTATGGGATTGATGTAAGATTGGACGCTAAAAAAATTTGTCCATTCTTGGTGTTAATCCATAGATCCACTTGATATCATAGCCTTACACTAAGATTGCATCAATTCTTTCATACAAGCTTTGAGGCCCAAAAGTTCCCCCCTTATCAACATTTTCAAAATTGCATTCTTTTGCTTACTACGTTTAGTAGACATGAAAACTAGGCTTTTAAGATTGATTTTCCTATTTTCAGTTATAGTTATCAATTACCAAGGATCTACAAACTTATTCAAGAAGCTATGAGCCTTTTATGAGTTTTTTGATATAAAAACTTAAAATTTTGGTAAAATTTCAATCTCAAATCTATAATCAATCTCTTAGTGTAGTGCCCATTTTGACATAGAAAAAAATCCTCATTCTTCTTTTGGCTCATAAGCTAACTCTTCAATGAGTAACACTTCAAGAATTAGTTTTGAGCTTCATAATTTAAATAAAAAAAGTTGGAAGGAAAACATGACACTTTAGTGTGTCAAGACACTTGAGTGTCGAACTATTGTTGATAGATCAACATTCCTTGTTATATGTACTTGTAGTTCTTATCATAACGTAAAAGTCCTTTTAGGGGGGAAGAGCATATCGGTTTCATAAAATCCAACCCTCTACATTGTGTCAATGTCCAATTTTCTTGCATCAATTAATTATCATAATCACTTAGTGCAACAATTATAGAAAGGATGGTTCAAATGCAGACCACTAAAGATTGAGCCTATTAATTAACTACGATAAGGGAGATATGGATGTGTTATCTTGCTAACAATACCACAACACCATGGGAGCTTGTGGGAGCTGTAGTCGTAATAGTCACAATTTGCCTCTGGCCTCTGGCTTAACCACTCTTGAGCTATAAACAAATCCTATAAGGATTTGCTGATTTGAAGCGGACAATGATATCATTATCCTCTTTATTTTGATTGATGGACATAACTTGAAGCACGATTGTGGGTGGTACTTGAACTCGTCTTGACTCACAAAAGGAATCGACGATGCCTGGTATTCATGAAATTCACATAAACTAGTTAGAAATAAATTTTATGACGTTGTTTTTGCTTAAGGAATGCATGCAATTATATACTTGTAAAGTTGATTGCAAGAAGTGTGGAATAGTTCTGATCATGAGGAGTCATCCATACATAATAAGATTCTTATAGCTTTATTTTTGTGCTTCAAAAGATGAGATCAACCTATGGATAGCCTAGAAGCTGAAGCTAATCCTGAGGATTATGTTTTGTATTCACAAGAGGCTTCTTGAAGGAGAGGGAACAATTTCTCTTAGGAGCCTTCCAAATCACTAGGAGTAGTAGCTTTGTGACTCTTGAATGAAGTCTTCTTGCTTGGGATGAATCTCTTGGATCACTGAGAAGGAGGCACTATGTATCTTCTTACAAAATTCCTCTTACACAAAACAGGAGGAACCATTTTGCCTCTGCCCATGATTCTAAAGGCAATCGACCTAATAGTAGAGCGCACTCAAACGAAAAAGTGACTCCTCTAAGAAGATCTCCATAGCTAAGATATTGCTTTCCAAGGCCAAGCCTCAAGACTTGAAATGACCTTGGCTTCATTACATTTGAAAGGCGAAGCCTTTCAATGGTGTATTTCAAAGGTAGCTGAAAGTATTCACCTATGACATGGTATGCGTTTAAGTTGGAAATGTTTGAAACATTCTTATCCAACAAAAACAAAGTTAAGTTCACCCTCCATGTTCTCAAAGTGATCTCACAAAAATGCTCACCTTAATTCTCTCAATTCCGCTATTCTCAAAGTTCATAGGCCATTTCTATCACATTGGTATCGGAGCATTTGGTTTCTCTTTTCTTGCTTAAGAGAGAGGCCCTTAAGTAGCCTATTAATGGTTGATTTTGTTAATAAGTGGGACTAGGATCTATTATCGATTTTGTTGAGCCTACTATGTGGGATATGGTGCACACCTCGGGAGCTTTGGTCTTAATAATGGGGTCTTTTTAGACTTGCCTACGGCTTTACCATTATTGAGACATAAGAAGTCCGAAAGGAGCTATCCCTCGACAATTCTGCTACGTTAGACCTACCCCACTACTCTCTATAATTAACCAATTCAAGCCGTGGGTGTAGATACTTAAGTGCTTATTTTCAAAGGCTAAGAGGAGTAGCAACTAAGGTTTTGAACTGCTAAATGATACACTAAGTAAACACATAAGTATAATTAGCATGGCTAACAATAACCAAGAGAGTAGAATGAACATTGATAACTTTGATTTTGCACATGAAGGTGCTAATGATGATGCCCCCATGTTTATCAATTATCTTGTTACTAGGTTGCATTAAGCTATGGGCAACCCTACTTTGCAAGCCAAAGTTACCCAACAACTTTGCGCTTATGGGATTTCCCTTCCTCTCCAAGAGGAGAGAGAGTTTAGGAGGTCTCTTGATGAGACTTCCAAAAGAAGACTCTCTCCCATAAGAGAGAAGG
This sequence comes from Adiantum capillus-veneris, assembly GCF_014529385.1. Lineage (NCBI taxonomy): Eukaryota > Viridiplantae > Streptophyta > Polypodiopsida > Polypodiales > Pteridaceae > Adiantum > Adiantum capillus-veneris. Next base: position 6,676,645 of record NC_140949.1, read on the forward strand.
AATCCAAAGAACGAGAAATAAGTGAATCCCTAAATTCCTCTAAAGATGTGGCTCCAGCATGCTCAAAATCAAAAGTGTGTGTATATGTGAAGACAACGGTCTAGACTATTGCGAACTCCTCCCAAGAGGAAACGGTCAACCCATAGTCCTTCGTCACTTTGAAAGGGAAAAAACAAAACAAAGGAAGAAAAAGGCAAGAAAGAGGTCACCCTCTTCTCCTTCATCTTCACCTTCCTCCTCTTCTGACAAAAGCAATAGTTATTCTCCTAGAGAATACAAGAGGAGAGAACATTGCAAAACTTACCTTGCATGGCGAAGGTCCCAAAAGCTTAAGCAATTCAAAGGGGGAGGAAAGAGTATTTCTGTTCTCACCTATGATGGCACCTTTGGTGCCACCAACAAAGTAGTGGCCTTCATCCAACAATTTGATGAGACCTTTGGAAACAAGGGCTTCACGGAGTCCTCCAAGCGACACCATGTAGCTATGCACTTCCAGAATCTACTCGTCAATGGGGGGCTAGCCTTCATTGCAACGGAGAGGCCCCAAAGACATGGAAAACTCTATGAGTTTCCATCATGAAGAAATTCCTTGCAAGCGATGCAAAGGACAAAGTGCTTACCAAATGGCGGTGTTTGAAGCTACTCTTTAACAAGTCAATCCACAAATATGTAGGCAAGTTTTTGGATTTACATCTCAAAGCTACAATCTTTCAAAGGATAGACTTTGTCAAACAAAAGCAACAATTTTGTGTGGTATTACCTGAAGAAATGGCTGAGTATGTCAACTCACAACAGCCTAGCGCTATGACCAGAGCCATCTACCACAATGAGGTTGCTTCAAGGATCAATTTCCAACAAGGGGTGAGAAGAAATTTCAAGCCCATGGAAAACAAATATCAAAATGAATCTAAAGGGAAGAGCAATGCTCAAAACTCTTCCGAAGGCAACACCAACACCAACAACAACAAGGCCAAGGAGAAAGGATCTTACAAAGGTAAAAAAAATAAGCTCTCTCCCAAAGAATTAGAGGCCTTTTGTAAAGACCATAAATGCTTTAAGTGTGGGGAGCAAGGACATGGTTATCGTTCTTGCCCCAAAAGAAATGTTTGCAATGACACTTCTAGAGCTTCCATGGTCGAAGCTCCAAAAGAGGATACTCATTGTAAAGGCTCATTCCTCTCCTATGCTGGGGGAAAGTAAGGGAGCATGATGCCTTCATCTTGTTTGACCCTGGCTCTACTCACAACTTCATATCAACGGAGTTGGCCACCAAGTTGGGCATTCAAACTTTTGAGATGGGAGATATTGCAACTGCTGACACAACTTTCATGGGACAACAAGCCCCCATTACTCCCTTGATTGGGAAGTTGAGGCTTCATGTCCAAAGCTATGTTGACAAAGAATACTTTTTTTAATCTCTCCTCTCCAACATGAGGATGTTATCCTAGGAGCACCATGGTTCAACCGCATGGCTGCCAACATGAAGTTCCCTGAAAGAAGAATCTATGTCACCTACAGGAAAAAAAGCATGTACATAGATGCTAATGAGTTAGGGAACACCATATCCCTGGTAAATACGCTTGCTTTTGATAAGTCAATGAAAAGCTCTATTTTTAAATATATGATTTTTGTTAGAGAATGTGTAAATGATTCTAATGTTTTCACAAGTAGCAATAAAGGGAATCAAGAGGAATTAGAGTTGTCTAGTTTCCTAAATGGATTCCAAGATGCTTTCAATGATGACATCCCTAGTGAGCTACCTCCAAAACGAGGGGATGATGCGACCATGCAATAGAGATTCTACTAGGAAGCTCACCTCCTAATAAACCTCCTTATTGAGTTTCAAAAGCTCAACAAAAGGAGATCATGAGGCAATTGCATGAATTGGTGGAAAAAGGGCTGGTGAGGCCTAGCTCCTCTCTATTCTGTTCACCATTACTTTTAGTGCAAAAGAAAGATGACACAGATCACGTGTGTCGACTTTAGAGCACTAAATACGATCATTGACAAATGCTCCATCTGCATTCAAATTCACGATGGACAAAAGTCTTCAAGGCACTCAAATTCTCTTGAGGAGTACAAGTGGCACCTTCAGGTAATCTTTCAAGTTGTGAGAGAGAATAAGCTTTTCATTAATCAAAAGACAAATGATTTTTTTCTACAAGAAATTCAATATTTAGGTCACATTATCTCTCCAGATGGTATATGTATGAATCCATATAAGTTGGAGGTAATAAAAGCATGGCCTAATCCAAGGAATCTACATGAGCTAAGAAGCTTTATTGGTATGTGTGCATACTATAGACGCTTCATAGCAAAATTCTCTCGAATAGCACGACCATTGCATGACTTAACAAAGAAGAACGTTAAGTACTCATGGACTGCTAAAGAGCAAAATGCTTTTGACAAGCTCAAAGAGAAGCTTACCTCTCAACCAGTCCTCATGCGTCCAGATCTCTCAAAGCCATTTGAGGTCCAGTGTGATGCTTGTGGTGATTGCCTTGGAGTGGTTTTGCTTCAAGAAGGGCATGCCATAGCATATGAGAGACGAAGGCTCAATACCAATGAACGGGTCTTGGGCATATATGAAAATGAGCTTTTAGCTATTCTACATGCCCTAGACACATGGAAGCACTATCTCTTGGGGGCTCCATACATCCTACGAATGGATCACAAAGCCTCAAGATATTCATGACACAAACCAAGCTTTCTGACAAACAAATGAGGTGGGATTTTTTTTTTTGTAATTTAAATTTCATATTGCTCACATTGATGGCAAGCACAATCAAGTGGTAAATGCACTTTCACAACGGCCAAGGGTAAATGTGGTGTCTATAGCAACTCACAATGATCTATCTTTTATGATAGATGAGTATGCTATTGACCAAGACTTAAGTAGGTAATTACAGCCTTTGCATTAGGAAAGAAAAAAAGAACCATTCACCTTGAAGGATGGTTATCTTCCAAATGACAATAGGCTATGTGTTACTCACCCATACAATAAGAAAGTCATGTATAAATCCCATGCTTCTCCTTATATGGGGCAAAGAAGGATTCCATAATCTACTCTTCAAGGAGTAGAAATTTATTTCTGCTGGTCTACCATGAAAAGTAAACATACAAGAGTATGTTTCAAAATGCACGGTGTACCAAAAATTGAAGTTTGATTGAGGAAAGAAAATTGGATTGTTTCAGTCGATAGGCTTAGCAAGAAAATACACTCTATGCCTGTCAAAAAGACTATTAAGGCACATCATACGATAACCCTCTCTAGATCTCAAAATTTCAAGTATCATGGCTTGCCAACATCCATAGTGTCGGACAAAGATCCTAGAATGACCAATAATTTCTAGAAGGGTCTCTTTGAGAATCTAGGAAGTAGATTAAATTTCTCTTTTGGCCTATCATCCACAAACAGATGACCAAAGTGAAATAACTAATCTAACGATTTTTGAATCTACTAAAAGCCTATGTCATGGAAGTAGACCAACGTTCTCAATGAGATAAGTACTTACCTCTTATAGAGTATGAGTACAATGACATTGTACATACTTCTATGGGGAAAGCACCTTCCGAGGTCAAAGAGGGAAGATCCAAAAGTCCCTTACTACTTAAAGTATATGGGAAGATCTTTGCTGTTGATGAATATAGCCGAGACTCACAAGAATCTTTTCCAAAGATTAAAAGAGGCTATATACATCTCAAAGCAAAGGCAGAAAGGGTTGTTGCTAATAAGCAGAGAAGAGCCTTAGCCTTTGAGAAAAATGATTGGGTCTTGCTAAAGTTTCTCAAGGCTCATCTAAGGCATACTACGGGCAAGAATCCTACGGGCCACCAAGAGTATTATGCTAAACTAGCAAAAAAATACTATGGTCCTTTTTTTTAAATTCTTAAGCCAATCAATGAGATGGCTTATCAATTTAAGTTCCCCAACCATTGGCTCATTCACAATGTTAACCATGTGAGCCTACTCAAGACTTACAAAGAAGAGCCACAAAAAGAACCAATAATGGAGAGATCAAAGATCAAGAAGAGGTATTGCAGTCCGAATAGATTCTTCGACACGAAGGCAAGGTACTAAGAAACGATAATGTTATCCAATGATATCTTGTTAAGTTTAAGAATTATCATTTTAGAGATTTTAGATGGATGCAAGGAACCTAGTAGCTTAAGGATAATATGAACCTTGTCAATGTTTACAATGCTAAACTAGAGTAAGCAAATGAAAATGCATTTTAAATGAGCAATGTTTTTGTCTTATGAGACTCATTCTCTTTCTTTTATTGTGCATAAAATTTAAGAAGTAGGCATGCTTAGGATCATGTTTGTGGTGACGACCTCTCCCAAACACCAAGTAGAGAACTTGTCACTCTACCTTGGAAGTATGATATGGACTAAAGACCAGACATGCTTGCGGGAGCTAAGTCTCCCGAGCACCAAATGGATTAGTCATCCATTCTCGAATGATGTCGTAGGGCAAAAAGGGATCCTCTACCCGCTAAGAAACATGGACTAATGACTAGGCTTTATCTTCTCTACCTCATAGTTGAGGACCACTATGATTTCAAGAGAGAGGTAATGTCATAAAATATAATATCTAACTTTACCAAATGATTTTCTCATATTAAACTGATCACTTAATATGGGAAGATAAAAGGAGAACAAGAGTTAGTATATATATATGTGCTTCTAAACCTATCTCAACAGGGGACCGAAAGGAGAAATGGTTGCATCTCAATAGGGGTCCAAAAGGAGACGGTCTACCAAAGAGCAATGTGTAATAAGTGCTCCTAGATTTACCTCAGCAAGGGACCAAGAGGAGAGATTGTGCGCGTCTGATGCACGTGTCAATGCAAGGAACTTGCCGATACATTGTGTGCGAGCCACAAATGGCTCCAAGCACACAACAAGCCTAAACTAGTAAGATCAAAGATGGCGATGGTGTGTCACTCACTGCTCTACGCTTGTTGTCATGGAGGATTCCTCGCCACGAAGAAGAGGGAGACGCCGCTATGCCGCGCTCAACCGCCTCGCCGCCGTCGTGCCGCCACAATGCTCGATCGTACACACACACACACACACACACACACACACACACACACACACACACACACACACACACACACACACACACACACACACACACAAGGAGATGAAGAAGAAGAAGATGGAGATGTAGCAAGAGCACTCTTCAATTGCACAAATGAGAGAATAAGTGAATTTTAGGTTTACTTGACTTTTATATGAGCTCGCCCCATTCACACTTGGGCGTCCATGCTTAGCCAACTAATCCCTTGAATGTTCCAGTTAGAGTGCGCCTCTCATTGACGATCACTCTTACCCTTTTCCTATTGGACCGACAAGCCCGATACCTGACTCTACCAAATAGATAATACAGCGTCCGTCGTAGGTGATAGGAATGTGAGTGAGGGTTAACATGTCCCCCTTCCTGATGTAGATTTCGTCCTCAGAAGCTATTGAGTTGAAGCTCGTTCGTTGAGGTGGAAGAGAATTTGAGATGAATGTCCTTAGCTTTCTTTAGCCACTACAAAATCAAACAACATTGGCACAGTAATTGCATTCTCATATACAATTAAAAAAGAATATGCAATTTTAGGCAGCATTGGTAGCATAAATCTAAACCATTGTCAGCAATAAGCATTAAATTGCAATATAATCAAACACATAAATAGTTGGGAAGGTAAACCTAAACAAGTTCGGGGTCGCTAATTCAACGGTTGAAAGGCACTAAAGATCGACTATTAATACCATGGGTAAGCTTTTTAATTTTCTCTGGTCAATTAAGTTGTTTAATCGCGAGAGCCAAGTATTTCATGTTCGAGGGCTGACCAAAGGCTATACCTAGAAGACCTTGTAGTTAAGCTACGATAAAAGGAATTTCTCATGAAATCATCGCCTGACTGATTACCTTTTCTTTGACCCCCCAAAGTCTTTTCACAGTGATTCAATTTTGGTATGTCTGCTTATTTTATATGCCTTGGGTTTTTTGCTTTTGAAGGAAAAGTGCCCACACTGGTAACCTCTAGGGCTCTAGTACCATAGGCGATACATGTGACTGAAGTACCAATTCAAGCTGAGATTTCTCTTCCAGCTTAAGATTTTATATTGTGGCACTTTGATTTTTTATTTTTTTTTGTTTGTTCGTTTTTAGCATTTTGATTTTGTAACTTTGGGGGGTCATATAACACTGTTACCCTTCCTAGGCTCATCACATTCGTAAACTCCCTTTATAATACTCAAGCTAAAGGTCAATAGGTACTAAGCCCACTAGAAAGCCCTAGTACATTTCACACAATGCTGCCTAAATCGGATTAAGAACCTAAGTAACCATTGATTATTAGGAAGGCATTCCCCATGGTATTAAGAGAAGATCTCTAACACCTAGCTTGGTTAAACTAGCTTAGTCGGACTGCTTGATTTTTAAACCTAGATAAGTGATTATGACAAAAAATTACATTGAATTTAATGTTTGATACTAAGCAAATGCGCTGAATATTATGCTACCAATCACAATTAAAGCAGACAAACATGGATGCAAAAAAATAAGGGGCAATGCTAATGGACAAGAAACACCTGTTTGTGTCGATGATCATGCTTGATTTGAAAAGTGGATGAGAGAAAGATTCCATGAAGGTCCAAATCCTAACAACTGCAACACGTTCCTGTACACACGAGGAAACACAAAGAATACCTCTAGGAGGCACATCAGTGGGAAGAAAGAACTTTGCTAATCACTCAACTCTAAAACAGAAACACTCCTATTGTACTAATCCTACCTACCCTCCATCACTCGAGTGATGAGGATCAGAGGTGTTTTATGACATAGGTTTCTGTTTCAGTGTAGCGGATGTGAATGTGTAGGTCTGGGTCAATGTTTTGACTTTTATTGTGCATACTCATTTGCTAACTGCTCTTGCTCTTTATCATTTTTGTTTTTTGTGAGTATAAGGCTTTATATATACATTCCCTAAGATTGGGAGATTGAGAGGTCAGGGAGGAAGGTTGAGAGGGAAGCAAGTGAATGATGGATGTCAGCAAACACTCCCCCCTTCCTTGGGTAGATCATACCGTTTGAAATGTGCTAGTCACCCTTTGAAACCAATTGTTCCAGTTGATAATAGGTGAGTATTTTTTCCAGTAGTTTTCTATTACCTTAGGTGCCTCGTCGAGTTGCAAGGGTGGTAAGGTACTCTCCCACGATCGAACTTGAAGTGGTTCATCAAGTGATTCTTGAACACTGGGAGGTGTGGATTCCTTTGTATCTTTATGGAGGTCCACTATTGTAGGTGGAGGCTGTGGAGAAGCTTTTACCTTTATGGATGCATTACATGAGGAGCTAGAAGCTTCATGGGTCTCCCCTCTTCCTGAGCTAGGTGGAACAAATCGTTCTTTCTTCGGTACCCAAACTAGCTCTGGAGCGGGTGTGTAGCATTCTGTGATTTTTTTCTTTCCACGATCGTCAATTCGTTTTGGAGCTACAAGATTGGGCGCACATGGGTCAGGTGATAGGTAAGAACACAATCTACGTTTTGGCACCCAGATTTGAACATTTCCTTGATAGTAGCCTTGGGCTTCCAATAGTTGTTTAGGAATCCAACGCCATGTTTCCTTACATTTCTTGGAGCGAGTGGGACATTTTTTACAAGGCTTCTGTTTTTTAGCATCAACCATGGTCGCTAAAGAAGATGTAGGGACCCACTTGTATGTTTTCTTTGTTATATTAGGATGAGTCTTGTCAGAAGCTATTTGCATTGCTTCTAGCATATTTAAGGGTACGAGTGGTGGCCTTTCATCCCCCTCAGGTGTTACCCATGTCATCCCCCTATTTCCCCAAGTGTCTATGGTTGCTGCTAGGTGGACCCAATCCACATTGTCCGACTCAGTCATCCCAGGTAGTACATCCATATAAGGAGAATCTTCCCCAACTTCAGTGTCCGCTTTAGACGTGTAACAATACTGCAATGGGGCCGAGTGAACTGTGGTGTCAGATTTATGATCAATTATAAACTTGTTTCCTAGAGGATGTGCTCGACAGTCACAAGATCCACTCAGAATCTTGGAACTACAAGCAGACATGGTTTTTAGACGAGTCATGCACCATTTTTGCTTCCCTCATGAAAGGACGTCCTAAGATCATCTCAGATGCCATAGTGTGTTTGGAGAAATCCATAATAATGAAGGTAATCCTTATTTTATGTCCAAAGACCTTGATCTTGAGATCTTCTAGCATCCCAATAGGTTTAACAATAGACCCATTGGCCATCTTCACTACTATGGTTGTGGTCGCAAGCTGAGGTCTTCCCATAGTTTCCCAACAATTTTTAGTCACAATGCTAACCCCAGCGCCAACATCAAGGATTCCCTTCACAGTTAATCCCTTAGTAGTGATTGGTATGGTCGCATTGGATTCATCACCCTCAAAGTATTGTCCCAACTTGTTAACAGGTAATTCTATAACAAGATTCTCATCTAGGTTGGGTTGTGGATCTAAGTGTTTCTCCTCTATTGGCATCTCCCCAACTCCATCCATCTGGGCAAATTGTGGTAGCCCAAACTTCAATTCTCCATTGAGGAAGGCTCAAAGAGCTGAGACTAGATCAGGGTCTTTATATAGTTTGGACATGATGGTGGTTCTAACTTCTGAAGACATGAAATCCATCAATTTAGCAATGTTTAACGGCACCTTTTGGGCTTCAGTCCCTTGACGTGGCGAAGATGGGATCTCCATTTCTTCGATAGGATCAGGTAGTCCCTCTGTAAACATTCTTTCCATCAAGAAGTGAGTACGCCCACTTTCCCATGACTTTAAGTCACTTTCTTCCTGGATGAAACTAGGTATGGCTAAGGGTCTATGGACTTGGTGAGGTTGTTGTTGCGGAGGGAACATGGTGTCTGTAATCTAGATTTGCCTAGGTGCTGGTTCTAGATCCCTTTGGGTATCTTCTACCAAACTCCTTAATTGCTTGACTCGCTCAATCTCCTCTGTAGGGTTTGGGTAAGTTCCTATCTTCTTTTTGGATCCTGGCCATTGTGGCTCATGAAGATCTTCCTTGTTGGTTTCTATCTTAGTGGTCATTTTGGTCTCCATGGTTTCACCTGAGTCAGAATCCTCTTCAGCATCGTTCATATATACGGGGTTGTCACCAGTCCCTATGTTGGTCTTTGAACTGGGGTCTGACTTCGCTGCTTTTTGCGAGCTCTTCCTTAGCGTTTTCTTCTTTTTCTGAGAATGGGCAATTGATGCTGTGTCTCTTTCCTCAAGAATATAATTTTGTTTTTGGAGCATTGATCGTGTGAGTACGTTTACTGGTACCACAGGTGTACTTTGTGATGGCTCCTCGGTAACTTCAATCAAGTTTAATGGCGTGATCTTCGGTGCATTTGGATTATTTGGACATTGGGTAATCAAATGATCTATGCCACATCGATTACACATGAGTATCGGCATTGTAGATGTGCTCGCTTGATTGGTTTGCATTAGTGTGGCGTTCTTTTGTAGCCTAATAGAACATTCGGCTACACGATGTGGACCTCCGCACTCATAGCATTGAAGAGGTGGTCTCTTAGTAGTATAATTGACATTTTGGCCTCTTGCAGCAAGAGCAGCTACTTGATATACAGGTTTGACTTGCCCCCAATAGTCCTCCATGTAGTATTGTGGACTTTCTTCAAGCACATCCATCCCATAGGCAATATTAGGGTCCATATCTTCCTCACAGCCTTCCAAACAAGCAATAGATGACTCACAACCTAATTGATTCACACAAGTGATTCTCGGATGTGTTGGTTGCGGTCCTAGCACTGGAGGTGGTAAGGGTGTTGTTTGAACAACATTTTGGGCCCTAGGGACCATGTGTTGTGACGTCAAGAGGTGGGGCCGGCATCAATGCAGGCACTCGAGGTGTGTCTGTCCATGCTAAGGTTGGTCTATTGGCCATCGCGCGCTTAAATACTATGCAATCCTTAGCTTGATGACCATACCTCCGATAGGCATTGCGGTTCCCATTGAATTTTACTCTAAAAGTAGGGCATTCACTGGTACTATGCGGTCCATAGCATACTGAGCACCATTGTTGCTCCCTTCTTGGATACATATGATTGTTTTGCGGAGCACGATTGTCTCTAAGACTCTCTTGAATAGCCTTGGTGAGATCTGCTAAAGTCATTTCAGATATTTTTGGCTCCTTAGCAATAGGCTTTAGGGTCATTGGTTGATGCCCTGATGCTTGCGAGCTAATAGATTTAGGCCCAACAGACACTCTTTCTCCTTGAATCATTAAATTATCCTCCAATTGGATCGCATTGGCGGTGACTGCTTCCCAAGTGGTGATACCTCAAATGACTAGGCCATTGTAGATATCCTCATGTCGTAATCCCCAAATGAATCTATCGAGCAATTGATTATTATTGAAGCACTCATTTGGATTACAATGAGAATTCAAATGCTTCAAGAAACTAATAAAGTATCTCACCGACTCTCCTTCCTCTCGTTGGGCTTTCTGGAGCTGAGAGGCTACACCCCAAAGCACTCCCTCTCATATGTATTCTTTCAAGAACAGTCTCCTAAGAGTAGGGTAAACCGTTTTCTATTCCACCCTTAGGGTTCTATACCAATCCCCTGTCTTCCCACTTAAGGTTAGTCTTAAAGCATTACTCTTATGCAGGTCATTGTGTTCTCCTAGAGAATCGCATATTTGTTCAAACACTTCGATATGCTTTCTCACATCCCCGTCTCCACTAAATTTTTGTGTGAGCTTGGCTCTTTGTACTGCCTTACTTCTAGGCTCTCTCTCAGGCGTGTTACGCATATGCTCAACAATAAATCGACCAATAGCTTGAGCAAACGTTGCCAAGTCACCTAAGTGAGCAGGCACCGTGGGTGAAGGTCCTCTAGAGACTACATGTGGAGTAGGTATTGGCATTGGGCTTGGCACATAGGAAGCCCTTGGGTTCCACGTTGGGTACGAATTTGTGCCATGTGGTGGTCCATAGTTCATATGTGTGGCCCTAGGCATAGCAGACGTCGGATGTGACATGCTAATGCTAGCCGGTATAGTCCCATGGAAGAAGAACTTGGGTGTTGTGGTTGTGGAGCATATGTTGTTGAAACAATGGGAGGGATAGGGACTACATGAGTACAAGGACCCATGGGTGTATACGATTGGTACACACTTGTAGGCATTGTTGCAGGCATTGAGCTACCATGTAGTGGTGCTTTACTAACAAATGTTGCAAGCATTGAGCTACCATGTAGTGGTGCTTTACTAACAAATGAGGTCCATGGCGTGTTTCTTGGCATGCCCATCATTGGGGTAGGCATGGTAGCCGTGGTGTCATCAAGGGAAAGATGAGCTAGACTTGGAAAGGTAAAGCTATCACTTGTGGGCTCAGATTGCACTGAGACCCTTGGAGAAACAACATATGGAGGATCCATCGGACTTACCGAGGGAGTCTCCATTTGCGATAAGGTCAGTTGTTTAGCCTTTCCTGTATCTAAGAATCTCATGAGACCCGTTGAAGGCATGTTGATCCCTTTGTTCTGTCTCTCTAACTCAATGACCTATGGATGACCTCACAAACTCTTTGTTGTTGATCCTCCACACTAGTAGCACCCATTGTGGATTGTAGGACATCTAACCAACCCACATGATAGGTGTGACCTGTGTATAGGTCGGTTAGAGTTTCCGTTTGTAGTTTGTACTCCCAGTTCTCATTTAGGAACTCTCTCTCTAGCATTGAGGTGCTAGGAGTGTCCTTTGAGCTAGATGCAATGTTGCTTTCTTGGGGTTGGACCTTAGCGGTTGCTAAGTCAGGAGCGCTCGATTGCTCTCTTAGCAAGGATATTGACATAGGGGCTTTCGCTTTTAACTCTCTTCGTTGCTCCGCCTTGCGTAAGCTCTCGACTTCCTTTTCCCTAGCCGCAGTGATATATCGCTCAACCTCTTGCACTTTGGCAAGGCTTCTACCATCAGGTAATATGACCTCGGAGGGGAATAGCTATGAAGAGTCACGAGGTACAGTGAATGAAGTATTCACGTGCACATTCTCTAAGGGCATAGGGTCTACGTTGGTCATGAATGGAGAATTTACTTCCCCACCCCCCTCATTTATGCCATTAGCTCCATGTTCGAAGCGAGTGGCTCTACTAAAGGTTTCCTTCAAGCGGCTAAGCACGCTCGGCCCGGACCGTGGGCCCATGGCATGCATGTCTTGGCTTGATCTATCGGGATTAGACATTGGGAAACCCTCCATGACGTCGTAGACAGAGGAAGAGTCACTAGCCGCTATGTTTGGGTCCTGGTTTGTACTACCTTGGGTCCCCGTCGAGGGCCCGAAACCTAAGGTAGGTGGATATTGAGAACTCACGTAAATCGAAATTCTCTCTAGTTGCTCTGTCTTTAGCACACAACCAGAACACGGATGCATGTGCCTTTGACACCCTACAAACGTCGGCGAATAACCTCGAAGGTTAACCGCTTACTTTTTTAGGCGTCCGTTTTCACTCGTTCTTTAAAAAAACTATTTTTTTATGATCGGTTTTTTAATTAAAGAGTGTGATAGGTCAAAACGAGCATATCACTCAGAGGGTCGTGGTGTGCTTTACAGCACAACGTTCGGTCACCTGAAGCTCCGTTGGTCTTCAAAAAAGTCGATTTTTAGCTACGTGTGAAGCTAAAATAAGTAATTTTAAAGAGTGACTGAGGCCTAAGAGTGAGCATGAGCTTGGGCTTGGGTCATATTCCCAATCCCGGTCCTAGTTTGTTTTTTTTTTGGATAATGTCGTCGCGGCCTGTGCACGAGCACACACACACACACACTCTACCTACCTAGTTACAACTAATACACCTCCTGTTACACACTAACACACTTCATTAGCTCTCACAGATCTACTTCCTACTTACTATACTTTACATTACACAAAACTAACAACCTTAATACTAATACCTTAGCACAGAGAAAACACGGTAACCTTTCAAAACTTCATTAACAAAGAAATACACAGTAGCAACACAAAATCCTTCTTCTCAACACACACACACCTTCCTTCCCTACCTTTTCTACAATTGAAATTGCACCACAAAAGAAGCACAAAGTGCCATTCAAGCTTAGTGTATGGCATTCCCCGGCAACAACGCCAAAAATGTGCACGTCTATCGCACGTGTCAATGCAAGGAACTTGCCGATACGCTGTGTGCGAGCCATAAATGGCTCCAAGCACACAACAAGCCTAAACTAGTAAGCTCAAAGATGGCGATGGTGTGTCACTCACCGCTCTACGTTTGCTGTCGTGGAGGATTCCTCGCCGCGAAGAAGAGAGAGACGTCGCTACACCGCGCTCAACCGCCTCGCCGCCGTCGTACCACCGCAATGCTCGATCGCACACACTCTCTCTCTCTCACGCACACACACACACACACACACACACACACACACAAGGAGATGAAGAAGAAGAAGATGGAGATGGAGCAAGAGCACTCTTCAATTGCACAAATGAGAGAATAAGTGAATTTTAGGCTTAGTTGACTTTTATATGAGCTCGTCCCATTTACACTTGGGCGCCCATGGTTAGCCAACTAATCTTTTGAATGTTCCAGTTAGAGTGCACCTCTCATCGGCGATCACTCTTACCATTTTCCTATTGGACCGACAAGCCCGATACTTGACTCTACTAAATAGATAATACATCGTCTGTCGTAGGTGATAGGAATATGCGTGAGGGTTAACAGAAATGGTTACATCTCAAAAAGGGGTGCAAACGGAGGTAGTCTATCAAAGAGCAACGTGCATCTAATGGAGCTTAAAATACCTTAGGGTTAACTTCATTAAAAACCTCCAAAAGTTAGTGTTAAAAAGTCCTTTGACGTTACGCAAGCTGTGGCTAACCTTGAGGTGGGAATCGGACCCAAGCATGAGGTGCTAAGACGCTTAAAGTGGTTGTGGGAACCTTGCCCAAATCTTGAGGTGATTTTTATATTTAAATGACTAAGGTTTTTGTTAAATTCAAAGATAAATTCTCAAGAGGCATGAACGTCCATTGACTAAGGCTTGAAGTATTCAATTCAAACAAATGACTTAGTAAGCATAAAAGTCACATGTTCAAATGATCCTCCACATGTGGCCCTCATGATGTGCTTGAATGCTATTGGTTAGGTTTTAAAGGGGTCCAATGAGAATTTAGATACATGAAGATAAATAATTAAGTTCTTTCTCTCAACGAGGAAAAAGAGGACACATGTCCAAATGAAATAATAAAATAATACGAGAGAGAGAGAGAGAGAGAGAGAGAGAGAGAGAGAGAGAGGTGTGGACCAAGCATGAGAGGGAGGTATACTCTCCCACACACACACACACACACACACACACACATTATCTCATTGTCTGGAGTGGAAAGTGCAAGAGCTCCATCTCCTTCTCCAAGCTTGTGGAAGCTTGTGGAGAAGTGGAGAGCCTACACCAACACTTTTGGCTATGGAATGCAAATCCAACCAAGAGCCATGCTTCAATGGTTAAGCTTGCCATCTTCTTCATCTTCATTACTATGCTATTATGCTATGCTAAGCAAGAAGAGTGATGATAAGTGAGGAACTATTTCTTTCTCCTACGGAATGTTTCTTCTTCCTCTTCCCTACCCTCATTCCCCACTACCTCTCTCCACGTTCGAAGGTGTTTGAGGCCTTCGGATAGTTAATGCTTTTTGCAAAGTTTATGTTAAGCTCGTGATGCATAAAGCTTTCCATCTTCATAGCATCACCAAGGTCACAAGGAACACAAAGATTGTATTGTAACAAAGTCTATGTTGATGGGAGAATCTATAATACAAACGACTTTTGGAGGGGGAACCAGCTCCAAGTAAATCCGGTCCTCAACTATTGTCATGTTCTCTAATACAATTTCTCTTGCAAAACTATTGTTCATGCCAAGTTAATTAGGTACTATGTTTATGTTGCTACCATCAATTAAGTTCATCCTCTATGTTCTCAAAGTGATCTCACAAAAATGCTCACCTTAATTCTCTTAATTCCGCTATTCTCAAAGTTCATAGGCCATTTCTATTACAATAAGAATTCCATAAAATATAGAGAAAAATAACGTTAAGATATTGTGATGCCAAATCATTGTTTTTCATTTGTTTCTTCAAGTTATTTTTCTCACTAATTTTATGTCATTAAACTTCTTAATTGTATAAGGAGAGAATTATTAAAGGAACTAATATACGAAGGCATCACAACATATTGGTATGGCTAAAATGGATGAGCAGTTCATTTGTGTTTTTGAGTATTACGGTGGATAAGGTCAAGGTTCTCCCATTTTTTTTTCCATATTTTATCCAATGGAGATTACACTCAGAGATACATCTTGCATCATAAGGTAACCTTTCAAAGTGCAAGAATCATATTTTTATTATTGCATAAGTTAATATTAAAATCAAGATTCTCTCAGAGAATATAATACATTTCACTCTACAAAAGTCAAAGAAACTGAGAGATTTGAATGCTGGCATACATACCCAAATGAGTCTTGTCATCTTAATCCCATCGGTTCATTTTTCCAGGTTCTTATTTGTTACATATACATGTGGTAGTGATATTTGTGAACACACTAGGACCGCCGGGGCATTTTTTTCCTCTTTAGGAGGTTTTTTCCCCCATGCATTTTATATACGCCCATCACTCTAGGGCTTTCTATCTTTCCATTGCACACTAAGTAATACACTCTATGTTGTGTGCCTTGAGCTTCCTTCATCTTCTCCAAGCTATGTGCATTTCCTTGCAACCCTAATTCCAACAATTGCTATCAGAGCAGGTTGCGTCCTCCCGGGCTTAGCGCTTGCTCACTTTCTCCGATTTCAGTGAGCTTTGGCGAGAGTTCGCAGGTCGACAAAAATTTCTGCTCAAATTTTTTATTTGGGCTGATTTCGGCCTCCATTTCCACTTCAAGCAGTACTGCACAGGCTATTTCGTCATTTTGTGTAGATTTTTTGTCAGTGCCGTTTTTTGCATATTAGGTCCCTTACAATCTTCTACAGTTTGTGCTATATAGCACATGTTGTTCACGCTTCATTTATCCTCTTTTCAGGCAGTTTTCACATCAGGTGTAGCATTTACCATGGCTGACAACAACACAGATGTGTTCAAGATGTTTGTTGCTGAGGACAGGTTGGATGGGGACAATTACCCTGTGTGGGCTTAAATGATGCAACATGTTCTTGTGTCAAAGGGCGTCTGGAATATTGTGCAGGGCATTGATGTACATCTTGGTTCTGAGAATGTAGGCGATATTAAGGATGTTGCAGGTCTTGCTGCAAGGATTGCTTCTATTAGAGTTGTTTTGCCTACGACAGAACAAGCTTGTTGGGATGTAGAGGATGCGCAGGCTCATGCGTTGATTGCCTTGTCTGTAAAGCGCACCATTACTCCTCACATTCGTTCAACGAAATCTACAAAACAGGCTTGGGATATTCTGGCTGGTCTTTATGCTATCTCCAATGAGACAAAAATTGCATTGCTACGTAAAGAGCTGGAGCCGAAGATTATGCATGAGGAAGATGATATGGATACTTTCCTTGCTGGTGTCAAGGATATCAATGAGCAACTTATTTCTGCAGGTGAAGTCATTTCAGACAGTTCCCTTGTGCAGACTGTTCTTGATGCCTTACCAGATTCTTACCATACTTTTGCTAGTACTTGGAGACTTATGGCCCAAGGAAATCCTGAAGCTATCAAGTTTGATGCATTGTGCACATTGCTGTTACAAGAGTCACTTTCCAAAAAAAACAGGACTAGACAGCGTGCGGTTGAGTAGGCTTTTATTGCTTCTCAAAGAAAGGGTGGTAACAACAATGCAGCCACTTCTTATGGTTCTTCTACGAGTGGAAAAGCATCTGTTCCTAATGCTTCTGCTGGCAGCAATTTGTCTGGAAACTCTGGTGATAAGGGCAAAAAGAAGATGCGTTGCCATTATTGTAAAGCTAACGATCACTTGATCAAGCAATGTCCTAAGTTGAAGGCCAAAGAGGCTAAGAAGAAAGAGGGTGGTTCCACTGCAAATGATGGTTCCACTACAAATGCAGCCATTGTTGAGTCTTCTAGAAAAGGAGATTGTGATGCTGATGTTGATGCAGAATGGGATTTTAGTGTAGAGTGCACGTACAATCCTGTTGTCCATGATGCATGCATGTCAGTTGCTGCAGATTCACATGTATGGTATTTTGACAGTGGTGCTACAAAGCACATTACCTCACATCGTGAATTGTTCCCCTCTCTCAAGTCTGTCCCTGATGGGAAATTAGTCATTTGTGCCAACAATGCCTCTTATCCGGTTCAAGGGGTTGGAAAGATTGTGCTTACTGCTGCAAATTGCAGTTCTTTCACACTTGTTCATGCACTTTATGTACGTGGGATAAAAAAGAATCTTTTGTCTGTATGTGCACTTGCTAGACCTGGACTTGTAGTCAAATTTGTGAATGACAAATGTACAGTTCATGATCTCAGTTTTGGTGATGAAATTGTTGCATCTAGCCTTTTGTGACGTGGGCTGTATAAGCTCACTTTGGATGACAAGTTGGATAAAATTTTGCAAATGCAATTGAAGATTCAAGGGCTGTTTCGGATGCAAAACTGTGGCATGCACGTTTTGGGCATCTGAATTTTGCCAGTTTGCTGCGTTGGCAAAAATCTGATATGGTTGCTTCTTTGCCGCCTCTTGAAGCACCTATCAAACATGTTTGTTAAGGCTGTATTTTGGGTAAAATGCAGCGTTCTAAGTTTCCAAAGGATGGTTTAGTTAGGGCCACATGCAGGTTACAACTTGTGCATAGTGATGTTTGTGGGCCCATGCAAACTCCGTCCTTGGGCAATTACCTTTACTTCATGACTTTCATTGATGATTACTCCAGGCATGCATGGATATTTCCGCTAAAAGAGAAGTCCCAAGTTTTTATGTGCGTCAAACAGTTTTTTGCTATGGTTGAAAATGTCTAGTAATGTACTATGGGCACCCTCCATTCCGATCGAGGGGGGCGGGGGGGAGTATATGTCTCATGAATTTAGTGCATTTCTGGCTAGTCATGGGATAAAACACCAATGTACAGTGCCTTATACGCCTCAACAAAATGGTGTAGCTGAGAGGAAAAACAGGCCACTTACAAAAATGGCACAATGTATGGTCAAAATTCAAGCTTTGCCCCATTCTTTTTGGCTTGAGGCCATTATGTGTGCCACTTATTTACTTAATAGGTGTCCTACAAAAGCTTTGCAGTCTATTACTCCATATGAAGCATGGCATGATAGAAAGCCTTCTATTGAGCACATGCGTGTTTTTGGCTATTTGGCATATGCTTTGGTGCCACAAACACAACACAAAAAATTGGATGATAAGGCTAGCAAATGTATTTTGGTTGGTTATAGTGCTGAAAGCAAAGGTTATAGGTTGTATCATCCACAAACAAAGTGTATTCTAGTTTCACGGGATGTAGTGTTTGTGGAAGATTCTGTTCAGCCCTTACTGTCATGTACTAGAGACATTAATGTAAGCTCATAGGACATTCATGACACTTTGTTGCCTCTTTTCAGTGGTGGAAGCTCGAATGTAAATTCCAATGAGGCAAATGTACAGCCTATAGAGGTTTCCAAAAATGTTAGAGGTCGGCCTATTACTGATGCAGATGTACATGATGTACTTGATGAGGAACGAACTGAAAATGAGCATGCTAGAGGTATGCCAAAATGGATGGTGCATACATTGCATGACAGTAAATTGGATGCACCTTTGTCTAGTCGTACTTGTTGAGGCTCTTGCCATGCATCTTATGCATCATATTGTTATGCTTTAGCTGTGTCTAGCTTACATGATGTTGAGGAACCTCTCTCTTTTGATAAAGCATAGAATTCAGAAAATTGGATGGTTGCCATGAAATCAAAATATGATGCAGTTATAGAAAATGACACATGGACTTTATGTGATTTGCTCCCTGGCAAAAAGGCCATTGGTACAAAGTAAATTTACAGGTTGAAACGCAAGCCGGATGGTGAGATCGATCGCCATAAGGCTCGACTTGTTGCAAAGGGTTATGCACATCAAAAAGGCATAGATCATGAAGAGACTTTTGCTCCCACTTGTCGTATGACTACTGTGCATTTTCTATGTGCATTGGTAGCTCATTTTGGTTGGGATGTACATCAATCAGACATTGTTACTGCTTTCTTGAATGGTGACATATTTGAGGAAGTTTATGTAACACAGCCTCGCGGTTTTGTCAAGAAAGGACAAGAGCACAAAGTGTGCAGATGTAAGAAGGCTTTGTATGGGTTGAAGCAATCTCCTCGTGCTTGGTATGAGAAAGCTGACACTCATTTGGTCAAACGAAGCTTTCGTAACAGTCCAACAGAAAGCACATTGTATGTCAAGCGTGAGGGAGACGTACTTCTCATTGTGGTTCTTTATGTAGATGATTTCCTGATCACTGGACCGAATGAGAGACATATTGCTGAATTTAAGGCTGATTTGAATGCTACTTTCAAGATGAAAGATTTGGGAATGTTGCATCATTACTTGGGTATACAGTTTAAGCAGTGTGATGGTGGTATTGCCTTGTGTTAGAAAAGTTACATAGAGACATTGCTATGTAAGTTTGGACTTGAGGATTGCAAACCTATTGCAACTCCCATGGAAACAGGTTTGAAATTGAGTCTTCATGACGCTGGTGATCCTGCTGATGTCACTCTTTACCCAACTGTTGTTGGATGCCTCATTTATGTATGCAACACGAGGCCGAATATTCAATTTGCAGTCTCACAGGTCAGCAGATTTATGCATAGCCCAGGGTCTAAGCATTGACAGAATGTCAAGAAGATTTTCTGCTACCTTAGTGGCACTTTACATCTTGGCTTATTTTATCGCAAGGGGGGATCATTGCCGCCAGACTTACGTGCTTTTTCGGACTCAGATTGGGCTAGTTGTTTTGACACGCAAGTGTCCACAATTGGTTTTTGTTTTATGCTTGGCAATTCATGTATATCATACTTGAGTAATAAGCAACCTACTATAGCCACTCCTAGTCGTGAGGCTGAGTACAAGGCAATGTTCACAGCTACGGTTGAGTGTGTATGGCTCAGACGCCTATGGCTGATTTGGGTGTTGGACAGGACACTGCCGACACTATCTACAGTGACAGTCAGAGTGCATTGGCAATTGCAAGGAGCCCAGTTTTTCATGCTCGCACAAAGCACATTGAGGTGCATTACCACTATGTCAGGCAGAGGCTCTCAGCAGGAGAGATCAGCTCGGCTTATGTGCTAACACAGGCAAAAATCAAAGATGGAGAATCAGTTTTATTTATTGCTCTTAGCAAGTATGGAACACCAAGTATGATCAATAAACTTCTTGAGAGAGATCAAAACCTTATCATCAAAATAAGAATTCATAGATTCACGAGTATACTCTTCCTTGATAAGGAGAACAAGTATACTCTTCCAAATGGTATAACAAATAATTCTATGTTGATGTTGAAAGCATACAAATCCAATTATGCGTAACTGTTACAGTGAATTAAAATTTCTCAACCAAAACAAAGAATTGTGTTGTTGACCAAAAGTACACATGCAAGTCACTGCTAGAAAACCTTTTTTTTTCCTTGAGGTAATTTTTAAACCTTAAAATTGTACATCTTAATATTGATTTCTTCATGAACCGTAGACCATATGATAATGTTTCTTTACAATCAATTTTAAACCTTAAAATTGTACATCTTTAAAATTGATTTCTTTATGAACCGTAGAACATATAATAAATCTTTTAAACCTTAAAATTATACATCTTAAAATTGATTTCTTTATAAACCGTAGAACACATAATAATGTTTCTTTACAATCAATTAAAGATGTTTCTAATTGCACTATGATTAAAATGTTTGCTCAATATTTTCTTTAAACATGGACTGTCCAAATGACTTACAAAGGCTTAAGACAATAGAAGGAACATTCCTATTATAGCTAATATTTTCATGAGCCTAGAGGTTCTTTGGATTTAGGACGCTCTAAAATTTATAGAGCAAGATTTAGAGCTTAGATGCTAAAGATTTCTATCAAAGCATTAGGGTTGGAACAAGCTTCATTAAGTGAGAGAAGGCGAGTTTTGAACCATACTCTACAATACTGCTTATATGATTAAAAATTTTTTGTTGTTGCAAAACTCACAATTCTGAGTCAATTATATTATCTTAAAAAATCACAAGAACTTGCCATACTCGTGCCGATCCATGACATCATCCATAGACCAAACTTACATCGGCTCTCTGGGTAGCCACCCCTAACGACTTGCCCCCATGCCCTGCCCTTGATACACAAGGTTATCATGTTCTTCACTAATCTTCTATTTTCATGATTTTCCCCTTTCCTAAGCATTCTGCTGACAATAAGGCGCAGGTAACCCTAGACCAATCATCCGAGTTTTGCTTGCGCCTGAGCGTCCATATTAGCACTCTGCTTTCTTGTATAATTTCTTCGAAGCTTGCCACCTCAGGAACTCCATCAAACACACGGCGGTTCCTTGTTTTCCATACATTATGTAAAAAGTAATACCTGATAATTTGAGTGTAGATGAGGAGGGAAGGACTATCCAAGTTCCTACCTCCAAGGAGTAAATCAGTCTTGAAGAAGCCAATTTTCCATGTTCTTTGGACCCACTTGCATATTTTACCTGTAAGGCCTCTGACAGCTGGGCATTCCATAAATAAGTGGGCCAGATCTTCACTAGCCATCCTGCACCCCAGGCATCGATCTGTCCCTATCCCTCTCTCATGAATCTTCACCCCCGTCGGAAGAGCACCCCTAATTACTTTCCATAGAAATACCTTCATGTGATGCGGAACCTTCGGCGCCCAGATATTCTCCATTACTTGCTCCCACCTTTCCTCCGACCATTGTTTTTTCCGTATCTTGTTAAGGGGGCTAGACCAATTCTTCTAAGGTAGATAAGAGCAATGAGAAGAACTTCCAAAGGTAGTTTATCTATATGTGGTATTTGATCAAATGACCTCTTTTTTAGGCGGGAATGTTTTAGTACAAGTATATACTTGTACTAAAACAAGTATATACAAGTATATACTTGGAACAAGTATATACTTGTTCCAAGTGAAAGAATACTCTTAGTTACTCTATTGCAACATCTTCATTCACAAGGAGGTATCATATGACAGAGGTACATCCTCATGAATCAACTCAATGGAAGGTATAGGCTAGAAGAAATGTGAGGAACTTACCTTTTTCTCACATGAACAAATGGAATCAAATCCTACATGATAGTTAAAGGTGATTATGAAATAGTATAAGTTGTTAAATTTCTTTTCTTGATTATTCATATGTTAAGTAAATAATTTTCAATGTACAAGCTTTCTAATATAAGGGAGGCCAAATATAACAGTATCTCCAATTCATCCCTATGTATAAATGACGATGTATAAGCTTTCTAATATAAGGGAGGCCAAATATAACAGTATCTCCAATTCATCCCTATGTATAAATGACGATGGTGTTGCAAAACAAACAATACATACACTAAAAAGTGGATAACAAAAAGATCCACTTAAAATTAAGATGGGTTTGTCGTGTGAGTGATTTGCAGGTCAAGTGCAGCCTATGCATTTATCATAGACTACACTTCACATGACGGCCTTCCCATACAGCCTCTAGAATACAAAAATCAGGAATTGGTTTTTTCAAGTTATTTTAGATTGATAAAAAATAGAGTTTGTTACATTACCCCTGCCATTGCATGGTAATCGTCCTCGACTATGAGTGCATGAAGGGAGAAAAGTTACAAATTGCATTTAATCCACTTTTGGTGGAGACCTCATTCCACAACAAATTGCTAGTATACTTGGTACTTGGGAGAATTAGTTTGTCACAAGCATGTCATTACATATAGCACATACACCATCCCACCAAAGGTTGCAAATCTGTGTGGTGCTTGAGAGACATAGTCGGTTGCAGGCGTGTTTCTTTGAGTAGGGATATTTTTACTTACAAATATCAACAAAATATAAGAATATGGAGCAAAAATGAGGTGATCATTAGGTTACACTGATGTCTTAAATGTTCCTTTTTGTTATTCCATGGAGACTTTTGATCGTCTCATTATATGTATACAAGCATGCTTACTAGGCTTAGCATTGCTCTTAAGAGGGATAGAGTGTTGACACCAAAATCTAGCTGAACATGAAGAGATAGGTAAGCAAGGGCGTTGGATTTTAGTACACTCCTAGTCTCACCCGATTTGCAAGAATGGTCCTATCATTAGTGCTTTCAATTCTAAGCATACCAAGAGGATAGATATTCTTGAGTTTCTTCGTGAAGGATTTGCTATTAATACTTAAGATGTCATCCACGCATGGCAAGGAGTGTGAGTAGAATATTAATTTCTTCTGTGATTCTCACTTGCTAAGTTGTGCGATATACCACTTATATTCGAAGTATGCTAGGCATAGCTTACAAAGAATTGGTGAACAAGAGAAACCCATGAGAATCCCTCCAATGCAAACCTAGAACAAGGTTTGATTGGTTAAAGTGAAGAGGGGGTTTATGAGTATGTTTCTTAACCCAACAAGGGTTTTTGATAAGTGAGATAGAAGAATAATGTTTCTTTGCTTTATTATTGAAAGAAAGTTCTATTAATTCTGCTAAAAAATGAGAGAAGACATAGTGATCTATACATAGAAATATTCTCATATCATTTTGTAAGGTCAACTGTATAAATATGTATTGTGTAAGGTCGATTGTATAAATATGCATAATGTACTCGAGGAGCCGACTTCTTTTTAGTAGTGCAATGCTCTTCTAATTCAAGAAGAATAAGCATACAATCATAAGTTTTAGTGAAGATTTTTATTCGATGTATCTAAGATCCATCAAAATTTATATTTATGTGCTTTATAGGTCAAGGTGTGTTGTTTATAGATAATTGAGATTGTGTACATGCTCTGTTGAGTTTGACTAAAAAGAGTAATGAAGTGAAACCACTGATTTTCACAGATTGAGATTATACTGGCAAGTGTTTATACTTAGCCTATCTGGGTCTAGTACTACAATATTTGTAGAAAAATAATAAAAAATTAGTTGAGAGAGGTTCTAATGAATCTTAGACTCCAAGCTAGAGTTTACTAGCCAAGTTAACTAGGCTATTTAGTAATGCAGCAAAGTCTAGGGGGGTTGAGTGGGAGAGGGGGATGCCATTAGGAAATATATGAACCTCTTGTAAGGTTCTAGGATTAGAGGCTAACTGGCAGTCACTTAAGGGGGACAAAGGAAACGAGTACCTCTAATTTACTAAAATTTTTAAATAGGTTCTCAGTTTAGAAAAGAGGTAGAAGTAGCGGCCTCTAAGATGTCACTATTGGATCAAGGCCATAGGCCATCGCCAAAAAGAATTGTGTACCACTTTTACATACTTAGTCACACCATTTAATGTACTTGCCCTTTAATCACACCACTTAATGTGCTTGCCCCTTAATCACACCACTTATTGGATCAAGGCCATAGGCCATCACGACAAAAAAAATATGTACGACTTTGCATACCACTTAATGTACTTGCCCCTTAATCAATGTTCTTGATGCTACATCTAATGCAACATTCTAAGTTCATTGCTCAAGCCTCTAACAGGGATCTCAACAATGGGAAGGTAAACTACCATTTTAGATTTTGAAGGATTTATATAAAAGCTTAAAGAAAACCTACTTCCCTAGTTTCTTCTCACAAGGATCCTAGCAAGTCTCTTAAGGGTGACATAGGATTCTCTTCGAGCTTGGCAGCTCTACCATCTTCATGGATTGTCAAATGTATTATTATCTTCAAATTTTGCCACATTTGAAAATAATCAAGGGCAAAAAAAGGGTGCTTGGGCCATGCAATGGCCCCAAAGCCCTCTAAGAAGGGCTGCCACAAGGGCGCAAAATTTTGTCTGACATGTCATGCCAAATTTAGTGCCTTGCCTTCTTGGAGGGCTCTAGGGACATTGGATGATCCTAGGGCTCTTTTTTTGCCCTCAAAATTGCCAAATGTGGACCATAGGTGGTGCCATAGGGTGTGGTTTTCCAAGTGTGGTGCGAAATGTGGAACATAGGTGGTGCCATAGGGTGTGGTTTTCCAAGTGTGGTGTGAAATGTGGAACATAGGGTAGTGCCGTATGCTCAATATTTTGAAAAATTTATATCAAGGCTCAAAAAAACCTCCCTTCCACTCTTCTATCATTTGGCATACCTTCATATGTGTAAAAGCATCACACACTAAAACAAGTTGGCATATCTCCATATAATGTGTATCAAAGTCTCTCCATCACATGATAAATATTTTTGTTTTTTTCTCTAGTACAAAAATAAAGAGAGGGGTTTCAAGCAAGCATGTGGTGGGAAAGAAATCAAGCTTCAACCGTTAACATCTTCTAGTCTCTTATTTCTCATAGTTTATGTTTAAAGCAGAGTTGAAATCAAGAATTGAAGTGCATTCCTTGGACAAGTGTATCCAAAAGTGTACATAACCATTGGCCATGAAAGGTCAAAATTTAACAAGGTAAGTTTACCCTTGAGGTGAATGCCTTATTATGGTTTTGAAGATTTAAAGATATGCATAAGACTATGTATGAATGCCTTACCATTACATTGCTCCTCGAAGATTTAAAGATATGCATAAGACTCTTATTTTTCAAATTTGATCCTTCAATGAGAAAGAAGTTTAATTAACTCTAAAATAACCACTTTAAACCATTTTGTTTGAAATCATTAAGCAAAGATATAGGGACAAGATTATCTTACCAAAAAAGTTCACCAAATATATAAGAAGGTTACAAGGGAATCATTGTTTATGGCAATTGCTTATTGCCCAATAGAGTTGATAGGCTAAAATGTTAGAAAAAACCAAGATTATGGCTTAATGAAAGGTATCCCAAAAGGGATTAGTAGAATAAATGATTGGCCACCAAGAAGTGCCCACCTAGGCAAAAGTAAATATAAAATCCATTTCATGCTATGCAACTTGGTGCATCAGGGCCCATTTAGAACTCAAGAAAATTGGATCCTTGAAGTTGCAAAACTTTCAATTTTTTGTGTCTATGTCTTTGTCATTAGTACCTATATAATAAGAAATGATGTTAATCAGCCACAATAGAATGTACATTGGTGATATATAAACATAGTTAAGGCTATATTACATATTAAACACACAATGAGAGAAATCTTGCTTTTATGGATGAAGGAGGCAGAGAAAGTTTACCGTTCTATTCAAAATGAAGTGATCTCTCAAATTTGAGAATAGGACACATGCATAAGGCAAGCACAAACTAAGGCAAATGACCTTAAAGGCCTTGCTAAATATAAGTGAAACTTGCAAGCCAACCAACACCTTCAATTACTTAACTCTAAGCGTAAATGAACCTTGTAATTCACAACCGATCCATAAATAAGTTAAAGAGCCTCCCAATATCATATAATTATCTGGCCAAACAACAATCAAAATAGACATTCTTAACCAAATCATAATAGGTCAAGTTAAACAAACATGTTCTGTGCAAACCTACTTTCAAAGAATTAATCACGCGAGCATCATTACCCAATCAAAGCAGCTTATGAGTCAACAGACATAGCTTGTATCCGCATAAGTTGGGTGTATATAGACGAACTTACCATAAAATAATTATGTGCTCAAAGCACCTGCTTTAGAGAGTAATCTATTTATAAAGATGGCACACAAGTAGACACAAACTTCCTATACATCACAAAAAGCTTGAGAAATAACCATTCTTACTGAGATCATATAGATCTAACAATTCCAACCTCTTGATATGACAAATGGACAATGCATTTACCAACATCAATTAGGTACTTGGAGACCATAATATCAAGCTTCAATCTGAAGCATTGATGACATCCGATCAAGGTAAAGTGCAACAACAATTTTTCTTTTGTATATCCATGTATCAGAAGGATATAAGAATGAAAGTAACCAATAGTGATAAAACTGCATCCATATATCAAAATACTACGTCAAGTCTAGTAACCACTAGTGACAAAAACAACCTTAAGCATTAGGAGGATACAAGCAATACTATACAACTGAGTATCAAGAAATTTTGTCAAATAGTGTAGCCATTATTTCAAAAGATAGCCATTAAAATTTTCTTAAGTTGCATTAGCAAACGAAATCGCTAAACCTTTAATACTCTTTACTTGTAAAGGTGCACAATTATTAAACATAGTGTTTCAAGGAGAGAGCTCCCATTTCAACAATATAGAGCATGTAGCATTGCAAGTAAGTTTAAATGTAAAATATATTGACAAAGTGTCAAAAAGATAGGTTTCTTATATAAATAAAAAACTAGCAAAGCTCTTTCCTAGTCAAAAAATTTGCCCAAAAAAACTCCTTAAGAAAATCTTATGCCAAAATCTTACAAAACAAACAAAAAGCCTTTTAGAAAGGTCGTAGGATTATTAACAATATTTATAGTAAAATGTAGACTATTGAAGAAGAATTACTCTTTGTACTATGTTTTGAGTAATAAGGTACTTCTTCCGATAGATTAAAGAATTTCTCGACCTATTCAGCCATTACCAATTAAAGGCAATAAATTACGTGATAACTACATAGAGATTTTCTTTTCTATGTACATTTAGGTATGTGTGTAAAAGCATGCCAAAGGAGTGCCTTGTTGCAAGCAAGCCTAAGGTAAAGTAGCCTTAGTGTTGCAAGCAAGTTCTTTTTCTTCCATATTGGATCACGGAGAAGAAAAAGAGGAGAATGATAAACACATAGTAGAGGCAACAAGACTAAGGACTCTTCAAAAGCACTCACGCAATTAGATAAAGAGTTTGAGGAGCAACGTGTATGCCATATGCTCAGGGATAGAAAAAAATATTATTTTAGAGTTGTGGTCTGCAAGTATCCAGTGTGGGAGGATCCTTTGTAACAAACATTGATCATGCACGATTCCAAAAATTCCTTTTGTGTCAATCAAAGGGCTCAAAACGTCTTTCGTAAAGAAAATTGGGTCATTTACTCTAATAGATGGTCAAAAAGAGCCAAAACCACTAAGCAAGAGTTCCCACCTAAGTGATTGACCGCAAGTTGTGCCAGCAAAAAAGGGAATCTAAGGGAGAATTCAAAATAGGTTAAGTGGGTACAACACCACAATATTCATTAGTCACTAATAATTATGGAAAAGTTGAGTGGGTTCAGATGGCATCTCCCTATGGTAGGGAGCTAATGTTTGAGAGAAGTAGCAAGTTGACGGTGATCTCACACCAGTAAGTAAATATGTATGAGTGTGTGTGTGTGTGTATGTACGTACTAGAACATAAAAATCTCTTCTTCTCTTCTCTCACTCACTCTCTCTCTTTTCTCTCTCTCTCTCTCTCTCTCTCTCTCTCTCTCTCTCTCTCTCTTCTTCTTCTTCTCTCACTCTTCTTCTCTCTTGAGAGAGAGAGAGAGAGAGAGAGAGAGAGAGAGAGAGAGTGAGTGAGTGAGATAGGAGAGGAGAAGAAGAAGAAGAGAGAGAGAGAGAGAGAGTGAGATAGGAGAGAAGAAGAGAGAGAGAGAGAGAGAGAGAAGAAGAAGAATATTGTGGTGTTGTACCCAGTTAACCTATTTTGAATGAGAAGAAGTAAGTGTGAATGCACATTGAGTAAATTGTGACAATTACTGGGGGGTTGTTTTCTATATATTTGGGTTTTAACATATTTTCAAATTTTTAAAACATGTTTGGCAATAAAAAAATCAAGCAATTGGTCATAGGAATTTGAATAAGAACAACAAAATGACCAATTTCCTTTTAGGTAGCTATTGAAACTATATGTGATAAAGAAGAGGGACCATAGTTTCCATTTGAAAATCCATTGATTGGGCACATACGAGATGCAAGCTCCCCACAAGAGTGTGGAACAATGTGGTCTTGCTATATGTGACCAATACAAACCCAAGGAATTCAATATTGGTGTTATAGGTGACAATGATAACAAGGTGGAAGCGTACTTGCATGGTCTAGGGCCAATGTACAAGCAATTCAAGACCTCTACTCATACCCAGCAACACATTCTAAAATTAAAGATCTTATGTCCATGCTAATTGTTGAGGAGAATAACATTGGTGAAAAATCATCTTTACAAACCAAAAGTCCTTTTGAAGAGGTCTAAAGTAACAATAGAGTTAGTTGTAGAGGACAAGGTGTAGGCCAAGGACTTGGATGCAATTGGTGTAGTCAAAATCAAGCCAATCAATAGATCTATGATTATCAAAGGTAGATTGCATGTGGTCAAGGACATAACTAAGGTAGGGGAGCCCAAGAAATCAATAGACACATATGATCCTCAAAGACAAAATATAGGTGTTAAAGGACGTAACTAAGGTAGGGTAGCGCAAGAGATCATGTAAAATGTCAAGAAAACGATGCAAATAATAATGGCATGGGATGTTGAACATGTGGAAGCAACAAGATAATTTTGAATGTGAATATCCATAAAGCAGAAAGCTTAACAATTATTCTTTTACTGGCAGGGGTATAGATGAACTAGAGAAGTTGTTTGTTATGTAGCATATGATTGATATACTATATGTAGATGTATCTAAATGTGCCAATGATTTATAATTTGCGGATTCATATGCATCGAATCACATGAAAAGTTGTGGTGAATGGTCTAAGGACTTGCTAACTTTAGAGAGTTGTGGATATGTTGAAACTGGGGATGATATTGCACATCCTCTTGGGCATAGGGAATGTACCATTGTCTACGACATATGGAAAAGTGAAGTACATAGTTCATGTACTTCATGTACCCAACATTACACGGAACTTGGTGTCTACTAGGCAAATATTTTATGGTCGGGTTTAATCATGACAAACTATAGGTAGACAAATATAAGGAGAGAGAAGGTTGATTACACAAGGAGGTGGATAGAATGTTCACATACAAGCTGAAAGTGATCATGTTTGCACAAGGTTTTGGAGTTGTTGCACATATTGACATTGGCATAGGTGAAATGGGCATGCAGGTTGATAACAATGCCAATATTCAAAGTAATTGAAATGCATAGAATCTGTTAGGCTTTCAAGTTGCAAAGAAAGTCAAAGAATCCTTTTTCATGATAAGTATGTGAACCAAAATGTTCAGGAGCTATTCGACTTTGATCCATGGGATCTGGCAAAGACTACATGTATGGATGTTTTATGGCGGGTCATTTATGATCATACAACAAAAGTATGGGTATATTTTATGAAGAAGAAGAGTGAGGTGTTTACTCACTTTCACGATTTTAGGAAAACAAAACTAGAAAGTATGTATAGTGCGTGAGGCCAATGGAGGGGCGAATAGTTGATTTTAAAAAAAGGATGGAATTTAAAGGTAGTTCTCATGCAGGTATACTCCACATCAAACTAGTCTTAATGAGCTGAAAAACAGACATATCGTAGAAGTTGCACGGGCATTGATAAATGAAAAGAGCATACCTCATTGTTATTAGGTTGAGACAATCTCTACTATTGTTTACATGAAAACATGACCTCTACTCTTATAGTGCATAATATGACACTTAAGGAGAAGTTCAGTGGCAAAAAAATGATCCATCACATCAAAAAGCTTTTGATTGTATTCTTTAATGTACATGTGCCAGATGAGGTATGAACTAAACCGGATACTGAGGCTGAAACATGTGTGTTTATTGGTTACTCCATTCAACAAGAAGGGTACAAATATTACAACCCTGTTTGTTCAGTGGCGATGAGAAGAGATGTTGTTTTCTTTGGGAAGTTGGCATATTGATGCAAAGAATGATCTTGTTGGATAAGTCTAACTTGTCAAACGTGGAAACTCTCTCTACACCATGTATGTCATCATCCATGACAGAAATTATGTATACATCATCCCAAGTATGTATGTAAACTAAAGAAAGAATTTGAAGCACGCACGTATATCTTATGCAGATCACTTATTATATGTGTCAAAGAATGAGACTAGTAGTGCTTTAGTTTGTATCTATGTGGATACGTTGACTGTTGGAGTAACAAGAGACTTAACTAAATCATGTAAAGACTCTCCTAAAGAAAGACTTTGTTACGAACTATCGATTGAGCGACGATATATTCTAAGCATTGAGATTACAAGCTCAAAAGAGGGCATATGACTATCATAGAGGTGGTTTACATCAAGTATGTTGTCAAAGTATGTATAGTTGATTACACACATAATTTTATTACTAGAGTTCATGTAGGTGAAGTTCTTCTGAGAATGTATATGAAGATTGTAGATAGCTTGATGTACTTGACAATCTCACAACTAGATTTGGGTTACTTGATTGAATTGAAGAGCCACTTTATGCACCTTCCCAAGAAGCCACACTTGGATGCAACGAGGTGTACATTGCAGTATGTGAGTCACTACCTTGACTCATTCATGATGCTAGCACAAAGTTGCAGCTCTATGGTTACGCATATGTAGATTGGACTGGTAGTCTATTTGATCGAAAATCTGCAAGCTGTTTTATGATCTCAATGAGAGAGCTACTATCACATAAAGTAGCAAGAAGGAACCCACAATTGCGCTATCAAGTATGGGGACCAAGTACAAGGACGTTTATAGCTTGGTTGAAGATGCTACTTTGAAGAGTTGGGGATACAGCTTCAAAGGTCAATTGTCATTTGTTGTGACCAGCTTAGTAGCATATAGTTGGCACAAAACCCAATGTTCCATGCAAGGATGAAGCACATGGAGGTGCCTGTAATAGTACTTCGTCAAAGTTGGTTCTCGGCTGACATTGAGCTTAGGTACAGAATACGAGAATCATTGCCAATAATACTAAGCTGGACTTTGCTGATATGGTGACCATTGTACATGTCCACTTCTTTATGTTGTATTATTTGTAGATTTATCTCATTATTTTGGGTAGTAAAGAATTACATTTATCTACTTTAAGCCTAAAATCTTTGTTGTATATTGTCTTGATGTGTGCTTGAAGAGCTCGAGCTCTCTCCTCCTCTATCTATTTGCATGCGTGCATGTATGTATATAATTATTTATATGTTTATTGATTCATTAATTTATTAACATGGATATACATATATGGTAAATAAATAGATATGAATACAAATATATACAGCTAAATGAGGAAGTGAGGCTTGTCCCTTGTGAAATTGCTCTAATGCTACAACATTTTGTTGTAGGGACGAGAGAGAGCATACCAATGAGTGTCGCAAAGAGTCGCTACCAAGTTTCAATTCTCTATTAGATACCACCCCATAATCCATAATATTTAAGTGTCAATTTTTTGCCTTTGACCTATGGAAATGTCCAAATGCTGGATCAAGGAATGGACCTCAACAAGTCAAAAATGAAAAATTCCTTCAGCTCTACTGGGTCCTACTTTATAGGGATTGGAAAAATGAGGTTCCATCTTTCAACCGACTCATAATTAGCCAAAGAAAGTTGAGCTCTCCTTATGCCAGCAAACTCCTAAGCAAGTTGTAAGATTAAGCCTATTGATCACTCCCTCACCAAATTGTTTGTTCAATGGGATGGGTGATCTTATCAAAGGCTTTATCTCCATGATTCCTCCCTTTAACCATTGTGAGTGAAAGCCTCCTTCCTCACTCTGTGTATGGGTAGGAAAGAAAGTGCATCCTGTTTTTATCACATCGTACCTGACTCTAATTCTCTACAAGGCATGATCAGGCATTCGGGTACCGACTAGGAGTCTTATTGCCAGTCCATCATCACATCCATACCTTTCCTATATTGGCTAGCTTGGCGTCAAACTATCACAATGCAAATTCTGATTTCTGAAGTATATGAGGACTATGACCTTCTGTAGCAATCGGTTTCTTGACTTTAAAGTTCGACTAATGAGCTCTCTACAATGATTTATGCCATAGGAAAAGCTTATGGACCACATATCCGACTCTTATTATTTTCATCCTGTTGCTGTTACCTATGGTTATATTATCCGTCAATAGCTTTAGAAGCTGCATATTTCTCCCCTTGTTATTGTACATCGATGTGGAAAGTTATGTTTATTCTTGGATTTTACAAATTTTTTACAAATGATTTCATTTTTCCCATGCTTTGCTTCTTTCAAAGAACAAAACAATAAATGGGGGGTAGCAACAAAACTAAACACTCTTCCCCATTAAAACTCTTCACACACACTGCCGATACATTTCTTCAGGTGTAATACAGCTGGAGCTTTGGTTGAGTCATGCATGGTAGCCCATAGACTCTTCCTTTACCTTCATGCATTTCGCGAAACGACCAGCCTTTGCCCTGGTTTGGAACAATCTGCCAGCAAAACCATGGTAATAATGTTTAATGGCAATGAAATTCTGTAAACATCTGCATTGAACTTTAAATTGTTATAGCCTAGATTGAGTGCTCTACTCCTCAAATAAGCAACGACTTTGCAATATGGTAGCACTCTTCAACCGTTCTTTGTTTGGAATTAAAAAAATGCAATGCTCGCCGCTCAAGTCATGCATTTAGTAAGGCCTAAGATTGTGGCTGGCTTCTCACAAACATTGGAAAGCATCTTTAACATACTCCATATGAGGACATCATAATTTTAATAAATGAAAGCGGACAGGCAAACTTGCAGTTTCTACACCAGTTGGGAAGGAGAGTTTTCAATCCAGTTAAGCAGTAAGTTCCATTGCTCCATTCTACATTGTTCGGATGGCAAGCAACAAATTGGCTGTACCATTTAACGTACTACAAATGCCCATGCAGTGCCAACAAAGTCCTCTTGGACAGTTGTCTCCAGAGTAAAATTCTAGAAGTTGGATGTGCTACAAATATGAAACCCATGTGGTGCCCACAAAGTCCTATATCTCGAAAATGAGCTTTGAAGAATACAGTGTAGTCCACCTTTACTGGTAGTAATTAATTGAAAATGCACTTTTATACTCACTATCTCTAGTTAAAAAGCAAAACTCTCCGTATAGTGTGTGGTTATCAATATAATAGAGCAGGCAAGTAACTCACGCGTTTGCCTCGTAAGGGAGCTTCATCAGAAGGTTTTGAAACATCAATCTTCCCATTGTACAGCACATCATGAGAGTGCCATTTCCTGCGTGTGTCAAAGTAGAGTAGAATAAGAGGCTATTGCAAAAAATATATGGTAAAGTCAATCTTTTATAAAAAATTAGAGACTCCATTCAATACACTTACTCTAGGTTCTTGACAGTCACTTGAGAACCATCTTCATCATCCGCATTTAAGTGGCCCCAGATGGTGCTTCTGAATTTTGGGTGGTGCCACATACTGGCATCCAAGGTCTCCCTAGTTCTTGCATCCCTCGAAGCACGCTCACCTTTAACGAGCATCTCAGACTTGGCCTGCAGAAATAAACCAACTGTTTTTCCTTAGCTCATTGCTTGAAAAACTTGAGCCAAATTTCAAGTACCTGCTTATGATATAAGACTCCATGTAACAAAACATGCATAAATCAGAATGTGACAAAACAAACATAAAAAGGAAACAAAAACACAATTCCATGCTGCTAAACAGCAAGAGTGATAAACTCTTACCATAGAAGGGAGAGTGAGATATGCTAAGAGCTCTCAGTGCAGTATGCACGGCATCTCACGCACAAACTAGGAATGCAAAAAGACTAAGACGACATCAACTAGTGACCCACAGAATAAGCAACAACTGAACAGACAACTCCATAGACAAAAAGGAAACAACAGACACAAACCATAAAAGACTCAATGCTCAGCTGAACCCATAAACACACAATGTACCATCTGCAAGTGTCCGGCTGCTCTCAGCTCCTCACCAAGGACCAACATGGATACAATGAAGGTGAAAAGGCTCAACAGTGCATGAAGGTGTGCAGGGAGACTGTGTACAACTGGACTCAAAGATGAGTCCACATATTCTATCTCATCTGATGGAGATATTTTGTTCTTGTTGCTCTATCATGGATGTTATCCGGCTAGCGGAGTATTCCAAGTATACTAGTCCTAGAGACTAGAGCCTAGTCCTAGTCCAAATAGATGAGCATTGTAGACCATCCAATGGACGTGCTGTAGCGGGGCTACATGGTGCCCATCACAGGTCCACTCACTGCCCTGAGTGAGTTCGCAACTAAATACTGAAGTAACAAAACTCTGCAAACTGAAATACATGACTGGCACGAATAGAAAGATCAACTGCAACACCTGAAGTACCTGGAGAAGGTTGAAGCAAGGGCAGTGTTCACAAAAGAACCCGACTTCCATGCATTTTCTAGTGGCCAGGATCCCAAATCCCGCTTGATTTCAAGCTTGTCAACCACCAGCAAGTCGGGTTGGGCAAGGGGATTAGGCGAGCAAGACCAGCACTTGTGTCAGGGCAACGTACTCAGGGTGAGCAATTTGAGAAGCTTGAAGTAGTGGTAAAGGTGGAGTAGGCGAGTATGTCCTAAGCTTCGGTAAGTATGCGGGAATTTTTTCCCAGCTTGGAGTAGGTATTACAGGTTTCAAAAATGGACGAAAATAAAGAGCATTAGGGCGAGCGGTGATTGGCAGGGGCGAGCATGAGGGTGAGGGCAAGTGTGTAGGGAGAAGGTGGGACTGCTGAAAGGGTGCCCACATGACAGTTTGCTAGCAAGGATTGAGGAGCCTGAAATTAAGGACGCTACCGCCAAGCCCTCTTCACACACACGATCTATGTCATCTCCATCAAGTTCGCTCTCTCCCCCTTTGTTTCTCAGCTAGTTAAGACAGGCTGCAGCCGCAAACAACATCCAAAGCCCTACTTTGACATGTTTGCTGCAGTGGGGTAGAGACTCTTGCCATGCCAATATTCTTGCGCAGTGAGCATTCAGCTGCATGTGTGCACCCTTAGAGAGGGTCCGCACAAGAAAGAGCAACAAGCTGCTGCATCTAGGAAACGCTGAGCTGGCAGCAAGATTCTCACCAGTGTCAAAGCTTGTGAGAGTAGGGCTGTATACACAGTTTGCCACTGCGGGCCTGATTTTGTCTCTAAATTCAAGCCTACTGTGAGCGAAACTTTTGCTTTTGCAAGGGGCCTTGTGCCCAAGAAGGGCATGGCAGCATAATTCTACAAACTCCGAGCACAAATCTCGACCCTGATTTCTTTCTCATGTGCGCAGTGCTTGAGTTGGGTCAAAGCAATAGGACAACAGCAGCAGAGGCACTTTGATCAAACTCCTACCTTACACTCTGCACAGCTAGTCTTGGGGCTACTTTGAAGCGTGTCATTTCTCTTCTAAATTTGGCTTTAAGTTCTGAAAGCAGTGGACAACATGGTCGCCTTGCTCAGGCGAGGCAAGAAAGCTGTCA
The DNA here is from genome assembly GCF_014529385.1 of Adiantum capillus-veneris. Classification (NCBI taxonomy): domain Eukaryota; kingdom Viridiplantae; phylum Streptophyta; class Polypodiopsida; order Polypodiales; family Pteridaceae; genus Adiantum; species Adiantum capillus-veneris. The sequence goes on from NC_140949.1 coordinate 6,712,975, forward strand.
GTGAGCAGGCTTGGTGAGCAACGACCGTTTGGTCACCTTGGATGACTACGACAAAAATTGGCTTATTTAATCAATTGTCAACCGAGTAGACCGGCCAATGGTGAGCATGGGCAAGTGCAATCGAGGAGGGGGACGAAGGGTGAGAGGGAAGAGGATGGGCGAGTGGAAGGGGCGAAACAAAGGGAGGGGATGGTAGAGAGGGTAAGGCAAGGGGGTCGGTCAAGCTCGGCTAGCTTGGCTTTATGAGAGCACATTATGCTTATGCTTATGCCAATCATTATGCACATTGTTATGCTTTGCATGGTGATTTTCTGGTTCATTGCATGAGTTTCCGGGATCATTATTGATTTGCGACTTTATGACTGAGTTGGCAAGCCGCAATCTTACGCTCTTTTGATACCTCCCATTCCTAATTGAGCAAAGATATGTGCAGGTGAGAGTTAAAAGTTTCTTGTTTACATTTTTGGTGCATGTTTGAGTGTAGTGATTGCTATGTTTAGCAGTGTGCGTATTTCCTGAATAATAAACATTGGTCGTCGATTGTGGATATTGCCTTCATATATTCATGGATATTGAAGGCAAGTGTGGAGAGCTGTGATACCCACACAAGGTGGATTAGGTCGTTGAAAATCCCCTGCACAGCCTCGCCTATAGTATGTTTAGATGGATATAGGTGCTTTGTCAATTGTGGCGTTTGGTTGTCAATCGTGTTGGCATGAAAAAATTTTCACTTGCACTCAGCTTCAAGGTGGATAGGTACGGAAGGAAAAAAACGATAAAAAGATTGTGCATTATGGGTAATCACTACCGGTACGGAAAAATATTTAGGCATCACTTGCACTCAGCTTCAAGGTGGACAGGTACGATAAGTACGGAAGAAAGAAAACGATAAAAACATTGTGCATTATGGGTAATCACTACTAGTACAAAAATTTATTGGGCATCAAATACAAATAGACGGAGATGTCTACTTATGTATGCTTGCATACATATAAATGCATGTATATACTATACACACGCATGCATGTATACATCATATGTACACAACCCTAGATACATGCATGCATACGTGTATTTGTGAGTGCGTATAAATAACAACCAGTCAGTGAAGTACTGAATATCTGTACGGTATTTATCGTATGGCATGGGAAGATTGATAAATATGCGTTTGAATTGCAACCTTGCTTCACTTGAGTCAAGGATCAATTTGTGCCTAGCTTAAGCCTTATACCTCTTGTCAATTTCACTATTGTTTCTAGGTATCCACTTTTACTTAAATATTGTCAAAACTCTCTCTCTTTACAAGGATAGGAGCTGATTATTATTACTTGAAAGTCCATCAGAACGCCTAACTGCCAATTCTGAGGGCAAGTACAAAACTGTTGACAAAGCAAGCCCGAAGGCAACATCTAAGAAACCCCAACAGGAAGTGAATATTGTTGCATAAGACGCCCGTAGGCAATTACAAAGGCCAATGGCCAAACCATAGAAACTAAAACAACTAAAAAACGCAATGGAACTGTAGCAGGCTACAGTGTCACTTTCACAGGACACACAGTTAGTACAGTTTGGTCTTTACAGTTGGTCTTTGGTCTGGTCTTGTTCACACTCGACGGACTAGCTGGGCAGTGACACGTGGCAAGGATACGATGGTCTAGTGGACATAGTGGCCAAGTCACCACCACCACTCAATGGAGATAGACTTAGATGCTGACATTTATGAGCCGTTGGTGGCTCTTTATGGTTGTACATACGAGTAGTAGTTGTTGGGTCATTGGATTATCGTCTTCATATATGGTCCAGCGTCATCGTCTAGAGTAGCGAGTCTAGACACACAGCACGTCTGCACATCTGAGCCTCGACACCCCCATTGTACCCGTGAGTTCTGGGATGGAGCTGAGTGTGTTGCCACGCCAGAGTCTGTATCGGTTCTTTGAGATAGTCGAGTCCATATATTCTGTGTTTTTGTCTGCTGTTGTGTCTTTGTGTTGATCAGCGGTTATCCTTTGTTTTCAATTTGTTTAAGTGAGATGTCACGCACATTGCACTAAGGAGCACCCACTATAGAGAGCACGACACACTATCCGCACTACAGGTGCTCTCATTTTTGGCATGCCCGGTGGGACCTCAACTGAAGTCTCACTCTCTATTGAGGTGCAAATCAAGGAGCTAGCTGGGTTTTACCTAGCTTCGCCTACTTTGCCTTGCCCTGTGCAGCCTGCTGGTCTGGTCCTCCTGGACAACTTACTCTAGCTGATCTAGTCTCTCGCCCTCTGGTCTTGTCTTCTCTCGCCCTCGTCCATCCAAGTCCTCGTCCCTTGTCTAGCCTTCCTCGTCCCTGGTCCAGCTAGGTGGTCTAGTCACTTGCCCTGGTTCTAAACCAGTTAAAGGTCTTCTTGCCCAAAGTTTGGTTGGCTTTGTGGTCACTGCATGACACATACAAGGCGGTCATTAGAGCATCAAAGCACACTACTGAGTCCTCTGAAGTACTACAATAGAAGACGTCAACCCTTGGTACCTAGTAGAAGTAGAAGTCCACCAACCTCATCACCCATACCTCCACATACGGCATCATCCATCCCTCCATCCGGTTCTATATCTTCCAGGTCACCTTCCCCAGTAAAGCTCTCTCCCATTTTGTTACAGCAAGCTATTGAGCAACGGGCTCCTGAGCAAGCGGCCATGGAGGCATTGACCAGTGTTTTGGCCAAGGTAAACATCAAGTTTCCTACCTTCAAGGGACTCTCTTCAGAAGATGCAGACGACCATCCAAGGAGGTTTGTATCTCTCTGTAGAGCTCGTGGTCTTTATAGAGAAGATGCTTATTTGGTACTCTTTCCATCTACCTTGGATGGCTTAGCAGATAAATGGTACAGTCAGTTTGCAGAGAATCATTTCGCAACTTGGGCAGCTTTGAGACAACAGTCCTGTGCAGCATTTAGGCCAGGTGACTACCAGGAAAAGGTTTTGGATGAGTTGGCCAACATGGTGCTCCAGTCAAAGGAGACTTTTGCAGAACTCATGACTAAAACCAAGTCTTCGGTTGCCAAGCTTCCTCAACAACAAGGGGAATTTATGGTTAAGAAGTGGGTGGAGAAGGCTCTTCCTAAAACTTCCCAGCAAAAACTCCGAGAGAGTCTCCGACCTGACGCCACTCTAGAGGAGTTTGTCGCGGCTGCTACTAGGATAGAGGGAGCTAGGAAGCTGTTCACCAACTCCGCTCAGGTAGAGACCCCCTCAGTGTTTTCGGAAAGTCCTTCTGATCCATTAACTTCTTTACGCAAGGAACTGGAAGCCCTAGAGTTACAGCAAGCTCTTCAAGAGGAAAAATCAATCTCTCTCAGACAGGAGAAGCCCCCACATCACAACGCTTTGGATCAAATCAAGAGAGAGCTAGAAGAGTTTAGGTCTCAGCAGGAGATTAAGGCTATGGTATGGTGCAGCTCGTGTCGCTCTCCAGGATACCCTCCACAGGACTGTCCTCTTCGTGCTTATTGCCATTTCTGCGAAAAATCTGGGCATGAAGACAAGGATTGCTACTATATCAAGGGATTGCGGCAAATACAACAGAGTCTAGGTCCTTCTCTCCAACAAGGGCTGGCTCCAACATCCAATCTGGTTTCCCCCTATGGCCATCAAAATTACCTGCCACCTTTGCTCAATACCCCTATTGTCCAAGGTATGTCAAGTATGTTTCCGTCTCAAAAATTTTATACCCATTGAAACCGGCCCGTAGGGCGGTAGGCGTTGGCTTTCACCCGAAATTCTTTACTTTAGACACACACAGAGAACGTGCAAAGGAAACCTGCTACGGGAATTAACACTTGAATACACACACGGCTCTGAAGCTAGAATGCCCCGAAAAGATGCCGACAACCTATAAGCCCCAAAATTGGCACCCCTTTCGGTATTTCTTTATTCTTTAGGAGGGTAAATTACAAAGAAGAGTCCCGGGAATCTTTCACCTGTATCCTGCAAGATACTACCTGATTTTGACAAATTTCGGTAGCATAACAGCCCCAAAACTTGCACGAAATCAATTCCCCTGCTAGAACTCTCTTCTACTGGTGTATACCCTCTGATTCCTGCCCAAAAACAGTAAATTCAGCACGCTGTATTTACTGGTTTTTGCCCTGTTTTCAGCCCCAAACAGTCCCCTAGCTGTCCTCTGCCAGTGGGGCATGATTCCCAATGGTCCTGGCATCCGTATGGCTGAAAAACAATCAATTTAAAGCGCATGCACAGCGCTGATTTTACACCTGTACGGTGAGGTTATGACCCTCACCGGTGCCTGCTTTGGAGTAGCAGTCAGCTACCCTTGTTCCTGCTCAAGGAGGCTCTTGCCTCAACACAAAAGCATGAACCCACACAGCTGTACATCAGCCAAATGAGGAGCCCTCTTGTGGGGCATCACATAACTGCACATAGGGGAAAGAGAGAGCAAGGCATCACTCCTAGCACCACATTGTACATAAGAGGGAAAGAAAGCACTCCATAGCTCTTAACCTGTGACACGATGCAAATGAAGCCCTCTCCCAGCTTGAAATTCAGCACATTTTTTCCTGTAGGAGGCAAGTCCATGAAAAACTGACACTTGGCGCATTTACAAGCATTTGTCCGTTTCGGGTTTGCCGCTTAAAAATATCTCAACCGACGCGTCAGTTGACTTTGCGGCAGAGTTGTAAAATGTTCCCCTAGTCATACCGGAGCTAATGACGCAAACACACTTCACGGCCCAAAATAGCATTTCCCTAAATTTTAGGAAATGATTCCGTTGGGCTCCCTGTGGTCATCTGACCATCTATCCTCATTGGGACCACATCCAAAAGTGCAATGTGGCCCAACTGTCGGATACTTTCTGTTGGTAGTCACACCTTGACTTTAGGCCTTTATTGAGTTCACTTCCTAGTATCCACCAACTTGCTAAGTGCGACCGGGGGACCTATATGATCTTGCTCTGAGCCTAGACATCCTCTTACCATACGAATTCCAGTGCCGACCACTACCCATCTGCGGGTGAAACTACCGTTCACATTGGCCATGCAATGTCCGACCGTTTGCTACTTCAAGAAGAGGGTCTCAAAAATAAAACAAAACCCCTTGGAAAGAAACCAACAACTAAACTTAGCAGTTGCCCCGTCCTCGTGACATAGTTAACAGTTGCCACGTCCCCATGACACCCATGCTCCTTCACCCCCTCAAAGCTTCTACACCTCAGCCTCCAACTCCATGCAGCAACAAGAGCAGAGACCACCTCGTCCCCCGTTTCGTCCGTCTAATAGGCCCATCTTATGCTACAGATGCGGAGAATATGGGCATTACCAAAGTAAGTGTCCTTCACCTGAAGGGTCTCCTCCTTGCCGACACTGTCCGAAGTCTAACCACTACAGTAAGGATTGCCCGGGAAGTCAGTGCCTTTCTTCTACTTTTTGCCGTGCGTTTTGGCTTCCTTTTGCGCGTCAAAGAGCTGAGCAATCCGTGCATCAACCACTTCTTGTAATTCCTTCTCTGAATACTGTTTGTGATGAGAAGGTTTCTTCAGAGCGGGTTTCAGGGGTGGTGTTGTGGTTTTCTGCCACTACTCGTGCACTTCCTGAAAAGAAGTCTCGCTCATATATTTTGCCAATTTCGGGTCCTTCGCAAAACTGAGCATCATCTTTATTGCATCGCCGATCAATTGACGACGCTTCATCTCTCATTGCTCCGCCTGAGTAGGCCGAGGCGGGCCATACTCTCTGTCGGAATCTTCGTTGTGATCCCGTCCGCATCTCCGGATGCAGAGAGAGCCGACTGATCCTTGCGTGAAGGCATAGGTGTCGCAGGGAAAAAAAATTTGGGGATTGGATTTCCCATAGAAGAGAAATCGGCTGTGCTCTGATACCACTGTAACAGACTTGGACACTCCAAGTCAAGAATCAATCATGACAGCACCAAATAACTACTTCAAAACAATTCACAATTCACAATAGATTTGCACTGGCCCAGCGGAGTTTCGTGCCTAGAGATAATGGCCCCAAAGACTGGCGCACCTTTCGGTATTTCTTTATGTATTAATCAGTGTTCAAAGTACAAGAGTGGTTCGGGTCTCACTCTCAGACTCTCCGTCCAGATGCTCTGCAGAGTGGGAGCCCAAACCACTTATTTAATGTTTACAAGGGATGCCAAAAGCAGAGCCCCAAAAGCTTTAGATCAAAAGCAAAGTCTCTCTCTCTCTCACACAAGCTCTCTTGAGCTTTTGTCAATAAAGCAAAAAGTATTCTCTCTCTCTCTCTCTCTCTCTCTCTCTCTCTCTCTCTCTCTCTCTCTCTCTCTCTCTCTCTCTCTCTCTCTCTCTCCAATCGCGTAGAGAAAAGCAGTTTTGCCGCAGCCCTTAATCAACGCCGCAAAATCCGGAAAGCAATGTATGGTGCCACATCATAATGTCAGCGCTCTTTCCGGGTTCAGCTTGTTGTCCTAAGGTTAGGGTTAGGAATTTTGGCAAGTTTTAGGGTTTGCACGTTTTAGGGTTAGGGTTAGGGTTAGGGTTAGGGTTAGGGTTTTTTTTAATTTTAGGGTTAGGATTTGCAGATTTAGGGTTTTCAGCAGCAGTCAGGGTTTCCTCTCGGACAGCCACGTCATCACTTTGTGACACACAGAAGCTTCCATTCCTCTTGGGGGAGTCATTTAACACATGTTTCACGTGCACATCTAACCTGTGTGCATGTGGACGAGTTGTAACTCCCATTTCTAGGGTTTAAGACAACCTAGGAAGTGTTATGGCACCCTTGAGCCTGTACACAGGACGTGCATGTCGAGCCACTTAAGAGTAGCTGCATACCCTCTGATTGCAATTGAGCACAACCAATGTTTGCTAGGTGGAGGCACTGGGGAGTGTTCCCATACAACACCGTTAGTACCAAGCCTAGGTAATAAGTGTATATGAAGCACCTCTTATTAGTAGTTCATCAACTTATAAATAAGTGACATATTAGCATCACTATATAGGGACTCAATCTAGCACTTCTCAACCAAGACTTTCGCACCTATATAGGAGACCTTGGGGGGTCCCCTCTCCAGACATCCAGTACCCGCAGCACAAGCATCTTCAATGTTTTTCAGCCATCTGCCCATCGCAAACTTCAGCAGCAGAATCAGCACAACGTTTTCAGATTTCAGCCTAGCCTCGTCGTCAGTTTGCATGTCCAAGTCAGATCAGCCCAGCATCTTCAGTTTTCAGTCCTTCGTCTCGCAGACCCAATCATCTACTGCCATATCCCATCAGCATCTCACCATCTAGATCCATTTGTATCAACATTTGTGCAATCTAAAGCAAATACCTCTCTAGCAATAGCTTGGAGGGGGATTTAAGACCCCATCTGATGTTAGTCTCCTTTCTCTCTCTTTCACTCACAGAACCTTCACTCAATCTCTCTCTCTCTCTCTCTCTCTCTCTCTCTCTCTCTCTCTCTCTCTCTCTCTCTCTCTCTCATCCAGTAGAACTTGAGTAGGCACTGAGCACTCATCCTAAGCATCCACCAGCCGACATGCATACGAAAACCTTGCTCAGCATGTCTTATAAGTCTCTGAATAGAGTTAGACTTCCGTTGCAAACAATACCGTCAAATCTCTTTTGGCGAACCACAACAAACCGCTCAATCTGGTCCCTCAAAGTGACCCTCTGAAACGAGGACACTGGCAAATAGGTATCCCAAAACCTTTGGCAGTAGTCATCCAACATATCTTTCTTAGTCATTCTCACATGATGCCAAGCCGTGATGACATCTTCTTCATATCCTTCCGTTATTCAGGGAGAAGTAAAAATTCTCTTAAATTCTACCCACTTCTTAGGTGCTTCTCAACGTAACAACACAGGAGACCGCCATATTTGTCCATTCGCTTCAAGTAAGATGCCGCCCTTCGCACCTTGGAAGGGTTTTAAGAATCGACCTCTCAAGAAGGGGAGGTCAAACTACTGTATGAACTCAAGGGCTGATGGGTGCCTTGGTAGCCTAAAAACGTGTCGAGCCTCACTGCTTGACCCCTATCCTTGAACTCCTTTGTCTTCGTGTCCATTTGCTCACTGTCAGAAGAGAGACGAGTAATCCTCCTCTCAACAGCTAGATGGCCTTCCATTCCTTCTAGACTTTTTCAAAAATCTGCTTTTCTTACTTTTCTTGCTTTTTCTCCGCTTCTTCCGCCTCTCATCCTCTTTGGAACTAGAGGACGACGAACTGTCGGAACTCTCTAAAAACGAAGAAAAATATGGGTCATCCTCGCAACGAACGTGCTTCTTGGATTTGCTTACCACCTTGATAGTCGCCTTCCGACCCAAATAATCGAAAAAATCTGCTGATTTCCTCTTCTTGCGAGAGTGCTTTAAGCCTTTCCTTAACTGGTTCATCTTCTTTTTAACAGCTCTATCCAACACTTTCTATGAGTATAGTTTTCACTTTTTTACACTCGACTTTTCTTTCAACTTTCTTACCGCCTTGAGAGAAGAATCGACGGCCTCTTGCCATCTCGAGGGAATCTCATCAATCGGGTAATTCTTCGGGTGTTTCACATATGTCCGGTCTTGGGAACTCCATCAATGTTTTCACACATGTGACAACTTGCAATTGACATTTATATTCATTCCTGTTCGAGATTTCCCGCCGGAAATTTGCCAGAATCTCCATTGGTTTCTTCAATTCCCGCACTGGTTTTCGTCTTTTCTTCATCTCCCTTGTGACCTACAATCGTAGGGGTGTAGTCTATGCCGAATTCTTTGCGTGAACCCAAGTGTGCTGCAGAAGGGATCCGATCCTCCATAGAAGAAGAATTGTTCTAAGCTTTGATACCACTCTTACTCCAAGCGAGAAATCAATAGCTACACACGAACAGAAACTACAAAATCACTGAACTTGACTAGAGAGAGAGAACGGGAGAGTCAACATGGCACAGCGGGGTTCCGCGCCTAGATGCACTGGCCCCAAAGATTGGTGCCCCTTTCGATATTCCTTTACTATTTCTCTTTGCTAAGTACAACTCCCAAGAAACTCTCTCCGAGACTCTCTTCCAGATGCTCTCCGAGAAGTGGCCCTCTAGGCACGTTTACACTTATAAGGGATGCCCAGAAGCATCAAGTCCAAAAGCATTCACACCCAAAAGCACTTGCACCCAGCAACCCACGCAAACTCTGCTAAAATCTGCCAAAATGTGGAAATCCGTACAGCTTGCATGTCATCACTATCAGCACAGTTTACAAAAATCAGCCCAAAGTTCAAGCTTTTGATATTTTTGGGTTTTGGACCCCTCGATCGAGGCAGCAGAAGTTGGGTAGGGTTAGGTTTTTAATAAAAACCCTAACCCCTTCTCTTTAGGCCCCTCAGCCACACTTTTTGGGTTCAATTCTTTGGGTTTCAGTTCCTCCACCCGGCCATTTCTCTTCAAGTTGGGCACGCCACTTCATCACGTTGTGACAACCTGCGGTTGGTTACAAACTAATGAAGGGAAGACTAGAATTTAAAACTGAAGACCAACCGACACCTATACACAATCATCGACCACAACGTTCTAATTCTCGAGATCCTCGCAACACTTCTACTTCGCTTGCACGACCTCGCGTGACTACTTGCCAATGAGATACTCTTCAACAAGAAGGCAGTTGTGTCAAATGTCTACAAGCGGGACATACTTCCTATTTTTGTCCCCACCAAAGAAGATAAACCTCTTGAGCAACCTCTCGTCAAGAAAGCCACAACCACATTGGGACTTTGTTCCATACAATTGTGCAATTATTGTACCCGATGGTTGCAAGAAATTTTGCAAATCTTATGGAAAGATTCGTGGCCACAAAGCACTGATCCCGAAGCGACCAAAAATTTCATCCATCCAAAATTTCTCATGATCATGGACTTCGAGTACAACCAGTTTGCTGGAGGCATTGAGACAACAAGAGATACCACTACAATTGTCCCGCTTATTTTCACGTCATGAAATTGGGACATTACGATGCTCTTTTGGGAATGCCTTGGCACGACCAAAACAATGCTGCCATTCAAATCCGTAAGAAAATCATCACCTTAAACAAGGTTGGCAAGGCAGTCGTCCTTCACGTCCGACTTACAGAAACCAACCCCAAATGATTTTTGTTTTGCTTTATATTTATACACTTTCTTTTGTGGAACACTTTGAGAATCTTGTTTACAAATTGTTTGGATCCGATTGAATTTATTTGATTTTTAATTGCAATGCAAGTTTCAGTGTTGTTTACAACCTTTGAACAAGCAGACTACGGTACGGGGAGCGTTTAGTTGTACTCGGAACCTCTAAATGATGCAAGTTGTGGTCTGGCGAGTGTTTATTTGTATATGTGAATGACGCAAAGTGCGATCAAGGGAGCATTAGGGAGCATCTAAATAAAGTAGACTACGGTCTACGGAGGTTGTATATGGATGTTTTTATGTTTTGTGCATATGTGCATCTGTGTAAGTGTACAGCATTATGTGAAGCATATAAATTTGGTGCATCAATAATTCCAATTTGTATGAGACAGATTGGGTATGTGGTTGTTAGATTTACACCACTATGTTGCTTCACATAGGTCTACCGCATATTTGTACGGCTTGTATGTCTCCAAGCTGGCCACCCATATATATGTTGCACTTTTGTCCGGCCGGGTAGGTTTGGGGAGGTCGCCCGCCCAGTATGGACTCCCTTGGGCACTCATATATATATGGGGGCAGGGGGGTACCCACTTCACATATATCATCTGGCATTGTACGGTCTCATGCTTTGGTAGTCAAGGGGGCTGATCGCCCCCTCTTCCACATCTAGCGTTTTGTGTTCTCTGTCTCTCTCTCTTCCCTTTTCTCTCACGCTTCCGCACTCGTGCACTCACATGGTATCAGCAGCGAGCTTTCCATGGTCTAGAAACCAGGCGCATCAACATCAGCATCAGGTTCTTCTCCTCCTAGGGACCAGATCAGCCAGCGATCCAAGCAGAAAAGGGATAGCGCCAACACTCGGACAACATCCTTCGCGAGAAATGTTCAGCCATCTGCATTTTCTGCCATTCACGATGGCGATCATCTCCATGCAGCAAGCGCTGGCCTCTACATGTCTTTTCTCGTGCACTCTCACATGGTATCAGCAGCGAGCTTTCCATGGTCTAGAAACCAGGCGCATCAACATCAGCATTAGGTTCTTCTCCTCCTAGGGACCAGATCAGCCAGCAATCCAAGCAGAAAAGGGATAGCGCCAACACTTGGACAACATCCATCGCGAGAAATGTTCAGCCATCTGCATTTTCTGCCATTCACGATGGCGATCATCTCCATGCAGCAAGCGCTGGCCTCTACATGTCTTTTCGTCGCGGAAAACCCCCTCCCTCAACTTGCGTTTTCAGCAACACCTGCGTTTTATGGTGGACCTGTCCAGTAAGGAAACACCAGCGTTTTCAGCAAGTGCGGGGCAGGAACATAAGCGATTTTGCACCACAAGCAGAGGAAGACACTTGCGTTTTTTGGACAGCAGGGCTGTTTTTGCAGATGAGGGGGAGCGCTGGGTTTCTCACCTACTTGGTCATGCCTACACCAAACCGGCTTGGCATCCAGTGCCTTGCCGTGCCAGATCCTCTTCATATACTACAGTTTTCAGCCAGCATTCGCTGCTGTTTTCTCTGTTTCCAGCCCACCCAGGGTTGCTACTTTGATTCACCACCCTCCCCAGACCCTCTGCACCGCTCCGGACCTTGCCAGGAGCGTACGAGCACGCTGAAATTCGCTGGTTTTCATCACCTCGGAGTTGTGTTTTTGGGTGGACAGCAGCCTCTTGGTTTGTGTTTTTTTCAGAGGATGAAGTTACCTCCTACCAAGACACCATCCGGCGGTGGTCCATGCGGTCTCTCAAAGACTGCTACAGTACACGGTATCTTTGACATCGGCTTGATCATCTACGGGCGTACGATCCTTGGGAGATCCATTCATTCCAGCCATCATTCGGCGGTTGCGCACTCCAGAGGGGGTGGTGACTTGTGGTTTGCTATGGACACACCTATGCACTCATCAAAGGAGTTCACACGAGATTGGCCATGCTCATGGCATATGGGATTCCGACGTTCCTAGAGAAGACACCATCTTTGGTAGACAGACACTTACCACTTGACCTCGACACGTCAGATCACTTGCTTACACAGGAGCATCTACATGGACTTAGGAAGAGGATCTTGGATCTCTTCATTGCTTGGATCTACAGACTGGAGTGGGACTTACAATTACATTGAGGAAAATTGAAGAAGTTGAAGAACTTGAACAAACTGAAGATTCATGTCATGCATGTACCCAAGAGGCAAGCCTCGTTCATATAGAGGAAGAATGGGCTTTCTAAGCCTTTAAAACTCCATTAAATTATACGGTCTTTCATGTATGCTTATTCTTTATCACTCTTCATCTTAGGATTGGCATATTGAGCACTACCCCCCATGAGAGTGACAATAATTTAGAACCTATCATGTTGTATCCTTTTGAGAACCATGGCATGTTGTATCCTATTGAGAACCATGTTATGTGACCCTTGCTGATGTATCAAATACATATGTAACTCTCTGCAGGAGCATACTTTTACAAGCCCAATTCATAAGCTTGAAGGGGGGATTGTTGGGAATCAAGCATATGTACTTGGCCTTAGAATGATGGAGGGCTCTATATTCTCTAGGCATGCACAAACCCTTAGCGCAAATAATGCAAGGAGGGGGGGGGGGGGGGGGGGGGGGGGGTTAACTTTCAAAAAGGGCAGTAGACTTTACTTCAAACCTTGTTTTAGCTTCACCCATTTTATTTGTCGTCCACTTTACCTGTACTTTCAAGACACAACAAAGGGGAGAGGGATACAGGCTGCTAGATTGCACCTGTATGAGTAGACCGACACCAGATTGGCCCCTAACTTAGGCGCCCCTTTCGGTATTTCTTTATTGTTCAACAGAGGGAATAAACGTTGTGGTTCCCTACAAGCTGCCCCGCACACACTTGGCTGAATTTCAACTGTTCCGGCCCGATTTCGGCAACATAACTGTACTAGGACCCTTCGCAGTCAGTATTCCCACGCATTGACTGACTTTCCCGACGCATACGGGCACTTTGCAAAACCTGGCGAGAATCTGCAGCACGCTAAATTCTTTGTTTCCAGCCCCGAAAATGCGCCAGATCACCTGTACAGCGGTCCCCTCGCGTCCCCGAACCTCCTAGGGGTATTAGGGACGGTTTAGGGCCAAAACCCTAAATCCGCAAAAATACACAGCAGGCTGTAATTTACTGTTTCGGGCTCCATTTCGCGTGCCGGTCGCATCCGTAGCAAGTCCTCGAGCTCCCGCACCTGTAGGGCTACTTGCCCTTTGAATCGGACGAGATTTCTGGCGTGAAACCTCTCCGAATTCACCTGTACCTGCGGGGGATTAGCCGCTAGCTAATCCAGTACCTGTGCAAGAGGCTCTTGCCTCGGCAATCGCGCATGAACCCACACAATTGTACATTGGTCAAATGAAAAGCCCACTAGAGGGGCATAACATACTACCATAGAGGAGAGAGAGGGCAGTGCGTAGCGTGCAGGGCATCACTTCTGGCACCGCACTGTACATAGGAGGGAAAGCAAGCACTCCATAGCTCTTAACCTGTGACAGACTGAAAATGAGCCCTTCTCCTCTCTAAAATCAGCACCCCCTTCTCTTGCATGAGGAAAGTGCACCAGAAGGTGCCACTTGGCACATTTATAAGCATTTTCCCGTTTCAGGGTTGTCGCCTAAAAATCTCCCAACCAGTCGCCCAGTTGACTTGGAGGCTCTAGCTCCGCCACAGAGGGACTCGCCTGAAGCCCCCTTGCCCGACCCCGCTGAGCCCACCATTCGACTTGCTCTTTCGCCGACAGAGCAAGCGAGCCTTGCCGCAGAGGTAGAGCGCTTGCAGGCGACTTCTGTCATCTGCAAGGTTCTCGGCACCCGTCCTAGCAAAGGAGAGCTGCGAGACCTTCTCCAGGCCCGCCTTCTCGCAAAGGTGGTCAAGATCTTGGATGTCCAGATTCTCGGACGGGGGTACTACCAGATCGAGTTCGAGACTTCCGAGATGGCCTCCAAGGTTATAGCTATGAGTCCACTGGCCATCCGAGCATCACGCGCCCACTTTCGACAGTGGCGACATGGTTTTGACCCGACTTCGGATGTGCTAGTAGAGGAGGCAGACATCCCCATCTCAGTCTGCTTTCCAGGTTTACGGAGGGAGTACCTTCCACTTCTCTCCAGGATTGGCTCCGTCATCGGGACTGTCCTGGAGACACCTCGTACGACGGCATCGGTAGCTGCCAAGGCGGCTGGCATCCCTTCAGTTCGAGTTTTGGTCAAAGATACCCACACGCTCCCAAAGGTCATCCTTCTGCCTCGGGTGAGTGGGGGTTGGTTTAGACAAAGTGTGGAGTACTCGGGTCTCCCGAACCAGTGCTTCATTTGCAAACAGATGGGCCACCTAGCGAAGGCCTGTCCACGGAGGAGGCCACGACCTGCACCTCAGCCTCAGCCTCAGCCTCAGCCCCAGCCTGCCAAGGCTGGACCGCAGCCACAGCCAACGGCACAGCGCACAGAGTCAGAGCCACCCTCCGAGCCTGGGGCTCCAGCGGAGGAGAGGTGGCAGCAGGCCCGTGGCCGTCGATGCCAGGGGCCACAGCGACAGCCTGGCACTCAGAGTGGCCCTCAGGTGCCTACTCAGCAGCAGTGGGTTCCCACGGGGAACCGCTTTGGTCCTCTTGAGCAAGAGGAGCCCCCTACGCCAGCCTCCACCTCCGCTTCACCCTCGCCAGCCGCCCCACCTTCAGATTTCCCCTCCTCCTCCTCATCCCCTCCCCCGCCCTCTGCTCTCGCCCCCCTGTCTCTGTCGCCCCACCCCGCTTCTCTTCTCCTCCCCCCCCCCCCCCCCCCCCCCCCCCCCCCCCCCCCCAGCTCCTTCTCCCCCTCCTCCTGCTTCAGTACCACAGTCGACTCAGGAGACTGGTCCCTCGCCGGCGGCTAGGAGATCTCTTGGCAGCGCCTTTGCCACGAGTCGCCTAGCGAGAGAGGGTCAGCCCTCATTGCGGCCCCCTCTGCAGATTCAGACATCTTCTCTTGCAGCTATCCCTCGTGGTCTAACGAGCATTGACCTCCGACGCTGGGATTTCTTCGATTACGGGTTCACTCGCTTTCTCAGCGATTCCGCAGCAAACCAAGAGGCAACCTGCTTCAGGGTCCACGCTTTGTTCCTCGCCGCTAGGGGGACAGAGGCCTTGGACTTAGCAGTTGGTTTCTCCTTCCCCCTCTGTGGTAGGACCCAGACAGAGTGGTCCCTTGACTCAGTGGTTGGATGGTTGCATACACAGGTTCTCGAGTTCTCTCATCACATGGGAGAACTTGGAGTTACAGATTTGCTGCAGACTTTGTGGCCACTGGCCAAGTTTGCAGTGAGTCGTGACACCCCCAGACTCAGCAGGATGTAGGCACATTGTGGTGTACTTTTTTGTTGATACGCAGTGTTTACCTTGCTATTTATACATTCATGAGGACTCCTGGAGAGAGGAGGTTCCTTTACGCACGGCTCGCTCTGCTTGGGCTTGGGCCACGCACTCACTGCAGTCTCGCCTATCTAGAGAACGCTCGGATGCAGATTACTCCCCATCCACGCCAGCCTCGAAGATAGCCCGTCTTGCTGCTGCGGCAGCATCTGTTCTCTCTCGCTCCCCATGAGGATCGTCTCGTGGAACATGCAGGGACTAGGTGGGCCCCAGTTTCAATGACAGCAGGCCGATTGCGTCAGGAGCTTCAGCGTTGCCTTGTGGGAGGAGAGATTGATCTCCTTATGCTTCAGGAGCACCATTTGTCTGAGAGCCGCATTCGGCGATGTGGTCAGATTTTGCGTGGACGTTATGATACCTTTTGGTCAGCTGCTTTTGGACTTGGAGGCATCGAGGGTGGGGTATGTATGACTATTGCGGACTCGTTGCAGCAGGCCATTGTGGGCAGAGGGATTATTGTGCCAGGCAGGGCTCAGTGGATTACTATGCAGGTTCGGGGTGGCCTTGTGGGCTTCCTGAACATCTATGCGCCCAATGTGGCGAGTGCTCGTGCAGAGTTTTGATCAGAGATTGTTGAGTCTTTGCCACAGGTTGACATTGGTGTGTAGGAGGGGACTTCAACATGTTGGAGGACCCTTCTGACAAGATCAGAGGCAGCCATGCTACTGTGCATGGAGTCGAGTTAGCAGCTTGGGAGAGGTTGTGTATGACTTTGAGGGTCTCGGATACATGGCAGCATTCTGGCTTTGTGAGGCCTCCAGAGAGTCTTGCCTTCTCTAGATCGGACCGCAAAGTGGGAGGAGTGAATCTATCGCGGATAGATCGCTTCTACACTAGTGACCACTTCAGTGACTTGGGGGGATCAGTGGGCATCCTGGCAGGGACATCCTTCTCGGACCATGCACCAGTGATCCTTCACAGTGGCAGACCGGCAGAGGAGTGGGAGCACGATGCTTCGCATCCCAGAGCGGGTCTTGTTGGACTCAGCACTCAAAGAGAGGGTAGAGGCTCTTTGGACAGAGGGCATGGACAGCCAGGCTCTTCCTACAGACAGAGTGGCCTTAGGCCTAGCTCAGCTTAGCCACTTTTTTCTCCAGGAGTCTCTGGCTCGACGGGCTGCAACGAGAGAGGAGCAGCAGCGTCTCAGACGAGGCATTGCTTCACTACAGAGGATGCAGGAGCAGCATCCAGACAGTCCATGGTTGGAGGAGCAGTTACAGCAGGCTCGATAGGAGCTTGCTTGCACAGAGGAGAGGCGCCATGAGTTTGCCTTTCACAGATAGGCATCTCAGTGGACTCAGGTGGGTGACAGAGTGACAGGTGCTTTTTTTGAGACAGTGGGACCTCGGCACTCGCATGCCAAGGTCAATCAGTTGAGGAGACCCGATGGGTCAGTTGTTTGTGAGCCCGAGGATATGCATGCAGTTGCTACTGACTTTTACTGTGAGTTACTGTCGGCTAAGCCCCAGTCAGAGAGACAGGATGCATGCAGGGAGCAAGTTAGGGCACAGATGCCTTGTCTAGTGACTGAGGAGATGCGCCAGAGGCTAGAGATACCTCTTCAGCTTGAGGAGTTGCACACGGCTCTTAGGGCCCTCCCTCGTGGTAGTTGTCCAGGTGAGGATGGGCTGACTCCTAGCTTCGTCTTGGAGTATTGGGACCAGCTTGGCCTAGATCTTTGTAGTGCCTTCCAGTACATTCTGCACACAGGAGTGATGCCGGATAGCATGAGTGAGGGCCTGATTTACCTCATTCCAAAGGAGGGTGGCTCCTTGGATGAGATTCGACAGTGGCGCCCCATCACCATCCTCAACTCAGCCTACAAAATTCTTTTCAAGGCTCTGAGTTTGAGGATTCAGCCACTTTTGAAGAGCCTTATACATGGGACTCAGACAGGTTTTGTCAAGGAACGCAGTATCCTTGACAACATCTTCACTTTCTGGGAGGCTTCTGCCCTAGCACGCCTCCGTGGGGAGGACCTTGTGATTCTTCTTCTCGATTTTGAGAAGGCATACGACAGAGTTGACTGGGACTTTCTAGAGGGCACGTTACGCAGGATGGGCTTCTCAGATTCTTGGATCAGAGGGGTGTCAGCTTTGTACAGACAGGCTCACAGTCAGGTGCTTTTGGCAGGAGGTAGAGGTGAGCGCTTCATGCTCACACGATCGATCAGACAGGGTTGTCCTCTTGCCCCCTTTCTCTTTCTGTTCTATGCGGAGGCGATGAGCAGATTTTTGGTGTCACAGCAGGTTGGTCTGAGGGGCTTAGCACTCCCTATACGAGGAGATGAGCTTCTGGACGCTGAGTTTGTCGACGACTCAGCCTTGTACTTAAGAGGGCCAGGAGGCCAACTTACACAGATGTGAGCAGGCTTTGGAGACCTTCTGCTGTGCATCGAGCGCACTGATCAACTGGAGAAAGACAGTGGCTTTCTCGGTTGGCAATGCTCCTGTGCCAGATTGGATGCCAGGAGAGGGTTTCAGGTGGATTCCCCAGGGATTGCAATTCGGTACTTGGGTTGTCAGGTTGGTTTGGACTTGTCCCCCGAGCAACAGATTGCTCCTCTTCTCCTGTCCATCAGGAGAAAGCTGTTACATTGGAGCTCAGCACGACTTTCGCTGGCTGGTAGAGTAGTAGTTGCCAATCAAGTGTTGTTGGTGACTATGTGGTACATCACTTCTTGCTGGATCTTCTCGAGTTCTTGTATCAGCCAGGTAGAGAGGCTGATCAGGAACTTCCTTTGGTCAGGTCGCGACACTCAGATTGCCCGAGCCAAGGTGGCTTGGTCGGTCATCACACTTCCTTGTTCTCAGGGAGGGCTTGGGATCATTGATCCAGCACAGCAAAGCAGAGCCCTTCTTGGGAAGTTCGTCGTCAGAGGACTTCTTCCAGGCGAGGAGCCCTGGAAGGAGTTCTTGCTGCAGAGGCTTCGTGCCAGGGTGCCTCAGTCAAGAGGCCCTTGGCAACCTTCGACCAGATGGATCTTTACAGAGTTGCGCCGAGTTGGTTTGAGCAGGAGACTGGAGAACCGATTCGCTGTGAGTCTGCTTCGATCTTGGGAGCTCTTACGGCGTGGCCTAGAGCAGAGACAGCCGACGTGCACGGAGGAGCGCCTACGGCAACCCCTCGTCTGGAACCCCATGGTTAGCACTCAGAGAGGCCACTTGGTTGGGAGTCGGCCTCATGTTTCTTGGGGTCCCATGGCAGCAGGTCCAGCGCGCTCTCTAGGTGACTGGCTAGAGTTCACAGGTTTGTAAGAGGAGGTGCAGGCTGTCCAGCTACAGGGCATGAGAGGGGTGCAGAGCATGTGTCAAGACATCTCAGAGTCAGTTCCAGCTGAGTGGCTCACGCCTCTCGAGCCAGTAGCACCCCGGTGGATGGGAGCCTTCACACGACTGGAGGTTCTCATTTCAGTCACGGCTTGCTCAGAGACTATCCCAGCCCTGTTCTTCGAGCTTCAGGGTGGGGGACGTTTACAACGAGTTGCAGTAGAGGCCTCGCAAGTAGCAGAGTTCTGTTTCTATAGTATCCGAGTTGTGGGCATCTGTGGGAGGACTTGCGTCATAGACCCTGACCCAGCAGCTCTTGAGACAGGACACTAGAGGCTATGGGCTTGAGAGTGTTGTCCATTGGCACGAGTATAGTGGGATCCTGGTGAGTGGCTATGGAGGGACCCCTTCTCTTCTGCAGACCGCCCAGGAGTCCCCTTCTTTCAGTACACTGTTCGGCTTGGACGTCATATACTTGCAGCACAGAGAGAGGCCCGCCCCGCTGCAGCACGTCATTGGCAGGAGGAGGGCCTCACAGTCGAGTTCTTGGCAGCTTTTTGGCAGAGGCTGTGGGACTCCAGACAGCCGAGGCGCGTCACTTTGTTCTAGTGGCTGGTCGCACACAGAGCCACAGCAGTAGGGAGTTGGCTTGTGCATAGTGGTCTCTCGGCCGCATGTGCAGCCTGTGACCAGTTGGTGGAGAGTCAACGTCACTGTCTTTGGGACTGTCCCTCGGCCCAGCAGGTGTGGCTACGAGTTCTTGGACTGATGCCTGCCCTCTCCACAGCTCGACAGTACACTTGGGGGGCAGCGGCTTGGTCCACCCTCACGGGCCTGGCACTTCAGTTTGAGCTATCTTCCACCAGCAGAATGATAGTGATGCAGAGGGGGCGACCTACACTCCAGCCTGCTACAGATCTTACTCCAAAGGAGTGGTGCAGTGAGAGAGAGGAGTGTTGGGAGCTCATCAACGGCCTAGCTCTCTGGTTCATCTGGCGGGCCCGCTGTTTCCGCATCTTTGAGGCTCGCCCTGTGCCAACAGCAGAGACTGTTCGTGACTTTTGGCTAGAGCTGATCCATACTCTCAGAGGACAGCTTGAGGGACTACAGGGCAGCTCCAACCGCAAGCGGGAGCGCCGCGAGGCTTTCCTTCGACTCTGGCGCCCTGGGCCTTTCTTCACCATTGTCCAGGGGGTGCTCAGATGGCACTACTGTCCACCTGTGTGGCTCTTCCCTCCCCCCATCTCTTGATTTAGCCTCATTGTATATATGCTGTTTTTTCCATAGTTACATGGGACGGCGGGTCGGGGTCGGGAACGGGACGGCAAAAGTCAGGAAACGGGGACGGGGGTCGGGAACGGCAAAAAAAAAAGAGAGTTTTTTTGGCATTTTTTGACCTACACACATGCCACACACATAGAGCATCACTTTGACCATAAATTTACACTAAATAGACCAAAGAAGACGAGTCATATAGGCTGAAATGTGCTAATAAAACATCGATGATCGATCGATACAAAATGAGAAGTGCATGCCACAAGGGCTCAAGAGTCAAAAAGCCTAAAGGACTTAGGACAAGCCTGAGGCCTCAAGGATAACAAAAAGTACAAAGGGCTATGTAGTAGGTAGAGTCGTCGACTCGAGAGTCTAGACTCGAGAGTGGAGTGATCAATGATCATCAAACTCAAGAAGTGCTTGCCTGCTAAATCTCCACATCGTCGTCGTAGTCGAGGTCGTCAGCAACATATGAGGGCTCCGGCTCGGGAGGCTCGCATTGAGGCTCGAAATCCTCCTCTAGCTCCTCCAAAAGAGTATCGGCCATAGATGGATTCTCTTGTGCCATCTCCCACTCAGTGAAAGGATCTGCCTTGTGTGTGACGCTCTTGGCAAGCATGCGCAAGTTAGCGCTCACAAACACCAAATCATTGGCCCTCTGAACCCCAAGGTGATTCCTCTTCTTAGAGGCAATGTGGTTGTACACACTCCATAGTTGCTCCAAGCAACTAGTGGTACATGCTTGGCTAAGGACACGAACAGCCAAGCGCTGCAAATGTGGGCCATCTCCTCCATAGTCCTCCCACCACAAAACCGAGCCAATCTTGTTGCGATCAAGCTGTGCATCTACACATCCATAGGAGCCCTTCTTTTGCCTGTAGTTGAGTAGCTCGTCTCTAATCTTGCGCCTAATGTCACTGCTAGGCTCAAGGCGCTCCAATGCAAGCCGCCATCCTTTGCTCACCTCCTTGTCGGTCTCTTGACGCCTTCCTTGAAACTCAGGGTCAAGCACATAAGCTGCCGCATGAAGTGGAGAGTAGTATCCATTCCACCTCGACTCACACAAGCCATGAATCTCCGCATATTGAACAGGGTCAGGCACAAGCTTCTCAAGTGCCTCTATCATCCGATCCATGGCTTCGTAGACTTTGCCAATGCATGGCTGCAAGCCATCCACCACTCAAAGTAGGTGTAGAATAGGCTTGACCATGGCGTCAAGAGTCTTCACCTCCTCCCACCAAGCGGCGTCGTCGGCCCATTCTCGACATTTCAATCCTACTGCTGATGTAGACTCCGGCATGGCCTGGAACTCATCACTGAGAAAGAGGCCCCTTAAGGCTCCGCCACATGTAGACAAGCGGCCTAGCATAAGCCAATTGAATGCAAATCTTGTCTCTGAATATTTGAGCAAAGACAAGTGGCTCCTCTTTGAGAATTCATGGCGCACTTTTTGATGGTTGAGCACAAAGGAGACAATTTGAGAGGCGTCACCAATGGTGGGTGAAATCCATGACAAGTTCTCTATGTCCTTGAGGAGGTTATTGAGGCAATGCGCCATGCAAAATGTGACATGGATGCTGGGATACATGCCCTCAATGATAGCTCCGGCTGCCCTTTTTTGACGCCTCTCCATCTGCAACCATACAAAGGACATTCTCCGGGCCGGTGATCTCTATGGTGCTTGTCCACTCCGCAGCAAGCATCTCGGCGGCCTTGCCACTATCAGATGCATCATGTGACTCCACAAAGTACATCTCCCCCCGAGAGTAGGCCACCACCCCGTGGATGGACCGCTTGCGGGTGTCGCTCCATCCATCTACAAGAAGAGAGACGCCATTGGTCTCCCACAAATCCTTTGTTGCTTGGGCCGCTTGCTCCACGGCAAGCTTCTCTTTGTCAAGGAGGGTGGTGCGAAGCCTCTCCGATGAAGGTGGCACATAAGAGGAGCCATATTCCCCTATTTTCGTAACCATGGTTCGAAAGTATGGAGACCTATCCACACAAAATAGAGCATGTTGCGTTAGTATGGAGAGTCGAGAAATTATAACCCATTATGAATACAAAATGGAAGATTGCAATGTGTATATGCCAAGGGAAACTCACCGCGAAGCATGGAAGGCAATGTGGTCGTGGAAGAAGAATCGGGCAACCGACCTATCCACCTCTTCCTTCAATTTAGGATTCCAATTTTCGTTGAGAGTGGTTTGGCGATGCGGACGGGAAGAGGACGGTGTAGATCCATGGCTCTTGAAGGTTCGAGAGATGTCGTCAAGGTTGGCTTCCCTTTGCTCTCGCGGTGTCGCCGTGGCGGAGGGATCAACGGCAACAAAACGGCCCCTCTTGGCCGCTTCCGCAACCTCATACACCGTGAGTTTCTCAAGAAGATCCAACCTCTTCTCGGGAGCTACATGAGGGCAAAACTTCACCTCGTGACCGGGTTCATGAAGAAGATGGGCTCGCACTTTGTTTGAACCACCCGATCTCTTGTATGGACATAGCTTGCACGTCCATGGTCTTGCACCGCCACCTTTGCCACGCGAGCTAAAGTCGACTTCATCCCACCACGACCACGTTTGCACGGCGGGCCTCCTTCGAGAAGAAGGAGCTTGAGAAGTGGAGTTGGCTTGAGATGACATGATGGTGGAGAGACTCGAGAGAGTAGAGCTTAGAAGTTAGAAGGATTAGAGGAGAGCTTGTGTGGAGAGAGAGTAAAGGAGAGCTTCAAAGTGGGTAGAAGAGGGAGAGGAGAGCTTCAAAGTTCAAACTTGAGCCTTGAGCTTGAGGGAAATGGAATGAGCTTGAGCCTTGAGCTTGAGCCTTGAGCTTGAGGGAAATGGAATGAGCATTGAGCATTGAGACTATGAGTATTAAGAGGCCCAAGGGAGCCTTTTATAGCCTCCCAAGGGCCAAGGCTTAAAAAATATGGTAGTTGGGGCTGCACAGAGCCGTTGCAAACGGTCAAAAACGGCCATTTTTTTGAATCCGACCCCTGCCGTCCCCGTCCGGTCCGTCCCCCCTGCGACCCGCCCGTCCGGCCCGTTTTCTGTCCGTCCCTCGGCGTTCCCAGCCGTTACCGGCCCGGTTACGGCCGTCCCCCGGCCCTAGGGCCCGTCCCCCCCCCGTCCCCTGTAACTATGGTTTTTTCATTGGGAGAGTCTCCCCATCATGCTTGTTGTAGCCCTCTCCTGCAGAGGTGGATGTAGCCCTATGGGCAGTTTTCATTAACTAATAGAAGGATCTTTTTCTCGAAAAAAAAAAAAAAACATTTACTTCTCTATTGTGTACATAGTACCTTTTAATGTGATTAATGATTAGTGATGAATGACATCTCTAGTCTATAATCCCTAGATTACTAACACGCACGACACCTGATCTGTTGCGCGACGTCTTGCCACAGCATGACTTACTGTCCTCGCAATTCTGCCCCTAACCCTCGCCGCTGTTCCAGCTTGCCGACAACGATGCTGATGTTCAGCGCTGCTTGCAGTGCTCAGTTGCCGCTTTAGGGGTCACGGCCTTGCCCTCACCCCTAGGTGTGATGCTTCTCTTGCTGCTGCCACTGTTGGTGCTCTTTGCTTATGCCTTCTTCAAACCACGCCCCCCCTTTTTTTTTGCTACTGTTTTTTATTGGTGGCATCGTTATTATATTGCCCAGTATCTTCTGCAGATCCAATTTGGAGCAAAAGCTCCTATCATTATAAGGAGTTGAGCTCGGGCGGCGACGGAGTAAACTAATCATTGCTCTAGCCATCCCAACTGGAGCTGCTCGGTGTTCCAAATTTGAAGCCTTATGTATATTAAAAAACTGCGTCTGTCTTGCCCCTTCACATCTGGTCGAGCTCTTCATGTTCTGCCTCGCCTTTGTTTGATGCTCGCCTTTAGCTGGCGCCTCCTGCCTGCGCCCCTTTCCTTGACGGCACACAGCCCCTTTCAGCTCGCATCTTGAGAGACTCTATATAATTCACGATTTTTTCGAAATCGTGCAGACATACTTGGTTGTTTGTTTTTGCTTAGTTGGTCGACTTCTCCGTACTTCAGGGTTGGGTCCATGTGTGGCTGTCTGTGGGTGTGTGCGTGAGTGTGAGTGCTTCATGTGATGATGTGAGGTTGTTCTCTCCTTGTCTTTTGTTTGCTTCTGCTTCCGGGGTGGGCGTGTGTGTGAGTATGATCGTAGTTATGGGTGTGTACATGAGTGCCTGGATGCATCCTGTTTTTTCTCTTCTTTTTGTTTTCCCTATTTCTTTGCTGCCCCCGATTTGCTGGTGATTGCCCTGCGAGCTTTTGACACCAACTTCATTGGACTCTTTTTCGGTGGTGCTTTTTACTGGCCACCTAGCAGTTGACTCGATGTTTGTAACCAACAGGCACCATGTGCCAACTAAAAGAACAGAACTAGAACAGAATTTAGCACTTCAAATACAACTGGAGGGGGAGAGAGAGAGAGAGAGAGAGAGAGAGAGAGAGAGAGAATCCACACCGTAGACACGGAGTGACGAAGTTCCACTCCCAAATGCACTGGTCTCAAAACTCTGGTGCCCCTTTTGGTCTTTCTATTATCTTGCTCTGACAAAGGTACAACTATCAGGGGGAGAGCCTGCTCTGCAATGTGCAAACGCTAGATCTGCTAGAGGGCTCCCCCAAGGCACTTATTTAAAGGCAAGCCCTGAAAAGCATCAGATACAAAAGCTTGCATTGAAAAGCACCTAGAGCTTGTGAGTGGGCTCATTCTGCCCATCCATAATTTGTCTATCATAGATCTCTCCCTAATCCTTGTTGTGCACAGTATTGATGACCATGTTCCAATGCACAATTGAACTACATGGAGAAAACTCAACATCACCTTCTGTTGGTTAAATAGAGAGGAGAATGTCAATGCTACAAGACAACATCCCTCAATATGTAAGGACGGGTCTACAAGAGATGTAGGAAGTGCCTGGAATGAACAGCATTTCCGAATGAGTAAGAGTTAACTTTGCCAAAGCACGCTCCAAGAGGGGTCCTCATATTCACCAACACTCAAAAAACACGGAGCAACTCAATGCTGAACAGGTATGGCTTCAAAGGGTTGACAATTACATCTAAAGATTCGAACAAAACATATGAGAACTCTTAACAAAATAGAGAGGCAATGTCCACAAAATGTGCAGAAAGAATAGAAAATCCAAGACTTTCTGATGCCCTAGCATCCAAAAATCTAAGATTTTGACCATGGCATGATGCACTTCAAATTGAGTGTACAATAGACAAAAAAACGCACCTTTTCTAAATCATGTTTGAGAGGATCACAGAAATTTGAATTGTACTTGATCGAATATCTCAAGCTCTCAAAGGGATTGTAAAAAGTGTTGTCAATGACGTCAAGGAATAAAAGTCTCTGATTTGAGGCATTGATATACTGATAATGGAAATACCCTGCTCACAAGAAAAAGCATCACCTCACCTTTGACATTGTCATGTAGATAAATTATGTCTGATCTGAAAGATGGCTTCTCTAAAATGTAATGCTCTAGCTGCCTTCATACAACAAGTTTGCAAGCAAACTGCTCCTATGACCCGAAATGACTTACTTATTTTGTCCTTAATTTGGTCTGGTGTAAGCAATTTCAATTTGCTCTCCACCTGCTCATTTACGTTTCTAAATACTTGTTCATGCCAGCGGTGATGTAGGCTCATCCTCTTGTTAGCGAGCATGTGATCATGTTTCGCAACCAGCTCATTCATCTCTTTCATAATCCCCTCATCTCCAATAATGCCCGTAATGTAAGAGCTGAACATGTTTCTAAAGTGAGCTTCTTTCTTCATGGCTAAAATCTCATTATGCCTTTTGATAGCCTAGGAGATCGTAATATTCAACTCAGTGTGTGAACAACTTAAGATGAGGATTGAGATTCAAATACTGAATTACGAAACTGCAAGCAGGCTGTGGGAATTGGCATACACTGTCCAAAATGCAAACAACTTAACCTGCATTTCTTCTTTGGACAAATTAAGGAAATTGCTTTCACGCTGGCACCTAGCGATGAGGCCAAGCTGTTCACATAACCATCTCCTCCTTTTTTTGGAGCTGGACAAGGAAGGTTTCTGCTATGAGTAAAGTACAACAAGCAACAGGAGACCCAAAAAGAGGTCATAAATTTCTGTAACAAAACAAAAATTCACAGCAGATCTTCAGATGGCAAACTTGCAAAGGATACTTTAGCCAGTCCTTGAAGCTTATACAAGCGAATCAGTCCTTGACTATCAACATCGTCAATTTGTTGCAATGCACATATATCTGCTTCATTGCTGTTGGGAGGAGCCTGCATGCGTGCCATGGCTTCAGAATTGAGGAGCGGATGATCATTGAGAGAGGGGGCCGTAAGTTGTACAGAGGATCCTTCATCGGCAATGTGGGTGGTATCCATACTGAAATACGCCTACCAGGGCATCATCATCCTCTTCTCTTTCGTTCTGTGTTTACAACCCGCCACTTCTACCCTAGTCCCAGCGCGCCTCAACATGATCGTCAAAAGTTTACTTGAATCGTTTTTCTATGAGCCAGTTCGGTCTGGACGATTTTCGAAAAGTGCTGAAAATGGGAAATGTGCAGGCGATGATTTTGTAAAATTGAAAGGAGGGGTAGCAAGTGGCGGCGAAGCAAAGTTTTGGCACGTGGTTATCTCTCTCTCTCTCTCTCTCTCTCTCTCTCTCTCTCTCTCTCGCGGGCGGTGGCTTGCCGACCTCTCCCTCTTATGTACACTAGTACAACGGCGCCACCTTCGACGGCGGCCCCGCCTCCAACGATGCTATGTGAATTTTTTTAGCATAGCCATGCCAAAACTATTTATGTAAACATTGTGTGTGTGTGTGTGTGTGTGTGTGTGTGAGAGAGAGAGAGAGAGAGAGAGAGAGAGCACCATACCCGTTAAGAAAACTGCATGTGGAGTAATGTAAGCTTTAAAAGCAATAAGGGAGCAATAAGCTTCAGAGTCTTGGTCATAGAAGAGTGCAATGTGAATTTGTGTGTGTGTGTGTGTGTGTGCGTGCACGCTACACCTCCACCGTGTTGGCACCACTCCCTGCAATGCATCACATGAAACCACTCTGTGTTTGTGTGTGTGTGTGAGTGTGTGAGAGAGAGAGAGAGAGAGATCAAAACCAAGTCTATTAATTATTGAAATCGCTAAAGTAATCTATCATTGAACTTTGGAATTCAAAAAAATAACAAGTGATAAAATCACAAGGCCCTCCCTTGAGAAGAGAAGGGGACCATTGCAATCTTTAAAAAATAAAAAAAGGAACAAACGTTACAAAAATTGCAATAACAATGGCTTTATTGCCAAGTTTGGGCTAATTAAATCTCAAAAATACCTTTACATCTCAAAATCAAGAAATTAACATTTCAAAAATGCATTTACATCTCAAAATTGGAATATTTTCATCTCTAAAGAGTAGGAAGGCATGTTATGTGAATGTGGGAGACGAAAAGCGACGAAGAGAGTGACCTAGCAGGAAAAAAAAGAGTAGGAAGGGATAGTGGTAGTTGTTAGAGGGGTTGGCACGTGAAGAGCACTACAAATTTTGTTATTTATCTTTGAAAACTAAAAAACTTCAAAATTTAAAGAATTACTCTAAAGTTTCTCATACATAGATACATAGGTTACATAAATTTTTGGAAAAAAGTTAGCATATTAAATAGGCAAACTGCTTTATTCTTTCCCTTCACTTTCTCTCACCAACTTTGCCCTCACTCCCACTTGCAATCTCTATCTAACGGTTCTCTGTCCCTTTTGCCATGCCTTCTCTCTCTCTCTCTCTCTCTCTCTCTCTCTCTCTCTCTCTCTCTCTCTCTCTCTCTCTCGCTTACGTTTGTCCACCACTGTCGACGAGCTCCGTTGACGCCGCCGACAGTCAACGACCACCACTCGGGCCGCCTCTCTCTCTCTCTCTCTCTCTCTCTCTCTCTCTCTCTCTCTCTCTCTCTCTCTCTCTCTCTCTCTCTCTCTCTCTCGGTGGGGCGAAGATTGTGTATGGCACTGCAGTCAGAGTAGCAATAGTTTGAGACATATCCATTGAGCTGGCTAGAATCCCAGCAAGAAAGAGGGAATCTCCACACTTGCACAACAGGAGGTTGCCATAGAATCAAGAACGACCAGGCACCATCGTCACTTATCCCTTCCAAACTGCATGTATATGTATGTGCTCCCACCGTCTCTCCTGCTACTCCGGACATCCTGCCCACTGGTATTGCATAGCGCCACTAATTAATATCCAACCACTGGAGGCAGCTGACGTCCTCACTGAAGATGCTAAATGTAGCAGCCTTTTTAGCGGCAGTGAAGCTAGCTTTTTCTTTAGCTTTAAGAGCAGTACTGCTCCTTGCTGGAACATGGTTTTTGGTTGCAGTTACGGTAGTACAGAGGGGTGGTTTGTCCTGTACAATCACTGGCTTGTCGTTATTGAGGAGAGCGCCGATAGCGGGGCCGTCCGACCGGGGGCTAATTCCGTTGACGGCAGTGGCTGAGGGGGGGAGCAGGGGGCCGATGGCGTAAGTGCGGACGGGGAAGTTGGCGACAAGGGCGTGAAGGCAGTCGGGCTCTAGCTCAGAGAAAGTATTGAGGAGGACAGCGGCCGCCCATAGCATGGGTTGTAGCTGGCGGGATAAGAAATGATAGATGAAATCAACAGGGTCGCTTCTCACGATAATGGGCAGGTCGTTGAGATCCATTGGTGGCAGGCCCGGGATGCAGGAAACCATTTCAGTATTATTGTCCTCAAATACAGCGTTGGCAGCTGCAGGTTATATATGACAATTTTAATCAGAATTAATTATGCAGAATATACCCAGTGTAATAAAATCTTGCTTTACCTTTCAAGGTTGGCATTCCTTGAGAGATCAGCCCATACATATGCCAGATCACATGATAGACATCCGCAGAGGACGTCCAGAAGGCCACCCGTGGGACGCCCGCCACACACACATGCGCTCACACACACTTTCAACATGGTGTCATCTCCTTCCCCATCGCTGGGTGCTATTCCTTCTCACTGTTGCCCCATCGCCCTCATAGTTCTCTTCAAATCCCTCACAAAGCAGGGCAGCTCTACCTGGCCCAACCTAGTCCAGCTGTACGTGATGCAGCAACAAGGCACTATCACGCAGGGCAGTACGCAGACTGAGATATAGGGAGAGACTCTCTCTCTCTCTCTCTCTCTCTCTCTCTCTCTCTCTCTCTCTCTCTCTCTCTCTCTATCTCTCTCCTCACTGGCGGCTAAGAACGACTTGACTCTCTCTCTCTCTCTATCTCTGATCAGGTGCAAGGACGACGATGTGGAGGGATCTCGAGCAGAAGAGGGAAGCAAAGACAAGGTGGAGGGATCTTGAGCAGAAGAGGGAAGCTCTGTTTGTTGTGGACATTTATCCTCGTTTTCTTCTGATCAACCAACTCTGCAGAAGCCATGTTTTCATTGAGTCGGGAGCTTGTCTTCCTCATTTTGCAGTTCCTGGATGAGGAGAAGTAGAAGGAGACAGTCCACAATAGGCAGTGAGAAAACAGGGATGGCGAAGCTAAGCTCGAGCGTGTACTCAACACAGGAGGTGTGATGCAGTATTTAGTGAGTTAAAACTCCACGCAGGAAGACGATGAGGCCGGGGAGGGATGCAGAGGTTTGGGCGTGATGGAAGCTTCTCACTTCAATGCTGAATGAAATCAACTTTTTGAATTTGCACTCATTATCCCAAATGGCTTTATTAAATACTCAATTCTTTTTAGGGCTCTCCCCTCGTGACTCCAAGGCCCCAACCAGTCAAAAAACTGTTTATTTTAAAAATAAAACTATGCATTATAAATCAAATGAGTCCAAAATCCTTTTCACTTCATATTTCAAAACTCAAGACATGATCATTACATTTATAAACTCTTCATTTAAATGAGTGCCCACTATCTTATTTCAACCAATAAGCATTTTTGGCCCACGAAAAAATGCTTGAAAATAGAACTCAACTTTTTCTATATTTTAGTAAGCAAAAAGAGAAGTGATCTCTATAGCCTTTGCCCTTTGGGCAGGCCAAAAAAAGTCACATGAAGCTAAAAGGCAATGTAGCGCTTTTAAGGGCGCGTTCGCACGGCTGGGGTAGAACCCCAACTGCTCATAAGCAGATTTGACGCGTAGTTATTAATTGCCAACACACATGAACTCTTCACGAACCGGGAGGCGGGGGTAGAAGTCAGGGTTTGTCCACTCTATCGATTTCGGTAGAGTTGGGTCTTGGGGAGCTTCGTTTGCTGACGTGTGCAAGCGGAGATGGAACGATGCCTGTGCGAAACCTCTCTCTCTCTCTCTCTCTCTCAATGGTGAGCTCAACTTCCAGGTGCTATGTTGCAAAGACGCTCAAACCTTAGCGCAACGTTTCATCATAGCCCACCTCTCTCTCTCTCTCTCTCTCTCTCTCTCTCTCTCTCTCAATGGTGAGCTCAGCTTCCAGGTGCTATGTCACAGAGATGCTCAAACCTTAGCGCAATGTTTCATCACAGCCCCTCTCTCTCTCTCTCTCTCTCTCTCTCTCTCTCTTTTTACAAAGAAAACACTAATAGTTCACCCAATCAGCCTAAATTGTTACCAAAAATTGTAAAACGGTACTTTGATGCTAGTTATGTCACGTATATGGCGAAAAGATGCTCCTAATAAATCAATGTATACTCCACATGCTATAGTTAAAGATGGAAACATGCTACCTTCAAGCTCCTCCATTCCTTCTTGCATCATTATTGTATATATCTATCTAAACCTATTTGTCAAAACTAGAAAAAGCCACTCTGAAAGCGCTCGTTGTATAATTGCCAATGACCATACCTATCTACATCCACATTTCTTAAAGTCGGCGTCTTGTCATAATGGAACATTTCATTAGGTAACCTTGCTTCGGCTTCCTCTTTGGCCCTCCTTGTCAAATTCAGGCATTTTGTAATGTCGAGGCACTCCAAGTTACTGCAACCATCAAGCAAAGAAAACAGATCTTGGTTCGAGATCTTTGAATGCCTTAGCTCCAAGTGCTTCAAGTTTGTCATCAATGCAGAGATCACTTGAGCTACTGTGTTTGCATTTGCTGGCAAAGACGTTCTGGAGTACTCTAGCGGTAACCGACTTTTTCTCGCAGGATTATTGCCGATTAACCTGTTTCTTTTCAAAATTGTCAAGGACTTGCAATTTTGACCTACTTGCAGCTCCATTAATGAAGTGACTTTGGCCTTCACTAACGTCAAGGTGCTCAATCTGAGGGCAAGACTTTGCAAGCTGACAAATAGATAGATCTACGACCCCGTGAGAAGATGAAACTAATATGAGTCCAGTCGATAGACTACATGAGGCAAGGTAGGAGAGAGCCAAATTGGAGAAGTGCTTGGTTGAGAGCTTGAGCAGAGAGCCTCCACTAACAGCAAGATGAGCCTATAGTCTACTTTAGCCTCGAAGACCGGCTGGTGGTCTCAAAGCAATTGCAAAAGCTCGGCTCCATGATGTGAACACGCTCCCAGCGACCCGGATCCAGCGAAGCTGCCCGCCATAATCTCTCTCTCTCTCTCTCTCTCTCCTGCCCTCAGCCCGGGACCTGGTCTGCAGCAACAACGGCCATAAAACCTCCAGCCGAAAAACCTGTGAAAGCAGGTACTTGGTTTACAGCATGCAGGAACGGCGTGCACATGCTCTGCCTTCTCAACTCAAAAAAAAAAAGAGGCGTGGCATGCACATTCATGGGTAGTCGCCGCCAACCATGGGACTCTCCAGCCTCCCCGGCACCTAGTCTGCAGCAACAACGGCCATAAAACCTCCAGCCGAAAAACCTGTGAAAGCAGGTACCTGGTTTACAGCATGCAGGAACGGCGTGCGCATGCTCCGCCTTCTCAACTATATAAAAAAAAAGAGGCGTGGCATGCACATTCATGGGCAGTCCCGCCAGCCATGGGACTCTCCAGCCTCCAGCCTAGCACTTGGTCTGCAGCAAAAACGGCCATAAAACCTCCAGCCGAAAAACCTGTGAAAGCAGGTACTTGATTTACAGCATGCAGGAACGGCGTGCGCATGCTCCGCCTTCTCAACTCTAAAAAAAAGAGGCATGGCATGCACATTCATGGGCAGTCGCCGCCAGCCATGGGACTCTCCAGCCTCCAACTGCTCACAGGCATGTGGGGGGGGGGGGGGGGGGGGAGAGAGAGAGAGAGAGAGAGAGAGAGAGAGAAATTGCTTATGCACGGTATTGTTGGAGTAGGGACATGCCGAGAGGGTTGAGGGTTGACAGGTTGGGAATCGCCAAGAATGTGCTCATGGGCATGCGCAGAGAGAGAGAGAGAGAGGGCGGGCTGATGCTGGTATTTTGCACCTCAGAGCTGCACAAATTACGCCCTCAACTCGACTCCCCCTCACTGCATTTGCAAGCAAGCTCGTGCGTATAAAACCTCTCCCAGCCTTTCCTCATAGCTTCACTCAAGACATTTGCTTCATCACCTGAGTTTGATGTTCTTGTCACTTTTTCCAATTCTACTGCTCTACTTCCAGTTGCACCTCTGCGCACACTCATAGTTGAAGAGGTTCTCCTAGATCTCTCTCCATGTAAGCCTTCCTTGTGTAAGCCCAACAATGTCCATGTGTGGGAATGGGATCGGGAACTTCAGTAAGCACCAAGCATGGCAGACCTAGAGTGTGAGGGGGAGAGAACCGTTGGCTATACCTAAGCCTTTGACAGACATCGGGACTCCGAAGGGATCCATTGAGGCCATTAAGGCTGATGGGCACACCTAGGCGACCTGGTTGAGATGGGCAGCCAATGCTCAAAGCACACAGGCAGAGCTGCTCGTATACCTACCCTGCAGTATCCACCCCTCAGGACTAAATAACACATAGTATTAATGAGGGGGGGTGGGGGTGGGTAAGGGGATCGAGGGCAGAGAAGTGTGCGCACGAAAATCGGAGAGGTTGTAGTCGTAGATGGGCACTTAAAAACTAAACCCGGCCACAGATTAAACCCGGGCAACGCCTATGTTTTAAATATAAAACCCCAAAAACCTGGGCCATGGGTACAACATGTGCACGCGGGTGGGATGGTTACCCCATGCGTCACAATCTGGGCGACGAGGCCCTGGGTTCAAATCGAGTCGCTGCCCGGGTTATTTTTCGCGTTGACTTGCTGTGCGTCCGGGTTTAATCTGCCTCGGGCTCCCCGCATCCACTTCCGCGCCGTCGATCCCCTTACCCCCCCCCCCCCCTTTAATGCTATGTGTCACTTAGTGTCGTGTCCACCGCTCCAATGCTTGGCTTTTAAAAGAAAATAAATTGAAGTAGTGAATGTGGGGTCGCAATCAGACGACGGTAGCTGGCAAGGCCTTGTGAGGGGATTGTTTGTCTCTTCGTGCACTCTCTCACTCTCTCTCTCTCTCTCTCTCACACACACACACACAGAGTTGCATGAAGAGTCGAAGACTCTCACATGAACTGCCAATGGCTACAGAGCACACCGCGTGAGGGGAAGCCGAATGAAGGAGTGATTGTCACGTTTTCAAGGGAGGGGCCTGAATCCCTCCCCCTTTTATTGTAGTATAGATACCTATGCTCGCCCGTCCTCTCGCTCAAGCTCCTGCATGGACACGAAGGGAGGCAAGGGTGCAAGCAACGGGTGGAGCATGCAAGGACACGAAGGGCGGCAAGGGTGCAAGCAACGGGTGGAGCATGCAAGGGCACGAAGGGCGGCAAGGGTGCAAGCAACTGGTGGAGCATGCAAGGACACGACATGAGGCAAGGGTGCAGGCAACAATGGGGTGGGGTGCTCTCTCTCTCTCTCTCTCTCTCTCTCTCTCTCTCTCTCTCACACACACACACACACACACACACACACACATACACACACATCTTTAGAGCGGACATTGGGCAGCCGGAGGAGCAGCTACCACAGCAAAGCTCACATTCTCCGCACACTAGAGGCATGCTAATCGATCGAGCGACCGAGCTAGGAAGATCGAGACGCCCATGCGGTGGAGGCTGCATCAAAGGATTCGGAGAATGCCCATGAGTGCAGAGGACTACACAGCATCAACGGAGGCTACATCAGATGATTTGGATCACTTTGGCCCGACATGCACCACGTGCGGCTACTGACCATGGAGGAGATTGATGAGATCCGCCAACGACTGAAGATGGATCTCCTGTGATTTAGCTCTTTTGAGGATTGTACACCTTGCTCATCTTGTACCAACCTTTGTACCACGTGCGGCTACTGACCATGGAGGAGATTGATGAGATCCGCCAACGACTGAAGATGGATCTCCTGTGATTTAGCTCTTTTGAGGATTGTACACCTTGCTCATCTTGTACCAACCTTTGTATCAGCTCCCACATTGTGTTGTATTAGCCCTCA
Source organism: Adiantum capillus-veneris (assembly GCF_014529385.1). Lineage (NCBI taxonomy): Eukaryota > Viridiplantae > Streptophyta > Polypodiopsida > Polypodiales > Pteridaceae > Adiantum > Adiantum capillus-veneris. Next base: position 6,747,448 of record NC_140949.1, read on the forward strand.
TTCACTACTTTCACCCCCCTACTCATATCCTACATCGTTCAAGCTAGCTGCTTAGTTCACATCTAGCAACTTAGGATTCTATAATACCCCTTTTTCTAGTACCTTTTTTATTTTGGTACTTAGACATTGTATCAGATTCATCGGGTTGTAACTTTTTGGTCTCATAGGTCATTTTGGCCTTTTGAAGATGTTAATATAACATATCACTTCTCTCTCTCCGCTGCAGGCATGGATGGTTACCAATCGTCGACATGACGCAAAGGGAGGGTGGGTGCAAGGGGAAGTAGAGGGGTGGTGGATACAAGGCACCACTAAGGAGCAGAGCAAGGGAGGGCGACAACAAGCAGAAGATGTAGGAGGAAACAGGGAGGGTGTATGTCGAAGGAGTTTCCAATGGAATACCTTTCAAATTTTTAAAGGTACATTTTAATTTCCTTCCTCTTTAATCTACTCTCTCTCACTCTCTCTCTCTCTCTCTCTCTCTCTCTCTCTCTCTCCGGGGCTTGAAAGGTCGTGCCATCGTCTATCTCAAGACGCCTTATTTAAATTCAAACATCTAGCTAGGTTTCAAGCAAAATTTAGGAGTAACAAAGTGAAGGCTCGCTTGGAACTCTAAGAGCCAAGTCCCCCTATGATATGTCCCCCTATGATATTGTATAAGTGGTATGAAGGTGTAAAGAAGATTGCATGTGTTCTCACCATTAGGAGTCATGTGGAGGAAAAGGCAAATGTTTTTTGCTTACTTGCCAAAACAATGTAAAAAGGCATTTCTCATCCGTTAGTTTCCTTCCGACCCTCTTAATACAAACCAATTCGTAATATTAAGAGCATTGCGATTTTATTGGAAGGTTGTCTCCTTCGTACCACTAAACTCACAAATAACACTTCTTCGGATAATTAAACTAATCTCACTAATACCACTCATGCATAAGGGACAGGCTTTAAAATGGCTTGCCTTTTACATTGAAAAAGGTAAAAAATTAAATTGTAACAAATTAAAATGGGTTGCCTTTCACATTAAGCAAGCAAAAGAATAAAATGCTATAAATATGAATTCAAGTAAACTTTGTTCTCTCACTCTCTTACACACACCCACACAAAAGGAAACACACAATCCATGACCAAATGAAATGGAAGAGAAGTAAATTTTTTAAACACTTAATCTCAAAAGAAATTGAATAAGATTGTAGAAAAATGTCTTCCTTGTTTTCTTTTCAAAAGATAATCAAATCATATGCCACCATTTAAATCTAATTATTAATTTGAGCCTATTTTGATTTTGTCCATCCTTGCAAGTGATTGATTTGGCACGCTTCAAAAATCATCGTGTGATGGCGTGGTTTGGCATCATCATAAAATTTGGAATAGCTAGATTTGTATTAGCTTGGTTGTTCTTCTTGTGGTTAGTGATTTAACTATTGTGTGGATGGCTGAATTGTAGATTGAAGCTAAAAAAGATTGCCTGAGCAGGCTCACTTTTTTTAATAGTTGATATCATGGGTGCCACCCAATAATTTAGTTTATAAATAGTCTACCTTTGAATAAGGTAGTTAGAAATAATGCTCGTGAGAAAGTACCTCTTGTAAATATGTGGATAAGAATGACATGTTTGTAAAGAGGTGCTTAAAATTGCCACAAGTTTATCATTTAATATCAAATATGGAGTTTGGAGTGAGTTTTTTTATTTTTGCCACTCCACCACCTAGAGGCCACCTACTTCCAGTGTTGCCCTCCCCCTCTGGCCAGTTACCCTGTCAACCACCACAACCTCCACCACTCCCTAACTCTGCTTTGTGCAACTCTTCTTTAAGATGCCCCTTGCCCTACTCCGTCGCTCTTTGCACACTCTTCTCTAAGATGCCCCCTCCCCTGTTCTCATTACCACTTCCTAACTTTGCTACGTGCCATCAGCCACCCTCCTAAGATGCTTTGATATGTCCCTCCATGCACTATCTATTTAGAGATTCCCCCTATCTTGCTCACGCAACCTCTCCATAACCCCACAATGCGTCATTGGTGACCGTCCTAAGATGCCGTGCTATCTTGCTCCATGCACACTCTCCTCTAAGAAATTTCCCTACCTTGCTCTTGCTAGTAGCCCTCCATAACTTTGCTCGTAAGATGCCCTACTTTATCAATCCATGCCCACACTCCTCTACGGCCTCATCTTCTCTTCGTGCCACCCCTCCCTAACTATGCTTCGTGTCATCAATCACCCGCCTAAAATGCCTTGAATCATTGCTCCATGAACACACTGCTCTAAGATTCTTCCCTATCCTAACTCTATCATCGATCACCCTCCAAAGATGCTTTTATTTATCACTCTATGCACACTCTGAGAATTCTCAGATGCCCCTACCTTGCTCTTGCTACCCCTCCCTAACTCCACTTTGTCCTCCTAAGATGCCTTGCTCTCACTACACCTCCCCAACTCTGCTCCTAAGATGCCATGCTCCATTGCTCAGTGCACACTCTCCTCTAAGCTTCCATGTTGTCTTTTTGCTACCCCTCCCTAACTCTGCTACGTAATGTCAACACCCTCCAAAGATTCCCTGCTTTGTTGCTCCATGCACAGTCACCTCTAAGAGGCCCCTTTCTCTCCTCTAGCTACTCATCCCTAACTTTGCTCGACCCTCCTGAGATCCCTCCTATGTTGGTGCGTGCACACTCTCCTCTAAGATGCCTCTGCCATGTTTTCTCTACACCTCCCTAACTTTGTGTTGGGATAAAGGGCCACGTGCCCATCCGCATCCTTATTGGGCGGTTGTATATTCGCACCCTTATCGGGTGGTTGTATAATCCTATATTATATCTATCAGAAAAACCTAAAGAGGTAGAACTCTTTTGTACCCACAAACACTGTGTCAAAGCTATCCTCTCCATCTCTAACTTATGTGCATGCATCTGAATCACTTCATTGTTGCGCCTGATTCTGCAGTACAGACAGTCTATTGTGTCTGAATTCGATATACTGTGTTCGAATTCTACAGACTGTTGAGTCTAAATCTGCAAATTGAACAGAGTTCTGAGTCTAAATCTGCATTTTGAGTTTCACTTGATCCTTACAAACTGTTATCAGAGCTGTGGTTACACAAGCTGGTATGGTGAGCGTGGATCAACATCAGAACTGTGTTTTGACAGCAAAGTTTTGGTTCGACATCAAAGTGTGCAGACATTGTTTGTCACTGCAGCACTGTGCAAAATTCAGCGGAAGGTCATCTTGGTCTTCAAGGTGGAGAGAAAACATGTGGAGAGAGAGAGAGAGTGTGCTTATGAGCTTCGAGCTCTCAGATCTGTCTTGGTAACTCAGTTTTGAGTTAGGCAACGAGCAAGGGTTTCCCAGAGTGTGCCAGAAGTGCAAAAACTCTAAATCCAAATTGATGAAGTTGAATACAAATCACTGTAGTTAAATGAGATTGCAAAAGTTAAATCATATTACTGGATAATCTAAATTACTGGATAATCATATTACTGGATAATCTAAATTCTACAGACTATTGAGTCTGAATCTATAGATTGGATAGACTTCTGAGTTTGAATCTGCAGTTTGAGTTTTGAGAGTGTGGCTCAAACCAGTCTGTGCACCGACCTTTTGCTTCTTTGTCAGTGGCTATTAGCGTTGGAGATTTTGATCAAGAGAGGCTTCAATTTTCTTTTTTTGGCTGAAGTCATGGCAAGCAACAGTGTGACAGCAACAACCTTTTGCACATCAAGAAGCTTGAGGGTCCACACAATTTTGCCATATGGTAGAAACAATGCTACAATTTCTTGGTGCAAAAGAAACAGTTGAAGCCTATCAAGACAAAGGGGGTACGACCAGCAAACATAGAGCAATCAGATTGGGAAGATCTAGATGAGCTTGCAGGATCTACAATAGAGCTTTCAGTTTTCAACACTTTGTTATTCAACATAGAGAAGTTGAATTTTGCCTATGCTATGTGGACTAGACTTGAGGAGTTGTATGCTCAGAAAAATGTTGCTAGTAAGGTTTACTGGTTGAAGAAGTTGATGGAACTTTGGATGAAGGAAGGTAGAACCATGACTGTACATCTTTATGAGTTCAACTTGGTTTTCATCCAGCTAATTTATCTGAATTTCAACATTGATGATGAATTCAAAGCCATTTTCCTACTAAGCACTTTACCTGAAAGTTGGGGTACATTCATGACAGCCATGAGCAACCAATCAGGATAGCCATGAGCAACTGCAATGCTATTTTCCTAGTATGCACCTTACCTGAAAGTTGGGATACATTCAGGACAACCATGAGCGACTCCAATGCTATGCCAATGTATTTTGATGTGGAGAGTTCTTTGCTAATGGAAGAGCTGACTAGAATGAAATTGTAGCTAATAAGTCTTCCAATGCATTGCATACCAGAGGTAGATCTCAATAAAGGGTGAGATCGAAACACAGAGGCATCAAAAAATCTCATGGGAAATATGTTGAGTGCCATCATTGTGGCAATAAAGGACACTTTAAGCATGATTGCTTTAAGTGGAAGAAAGAGAAAGGCAAGGGTAAAAAGTCTGATGATATGAGGTATGACAAAGAGGATGGTCAACCTGAAAAGAAGATCACGATCAAGATAGAGGAAATCAATGTAGTCAGTCATGTGGACAATGGAAATGATATTCTCTTTGCTTCTTCTTTTAGTGCACAATCTTTAATTGCTAATTTTGATGATGACATGCACACCTAGATTTTGGATTCAGGTGCTTCATTCCACGTGACACCACATCGAGAATGGTTCTCTAGCTATAGAGCTTGCAGACAGGGTGTTGTTCATTTGGGGGACAACCATGCATGTGATATTGAGGGAATCGGCAAGTGCAATTGAAATTTCAAATTTTACATTGCATCATGTGAGGCATGGACCTGAGCTCAAGAAGAGACTGATAAGCACATGGTAGCTAGATGCTGATGGCTATCACAGTACCTTTGGGGATATCAAGTGGAAAATCAGCAAGGGATCCAAGATCATTGCTAGAGGTCCTAAAAGTGACAATCTGTATCCACTTCATGCATCTAGTGTGCAAAACCATGTAGTTGCCATAACCGAGCAGCCAAGTGTTTCCTTGTGGCATGCTAGGTTGTGACACATTAGTCAAATCCGAATCAAGGTGATTTCTCGTTTGGGGTATTTACCATGTTTGACGTATGCTAATTTTGACCATTGTGATCATTGTATCTATGGCAAGCATGCTCAAATTCCCCACAAGATATCTCTTTCATTGAAAGCTTCTCTCTTGGAATTGGTAGATTCCGATGTATGTCAGATGTCATGACCATCTCTAGGGGGAAAGCAATACTTTGTTACCTTTGTGGATGATGCTACCCGCAAGGTGTGGGTATCTCCAATCCAACATATGGATGAGGCCTTGGATAAGTTCAAACAATTTGTGGCACTTGCTAAAAATCAGGTCATCATAGTAAGGTAAAGTGTGTGGGCTTTAACAATGGGGGTGAGTATGTGTCAAAGTCTTTCCGTGACTTCTGTGACAGTAATGGGATAAAGAGGGGGCTGACTGCATTTCATAATCCATCCCAAAGCGGGTGAATAGAACTATTCAAGAAAAAGTTTGATGCATGATGTCGCATGCTGCGTTATCCCGTGGTTTTTGGGCAGAGGCTGTTATGAAATCCGTACATTTATTAATCAAACGAAACATAGGTCTTTGGGTGGGGGAGTTCCCCGGGAAGCGTGGTTGGGCAAGCCACATACATACGCTCATTTGAGAGTGTTTGGTTGCAAAGCTTTTGTGCACATTCGAAAGGAAGACCGCAACAAGTCAGAGCCAAAGTCCTATAAGTGCGTATTCCTAGGATACGGTGACGATGGTGAAATGGGCTTTAGATTATGGGATCCCAAAAAAAGGATAATTATCCGCAGCCATAATGTAATCTTCTGAGAGGATCACATGCACAAACAACCTCAAAGGACTGAAAAAGTCAGAAGACTTGTTTTTCGAGAAGATATACCTTTTAGACAGCAGTGTATGCCCAATGGTCAGCAACAAATTACTAATGATGTTCCCAAAAGTGCAAGGAATGGTGATGAAAATGCTCAGCCAGAAATTGCCCATCATAGTCCACAGATAGAGCAACACAAATTAGGACAATCAAAACTGGCAGACTTGCATGTAGGACAATCAAACTTTGGACAACCTAAATCAGCAGGTCAATCTGACTTTGGTCAGTTTGAAATGTCAAGATAGCACGATGTAGGTTTGCAGGGTGGACAACAAGTTGGAAATATGGAGCCTTTGGTTCGAATGTCAACCCGACCATCAAGGCAGCCAGATAGATTTGTTCATGGTGCTGATTATGTCATGTTGACAGATTGTGGTGAATCGTCTTGCTTCAAGGAAGCATTGGCTAGTCCTGACAGCGAGAAATGGTATAGGGCCATGCTCTCAATGGAATCTCTGGAGAAGAACAATACTTGGGATTTGGTGCATTTGCCAAAAACACAGAAAGTTTTACCATGCAAATGGGTTTACAAAAAGAAATTCATTTCTAGTTCCTTGATAAAGTACAAGGCAAAGGGTACAAGGAGGAACACATAATTGATTTTGATGGGACCTTTCTCTCGTAGTTATGATGACTACTTTGTGGATTGTTTTGGGCTTGGTTGCATCAGGGGATTGGGAACTCATACAAATGGATGTAAAAATCGCATGTTTACATGGTGATTTGCATGAGGAAATCTATATGCAGCAACTTGAAGGTTTTGTCATAAAAGGGAAGGAAAATATGGTATGTACACTCAAAAGAAGTTTGTATGGGCTGAAACAGGCACCTCGAGAATGGTATAAAAAATTTGATACATTCCTACAATCTCAAGGGTTCAACCGGAGTCAGATTGATCACTGCTTGTACAACAAGAGGGCAACAGATGGCAATCTAATTGTCTTGGTTTTCTATGTGGATGATATTATGATTACGTGCCAGAATGTTCATGCATTGGACATGTTGAGGCAAAGCCTACACAATAGATTTGGTATGAAGGATCTCCATGAGGCCAATCATATTCTTAGAATGTGTATATTCAGGGACAGGTCAAAAGGTCTCCTTTATCTGTCGCAATAGGAAGATGTATCCAAGATTTTGGAGCGTTTCCATATGGATGGGGGGAAGCAATTGGTGTACCATTTCCTCTTATGTGAAACTTAGAGCAGTGGATAGCCCTATATATGATGATGAAAATGTTGAAATGGCCAAGATTCTGTATGCTTCAGTTGGTAGTTTGATGTATGCTATGGTGGCTACACGACTCGATATTGCATTTGTTGTGGGAGTGGTTAGCAAGTACATGGAAAATCTAAAAAAAAAAGCATTGGAAATCAGTGAAGGGCATTATGAGGTACCTCAAGGGCACAAAGGATCTACTTTGGCAAGCAGAAGGCATCTGTGGTGGCAGGCTTTACGAATGCAGACTATGCTAGTCATGCAGATTGCAGGAAGTCTAGTTCAGGGTATGTTGTTACGTTCACAAGGGGATTAGTGTCTTGGATATCTAGGCTACAAAAGTGTGTTGCATTGTCTACAACAGATGCAGAGTATGTTGCTGCTACAAAAGCATGCAAGGAGGCTTCATGGCTTTCACCCTTGGTGGAAGAGCTTGGCAGTTTAGAGATTTTGATTATCCATTGTGACAAAATCTTGTCTTTCATGCAAAGATGAAGCACATACATGTGAAATATCACTTTATCCAAGAAGAGTATTGATCTCGTCAAGGTACATATGGATAATAATCCTGCAGACCTACAAAAGCATGCAAGGAGGCTTCATGGCTTTCACCCTTGGTGGGAGAGCTTGGCATTTTAGAGATTCTAATTCTCCATTGTGACAAAATCTTTTCTTTCATGCAAAGATGAAGCACATACATGTGAAGTATCACTTTATCCAACAAGAGCATTGATCTCGTCAAGGTACATACGGATAATAATCCTGCAGACCTTCTCACGAAGGGTTTTCCGATTGAGAAGTTTGCTCATTGCCGGAAGATGATGGGCCTTATATAGATATAGGTGTTTTCAACTTTGTACATAGCTGATTCTTTTATCCACTTCAGGAACGTTGCCTTTAGGTGGGAGGTTGTTGGGATAAAGGGTCATGTGCCCATCCCCACCCTTATTGGGTGGTTGTATATTCGCACCCTTATTGGGAGGTTGTATAATCCTACACTATATCTATCAAAAAAACCAAAAGAGGTACAACTCTTTTGTACCCACAAACATTGTGTCAAAGCTATCCTCTCCATCTCTAACTTTTGTGCGTGCATGTGAATCATTTCATTTTTGCATCTAATTCTGCATTACAGTCAGGCTGTTGCGTCTGAATTCGACAGTCTGTTGTGTTTGAAGTCTGCAGACTGCTTAGTCTGAATCTGTAGATTGAATAGACTTTTGAGTATGAATTTTGAGCTTCACTCGATTGTTACACTTTTCTCCTGTCATGGTCACCCTCCTAAGATGCGATGTTATGTCGCTCTATGCACACTCTCCTCTAAGATGGCACATGTCATGCTCTTGCTACACCTTTCCACATGTTCTCATTCAATGTGCACATTGAGTACCAAGAGATATATGATATCTAATGAAACCCTTTTCTTTTCTTTCACTTGCTCTAACTCCATTGCTTCTCACTCTCTTTAGTGTTTATCTGCTACTTCATATTGCAAATCCTCATGACAACTACACTAGTTAATACATAATTTTTTTGAGTGGTGTTGTGAAACTCTCATTCAGAGACACAATCTAAGCATTTATCTTCTTTAAAGAAAATTTTGCAGGACCGTGATCTCATTACAACCATTATCTTCCAATTCACTGCCCCCCATTAGCAAGGAAACTTTTGCACAAAGTCTTGCAAACCCAAGGAAGACTTTCATAGGCACAAACGATATGGTAGCATGCAATCCATGAGCAAAGATTCGCTCTCTTCTCTAGTGAATGATAGAACCACAATGCATGTGTTTGGGGTATTCAGTGCGATCTTGCTCTCTTTGTTGTCCACTAGAAGAGTCTTTGATGGTTGGGTAATTAGCTTCACTACAAGTAGGTGTGTGTAAGCATTCATGAACAATGGTTGTTGGTTGTTTCCTCTTGCCGCCCTGTGTAAGTGTCTAGTGTATTGTTCTTAATCCAACACAAACTCAAATTTCAATTGCCCAAACCCCTCTTTCTCGTATTGCCCTGCCAATAATTCGACAACTACACAAAGTTTTGGTGTTGCATAGATGACCATTGTGCTACATGGAAATGTTCAAAAAGTACACTAAAAAAAAATCAAAACACATGGCCTAGCATGGTTGTTGGCAATAGTGCAATGTCCCACAAATTCACTAGGAGCCAAAGATTTAGAAGAACACCAATGACATCCAGTATAATCAAAAGATTCAAACACAAAAATGATGCAAAATATGTGTGACATCAAATGCGGCACCAAATGTTGCAAATAAGACAAAATAATGCAATATTGCCTGTACATTTTAACATATACTTAGAGCATGAAAAATGGTTATTTCTTATTTTATTATAGACTACTTGAGCAAAATAGAGTAGAATGGTGCTATCAAGGCATCATGGTCCCATCCTGGTTGGGTGGGGCGTGTGGGGTTTTGGCCCATGGTCATACTACAAGAGAGATGTCGGGATGGCATCAAGGAAAGGACCTAGAGCGATGGCATCTGTAAGGTTGTCTAGCAAGTCTGGTTGAATTGGTCAAGCCAAACATTTTTATCCCATTCCACTTGGTTTCACTTGGGAACACTCATTGCATGCATCACATGCAGAGGTTTTCCAAAAGGGAGGTAAGCAAATATCATGCCGGCAAACAATGCAGTTTGCCTACCCTTGATTGTCTGCTTATGCTTCAACTCATAGCTCTTGTGGGGAAGACAATTGCCTAGCCTTGCCAAGTTTGGTCACTAGCATGCTGTGAACGTATCCATGTGGAAGTACTCTACCATCCTTTATGCAAGATATAGCAACAATATTAATTAGCAAGATACATATTGCATAACCAACAATCCAAAATGAGTGGTAATCATGGAATTGAGGTGTGACCTTATTTAGCAAAAATCCATGCATTTGTTGCCTTTTCTAATGTCATCAAAGGTGAACTCAATGTTTGTTTGTAGATAAAGTGTACATTAGATGTCGCTAACAAATGTAGCTAAATCCAATTCCAAGATGACAAAGGCCTTAAACTCTTACCTCCAATTTGATGGTCAAATGTTGCCGTGCAAGACATTGCGGCTACCATTTGAGCACCATCCATGGCACTTGCATCAGTCTCGCATAGCGATCATCGGCTTTGAAGCTCCCATAGTGGAGGCAACACATTGTTGCTACCGTTTGAGCACCATCCATGGCAGTTACATTATTCTTGCATAGTGATCATCGACTTTGAAGCTCCCATAGCAGAGGCAACACCAATAGTTGAAAGGACTTTGAGGGGGAGTCTAAGAACAACTAGTAGTGGTTGTAGACTTCACGCTCCCACATGGACTTAATTTGACTCTCGAGGGATGAACATGCAGTTAATGTGCTTCAAGTTTTTCCACTCCCTCCATACACAATGTCCTTGGTTTTGCGTCCATAAACGAAGACATCTTTTGATAATGTATTACATATATCGTTAATGCGAGTGCACTTCTAGAATTCTAGTTTAGGTGGTTATACCTATATATGCACCTCTTTGCCGCTCTTGATATTTTGTCCTTTGGTCGCTACTTGCTAGTGGCTCTACCACCCTTCAATGTATCGAGTGCCTCAAAAAGCTGCCCCCCACAATCTTTATTCCATTGCACCAGCATGCTCTCAAATTCTGTTCGAAGGGAGGTCTTATAGGTCTTTTCTATATAAAAAAATCCCACACAGTGTCTCATGTTTCAATCTGCTCCACGGTGTCTCGCATTTGAGCCATGCACAGAACTTTTGAGTGTCCACTACATAGCAATGACAAACTAAGAAATGGTTGAGCAAGTAGCTAGCACATCTTCATGTGTTGAGCAAGAGGATGTATAGTTTTAAGCTTCAGTGGGGCACTGTTGGGGATACTAAGTGTCTGCAACACTCTTATTCTTTGACTGCTGCTAGATCTGCACAAGCCAAGCTGTACAAATTTTTTCCCAATTCACCCTCATCAACACTATGAGCAACAAAATTATGTTAAAAATGTAATCAATCTAGTTTGGCATGCTTCAGAATGTCTCTCACCTCCAACACTCCTCGCCAATATCAAGGTCTATGATATTGGATTCTTGCTTTGTCATTTTGCATGCCTTTCGTCAACATTGTAGAACGCCCTTTTGAATTTTGACTCAAACTACTCTTTTGTCATCTCATCTCATTTTTGCATTATTGCTCACACACTTCGCCTCTACTTTGCTTCCATTCAGCAATGGAAAATATAGGAACTCAGATGTCATTCTTTGAGTGCAAAGAAGGCCCAACATTGATAATAATACTTACCAAAAAGAGAGGTTGAGATTGGACAACAAGCGGCACTTTGTTCCATTAGCATTTATTTCCTCGCTAATTCATTTCATCATCAAGCTCTTTGTCCAACCAGCCGTGCACTTCATTCTCTAAGTGTTGTAGTAGTGTGTCTTTCTCAACAAGCCTAAGGACTAAGTAACACCTATATTTAATGCGATGCCAAGTAATGGGATCGATGACGCGGAAGTTCACGCACGGAGATCGAGAAGATCGCAGTCATAGATGTCTGCTCAAAAACTAAACCTGGACTACTCAAAAACTAAACCTGGACATGCGCTAAACCTGGACAACGTGGCCAATGCACCCCAAACTCACAAGATTACAACGTCAAAACGGTTTGGGATACACAATGAGCGTGCGAGTGAGGTGGTTAACCTGTTTGACCCTAAATGCGGACCCCCGAGGTCACAGGTTCAAATCACGTCGATGCGCCTCGTTTTTTGCGCTGGCTAAATTTAGCGTGTCCCATTTTTTCGACAGCACGCCTCGTTTTTTGCACTTGCCAGGTTTAGTGTGCCTCGAAATCCCGCCCCCAACCCTGACCGTCAATCCCATTACTTTGCATAGGTGTTACTTAGTGTTGAGGCTCAACAAGTCTCATTGCTCACACCATACAAATCATTTCAATGTACGATGAACCCACAAACCATTTCTTATTTAACTGGCACAAAATGATCCACATGATAAGTTAATATGCACAACATACAACTAATGTGCTTTGTCCTCTACAACGTATTATATGTCACATGTTTATGTGAGCCACCACTATGAGAATCTCAACGACATTGCTTTTTGAGACCTTGAATAGCTCAACATCTATACTATATATAATGGAGCTTAAAATTTTCAAGGAAAGAGAGGGTCTCCACGTGTCACACTCTCGTTCATTTCAAAGAAAACCTTTGGCAACATTTCATTTGAAATGAAAAAGTGAAGGGTAAGTACTTAGATGATAGAAAATGATAAGACTTTCTGATTGAATGCTGGTAATATAAAGTCAAAAGACTAGGACCCAATCTTGGTAATGTAAAGTCAAAACAATACTCAACTATGAGAATCTCAACGACATTGCTTTTTGAGACCTTGAATAGCTCAACATCTATACTATATATAATGGAGCTTAAAATTTTCAAGGAAAGAGAGGGTCTCCACGTGTCACACTCTCATTCATTTCAAAGAAAACCTTTGGCAACATTTCATTTGAAATGAAAAAGTGAAGGGTAAGTACTTAGATGATAGAAAATGATAAGACTTTCTGATTGAATGCTGGTAATATAAAGTCAAAAGACTAGGACCCAATCTTGGTAATGTAAAGTCAAAACAATACTTATAATATATACAATTCTTGGAGTTTCACTTCATCCCCCAAATGTAAAGGGTGACTACTTTTGTTTTTGAAAGCCTTTCTTTGAAGAATAGCTCTACTTTGCATTTAGAAGGCAAAAAAAACTCCCCTCTATGTGTCACCCAATGAACCTCTCTTTAAGGGTGACTACTTTTGTTTTTGAAAGCCTTTCTTTGAAGAATAGCTCTACTTTGCATTTTGAAGGCCAAAAAGAACTCCCCTCTATGTGTCACCCAATGAACCTCTCTCAAGAGGCTTGCACGAACCTTTCATGTGATAAATGATCTTTGACTTCGATGCTCAAAGCTCAACAATTACATGTGTGTATCTGTGTTTTGTATGTGTGTGTGTGTGTGTGTGTGAGAGAGAGAGAGAGAGAGAGAGAGAGACCCATTTCCTATGTGTGTATGAGAGATAGAACTCCCCTCTACGTGTCACCCAATGAACCTCTCTCAACAGGCTTGCACGGACCTTCCATTCAGTAAATGATCTTTGACCTTGATGCTCAAAGCTTACCAAGTGCATGCGTGCATCGGTGTTTTGTATGTGTGTGTGTGTGTGTGTGTGTGTGTGTGAGAGAGAGAGAGAGAGAGAGAGAGAGAGAGAGAGACCTGTTGCCTATGTGTGTATAAGAGATAGAGTAGACGTGTCATTCACTGAGGTATTGGAGCATTGCAGGGAGGCCATCCATATTTGCGTTGCATTAATGAAGTGCAACGAGCTCAAAAATGCCACCATGGGGATCAAATGGTTATTGTGGATGTCTTGGACACATTGTGTGCACACTTGCCTTTGTGTATGTGTGTGTGTGTGTGTGTGAGAGAGAGAGAGAGAGAGAGAGAGAGAGAGAGAGAGAGAGAAGAAGAAGAAGAAGAGAGTTTTAACATCATAGGAAACTATCCCAAGACCTTAAAGATCTAGCCGATGAGAAGAGTTGAACTCAAGACTTGTGCTGAGAAATAGAAAATGGTCCATGTGATTTATACACACACACACACACACACACACACACACACACAGAATGCATGTGTGAGTGAGTGAGAGAGCACCGTTTGATACTACAGTCCATGTGAGTGTGTATGTCAGAGAGAGAGAGAGAGAGAGAGAGAGAGAGAGAGAGAGAGAGAGAGAGGATGAGAGGACTCTTAGCACCTAATTAGTTCTCTTTCTTTCTTTGCCTTAGTCTCCACCTCCCCAAGCCCTTTCCTTATGTCATGTGGTAGGGGCCTCCAAGGTGCATTAGATATAGTTGAGAAATTTGTAGGTGGGATTGCAATAAACCTAGGTTTTTCTCCGAGCACTCGAGTACACAATAGTCTTTTGCTATTATTCAATAGTTCATTACCTATACTATTTATGATGGACCTTCAAAACAAGGTGAAGATTTCACGATGGCCTCAAGAAGGCATCATTTTTTCCTCTAATAAATGATTATTAGAACACATTTGACATGTTAATGGACCTTGTGTTCATGAAAAATATGTCCCAGCTTAATATTCTGCCGTTTTCAATTTCAAAAATGCCAATTGAGAGTAAGGGGAAAAGGCGAATTTTTGCCCCAAAATAGAGAAAAATAATATAAAAACTCGAAAAATAAATCTAATTTTTAAAAAATTCCTCTTAGTAAATTCAAGAAAAGGAGTTTTATATGTCTGAAAAAATGATATTTCTCGAACACTTTAATGGAGAGAGAGAGAGAGAGAGAGAGAGAGAGAGAGAGAGATGCACGCGTACACGCACACATGCTCATTTTCATAATAAAAATATTCAAATGAATATAATAAAGCATGAAATGACTTGAAATGTCACCTAGAAAAGTTAATGTGAGAGTGACCATTTGATTGTGAAAGAATTGTAAGGGGAAAATGAGAATTTTTGTCCCAAAATAGAAAAAAATAATATAAAAACCCAAAAAATAAATTTAATTTTTAAAAAATTTCTCTTAGTAAATTCAAGAAAAAAAGTTTTATATGTCTGAAAAAATGATATTTCTCGAACACTTTAATGGAGAGAGAGAGAGAGAGAGAGAGAGAGAGAGATGCACGCGTACACACACACATGCTCATTTTCATAATGAAAATATTCAAATGAATATAGTAAGGCATGAAATGACTTGAAATGTCACCTAGAAAAGTTAATGTGAGGGTGACCATTTGATGGTGAAAGAATTGCACGTTTTGCTCTACCACTTCCCTATGGCCTTCTTGGCCAAAAATAAAGAAAGGAGAGGGCGTTCACATGTCACCTTCTGGTTGACTTGCATGACCTATTGGATGAATGCCAAAATTGAGACGTTGAGTCCCAGCCTTCAAAAATTGCATGAAGTAGTCCAGATTCTACGCAAATCAACCCTTGCCAACGACTTGCACCTGACAAGCTGTTGTCAATCTATGTGTGTGTGTGCGTGTGTGTGTGCGAGAGAGAGAGAGAGAGACCCCATAGATTATGCAAATCCAACCTTTTTTAACAACATGCAGGCTACATGTAGTAGCCAAAATTGTGCACCTGATAGATTGCGCGTCTATGGACGCACTGTGTGTGTGTGTCACTATCATAGTGTGTGTGTGTGTGTGTGTGTGTGTGTGTGTGAGAGAGAGAGAGAGAGAGAGAGAGAGAGAGAGAGAGAGAGAGAGAGAGAGAGAGAGAGAGAGATCCTTTCCTTGGCAAGCTGGTAGCCCACCAAAATGAATCCGAAGCATCAAAACCTATCTTGCTCTCACCAACTGAGAGTCATGAGAAGCCCGTCTGTTGGCAAGCCATGGTTTTGATAGCATGGCACAACAATAGCGAGTTGTTAGAAATCTGGTACATTGTCATTGGTTGACGAGCAGGGAGATATGGACAAGTCAAGTTTGTTAGAAGTCGTGTGAAGGATGAGTCGATCACAACAGGTTGGCTGAAAGCACTCCATGTGTTTATTATGTGTGTGTGTGTGTGTGTGTGTGTGTGAGAGAGAGAGAGAGCTGTTGATCAAGTCTTCGACTCAAAAGAATTGAGAAATGGGAGGAAAGAAGGTGATAAAAGATATATCAAAGATCTACTCGATGAGTCTTGATCTCAAGATCTAATATGAGAGAGAGAAAGATAGAGAGAAGGAATACATATGCATTGTCATCTTCTTAGAGTCATCCCAATGACTACAATTCCATTGTGTGTGTGTGTGTGTGTGTGTGTGTGTGAGAGAGAGAGAGAGAGAGAGAGAGATCAATTGCCGTGCTTTTCTTGGCCACAACAACGTGCGGGTCACATACTAGTGCACCCTATAGTGGTATTTTGGGCCTTGGCTATGCATTGTAGGGCGTCGTTTCATTATGAGAGGTGACACATCAATCTAAAGTTGATTACGTTTGAAACTACATATACCTTCAGAAGTTTTCTCCATCCAAGCACAAAGCTAGTGGTTGCCATCCCAAGTGAAAAATATCTCCCCTAAAAGGTTGTCCCAACATGACTCAACAAACTCCCTCTTCAAACTCTTCATTGATGCGAGCCCAAATTGGGTCCCACTTTGAAATTGTTTCTACATCCTTGTCTTGTGTGGGTGTGTTCGGGCACAAGAAGACTTCCAAGTCACGTACCCATGTTGATCGAGCACGTCCTTTAGAATGTTGAAACGATTAGTGACGGATCTAATTCCTGGGTGAGGAATCATTTGGCGTAGGGGCAATGCGGTCATAGGTGATGCACTACCTCAGGGGGTTCATCGTTCAGTACCCCCTATATAAAGTGCGTTCGTGGGGTATTAAAAAAATCCCTCTTTTAACATGTCTGAATGAATAAAATGACTCTTTATTTTAGGATTTTTCTCCAAAAAATGAATATAAAAACCCCTTATTTTAATGTATCTCTGTTACATTTCTTAAAATTTTTGCATTTTAAAACCCCTCCTTTTGAACTCACGTCATACATTAGCATGACTACATAGTGCAAACCCCCCCCCCCCGTGCACTACGATCCTAAAATACAACACAACATGCCATGATTTGATTAGACTGCATTTGAATCAAAGGAGAGGCACATACTCTAACTCTTTTCTACATCCTTGTCTTGTGTGGGTGTGTTCGGGCACAAGAAGACTTCAAAGTCACATACCCATGTTGATCGAGCACGTCCTTTGGAATGTTGAAACGATTAGTGACGGGTTTAATTCATTGGTGAGGGATCATTTGGCATAGGTGATGCACTACAGTCCTAAAATACAACACAACATGCCGTGATTTGATTAGACTGCATTTGAATCAAGGGAGAGGCACTTACTCTAACTCTTTTCATCGATTCTTCAAACAAATCAATCTTGACCATGGTTTTCTCAGAGTTGCTATGGAGCTCAAGGTTTGTCATTTCATCGTTTTCTTTTGTCTCCTCCTTGAATTCATCTCCCTTACCCTCGATCTGACTTGTAGTAGTATTCCACTCTAGCTCCACATCCTCACAAGTAGTGATGGTACCCTTAGAGTGTGGAGCTTTCATCTCCTTCACTTCTTCCTTTCCTTTTGCATCTGGTTGAGTGTGTGCTCTACTTTGGAGCTTTTGGAATTTAATCTAAGATGTTTTCCTTTGCCTTGCCGTGTCCCTATTGCTTGCTCTCAAACACTTCACTCTTCACAGGGTCACTCTTCCATTTTTGAGATGGTAAGTGTATCATATGTACAACCTTGGATGGTGTTTCAGAGGGCATCGCACTCTTAGAAAAAAGCATGGGTATCACAAAGCAAGATTACCTACTTGATTTTCTCCGAGGATTGTTTTCGCTCTTTCACCTCAACAACGTGCTCAACAGTTTGTTTTTGTGTGGGGGTGGTTGTGATATTGCCTTTCTTGCTCACGAATGCAGCATTCGTGGTGTCCATAGTTGATTTGCCTCCTCACTCACTCTACTAACATTGGGAGATGCTGATTTAATGATTATAGTAACCATGCACACAAGCTATCACAAAACAATGTCATTGTGGAAGATTTCCTCTTAGCAGCTTCCCTACCATGTGTGGCTATAGACTTGCTTCCAAGCTTCCTCTTGCTTCTTCATGTGTCTGTTGACAGCTTCATGTATACCAAAAAATGGTCAAACAAGGAGCTATTAAGGCCATACATATAATATTTGCATTATATCAACAACCCCCTACATATATGCTTACCAAAGCTTTGAAGGGCCAGGCAATAACAGTGCCAATTGCATCTTTTAGAGTGATCAAGTCGTCATCTATCGATGGAGGGTGCAAAATGCTAGCATTGTTGAACAAGACCTCAATCACAGACCACCCAACAGTTCCATGGGACATTGGTGATCCATGCAACACTTCTTTAGTTCCAATGACGATATCTTCCCCATTTCCTATGACTTTGCCCTTTAGGGATAGTTTGACTGGGTTTCCACGTGCAAATTTTGAGGCCATTTCTAGCGCACTTAAGTAAATTCGAGCTAGAACACAACGAGACGATTTAAAATTAGGAGACCAAAAAATTCCTCATTACTAACCTTGTCGTTGACTTACATAACCCTAGTTTAGGAGCAACAACAAAAAAATTCATTCTCTTCCTCATGTACATAGCTTCAACTTTTTTTTAATGTACATTCACATCTTCACAACAGGGGAAAAAAGAAGTGAACATTTCATTTCAAACTGTTGCTATTAAAAAAACACACACACATGTGCTGTACCCTGGCTCACCCTCTCACCGTCTACTCTTCGCCCTCTCCTAACCATCAAGGAAATTTTTTTATTTTTTTTTTGGAAACAAAAGTTTACCCCTTCCCCTCATCTAAGGGAGCTCACATACCTCGCACACAAGGGGGGGGGGGGGGGCTCTCAAACCGACCCACCCCCCCCGCCCCAACCACATGGCCTAGACAAACTTGCCGCTACCCTTTAGTCTCTCGCTCTCCCTCGCTCCCTCTCCTCACTCCCACCCCTCCAAAATCCCCCCTCGTTTTGTGTTGCAAAACAGAAAAAAAAAACCATCTCTCTCTCTCTCTCTCATTGAAAAAAAGGCTCATTGTTTATATATCAAATAGAAAAAGATTTTTTTTTAAAAAAATAAATAAATCCACCCAGGTTGCCCATCCCCCCTCCCCCACACCCCCTCCTATACATAATGCCCCCCTTACTCGCTCACCTTTGCGTCCCTCTCCCTTTCTCCTATGGGAGCCTCCCCCTCGGCAACCTCACCCCCCCTTCCCCTCCCCCTCTTTTGTTGCCCTTCCTATTTCCCCTTACCCTCACCGCCTCCTACTCTCCGTCATAGCCCTCTCCTTGCTCTACCCTTCTCCAAGGTTTCCTTGAGACCTCGAGGCATGGTATATTGGTTTGCCCAATTACATGCAAAGGTTTTGAGATTAGCACTTGAGGTCACTTGGGATCGTTTCAAGGACCAACTATGGAGGTTGCAAGTGGAAGAGGTGGACCACAGAAGATCCAAATAGAAGTTGTGAAACAACTAACCTCAACAACAATCAAACAATTTAAGGCTCAAGTTCTAGTCCATTAGGGGAGGTGTACTTGGTAGTTCTTCAGCAACAGATTGTATCCCCTTCTTCGAAGGGGAAGGTATTTTTGTAATGAATTCTTTGACGTTTTTGTTGGCATGGAGAATGTAGCCCCATTGCATGTTTGTTTACTCCTGCGAGTTAAAGACTTGGCTCAAGAACTTCAAGGGAGGAATCTTTGGTGATTGATATCAAGTGAAGATTCACTTTCCCCTTCATTCATGCTAGCGGGTTTCTTGGGTAGGCAAAATGGCATTTTCTATTTAAGATGCCTACTATAGGATTGGGTTCTAGTCTAGATTTAATCAACAAAATAACGAGGATAGGTGCAGGTGACCTTTCACCATTCTTGGGTCTATTTTGGCCACATCGATAGAACTAAGGGGTGGACCACAATGGTAGCCCACATGATCCATGACCTAATGTATGTCCTACTAAACACAGAGGTTGTTGGCTTGAAGTCAATGTGATGATACTGCCCAAATTCCAACAACATGTTCCAGTGTGAAAGACTTGATGACAACTGCCATATGTGAAATGAAAGAGGAGGACACCACAATGCAAACATTATTTTGAAGAAATTGTAAAATGATTATTGTAGCAATGGCAAACTCAAGTTCATAGGATTCACGGTAGATGAGGTATAGGCAAACTAAAGGGTAATACAAAATACAATGGTTGTCCTGACAATATCCTAGAGGGCCAAAAGCGATTGTGCCTCTTTCACTAGGAGCAAAGTCTTCAAATCCACACCCAAAGGTATGTGATCGCAACCCTCCAAGATGAGCACCAAAAAAATGTGTGGAAACATCGAATAAAGTTTAAGGTCTATCAATTTATACTAGCATGATGGAAAAATGGTGAAGTGCATGGTGCAATCTTATCTTTAATGAATTTTTGGGGGGTTAAGTTGGTGACATCTACGACACCCCCATTGACGAAGATAGATAGTCAAGAAAGGTTGAATGTTGCCACATTATAGCATCAACTTATGCTTTGTATAGCACTCATTCATTGCTCATTCATATCTACAAAAAGTAGATGATCGTTTCAAATTCCCTAGGACTAATATTGCTAAATGCAAGAATGCATCCTGGCTTGCAAGGGGAGGAAGGGCAATGCCCAGAAAACTTGTTTTATGAAGCCATGATCTCCGATGTGAGCAAAACTTGCTCCAACATTTGAAGAAAATGGCATTCATAGAAGGAAAATACATTAGCTCAAGTTCAAGCTTGAGTAGGCTAAAGGAGAGAGTATCATCCCGATCATGCTCTAGTCCAACACATAGCAAGGAGGTAGATGAAGCATTGATTGGCACCAATATACACCGGGAGCATGCTTTCTTTGGTGATAACATTATAGTCAACAAAACAAGGAAGGACACACATGTAGTGGAGGTTGACGCTAACAACTCACACAAGCCATAATTTGTCATCACAAATGCTTCTCAAAAACATCGAGCAAGGAGATTCAACTTTGGGGATATAGATGAGGATGCTTTGAAAGAGCAAGAAGACGGAGCATCGCAAAAAGTTGAGGAGGTGGAGATAGCAGATGCCATGTGGGCAATTGGATGCACAATGCCTTCATTGAGGGTAACCTGTCATGGGATGATTGGTCCAAAGGAAAGATACAAAAAAAAATTGCCAACAAAAAAGTACGAGTACCAACACCAAGTTTATTGGGCTTTGGTTTTGCAATTCAACGTGGGCCATGTTTGGTCTATCTTTAAACAATTTGTGATGCATCCTTCACACCCACCCTTGGAGTGGCCCATTGCTAAAAGGACAAACTCGACTATGAGGAGGTGTGCACATTAAAACTGTCAGGCTTGCACTTGTTATTGAAGGAAGAAAGCATGGAGGGAGCACTTAGGCAAGGCAAAATACACACAAGTCTCCATCAAAGTAAATAAGCATATCGACTTTGCAATTCCAATGCAAATGGAGGTATTGGAAGTGGATGTGGTAAAGAAGGGCATGCATGAATCATTCATACTGGATACAGGGGACTCAAAGCTACACAATGAGAAGTATAGAGTCTCCATAACAAGGAATCCTACCTGCACATACATGGAGTGCTAGAATAGGGTAGGGGAAGGTACGACTTTTGTGCCCTTCAAACATACGTACTACATCTATTTAAGGATGCTTGGGATGGACATAAACCACAACATGTTCATTCACTAGCCTAACCTCTCGAGTGAAGAGTTGGGCCTACTACTCACCACCATGTGCACAATGGAATACCTAGAATGGTCGAGCCAAGCACATATGTGTGCGGGCCATATAAGTCCCCTTTGTCAGAAAGGCATTTGTTGTCTCCTCTTAGCCATATTCACTATTTAGTAAAGCCATTTTAATGCAACCTTACACCTCTATGCTCAAGTAAATTGACCAAATCAATTTTCCCTTTATTATAGTCTATCGTTATTTGTGACCAAAATCAAATTCTCCTTTTCAATAGTCAATTGTGCTATAAAACAAAGGTTAATTTATGAAGTCTATCGTATGTTTGAAGGTGTGCTAGTGAATTTGGTGCTCTAATTTGCACATCACCTACTATTTACAGAGAGACAATAAAGTGTGAGAGAGAAGGAGGGGCGAGAGATCAAGAGATAGTACACTATGTGTTGGTGAAGGATAGCTGGAACCAAGCTAGACCATGAGTGGCTTGGAAGATGGAGATGCAAATAGTGATATATAGAAATGGATGGATGCAGATTACATTAACTTGACTTGATGACAAAGGGTGGGGGAATAAGGTGGAATGATGGCAAGAAGGTAAGGGTGGTGGTGGGATAAGGTGGAGTGATGGAAAAGGAGGCAAGGGTGGGCTTCTTGTGGGGTTGCAATGCAAATAATGGTGTAGATAGTGATACGTAAGGAGGGAATGGAGGCAATTTTTGTTATGTTGATTAAAGGGAAAAATATGGGGGGATAAGGTGGAGTGATGGCAAAGAAGGTGAGGGTGGGGTGTGGTACAAATGGTGGTGCAAAGAGTCATCGATAAAGAGGGGGTGCAAGAATCTCATGTTCACTTGGTTGGATGAAAAAGGGTGGGTGGGATGAGATGGAGTGATTGCAAAGGAGGCCAGGGTGGGGGTGTTGCACAAATGGTGGTGGTGGTTTGTCTTGTAGTGGTGGTTAGGGTGGTTGCAAAGAAGTTTGGCTAGTATTGATGGCAAGAGGAGGGAGGGGCTAGAATTTGGTGGAGACGCACAGGAGGAGCTAGAAGCCGGTGTGTATTTGGTGGTAGATTTGGAGCTCCAAACTCGCTCCAAAGAACTCACTTTTTTGCCATCCCCTCAAATACCCAAGTGCATAGAGACTTGTGGCGTGCACTTTGGGGGATAGTATGAAGCCATTCTTGTGGAAATTTTGTTACCATGTATGTGGTAGTGAGATGTGTGAACACACTTAGGACCATCAGGGCACTCTTTCCCTCACTAAGAGGTTTTCCCCCCGTGCATTGTACATACATCCATCTATGTGCAACCTGGTTGGATGGAATGCATATCAATCAAACATTGTTACTGCTTTTATGAATGGTGATATGTTTGCAGAAGTATATATAACGAGGCCTCACGATTTTACCAAGAAAGACAAAAAATGAAAGCGTGCAAATGCGATAAATCTTTATATGGGTTGAAGCAATCTCCTCGTGCTTGGAATGAGAAAGTTGTCACTCATTTGGTTAAACAAGGCTTTCATAACAATCCAACCAAAAGCACTTTGTTTGTCAAATGTGAAGGTGATGCATGTCTCATTGTCATTTTATGTGTACATGATTTATTGATTACTGATCTGAAGGAGAAACACATTGTTGAATTCAAGTTTAATTGCATGCTACTTTCAATAAGAAAGAATTGGGTATTTTGCATCATTACTTCAACTTACAATTTAAGCAGTGTGATGGAGGTATTGCTTTGTATCAAGCAAGATATATAGAGACATTACTATGTAAGTTTTGACTTGAGGAATACAAACCTATCGCTACTCTAATGGAAATAGGTTTGAAATTGTGTCTTCATGATCCTAGATAGCTGGAGGATGTCACTTTTTATTAGTGGATGTCTTATTCATGTATGCAATACTAAATAGGATAATCAATTTGCAGTCTCACAGGGTAGCAAATTTATGCATAACTTAGGGTCTAAGCATTGGCAAGCTATCAATAGGATCTTCCACTACTTGAGTGGCAATGTACATCTTGATTTTTGTTGGGATCATTGCCACCACATTTGCATGTTCTGTCAGATTGAAATTGGGCTGATTGTCATGACACGAGTGTCCACAAGTGGTTTCTATTTTGTGCTTGGCAGTTCATGTATATCATGTTTGAGCAAGAAACAAACTATTAGGGCCACTTCAAATTGTGAGGCTATGTATAAGGAAGTCTTCACAACTATAGTTGAGTGTGTATGGCTCAAATGTCTTATGACTCATTTGGATGTTGGACACGACATGACCAACATCATCTACATCGATAGTCACAGTGCATTTGTAGTTGTGAGGATCCCACTTTTTCATGCTTGCACAAAGAACATTGAGGTGCATTATCACTATGCCAATGAAAGACTCACAATAGGAGAGATCGGCTTGGCTTGTGTGTCGACATAGGACAATCTCGCAGATATATTCACGAAGGTATTGCCTTGTGAGAAGTTCAAATCTTTTTGCAAAGCTTTGGACTTGTTTTCCTTTGTGGATTGATCACGTCCTTAGGGTGTGGCACTTCCCTATACTCTATTCGCTTGCTCTTGTTCATTGCATCATTGCTAGGGGGGATTTATTACCATATATGTGGTAGTGATGTGTGTGAACACACTTAGGACAACCAAGGCACTTTTTCCCTCACTCGAAGGTTTTTCCCCCCATGCATTGTATATACGCCCATCACTCTAGGACTATTTTATCTTTCTATTTGCACACTAAGCAATATATTCTTTGTTGTGTGTCAAATTTCTTCATCTTCTCCAAGCTGTGCGTGCATCCTTGCAACCCTAATCCTAATAAATTCTTCTTCTCACTCTATTTATATGTGTCTAAGCTATGCACCTTGTTAGCATCTTGCACATAATAACTATCCTAGTATACTATCATAGTTGATTGATCGTGTGTGTGTGTGTAAGTTTGCTTATGGCATGTCTACATCTAATTTGGTAAGCTTGAAGTTGATGCTTGTTTGCATGTAGAGTCTTCTTGGTTCCAGTTTAGTGGTGTTTCTTTCCTCCAATATGGCAAAAATGGTATCAAAGCTTATAAGACCAATCAGGTTAAGCAATCAACAATTATAAATACAGATTATGGAAGGCAAAACTTAATTACAATTTTGGATTTTGAAAAATTGCATTCAGATTAGCACTAATCGAATCTACAATCGATGAAATTTTCTTCAAATTGCACTTATTGAAATTGGTATGGCAATTTGTTTGTCATATCTACTAATATTTGTTGAACTTGTGAAGAAGAAGAGAAGCGACAAAAATTGAAGAAGAGAAAGAAGCGGCAGAAATTGAAGAAGATGTGTTTTAAAGAGAGAAAGGGGAAGAAGATGTGTTTGAGAGAAAGCAAGAGGAAGAGAACAAATTCTTCAAGCTTGTCAAGGTTTGAAGCTTCAAAGTGGTCTAGTTGATTGTGACTTAAGAACAGAAGAGAAGATCTAAACAATTTCAAGAGACCTCAAAGATCTAATATGGCAAAAAATGAACTCGCAATCTCTTGCACCCAGAGTAAGAACCAACAAATCAATCTTGAGAGACTTTGAAGAACCAACAAATCAATCTTGAGAGACCTCAAAGTTTCACCTCCAAGTCTTGTATTCAAGACATCTTTTTCAAGAGGGAGTTGGGATGGCCAATTGATCACACTTGGGGAGATCTTCCTTCAACAAAAGAGCTTGGCTGGCAATTTGTGTGGGAACCTGCCCATGCATACAACACAAGGTGAAAACGACCTTCTCCTGTCCTACACTTTTGACTTCGCGGCCTCAGGTTGAGAGCCCAAGTACCACTCGTTATGACTCACTTTATCTCTCTTGTTGTTACTTTGCTTGGCAGCACACTGTCAACAATGCTCAACATCCACAAATTGCTTCTTTAACACTCTAATTTTAACAAAGTAGACCACAAATCCTTCGTCGGCCACCCAAAGCTTCAAAGCCATAGGAAACTAAGCCTTTAAGCCACATGGCCCAAGGTCCCCCACCAACTTACCAAGCCTATTTGTGGAAGGTCTTCAAAGGCCCACCAAAAGAAAAACGATGAAATTTTGAATCCACTATGTCCAAAAATTGACAACATCCAAAATTTGTAGTGTTTTGAAAATCTTTTGCAGGAATGATTCAACCATAGAAAATAATGACAAGTTAAAAAATGACAAGCATTAGGAATAGGTGATTGTCCACTCGTTGAAGAACCATGAGAAGTGGCTACATCATTGTTATCACCTTTTCTTTGAGTAGTGATAACAGCTTGTTCAACTGCACATTTAGCCCCGTTTTTTCTTGAAAGTGACTCCTGCAACAACAATGTGCATAATGCATCAAACTTTGCAACATCTGGATTTCCTTGGGTCATAAGTCTCGAAGTACTAGCAAAAGTATGACTCACTCACTCTCTCTCTCTCTCTCTCCACATGGCTCTCTCCCTTTTTTCATCGCAAAACCCATGATAGCATCTTCTTAGATTCTACTTAATCAACACATTTTCACAGATTGGCACGACCTACCATCCTACTCCATCCTACTCGGTCTACGTTACTACAATCCCATTAATTTCCTTCCAAGATTCTTTCAAAGTCTCAAAATTTGAAACAAAAAATGGTCCTCATGTCGCCATTATCCCCTTTACTGAGCATTCAT
This sequence comes from Adiantum capillus-veneris, assembly GCF_014529385.1. Lineage (NCBI taxonomy): Eukaryota > Viridiplantae > Streptophyta > Polypodiopsida > Polypodiales > Pteridaceae > Adiantum > Adiantum capillus-veneris. Next base: position 6,773,651 of record NC_140949.1, read on the forward strand.
TGGTGGCCATTGCTGCCCTTTGCCTCCCTTAAATGTGCGGACCCAACCCCCCTTTTGCCTTCCTATCTACATCTTCATGCACACAACCCTTCCTCTCTCACTATCTTTGTCTTGCAAACCTGGTTGGCCTGCCCCCTCTCTCTTCTTCTATGCACCCCTATTTTGACCATGGCCTCAGATCTCCATTCCTCTCTGGTCTTGCAACCCCATCATGGTTTTGCTGAGAGCAACCCTTTCACTGTGTCATCCAATAGAGCAAAAAATCCATTCATATTTCTCTCCCCTTTCCCTCTCACATTGCACAACCTTGCCTGTGCAACGCTGCACAATGCCTCTCTCCTTCGGACCTTGAATCAGGGTGCTTCCTGGATTGCCACACACACACACACACACACACACACACACACACACACACACACACACACACACACACACACACACACACACACACACACACACACACACACACACACACACACAGAGAGAGAGAGAGAGAGAGAGAGAGAGAGAGAGAGAGAGAGAGAGAGAGAGCATCCCCCTCTGTTCGTACCCTACTGCAATGGCGACGACCCATACCTACAAATCCTCCCCCGATTGCAACCCTCAGTTCTCGCTCATTGTAGGTATTGGCCATGCTCTACGTGCCTAGCTAGGCATGCACACATGGCGAAAAGGCACAAAACATGTAGACGTGCCTTCCATGCCTTCTATCGTGATACTTACTTGATTGTCCTTGATAATGCCTGACACGATGACTCATCCATAGCAGAAAAAAGAATATCCTTCTTATCTCTAACGTAGTCCTAAAAACAGCAGCACAGACACAGTTCTGCACCCCTACTCTCCTTATCATAATGAGCTGCGATGTTGTAGCTTCGCCTGGCAGCTAGATGTAAGGCAGGGCTTCTATTGTCGAGTACAAACGAGTTCTACGCCAAGCTCTTCATTAAACCTGCATTCCATCGGCAATGCTAGCACTAATGATGAAGCCGCTCTTGTCGACCCTCTGCTGCATCCCCGTGTTCTTCACAGGCCGTCATGGCCCTGGCCCTCACCAGATCATCAAAGCAAAACTTCAAGGCTCTTTACACTCACAAGGGCCATCATAATCCAACATTGCACCTGCATATTCAGAAGCTCTTTCCTGTATCTGTCACGCAACCACAACCAGAGCGCACAAAATATCTCTCTCTCTCTCTCTCTCTCTCTCTCAACTTGCATAGCTTAAAAAAAGATCTTTTTGTGTCGTCTTTCCACATGCCACCTTTGTTCCTTTTTCTCTTAAACCCTAAAAGGTATCCAATGAGATTCCCCTTAATCCGTACCTCAAAAAGATTGGCAGGATCTATAGTCCAACATGTAACATCATTAGGGATTAGGTTAGACACTCCCAATATTTATAAAATTGTGAAGAGTAACACTTGATCAAGAGAATGTTGTAAGAAAGAAAACAAAATTAATTAATGACATCTTTATTGTCCACCATCTTGCGTTTCAATAATTAATTTCCTAGCAAGATTGTTTCAATATCTTAAGTTTTAATGCTAGGCCCTTAGTTGCAATCGATGCACGCGGTCCTCGAACTTTCTCGTCATGACTATGGAGCTACACAACTATACACTTGTAGCAGCCCATACTCTCTGACCTCGGCTAGTCAAGATGACAACACAATCTCTCTCTCTCTCTCTCTCTCTCTCTCTCTCTCTCTCTCTCTCTCTCAGTAGACCAGCGAAGATGGCCCATGTTCCGTTACCCTCTTCCTCAGGCAGTGACGACAATGGCACAAAAATCTCTCTCTCTCTCTCTCTCTCTCTCTCTCTCTCTCTCTCTCTCTCATACAGCGTGCGCCAAAAAACCTTGCATTGCAGACATCATATACTGCCTAATGCAGGCAGCGTCGAAAAAATCTCCCTGTCATTTGGCTCGCCACACTGATGGATGGCATCTCTCTCTCTCTCTCTCTCTCTCTCTCTCCTTCCTACACGTGCCCTTCTCTCTGCCAGTGCGTCTATCTCGCTCTGTCTTTTTTTTTATTATCGCGCACCAGGTGTCGATCGAGCCATCGCCTTTGCTTCCACTGTCCGGAATTCCCAAAACAAATTAAATTTCTTCAAGGCAAGTTGATTAACCAGGCTTTGGAGATAGATTCCTTGATCAATTTGAAAACTCCAACCAATATAGATATAAGAATATTTTGGGAATTTTTCAAATTTTAGAGGTGTTTTGGGTATTTTCATAAATTAGAGGGGTATTCTGGTAATTTTCCTTTCAACTTATTTGTATTACACTCCAACTTTAGCGCTAGAAGGTGAGACCATTCTCTTACCTACCATCTCCAAGTTTCCCTTTCCTTTTGCATTTGCCTAAACCTTTGCTTCCACTGTCCGGAATTCCCAAACAAATTAAATTTCTTCAAGGCAAGTTGATTAACCAGGCTTTGGAGATAGATTCCGTGATTAATTTGAACACTCCAACCAATATAGATACAAGAGTATTTTGGGAATTTTTCAGATTTTAGAGGTGTTTTGGGTATTTTCACAAATTAGAGGGGTAATCTGGTAATATTCCTTTCAACTTATTTGTATTACACTCCAACTTTAGCGCTAAAAGGTGAGACCATTCTCTTACCTACCATCTCCAAGTTTCCCTTTCCTTTTGCATTTGCCTAAACTTTTCACTCCTTCGAGCCCCAAGGCATCACCCAAGATGCCGCTTAAAACAAATTAAAAAAAGATTGAGGGGACATATTGGAACATTATTGTTGCTAATTTAGAGTTTTGCACAAAATTACTTAGGCCTATCATTCCTTTAAAAAAGTTTCTACAAACTTGTGATCAATGTCATTCAATCATACTTTGAGGTTGTTTCGATGTTCATATTAACTCTAAATCCTAGCCTAATTATAAATAGTCATATTGATTTCTTTGCATAGTTTACTACAACATTTTATCTCAAAAAGTAGCAAACTACAACTTCAAGTTGGGCCAATTTGGTGAGGTAACTTTTCCATGATTACCACTGAAACAAACTTGACTTATTAGTCACTTTTCGATGTGTCTCTATTTAGTCTCTTTATCATAGAATCTTTACAATCTTTCAAAATACTTGTTATAAATAGAAAACTTAAGCACAACCCTTGCTAATTTTGCATTGCACTTCCCTAGATGCCACTAGGATGTTACCATATACATGTGGTAGTGATGTGTGTGAACACACTAGGACCACTGGGGCATTTTTCCCTCCTTAGGAGGTTTTTCTCCTTGATTGTATATACGTCCATCACTCTAGGGCTATCGATCTTTCCATTGCACACTAAGTAACACACTCTCTATTTTGTGCCTTGAGCTTCCTTCGTCTTCTCTAAGCTGTGTGCGTTTTCTTGCAACCCTAATTCCAACAATTGGTATCAGAGCAGGTTGCGTCCTCCTGGGCTCAATCGCCAGCAGCTCCAGCACACGCCTGCTCACTTTTTCCAAAATCTCTGAGCTTTGGTGAACGTTCGCAAGTCGATAAAAATTTCGGGAAAGCTCTAGGAGCTTAATTGTTGAGATTTTTGATTCGGGCTCATTCCGGCCTTCGTTTCTACTACAGGCAGTACTACATAGGCTATTTCGTCATTTTGTGCAAATTTTTTGTTAGTGCCGTTTTTGCATAACAGGTACCTTACAGTCTTCTACGGTTTGTGATATATAGCACGTGTTGTTCCTGCTTTGTCTCTCCTCTTTTCGGGCAGTTTTCACATCATGTGCATCATTTACCATGGCTGGCAACAACACAGATGTGTTCAAGATGTTTGCTGCTGAGGACAGATTGGATGGGGACAATTACCTTATGTGGGCTTACATGATGCAACATGTTCTTGTGTCAAAGGCGTCTGGAATATTGTGCAGGGCATTGATGTACGTCTTGGTTCTGAGGATGTAGGCGATGTTGAGGATGTGGCAGGTCTTGCTGCAAGGATTGCTGCTATTAGAGTTGTTTTGCCTACGACAGAACAATGCCACTGGGATGTAAAGGATGCGCAAGCTCATGCATTGATTGCGTTGTCTGTGAAGCGCACCATTGTTCCTCACATTCGTTTAGCAAAATCTGCAAAACAGGCTTGGGATATTTTGGCTGGTCTTTATGCAAGTCGCAATGAGGCTAAAATTGCTTTGCTATGTAAAGAGCTAGAGTCGAAGATTATGCACGAGGAAGATGATATGGACACTTTCCTTGCTGGTGTCAAGGATATCAATGAGCAACTTATTTCTGCAGGTGAAGTCATTTCAGACAGCTCCCTTGTGCAGACTGTTCTTAATGCCTTACCATATTCTTACTAGACTTTTGCTAGTACTTGGAGACTTATGATCCAAGGAAATCCTGAAGTTGTCAAGTTTGATGCATTATGCACATTGCTGTTGCAAGAGTCACTTTCAAGAAAAAACAGGACCAGGGAGCGAGCAGTTGAACTTGCTTTTTTGCTTCTTAAAGAAAAGGTGGTAAAAGCAATGCAACCACTTCTTATGGTTCTATTGCAAGTGGCAAAAATTCTGTTACTAATGCTTCTGCTTGCAGCAATTCGTCTGGAAATTTTGGTGATAAGGGCAAAAAGAAGATACGTTGCCATTATTGTAAAGCTGATGATCACTTGATCAAGCAGTGTCCTAAGTTGAACGCCAAAGAGGCTAAGAAGAAAGAGGGTGTTCCACTACAATGCAACCATTGTTTAGTCTTCTGTGAAAGGAGATTGTGATGCTGATGTTGATGCAGAATGGACTTTTAGTGCAGAGTGTACTTACAATCCTGTTGTCCATAATGCATGCATGTCAGTTGCTGCAGATTCACATGTGTGGTATTTTGACAGTGGTCCTCCAAAGCACATTACCTCACATCGTGAATTCTTCACCTCTCTCGCGTTTGTCCCTCATGGGAATTCAGTTACTTGTGCCAACAATACCTCTTATCCGGTTCAGGGAGTTGGAAAGATTGTGCTTACTACTGCAAATGGCAGTTCTTTCACACTTGTTGATGCACTTTATGTACCTGGGATCAAGAAGAATCTTTTGTCTGTATCTGCACTTGGCTTTTGTGTTGTGGGCTGTATAAGCTCACTTTGTATGACAAGTGTGGACAAAATTTTGCAACTGTAGTTGCTGATTCAAGGACTATTTCAGATGCAAAACTTTGGCATGCACATTTTGGTCATCTGAATTTTGCCAGTTTGTTGCGTTCGCAGAAATCTGATATGGTTGCTTGTTTGCCGCCTCTTGAAGCACCTGTCAAACATGTTTGTGAAGGCTGTATTTTGGGTAAGATGCAGTGTTCGAAGTTTCCAAAGGATGGTTCAATTAGGGCCACATGCAGGTTGTAGCTTGTGCATAGTGATGTTTGTGGGTCCATGCAAACTCCGTCCTTGGGCAATTACCTATACTTCGTGACTTTCATTGATGACTACTCTAAGAATGCATAGGTATTTCCACTTAAAGCGAAGTCCGAAGTCTTTTTGTGCTTCAAATAATTTCTGGCTATGGCTGAAAATGTCTCAAAATGTATTATGGGCACCCTCCATTCCGATCGAGGGGGAGAGTATATGTATTATGAATTTAATGCATTTTTGGCTAGTCGTAGCACCAATGTACAGTGCCTTATACACCTCAACAAAATGGTGTTGCTGAGAGAAAACACAGGTCACTTATGGATGGCACAATGTATGGTCAAAAGTCAAGCTTTGCTGCATTCTTTTTGGCTTGAGGCCATCATGTGTGCTACTTATGTATTAAACATGTGTCCTACGTAAGCTTTGCAGTCTATTACTCCATATGAAGCATGGCATAGAAAGCCTTCTATTGAGCACATGCCTGTTTTTGGCTGTTTGGAATATACTTTGGTGCCACAAACACAGCGCAGAAAATTGGATGATAAGGCTGTCAAATGTATTTTTGTTGCTTATAGTGCTGAAAGCAAAGGTTACAGGTTGTATCATCCGCAAACAAAGTGTATTCTGGTTTCACGGGATGTAGTGTTTGTGGAAGATTATGTTTAGCCCTTGCTGTCATGTACTAGAGACAGTAATGTAAGCTCATAGGACATGTATGACACTTTGTTGCCTCTTTTCAATGGTGGAAATACGAGTGTAGATTCCAATGAGGCAAATGTACAGCCTATGGGGGTTTCTGAAAATGTTACAGATCAGCCTATTTACTGATGTAGATGTACATGATGTACTTGATGAGGAAAGGACTGAAAATGAGCAGGCTAGAGGTATGCCAAAATGGCTGGTGCATACATTGCGTGACAGTAAATTGGATGCACCTTTGTCTAGTCGTACTTGTTCAGGCTCTCACCATGCATCTTATGCATCAAATTTTTATGCTTTGGCTGTGTCTAGCTTACATGATGTTGAGGAACCTCTGTCTTTTGATGAAGCACATAATTCAAAAAATTGGATGGTTGCCATGCAATCAGAATATGATGCACTTATAGAAAATGACACATGGACTTTATGTGATTTTCCTCCTGGCAAAAAGGCCATTGGTACGAAGTGGGTTTACAAGTTGAAATGCAAGCTGGATGGTGAGATCGATCACCATAAGGCTCGACTTGTTGCAAAGGGTATGCATAGCAAAAAGGCATAGATTATGAAGAGATTTTTGCTCCCACTTGTCGTATGACTACTATGCATTTTCTATGTGTATTGGCAGCTCATTTTGGTTGGGATGTACATCAATCAGACATTGTTACTGCTTTCTTGAATGGTGACATATTTGAGGAAGTTTATGTAACTCAACCTCGCGGTTTTGTCAAGAAAGGACAAGAGGACAAAGTGTGCACGTGTAAGAAGGCTTTGTATGGGTTGAAGAAATCTCCTCGTGCTTGGTATGAGAAAGCTGACACTCATTTGGTCAAACAAGGCTTTCGTAATAGTCCAACGAAAAGCACATTGTATGTAAAGCATGAGGGTGATGTACTCCTCATTGTGGTTCTTTATGTCGATGATTTGCTGATCATTGGACCAAATGAGAGACATATTGATGAATTTAAGGCTGATTTGAATGGTACTTGAAAGATTTGGAGTTGTTGCATCATTTCTTGGGTATACAGTTTAAGCAGTGTGATGGTGGTATTGCCTTGTGTCAGAAAAGTTACATAGAGACATTGCAATGTAAGTTTGGACTTGAGGATTGAAAACCTATTGCCACTCCCATGGAAACAAGTTTGAAATTGAGTCTTTATGATGCTGGTGATCCTGCAGATGTCACTCTTTATCAAACTGCTGTTGGATGCCTCATTTATGTATGCAACACAAGGCCGAATATTCAGTTTGCAGTCTCACAGGTCAGCAGATTTATGCATAGCCTAGGGTCTAAGCATTGGCAGGCTGTCAAGAGAATTTTCCACCACCTTAGTGGCACTTTACATCTTGGCTTATTTTATCCCAAGGGGGGATCAATTTGCCACCAGACTTACATGATTTTTCGGACTCAGATTGGGCTGGTTGTTTTGCACGTTAGTATCCACCAGTGGATTTTGTTTCATGCTTGGCAGTTCATGTATATCATGGTTGAGCAAGAAGCAACCTACTATGGACGCTTCAAGTTGTGAGGCTGAGTAAGGGTAGTCTTCACAGCTACGGTTGAGTGTGTATGGCTTAGACGCCTTTGACACTGCCAACACTATCTACACTAACAGTCATATTGCATTGGCAATTGCGAGGAACCTAGTTTTTCATGCTCACACAAAGCACATTGAGGTGCATTACCACTATATCAGGGAGAGGCTCTCAACAGGAGAGATCATCTTGGCTTATGTGCCAACACAGGACAACCTTGCAGATCTTTTCACAAAGGCATTGTCTCGTGAGAAGCTCAAAGCTTTCCGCAAAGCTTTGGGCTTACTCCCCTTTGTGGACTGATCATGTCCTTAGGCCATGGCACTTCCCTTTACTCATGTGCCAGCTCTCATTCACCGCATCACTCCAGGGGGGATTTGTTACCATATACATGTGGTAGTGATGTGTGTGAACACACTAAGACCACCGGGGCATTTTTTCCCTCTTTAAGAGGTTTTTTCCCCCGTGCATTGTATATACGCCCATCACCCTAGGGCTATCAATCTTTTCATTGCACACTAAGTAACACACTCTCTATTGTGTGCCTTGAGCTTCCTTCGTCTTCTCCAAGCTGTGTGCGTTCCTTGCAACGCTAATTCCAACATAGGATCCTTCACCTTGTTTATGTATAGTGTATTCTCTTCGCTTAAAATTACATCATTAAACTCCTTTTGTCATAAAACTAAAGCCACAATTAACTTATAGATAACCATCTCAAAATCATGGTTTTTAAAATTTAAAAGATGAAGAATGTGAATTCTCAAACCAATCTCATCATGCTTCTTCTATAGAAATTAGTGTAAGCAATCACCTCATATAAAGATAACTCAAAGTAGTTCTTCTAATATTAAGCATACTATATTTTCTCTCTCTTTTTATGAGTTCTTTTTTCTTTTTGTGTGTGTATGAGAGAGAGAGAGAGAGAGAGAGAGAGAGAGAGAGAGAGAGCACAAAATGGATAAATATATGTATATCTATTTGTAGTTGTATAGAGGATTTTTAGGCCTATATTTTGGCATGCTCAAGGAAGGACTCTGTAGAGGGGTGAAATTGCTTTCGCTAAGTCTTAAGTGTTAATGATTTTGTGATGTGACGTGTTCTCTTAACTCAATATCATGGTCCTTTTGATATAAGCAGCACGAGTGATTTCTCTTGTATTTCTAAAAAAAAGCATGATATGATATCGTTTAAGATTTTACAATTACTATGTCATGATCGGATGCAAACAAACCTCAGAGGACTAGTCTAGAACACAACATGACATCTTGTAATAAGTAAAGCCGAGGAGTAGGAGTGGTTTCTCTGCCAAGTAGATAACTTGTAATCCTTTGACCCTCAAGGCTCGGTCTGAGCTCAAGGATTGGTGTATATTTCTATTCTTAATACTATCCACTCACAATTGTGAGTTTTGCAAAAAAAAAAAAGATTTTACAATTACTATGTCATGGTTCTCTTGTGCAAATTCTTCTTCTCCCTCTACTCTATGTGTTTTAAGCTATGTATCTTATCAACATTTTACCAATAACTCTTATCCTAGTATCCTATCATAGTTGATTGATTGTGTGTGTGTGTAAAAGCTAGGGCTTACCTTGAGATGGGAACCCTACCCAAGCATGAGATGCTTGTCGGCTTGCTAACTAAAGTGCTTAAAGTGTGTGTGGGAACCTTGCCCAAGCTTGAGGTGCTTCTCATGCTTAAATGACGAAGGTTCTTGAAGTATTCAATCCAAACATAATCTCTCAAGAGGCATAAATGGTTTTCATGCTTTATTGACTAGGTGCTTGAAGTGTTCAATTCAAACATGATATCTTAAGAAGCATAAAAGACACATGTCCAAATGATCCTCCACATGTGCTTGAATCCTATTGGATATGCTTTAAAAGGGTCCAATGAGAATTTAGATGCATAAAAATAAATAATTAAGTTCTTTCTCTCAAAGAGGAAAAAGAGAACACATGTCCAAATGAAATAATTAAATGATACAAAAGAGAGAGAGAGAGAGGGAGAGGGACCAAGCATGAGAGGGGGATATAGTCTCCCACACACACACACACACATTCTCTCATTGTGTGGAGTGCAAAGTGCAAGAGCTCCATCTTCTTCTCCAAGCTTGTTGAGAAGTGGAGAGCCTATTCCAACACTCTTGGCTATGGAATGCAAATCCAACCAAGAGCCATGCTTCAATGCTTAAGCTTGCCATCTTCTTCATCTTTATTACTATGCTATTATGCTACGCTAAGCAAGAAGAGAGATGATAAGTGAGGAACTATTTCTTTCTCCTATGGATGATCCTTGTTTCTCTTCCCTACCCTCATTCCCCGCTAGCTCTCTCAACCTTCGAAGGTGTTTGAGGCCTTGGGCCTGAGGCTTGGGATAGTTAATGCTTTTTGCAAAGTTTATGTTATGCTTGTGATGCTTGAAGTTTTCCATCTTCATTGCATCACCTAGGTCACAAGGAACACAAAGATTGTATTGTATCAAGTCTCTCTTGATGGGAGAATCTATACTACAAACGCCATTTGGAGGGGGGACCGGCTCCACGTAAATCCGGTCCTCAACTATTTTCATGTTCTCTAATACTCTCTCTCTTGCAAAAGTATTGGTCATGCCAAGTTAATTAAGTACTATGTTTATGTTGCTACCGTCAATTAAGTTCACCCTCTATGTTCTCAAAGTAATCTCACAAAAATGCTCACTCTGATTCTCTTAATTCCGATATTCTCAAAGTTTATAGGCCATTTCCATTACATGGCCTCATTAGCCACTCAAATCCAAGAGAATGTTGCCGCTGTCACCTTCAAAGTGGAGGAGTGCTTGCAGGAACGCCGCTGTCCTGAAGATCTTTCATTGATCGTTCGCATTGGTGGCTTGCCCTCCACTTTTTGGTGGGAAGTGGGCGACAACTTTCCTGACACACTAGTCAAGCTCAACGAGGCCATCCAACCCATCAAGTTTGATACCTTGACTATCGAGTGCGTACACCGTGACCACCGCACCAACCAAGGGAGCCTTGTCTTCAAAACCAAAGAGGACCGCACAACACTCCTAAAACAAAACTCACCTTCTAAAGGGTACAACAATCTGGATTAGTGAAGCTCTAACGCCCATGCAACTCCAGATGAAAAAACAAGAGTTGCAAAAAGTAAGAGAAGCACGGGTTGCAGGTAAATGGGTCATCTACCATGGTGGTAGAGTCATCATTGAGGAGTTTCGGGCACAAAAAGCCCCATAGCATCCTCTTGGATACTCTCCCCCCTCTTTTCTTTTCCATAGTCATCTTTATCGCATAAGCGACATGTGTTGCAATTTTGTTGTAAACACCCCCAACAATTTTTCTTCCCCCTCACTTTTCTTTCTTGCCTCACTTGTCTTGCCCGTTGTAAATTTGACACCGTCTTTGTTAGAGGAGTGATTTTGTATGCCCGTTTTTTGGTCCCATGGGTCATATTTGACCTCCGAGGATGATAATAATCTATCTATCTATCTCTCTCTTTCTCTAAGAGCACAGGGTATTGGATCTAATCGCTATGAGGAGAGTGGGGAGAAGGGCCACTAGGAGGATGTGTTGAACATTGACGAGCTGCAACAAGGGATGTGAACCATGAGGGGGCTGTAGAAAGAAGAGCTTGATGATGACGACCTTGCTATGAATGGGACAGAGAGCTACAAAAGAGATGGGCATAGGTGGATGGGAGGTCGGTGCCTACACGAGAACAGGGGAGAAAGAGCAAGATATAATTTTGCAAGTCAATGAAACAGAATCTCAATGTCAAATTAATGAAAAAGTTTGAGTGGAGTCAATATGGTAAGGGGATGTAGTAGAGAGGCCGTAGAGCTTCATTTTGCTTGCCATCAAATGCTTGTTATTGCCTGCCATGGAATGCTTGCAACAGGCAGTAGATAGCAGAGGGCGCATGGAGGAGGACTTGTAGATGATACATGGCCAAGCGCACATGAGCGAGGGCAATGTGGAGTCTAGCCAGTGCATGCCATGCTGTGAGTGAAGCTTGCAAGGGTGCTACATCCTCGTTCTCTATGTTGTGCAATCAAGCCAGTGCAAATAGCCCTCGGAGCTTGTGTGTTGTGCTGCTAAGCTTTGTAGAGGAATATTGGATGTTGTCTGTAAGAGTTCAGCTAGGTATGTGGGAGGACGATGGCCAAAACACACACACACACACACACACACACACACACACACACACACACACACACACACACACACACACACACACACACACACACACACACACACACACACACACACACACACACACACACACAGGGGGGGTGGGGGGGCGCAATGGTGCACGAGGAACAACTTTATGTGGAGTGGGTGCAAGGACAGGATGATGGCAACGGGCTTGCTTTTCTTTTGTGATTCAAAGATTCCATTAAAATCTTCGTGACTATGGAAAGTAATTAGGGATGCTCTTCCGACGGGGGTGAAGATTTAGGAGAGAGGGATAGGGACAGATCGATGTTTGGGGTGCAGGTTGGCTAGTGAAGATCTGGCCCACCTATTTATGGAATGCCCAGCTATCAGCGGCCTTACAGGTAAAATATGCAAGTGGGTCCAAAGAACATGGAAATTTGATTTTTTCAAGACTGATTTACTCCTTGGAGGTAAGAACTTGGGTAGTCCTGCCCTCCGCATCTGCACTCAAATTATCAAGTACTTCTTTTTTCATAATGTATGGCAAACAAGGAACCGCTGTGTGTTTGAAGGAGTTCCTGAGGTGGCAAGCTTTGCAGAAATAATACAAGAAAGCAGAATGCTAATATGGACGCTCGGGCGCAAGCAAAACTCGGATGATTGGTCTAGGGTTACCTATGCCTTGTTGTCAACGGAATGCTTAGGAAAGGGGAAAATCTTGTAAACAGAAGATTTGTGAAGAACATGATAATTAACCTCGTGTATCAAGGGCAAGGGGGCAAGTCATTAGGGGTGGTTTCTCAAATAGCCGATGTAAGTATGGTCTCTAGATGATGTCATGGCTCGGCACGAGCATGGCAAGTTCTTGTAATTTTTTGAGATGATCAATATAATTCACTCACAATTGTGAGTTTTGATAAAAATAAAAATAAAAATCTTCATGCTAATGAAGTCCAATGGAGAAAGTAGAGCCAGTAGAGCCGGTACATTAAAACCAAAAGTTGAAAAGGAATTCTCGAGGTCCTTGAGTGAAAGGAAAATTTCTAGCTAAAGAAGTACATTTTAAATCAGAAAGGAATTCATCAGGTCCTTAAATGAAGGGATGAAAAGTGTGTTGGATGCAAAGATATCAAAGTTTTGTTCCTAAACAACTCATATATCACTTTATTTTGCAATAGCAAGATTGATCGCATGTAGAGTTTTAATTAAGAAAAAATACTTCATTGCGCACCGGTGTGCGTGCTCCCTTGGGACCCTCTGTTTGAATCTAACGAGGCATTCAAGGATCTCTGCCCAGTATGGGTGGAGTTTGTCAACCTCCCCGTATGGCTTAAAAAGAATTTGAAGGACCTCGCAGTTGCGCTTGGTGATCCACTTTTTGTCCCATGTGCCAGAGTCTCGGGTGTAGCAGCAAACAAGGTCTATATCTGGTCGGATCTGCGAAAGCCACAGCCAAAGAACTTGGTGGTGAATGTTGGGGTAGGATTAAAAATCATTCCTCTTAACTTCAACACTTTCTTCGGGGCCTGCTTCAAATGCAACAAATTCGGGCATTATGCGAGGGCATGTCCCGCTAAGGTGCTAAAGCCTATAGATGAGAGTAGTGAATTACAGCCTACCCCACAGGGTGGCACGAATACAGTAGATCCAACAAAGAAGCCTACTGAAAATCTTGGCAAGGCAGAGGGTGGGCAAAATAAAGTCAACGCAGATAAAGATGTGGAGAAACAAGATCATGGCAACAGGGGTAAGGGCAAGACCACCCAAAGCTATCGCTTTTCATCCACCTCTCGACAAAGAACGGCCACCCCAGTAATGCAGAAGATCGTGATGTCACCAACTCTTAGGTCAAAAGATGAGGGTTGGCAACAAGTATCTCATTCATGTAAATGGTTCAAAGCGAAGGCTAGAGCTTTGGGTCAAATCAATGGTCTCCTGCCGGATGTCCCAAAGCCTCCTTTCCTATATGACAACATATTCGAAATTTTGGGGAAGATGAATCAAGAGGACCTTTCCACGTCCAAGCTGGATACCATGCAGGTTCCAGCAGAAAAGGAGCCAATGGAAGAGGACAACTTGAATGGGAACTCTGTTGAAGAGTTCCTGGAGGCAGAAGAATTTGTCCCCCTTTCCCAATGATAGATGCTCTCTCTATTCAGTCTTGGAATGTGAAGGGATTAAAAACCAGGAAGAAGGGTACTCTCTTCTGGGAAGAAGTGAAGAAAGAGAAGGCAGTCAATTGCTGGGCCATCCAAGAGCACCATTTGGATGCTCGTAGCAAGAGAAAACAGGCTGTAGAAAAAAAACTTATCTTTTATGTGGGGAAGGAAGCGACGGTTTCAGTGGTGTCTTGTTCATTGCTGACAGAGACTTGGAGCCAAAGATGGTTTTAAACCACCCCTCCGGAAGAGTCCTTGGTGTTAGAATCAGATGGGAAAATCAACCTATCACCATAGTAAATGTTTACAGCCCTTGCAACGCAAAGGATAGAGCTAAACTGTGGATGCAGCTCAGGGATACTCCAATTGAAGGGGAGTGGCTAATGGTTGAAGAAAAGCAAGGACAAAACAGGCTCCGACAGTCTACTAGCTGGCTTAGAAAAGTCTAAATGGTTGAGCTTATGTGAGAAGTGGGCTATGATTGACTTGTAGGAAGTGGGGCCATGGAACAACATTCCTGGATTCACCTACACAAGCCTTCAGTATGCCCGCACTGCCTCCCGACTCGACAGATGCTACTGCTCTCATCAAGTTGACTGGATCTCATCGATGATAGAGACAAAGGTAATCTCAACAAAAAGCCTCTCCAATCACATTCCATTACACTTACAACTCAAGAAAGATAAAAAGGGGGGGGGGGGGGGGGGGGGGGGGGGGGGGGGGCAATTCCCAAGAGGGGAGAAAAAGATTCTTGTTACAGGGTCACACCTGTTCAAAGACCCTCTCTTCAGAAGCATCACCAAGAAAGCGTTGGGAAAGCTCAAGAAAGATGTGGGGATGAACAAACCTAGTGCTTGGAAGATATTTGTTCGGAGTGTTCAAAAAGCTATCAAACTTCGGGTCCTCGGGTTAAAAAAGCCAATGAGGCACAAATCAAACATCTCATAGAGGAGGTAGCACAATTAGCCTCTAGGAAGGCTACCGGACTGGCTACCGAGGATGAGCACAAGCGATGGTTTGAAGCTAAATCTCACCTGGCCCAACGAAGAGCTGGAGGAAATCAAGAAGGCGAGATTGCTCTCTAGGGAAACTTTCCTTCAACCAGAGCCTTCTAACCAAGAACATTTTTTTTAGGCTCTGAAAGTGAGGAAGATTCAAGGCCGCGTGCAAGTGCTAGATGATGAGAAAGGGAATACAATTCAAAACCAAGATGAGGTGGTTGGACTTATGCTCAAGTATCTCAGCCGGATTATCGGCCAGCCAGAGACCCAATCTCAGGAAGTGGAAGAAGCCCGAGTGTCTTTACTTGGGAGTGGTTAAAAGAAGGTTTCCCAGGAGGAAGCCAACCGCATGGAAAAGGCCTTCTCTGAGGAGGAATGCTCAACGGCACTAAAAGCTATTGGCAATGAAAAGTCCCCCGGTTGGGATGGGCTGACAACTGAATTCTTCAGGGAATTTTGGGATGATCGCAAGGGTCTAGTCACACGGATGGCCAATCAAGTTGTTTCCAAAGAGTTGTTGGATGCAAGTGTTAAGAGAGGGCTTATCAAGCCCATCCCCAAACAGATCTGCTTCTCTCAACTTAAACATTGGCGTTCCATTACAATGATGTTAGTAGCATACAAAATTATTTCCAAGGCGATAGCTCTCAGACTTGCCCCCCTCCTGAGCCGGATCATCTCTCCCCATCAACACGTGTTCATTAAAGGGAGATCTATATATGACAATATCTTGGTAGCAATGGTAGGAATAGTGTATACATCCTTCTCCAAGCAAGAGTGCATATTGCTGCAGCTGGACCTCGACAAAGCCTATGATAGAATAGAATGGTTCTATATAGAAGAAGTCATGGGAGCTCTAGGCTTTGGGCCTCGCCTTTGTCGCCTCATACGCACCCTAGGTGTTGGCAGCCAATCAGAGCTCCTGTTTAATGACAGAATCATGGGCTTTTTGGAGGTTAAAAGGTCTATTACACAAGGATGTCCCCTGCCCCCCTTGATTTTTGCCATCGGGTCGCATCCTCTCATTACAATGCTCGAAACCAGTGCTGCGAGGGGAGAGATTCAAGGTCTGGCATTATCGGGCAACGACCAGCTATTGGCCAAAATGTTCGCAGATGATTCGCTCCTATTATTGAAGGCGGCCCTCAAGTTTTCAGGAGAACTCTGGAGATTGTGCAAACATTTTTCGTGGCCTCGAGATCCAAGTGCAATATAGAGAAGTCAAGACTAATATCCCTGTCGGATGACTCTTTTGACCCTGCAGTCTGGAAATGAGAGATTATCGCAAAAGGGAGTGTATTCAGACACCTGGAGCCCCCATTGGGGTGGACGTAACCCACAGGCAAAGATTTCAATGGGTCCTTGAAAAAATAAGTTCAAAAATGAGAAGATGGGAGTTTGTTCTCCACCCCTTCCAAAGCCGGATTAGAGTGATTAATGCTTTTATGATCCCGTATATTTCTTTCCTCAGCCCCGTGCTCAAGATGGCTAGGTGTTATTGGAAAGAATTCTTAAAATCAATGAAAAGGTTTCTTTGGAAAAACAACACAAAAACCTCTCGGCCATGGCAGTGGGCTAGATGGGAGGTAGTTGCTCGCCCGTTAGACGAAGGAGAGCTCATAATTCTTAACCCTGTATCCCATGCTAAGGCCCTTTGTGCCAAGTTTATGGTCTCATTGGCTAAACAAGACCAAGCTTGGGCTATCATGACCAAGGAAATGCTTGATGCAGTAACACTGGGATCGAAAGGGGGAAAGTGGAAGGGGGTTGTGATGCACGACAAACTTCTCGCCCCGAAGTGGTCTTATCTTAGATTTGGTGGACTCTTAGGGGAGCTGATGAGGAAGCGCAAAAG
Source organism: Adiantum capillus-veneris (assembly GCF_014529385.1). NCBI lineage: Eukaryota > Viridiplantae > Streptophyta > Polypodiopsida > Polypodiales > Pteridaceae > Adiantum > Adiantum capillus-veneris. The sequence continues at coordinate 6,790,410 of NC_140949.1, forward strand.
TGCAGTTGGGGTTTTGGAATGGGGGGAAGCAACCAGATACTTTAAGAACTCCATTTCGCACTGGTCCCCTTGGCTCTCTAAAATATCGGGGTCGCCGCATAGCCCCTATTGGATATAAATGGCCAGGAATGTGAATAATAAGGGGCTCGTTTGACTTGAGCAATTCTGGGATAGCAAAAGGAAGTGCTGGAAAACTGTTGACTCTTTAGCCACCCAATTTCAACTGAATGCCTTTGAGATCTTACTAGTCTACAGGGTGATGAAAGAGCTTGATAAGGTGGTGATGCCAATTTGTGAATCCAACTTTGAATGGGACGCTTGGAGATGGCCCGAGAGTAGCCTGTTTTGGAAACAACATTCTAAAGGCATTTACCATGTATCAATGCACGAGGCTAATTGGTGTAGCCCCATCAACAAATTATGGAAGAGGCACTGGATGGAAAAACGGTGGGCGGGAGTCATGGAGAACATTTGGAAGCCAAGGTGGCCTCAGTATATGAAGATATTTTTGTGGAAAGTGATGTGGGGTGCTCTGTCAACGGGCATGAAGATACAAGAAAGAGGAATCGGGTCCGATCGTTGCTCGGGGTGCAGAATAGCTAGTGAAGACCTAGCCCACCTTTTCATAGGATGTCAGGCAATCAGTGGCATGGCTGGAAAAATATGCAAGTGGATTCAAAGGACATGGAAAATAAAGTTCTTCAAGAATGATGTGTTCTTTGGTAGTAACAGCTTGGGAAGTCCTACTCTTCTTATCTGCACTCAAATAATCTGGTACTACTTCTTTCACCATATTTGGCAAGCAAGGAACCTCCGCGTGTTTGAGGGGATCTGGTTGTGGCAAGCTTTGGTGAAATAATACAAGAGAGTACAGTGACGATCCACATGATCGGAGGCAAACAAGCCTCAGAGGACTAGTCAAGAACAATACATGACATCTTGTAATAAGTAAAGCCTAGGAGTAGTTGTGGTGTCTATTGCAAGCAAAAAACTTTTAATCCTTTGACCCTCAAGGCTCGGTTCGAGCTCGAGGTTGGTGTATATTTTTTATGTTTTTAATACTATCCACTCACAATTGTGAGTTTTGCAAAAAAGAAAAGAAAAAAACTAATAGGTGGGTCTAATTTTGAAAATGCATTTAATTAGGTGGATCAATCAAGATTTGAAGGCAAGGTTAATGCAAATGAAAGGGGGAAGGGGGGGGATTAGCACTTTTGATCAAAGAGGAAAGGGGTATGGCTAGCATGTGTCGTGCGACCCAGGAAGAGGCACACTAGCGAAAGAGGGAGGCGTGTGGCAAAAGCAGTTTTCCAAGGGGAAGGGGACTACCTATTTATTTATATGTAGGGGTTCGTGGACATGGCATGAGCTTGCATGGGGTGGAGTGGTTAGCACGAGAATTTCTCTTTGTTGCATGAGGTCAGGAGCTCAAATCCCGTTGGTGAATGCATTGAAATTTTACAGCACAACGCCTCGAGTGGAGCTTGAGATGGATCTCTAAAGATTCTCTATAATGGGAACACATAATGGACCGAGTAGGTCGTGCCGATTTTGAGTTTGAGGTTCATTAGTAGGAATCTCAATAGATGCTCCCGAAGCTTCGAGGGAAAAGATAGTTGAGGGGGCACATGGTGGAGAGAGAAAGAGGGAGGGAAAAAGATTGATTTAATGCATTGAGCAAGGAGAGAGCGATTTGTTTTCTTCATTGGTTTAGTTTGCAGGCAGCGTGACGATGGTGGGGATGATGGTGAAGGCAATGGAAGCTGCAGGAACAATAGAGTAGAGGGTGAAGGCGGAGGTAGAGGGTACTTGGAGGGAGGCACAGAGAGACACGGCTTGGTCTGAGGGTGCATGTTGAGAGAGAGTTGATAACTGCAAGCATGGTGGTAGAAACATAGAGAGGTATGTGCAAAGGTGATGGCAAAGATACAGAGAGAGGTGGTGATTTGCGAACTGCCTTCTTTCTTTTTCTTAGCAATCCAATGGGAGCCTTGTGAGGTAAGAATGGAGGCAGTGTGCATTGCGGATTGCTTGAAATACAATGTGCATTGTGGTAAGAAGAAGGGGGGGGAGGTCTGTGCAGACGGCTCCATGGCAAGGAAAACTAACTAAAAATGTGACACAGACGTGGTAGTGTATGAGTTGAGTAGGGGCGATTCATGAGGTAGGAGACGTGTGTCAAATGCAGGAAGGGAGAGGGGGGGGGGGGGGGAGAGAGATTTTTTTAAATTTGCGCTATGCCTTAGTTCGCATTCGTCTGCAGCTAGGTTTCTCTTTAAGAGAGATCGCTCGTGTCGTTGTGCACATGTGTGCAGGAATGTGCATGCCAGGAAGTGCATGGAAAAGGCCCTGATGCACTTGAAGTGGAGGTGGCAAGTGCGTAAGCCTCTCTCTCTCTCTCTCTCCGGTTTCGAGCCATAAATTTGTAGGGAGCCAATACTTTGTTTGTGCCTTGCTTGGTATTTGATTTAGGTGTGCTTAATCAAGGCTTCATTGAACCCAAGGAGTGTGCTGCTTGCCCACCTGCAAGTTGTGCAGATAAGGCAGTGGGCAAGCTAGGGAGACATGGCAGAGCCTTTGTGCGTGCGTGTGTGTGTGTGTCAAAAGTATGCAACAAGTGGGCGGCGAGGCATTGACTGAATAGTTTTGTCCGTTTCACGCAAGCAAAGGAAGGGAGGGGGCAGGCTCAAAACGATGGGATTGGAAGTAATGAGATCAGGCAAGGGAAGAGGGGGAATGGCGTGTGTGCATCACCTCCACATTAGCTCTATCTTAAAATGCATTAGTCTTTTAGGGCCAAAGGAATCTTGACCATTAATTAATTATTGTAAGTAGGAATGGACCGAGTAGGTTACTCATCTATACTATATATATTGAGCTTAAAATTTTCAAGGAAGGAGAGGGCATCCATGTGTCACTCTCTCCTTCATTTCAAGAACCTTTGGAAACATTTTATTTGAAATGTAAAAGTGAAGGGTAAGTTACACAATGTTAGGATTTGACATGCACCCCACAATTTCAATGGACACTCAGTTTCAAGGATTGCCAATCCGTATGGAATGGAAAATTTTTCCAATGCCATTCCGAATACAATTTTCATTATTCACAACCATTCCAACAACTTTTGATACCTATAATCCAACCAAAATCGAACCTTGTAAATGAGAGCCATGGAAAAAGCGTACATTTCTATGATCGCAAATAAAATCTGGAAGAAGACTACATGTCTATAATCGCAAATAAAATCTAGTTGTATACATTGAAAGGTATAGCAAGTGAACATTGCTATTGAATTCGTCACCAAATAACAATGAAAAAGATACATTATAATAAAGTACTCTACTTTAATGCAAAGTGAATTGCTTTTTGCACTTCAATAGGCTCCTTTGATAGGCTCAAAAATTCCATGATGCATATCCATCAAATTGAATGCAATAGCCAATGAAAAACCTATGAGATAAATACGAAACCATATATCAACTACATCACCATTAAGCTCACTCCACATCCAGCTGTTGTTATGGCTCCACTTCTTTTATTCTTTATGGTCTTCCATGCTTCAAAGCACTCCTCCCAAAGCACATTTTCTGGATTTGCAATCTTTGGAGTATTCATACCAACAAACATCAACAAATTCAAACTCTCAAGAGAGAGCTGATTGCGAAACTTGCTCTTAATCTTGTTCATCTTTGAAAAGCCTCTCTCACATGCTACAGTTGAAAGAGGTAACACCAACAAGGCTCTCCAAAGCTTTATGGTCCAAGAAAATGAATGCTCCCACTCATCATGATTATTGGTATCCAACCAAGCAGCATACATATCTTTTCCTTTAAAACAATTTCGCATTCTAGTAATAAAGGACCTGCTTTCTCCTTTACACTCTTGCTCATTAATTAGCGATCTCTCTCCTTGCCCAAATTGCTTACATAGAATTGTCAACCATTCTCTAGACATAACATCTAGCTTTTCCAACTCCGGATCATAATCCTCCGGTGAGAAATACTTTGTTGCTTCAAAAGCATCAAAATCCCCTTTAAAGCGATCCCACAATGATTGGCTTATGCTTCTAACATAGCCTTGACACAAACGTATCAAATATAGATATGTAGTATCATAAGTCTCATGGGGATTAGCTACATCTCCTTCACACATCGGACCCAAATGCAAACAATAAGAGTGTATAGTACCTTCCTCATCTTTGTACATCATTACACCCTTTTTCTCATGAACCATTTTAATAAAACTTTATGTATGCTTTGTCTCACTTGCAAATTTAGGACCCAAGAAAGACAATCGAAAGGTTTCAACCACAGATCTAAAATGGTGCCCAATGCTAGACATGTCAACATGCAATTCTTGAAATTTGCAGTTTAAAATATTCAACTCTCCAAGTACATCTGCAAAGAAGTGAAGCAAAAACTGAACCTTGTAATTAGTAAGGAATGCATATAATGTTGCATCTTCAGTTTGCATAACAGCCAAATAAGCAAGTATAAGTCTCACAACTTTCATCAAGACTTGACCTTTAGAGGGCCATCTAACATCATGCATTTTTTGAGGATGCAATTTTCCTCTTCTACCAATTCCAAAAGCCTGTACCACTTCAACAAGAAAACCATACCTCTTTGCAGATCGAGATGTCCACTCATAAAGCTTCCTTGCGATCTTGTCCACAAATTTGAACTCTTTACATGCATTGAAAGCATTATTTGCAGCAAGAGCTTCTCTATGAGCGATACAATGAAAACCCACAAGATGAGGAATCTCTCGCGTAAGCCTTGCAACCAAACCTATGTTTATGCCCGTCATGACGCTAGCACCATCAGTGGCAATTCCAATCATGTTTTGTGACTGTATCCCCATGCTTCTAAAAAAAGCAATCAAAGCATCATACAATGCCTCTGCAGTTGCATCCCTTGCTTGTAGAAGTTTTACAAACTTTGTGCATATGCATCCATTCCCTCCATTCTCAATATATGTGACATAAAAAATCAAGTGCTGCTGCACACTAATGTCTGTGCTCTCATCCACTTCCACTGAAAAAATGAATTGCTTTTCAGATCTTGCATAATCTTTGCTAAGTATACATTTTAAATCTCATTCCCAAACTGCTTACATGCATCTTTGCCAATGTAAGACGAGTACTCATTTGCAAGAGGCATATTCGGGGTTCGCATGAACCTTTGAAAGTTGCACATATGTGAGTACTCCTCAAGAGGTAAAGACCTCTTCATTACATACCAGCTGGTTTGCATACATGAGAGAATGCGCTCCTTCTCATCATTAGTCATAGAAGCAACATGGTTTTCTATGGGCAAAGTACTTCTTCGTTCATGCTCAATCCACAAAAGTCTTGCATTACGATGCTCCTTGGAGTCTTCGTGCACTTATAAAGCAGTCTTTTGCAGAGAGGAGGATCCCTCAGGCTTAGCAAAATTGCTCCCCTTGCGAGCAAAGGTGCACCACCTGCATTTTGCTTTCTCGTTACCATCATTATCGATGATACAGTAAGCCCATGGGTGGGCTATCTTCCACCTCTCAAGAAACACTCTATGGTGAGTCTTTTTCTCTGCAGTTTCATCTCGGACCACCTCATCCCCACCTTCCCCACCTTCCTTAGGCAATGCATACAAACCAAGAGACTCACGAATAGTCTTTTGCTTTTTGCTTGCCTTGGGATGTCCTAAGATAGCCATTGCTAAAGTCAAATTGTTCACAAAATGATCATTAACACCTCAAGTTACAAGTAGTTACAAGACAAAATCATAATTTAGATTTGTAGACAATGGCAAATGCATATAATTATCAGAGCAAACTAAATTGTGAAGTAGTATAAAAGTTGCATAATACTTGGCAATAAAGTGAGTCCCAAAGATCACAAAGAGAAACGGTGGCTTGCAATCTTTCTGTGAAGTAATGCAGTTACAAAAACCTCGTAGTGTTTGGCAATCTACAACTGTAGAACCGCTGAAAAACCAAAAGGCAAAGCCTCATATGCAATAAACCTTGACGATGCCAAATAAGAGCAAAAACAAGACCTTGAATTTTGAAAGTTGGAAGTGCCAAATAATCCCCCAAAAGATACGTTCAAAACTTCAATACATTATACCTCTCAGCTCTGTCTCAAAAAAATTTGGCGAGTAGGCTACAGGTCCGCAGACTCCGCACTGCACATGATTGTATTCATTATTGGGGCCACACCTTATAAGTTATCTCTCAAGAATCCTGGTCGCATCCTGCAGAAAAATGAAAGCAGAAATGGATTTAGGCTCTGGAGTCTGCAAACAAGAGAAAACAGGGCCACAGGGGCAGGCCGCAACATTGAGCAGGGGTGCACATTGCCTTGAGGGCTAAGGGGACTCAGAGTTAGGAGGGGCGCACTGCGTTGTAGGGCCCTGTGGCCTAGGCTCGGAGACTAGAGTCGAGTCTCGACACTGGTGACTGCACAGGGACTCATGAGCGCGAGCGCGACGTGTAGGGCAGCAGAAACTTTGAGGCTCAGCCTCTCAAGCAGCAAAAAGGCCCTTCGCTCGGCGCTCAAGATAATTGATTTTTGTTAAAAGTTATAGGCATGATAATTTAGAACTAGTCTTGCTTGGTGGGCCTCGCTATGTAACATCTATAGAATATAGCATAACATACGCAAACTGAAAACTTGGTTGCAATTTGCTCCCTGGCTTCTTGACGCATGGACTGTAACCTTGTAGGCCTTGAGAACTTCATATTGACACCTAGTATGGGAGAAACAAGGTATGGCATCAACTGTTTAGGTCTAAAGTAAAGATGCACAAAGTGCATTTATGATTGCAATACACTACATGTATTCACTACTTATGCATTTAATTTTTAAATACACCACATGTTAAAAATGTTATTATGTATTAGCTACCTACCATATGTAAAGAGTTGTATGTATACTTAACATATACAGATGCTGATCAACATTGAGTGTATAGTTCTGAAAGCATCATGCGTGTAAAGCAAACTGAAGGAAGAAATTTACAAAATTCTAAAACAAGCAAAATGATAAAGCATCAATGGATTGCAAATTGAAATGAAATGCTTTACTGACCTGAAATGTTGTACAAATGTTTTTAGATTGTCCAAGCTACACGCCGATCTTTGACTCAAGCTACAGAAAAGGAATGTGTATAGTTAAACATTTCATCTCGCAATGAAGTGCCATAAATTGAAGAGACTAAGTATACATTGCACGTCATGCAGAAGTGCCATACAAAAGTATGGTGGAGAGTTGGCACTGTGGTCTCTCCAAAAATTATAAGAAACGGAAGCCGTGCCCTGCCCCGTAGCGTTTATGTGTTGCACCAAGCAAACGCATAGTCGTGGGGAGTTGGATGGAGATAACGAACCTTGAAGTGTAGTCCAGTTGGAGTTATGCGTGTGCAATCAAAACGTCCAGTGTTTTGAGCATATGTTCTCCTTGTTCGACAGAAAATACGCATGAGGATAAATATAGGGCATGTAGCTTATTGATTAAGCTTGAAGAGAAATAGATCTAATTTTACTGCATGCTCAACAACTGATAAGAACATCGCCAAAAAGAAACTCGTTAAAGAAAACGTCCCCACCCCTCCATATCAAACGGCGGATCTGATGGTGAACCTGGTGGCCACTAGATCTATAGCGGAAGCTAACAAAGTGGTTCAGGGTTCAACTAGCGGACGATCTCTCATCACAAAGTGAGTTGAGTTCGAGCCTACTAGTAATGAGATCTAGCTCCACCTCGCAGGGGAAGCGTACTTAACTTATCTAGCGATCCTAAGACCCACCTTCCAAGAGGAGAGAAATCTTGAGTGCCTTTTTCCCCATGTTTCAGAGGCACGTACACTTGAGACTTCGCCGCTCTAGGGGCAATGAGTATTACTAGTATCGATTTAAACACTATGGGGACAGAGAGTTCCCGACCAATCGGGACCACCCTTCTCATAGGCATTGGCAACCTGAGCCAGGCCCCCACTTTCCACCCCCACAGTCACACTTCCTTGTGTGTCCTAATTACTACCACAATGGTTGTTCAACATAAATGTTCCTTGAAGTAGATTTCGATTCACAAGGTTCGTTAAGACAGCCTTTCAACCAGTATTGCAAAGCGGCACCAAAACAGTACTCTAGTAAAAATTCTACTCAAACTTATTCATTAAAATTCCAATGTTTTGGAGGTACAACATCCCCCCTCCAGCGAGAGTTTACTCCTCCCGTTGTCGCCTAGCTGCCCATACAACTAGGTATGTCCACCGCATAGAAAGCACGACACATGGAAATTCCCACCATAGAAAGCAAGACGTGGGTTCCCACTGCATAGAAAGCAAGTCGTGGGTAAAGGCCCTAAGCTAGTAACTCTAGCTACTGCGAAATCGTCGTGAGCCGCCCCCTGTGATCAATAGGGGGATCATGACTAATTCAACATTGGAAATAGAATGAACATGTCGAGCTAAATTTTCCCTAGCAGACATTCTTTCCTATTGCAAACACTATATCCATCAATCATTTCTTTCCTACTTTATACTTAATGTACAAATGAATTCAAATGCCGAGGTTTCCGTTGGATTTCTCCAACATGTTTGGGAATATGTTCTTTCCTAGTCAAACGTGTGCAATGTTAAATTAAACAACTTGAATGAAATTGTGACTACCTCTTCCATTTCTTCGTCAATGGCCCGTGAGATGGCCGGTGCTTGTTCGTCCATGGGAGCTTTTCCTTTTCCATTCACATTGCTCGTTCCCGCCTCACGGTCGTGGGCACCACCGAAGCGAGTTCTCTTAACCGGGGCCATTTTATACTCACTACCTTAAATGATAAACTTGAAGAAAAAAGCTAATGTTCGAGAGCATCATAACAATCCAAATGATAGATTAGAATCATTGAACAATTTTCCCTTATACGAGAGGGTTATATTTTTCCTTCGAGACATAATAATTTTATAGATAATACTTTACTTGTCCTATGGGAACCGGCTATAAAGTTAATCACTTGGTTTAGATGATTAAGCATTTCAGAATTTTACTAATTAAATTATAAGAGAGATGAATTAAGCAAGCTCGATTACTTTCCTAATGCAACTAGAGAGATGCAGAATTTTCGCATGCATAGGTGAGAGAAAATCCTCTTCTTAGTGGATTAATGATGGATTAATTTTTGCCTTAATCACATCTTAGTGTATGAGAAAATTGAATCTGACTTAGTCACACCAATATTGTGTGGCAAAAGAATGAATTTCATTAAATCTACATCATTACCGGCTTGACAATTAATTACTATGCTGCCTAGAGAGAGAATTCTCTTCTAATCATGTATTAATCATTGATTAAGAGTGATGAATGGCTGCATAATTATCTATTGAATGATGACTATGTAATGGAATATAGATATGGAGAATTTGAGAGTAGCTATTGGGAATTATAGCTAGGATTATGCATAGTAGACGAGGAATTTAGAGAATGATGAAGAGAATTACAGAAGAGCATAAATTACATCATGATTACCGTAATTAGGGGCTGAAATCCTCTCGATTTTATGATCCAATGGAGTTCTCAAGGCGAGAATCCGGCAGCACTTCCCTCCTTTGCTTCTCCTTCAAAAACTATGTGTACCGGCAGCACCTCCCCAAGGTGTGTGTGTGTGTATTGGGTGTGTGGGTGAGCATGTGTGTGTGTGTGTGAGAGAGAGAGAGCACACCTTTAAATAGGCTCCTTCAAGCTGAAAATCGAACCTAGCTGCTATAAGCATCTGAGTGAGCACTCACTTCATGCATTGGCAAGTCTAGTACCTTCCCACCAAGTGTCCAATTAGCTAGTCTAACAGGCTCTCACACCCACTCTCTAGCTTGGAAACTCTCCCACAACTCCCACAAGACAAAAGGGCACCCCCTAGCTGCTAAAGCTGGCTCAGAGTGGCCTGGAACCTGCTCCCACACAGCCTCGAGCCCCGGTGCCTCCCCGCACAACTTTAGGAAAAATTGGTTTTAGGCTAAAACGGCCCATACGAGTCGGAATTTAATGTCGTAAATTGCTATATTAAGCTCTAACTAAGGCGTACCGGTCCGAGTACCTGCCATATTTAGTAGTCCCCGAGGTTCGAAAATGCATTTTTTTTCAAATTCGAGGTACAGGTACAGTTTTTCGAGACCGTCAAAACTGGACGGTTCGGGTGACCAAAAACTTACTATTTTTGGAATTTTACAAAAATTATTTTAATTCACATTTTGAAGCTTTAAAACATTTTAAACATCATGGCACTGACAGAATTCGGAAAACTGCTAAAAATAGTAACTTTTTCCATTATGTTCATTTCATGGTACAATGGTGCTCTTTATTGGTCGGGGTCAGAGACCTTACAAAAAACAACACTGATGGAAAATCGCTATCATTGAAGAGCGCTCCCATTGTTTCGCTTGTTTTTGTCGACCTATCAACTATCGGACTAGCATACTCGCCAATCGTCTACAAATTTGGCAAACACTTAACATGATCTGGGTTCTGATGTTGCCTATCTCAAGCTCGCCTTCAGATGGCACCGTGATAAACAACAACAGCATAACCATGACGTTGAGGACACCACCACGATCTTTCATCAAATAACGCACACCTATGAAATCTTCTCTAACCCGCTCTAGTGTTTCTCTCATGACCTCACCCCTCGACAACCAACCATAGAGTTCTCTTGTATCCGGCCTCTGCCCTGCGTCTCATCATGTGTGGCACCGTTGCACCGCTAATCCTTCAACACGCCCAATAGGTGGAGGCTATGCCGCCTACGAGGTCTACTTCATTGTGTTATCGGGGATGAAGCTGAGGGTGGGGAGGGATTTCTTCCTCTACTATGGTTACCTTCTACAAAATACTAAAGAATTTGTTGACGATGATTTCTTCCATGTTTACGATAATGTATTTTCCAAACTGCAAGAACGAGAGCTAGAGTTTGCAGCTGCTAATGGCAATGGAATTCTTCCTTAGTAGCCGCTCTCTGTTGTTGGCTAACCCGTGAGCTTGCTTCAAAGCCTTCCTTCTTTTCCCGCCCCAGAGCAACCCCTCCCTCTTCGAATGGCACTACAGAGCTTTCCAACTTGCACTACTCGCTATAGCCTCACGTAATGAGTGTGCAAGGTCCATAACCACATCTGTTGATCAAACTTCTTGGCTCTAGACTCCACTCGCTCTTGCGCTCTCTCCTTCGTTCATTCTCCACTACTCCAATTAAGAGTTAGATCTCATTGTACATCAAGGGTGGTATTAGTGAAATTAAATAGTATATACTATGAACTTGTCATAGTCACAAACTTCCACTTTAGTGAAACGAAGGAGACGAGCTAATATAAACCATTTTTAAAGTATTAAGACAGTGCTTACAGTAGTAATTACTCGATAAGAGTATCAAGAAAGTGCTTACAGTAGTAATAGTAATCGATAAGAGTTCAATATGTAAAGTGTCCTTCACTTTAGCTCAATTGCCCTTTAGTCTTTGCTTCTATGTAGTGATATTCCAAAAGAGAAACACTTTCTCGCAGCCTTAAAGGCCCCTCTCCCTTTCGTTTCTCTGGTCGAGCTATTCTTTGCACTGGGTCGACCTTCTAGCAATTTGGAACTCGACTGCCCTTTTAACACCCCTTGATGACCTCCAATATTTATCCTCTAATGAGATTGTGTTTCTCCCCTATTTAACTGCAAGTCGTCTTTTCTAGTGCTACAATTCTTTATTGGCTCCGACTCTTTCGATTGCCCCACCCACGTTGCTCGCTTCCATCCGCTATATCTGCTACACGCTGCTTGTCGTCCTTTATAGCTAGTCCGGCCTCGTCCTTCCCCTATTGCTCCTTCAAGCGCCTCCTCTGGCTGCTATAGCTCGATGGCCTCAACTTGAAGCTACCCCTCGCTACTCGGTTCCCCTTGTTATTCGTTGCTGCCTCAAGTACAGACTCTATTTCTCCAACACCATGGACTTTGCTTGGCGCGATGAGATAGTAGGGTCTCTCTCTCTCTCTCTCTCTCTCAAAGAGTAGATAGAGTCAAACTTGTTGCTTCAGAGAAACCTGTGAACTGCCTGTTAGAGGTGCTTCTCGGAACCTGTGATGTCTGTGGAGAAGTTCGAAGTGCTTCTGAGCACAATTGACCGACGTACAACGAAGAGGTTTTTTTTAATTCGATTCAGTTAGCTTTTTTAAGAGCTTTTCATCGTAGTGATGTTTTTCTTAATATTTAAATCTAATGCCACGTGGTGGCTTCTGCGTTCAAAAACCGCAAAAAGAGCCTTGCGCTCACCAAGTAACAAGGGATTCGATCATCCGGGAGTTGGGATTTGGAAAAACAGGGTTTCCCACTTGGATAGGACATGCCAGCCATGTTGCACAATGGGCATATGCCATGTCATTATCCATAGTTATTAGTCACTAGGCTAAAATTCATAATATAAGTTTTAATAAATATATGTTGAATTTCTATGAAAATTTTATAAAACTTGTTTTGGACGGGCAACGCAAGAGAATACCTTTCCATAGACATTCTATTTTGAATCTTACTTGTCCGCATGGACATACAATTTTTTGCCTTGCCATTCTACTGCCATCCGTGAAGTTTCTTTGCATTTCGTGTGACACTTTCGATGCCCCTTGATTGGTGGATGGCCGTCAAACCCTATCGTTGGGTAAGTAGCAAGTACTCTATGGCAAAAAATTGAAAAGATTTAGTTTTGACTTCTAAGTTCTATCAAAAAGTTACAATACTTAATACTTAGTACTATATCTATATTTATATTATTTAAACTCTTTAGCAAGGCTATGGAGTTTCACTCTAGCCTTCAATTTTGCAAGGTAATTACTTTTGTTTTTGTAAAGGGTGGCTCTACTTCGCATTTTGAAGGCCGTAAAGAACACCGAGCACTAAATGGCACGGACGTGGTTAAATGGGATAAGAGTAGAGGTGACAAATCATGACACACATGCATTGTAGACCATGCGATCGGCACCCAAATTTACAAATCAGTGTGCACTTACAATGTAATGCATATGAGTACCATGATTTTCAATGAAAGCATGTGAGCGTGGTGGTTAGAGCCCATGCCTTGAATAGGGCAGGTCGTGGCTTTGACGTGCAAGGTGCGAGACAATCTTAGCTAGCTCAAATTTACTTGCTGGTCCAAATTTACTTTTTTCCTTGAATTTACTCGACAATCCTAATTCGACGATCCAAATGACCCCCAATGTCGATCCCATTGAGATGTGCCTAGGCTAGATTGTGCTGAGCATAAAGAACTCCCTTTTCCTTTCTAGCCTTGAAATTTATACTTGAGCTTCAAAAAATGTAGAATTTTCAAAGATTTCACGCATTGTATAATGTTGAGCTAAAATCTCACACTTGACATCTTCATGTACAATTTTTCTTCTAGCCCGAGAATGTACACATTGCATGTTGTAGCTTTGCACAAAGGGTCAGAGTCAAATGATCATAGAGATGATTAGTGCTACTTACACCTTATGTGGGACAGCATGAGCGTGGAGAGAGAGAGAGAGAGAGAGAGAGAGAGAGAGAGAGAGAGAGAGAGAGAGAGAGAGGGTTTCTCAAATAGGGCTTGTCAAGAATAATTTTTCTAATCAAAGAAATTTTAAAATAAAAAAATGCACAATAAAATAGGCTTTTGAATTTTAGGTTAAAATTTGAAGAATTGATAGTATAGACACTTAAACTTGCAAAATTTTGTCAATTTTCTTCATCGACAAACTTGAAATCTAGCAAAACATTTGCAATTTTAGTGGCAAAAATACACTAAACCTAGCTTATTACAAACATTGGGAATCTCAAATAGCCCCAAAATAGAAGAGCATGATAAACGTAGAAAAGTTGAATGCCCAGTACATCCACGACCACTCTCTCACCACCCTGAGCACACCTATTGAAAATGTGCTACACCCTTGCATGGGGCACTAGTGTGTGAGTGTTAGAGAGAGAGAGAGAGAGACAGAGAGAGAGAGAGAGATGAGCCCTAGAGGCATCCATGTGTCACTTAAAGGGTTACTCTACTTTTCCTTTTGAATAAAGAAACCTAGCCCTCTAATTTAATACTTTGATATTTATTATTGAGCTTGAGAAATCCTTGAGCACTGAAGCCTTCCACGCATCAAAAAGTGATCTCTCTCTCTCTCTCTCTCTCTCTCTCTCTCTCTCTCTCTCTCTCTCTCTCTCTCTCTCTCTCTCTCTCTCTCTCGTGAGCACGCACGCGTGTGTGTGGATGAAGCACCACTCTTTTCAGGAATGTAAAACCTCACAGGCATCGACAATCAAGACGGCTGTCTCCGCTATTTCCATGCCACTACTGGTTAGGGAGCATGAGGTGGGCAAATTGACTCGCGAGAGAAGTTAGAACTACAACGCCACAATTCTAGGGCTCATGGTCCCAACTCGGTTGCCACCGCTCTTGTGTATGTATGTGTGTGTGTGTGTGTGTGACAGAGAGAGAGAGAGAGAGAGAGAGAGAGAGAGAGAGAGAGAGAGAGAGAGAGAGAGAGAGAGAGAGAGAGAGAGAGAGAGAGAGATCACTCGTGTCCATTCCTCATGGCAGCTGTGCTAGTTCCCTTTCAACGCTTCTCCTCTGCATGCGACGAGAATGGCCTTGCAACTATGATTTTCAGCCTTTCATTTCTCAACTCCTTGCCACACAAGTGGTGTTATGATGGTTGCTCTTCTTGCACCTTGCTCAGCTACACCATGGATGTTAAGAGCGGAGGAGGTCCTTCCTACACATCTTCTATTGGAATGCTTAAGCTCAAGGTTTGAAATATAGAAATATGTGGGAACTATTTAGTTTGCAAGGAAAAATGAAACCAGCTATATTACCTTTCCAAGCAAATAGACACCTGCTTAGAAGTGGAAGCAAGATAGGCAAGTGTCTATGTCTTACCAAGATAGTAAGATCAAGCCCTGTTTGTGGCAAAGACAAATTCACAAAGGAGAAATGGTGGCAAGCTGATAAAGTTTGTGTTTGTTACTTATCAAAGCTACTATATTGAGATCAAGATGTACATAGTGTGAGGAAGGTTTAGAGTATTCTTGGCATTGCAATAACATGCGTGAATCAAATAAGCTGGTGGGAATTTGAGATCTGAATGTTTCACGAAGGATCATAGGTTGTGACTTATTGCATGCCTAAACAAGGTGAGATTTCACGATGGCTTTCCAAAAGGAAATCAAGATAAGAGGGAAATACACACAAAATATATAAATTAGTATTTGTATTTTGGCTTTATAAAAAACACAATCAAGTAATGAACAAGCATAATTCAAAAAGGGAAAGAAAAACAAAATGTGGCTGAATCAGAAGTTTTTTAAAACAAGGTGAAGACCAATCAGGCATGTTAAAACTTAGTAGCCTCTCAAAAAGTGTCTTTTAACTTATGGTTTTATCTTTTAGAAATTTGAAAACTCTATATCTAAGCAAAAGGAGAATAAATTGATCCTTATGAAGTTTGAAAAAAATATGATTGTACAAAAAACATGCTTAATCAATTGAATTTTCTATATTGAGAACTTGTAAAGCAAAGTGTACTTATTTATTTGCGTGTATGTTTTTGGATTTTTAAAAGAAGCTTTAGAAGAGCATTGAGTTAGGCATAGTTTCAATGTTTTTAGTGATGATTGGGACTTATCTTTAATGTCCTTTTGGATTTATTGGCCCGCTAAATGCCTTAGTGCACTATGGGTGAAGGTCGTTCAAATTCCTTTGATTGACAAGTGTCCAAAAAGGCCTTGAAAGTCTAGTGAATAGAAAGACGTCATAATCTTTCAAATGCTATTTTACAAAGTTGCATTCACCTTTTCGGATTAATAAGTGTACTCATAAGTATTTCATCCCATGATATGAGGTATTGATAAAAAGTTATTTCTTTAAAAAACTTCAAAAAAACTCATTTCACTATCTATTTTTAGTAATTTTTATGTTTATTATATTTATATTTCCTTATAAAAAACACTAAAATATTTTTTGTATTTTAAATTCAAATTTTATTGTTTTTATTTTACTTCTTTCTCATTTTTTTAATTTCAAAAAAGTTGATTTGCAATAAAACTTTTCACATTATATGTGAGGCTTTTTGTAATAAATAAACTACTTGTGATTATATATGTGTAATAGATCATATAATTTTATATTAAAACACAATAAAACCTCTATGTGATTATGGGTTTGCATTTAAACTTACTCTCCCTCATCTCCCCTTAACTTAGTAGTCCTTCGTGCCTCTTATAAAGAATTCACAAAGATTCATTTTATTAAATTATTAAATTGATTTATTATTTTGTATGCTTATTAAATCTATCTTTTTAATGAAAGCATTAATATCTTCTTTTGTTTTAGTTTTTAATGGGTGTTTTTATTTTATTTTTAAATAATGTGTAATGTGTACCGTTCACATTATTAATTAAGTGGAGCTTTTTTTAATATATAAACCATTCGAGATTATGGTTGGGTTCACAAGAGTCGATGAAAGAAATTCAAAAAGGAATGTGCCTTCACCATGGAGGTTGTCCATTGGCATAAAAGAAAATGACACTTCTTTGGATCCACAAAAAATTTAGCATGCTTTCCCTCAGAAGAGCAATTCTACTGTCTACTTTTTAACACAAAACGTGGATCGGTGTGATTGAACTGAATCCAACACCTACGTACTCAACAACACACACTACATTAAAGCTCATTGCACGTCAAAATTGTATAGAATAAATTTCATAGAGCTACCTCCATCCCTTGTGGATGAAGAGAGAGGTGGAAGAAGAGTAAGAGGTTTTTGCCACCGACTCTTGTGAATTTAGTTTGTGTATGTATTATGAATAATCTAATGTATTTTTTTTTTTTTATAATGATGATGTGCAATGTGCATCTTTCACCTTATTATTTAAGTGGGACCTTTTCTAATATATGAACCATGTGTGATTATATACATATAATGGATATTATAATTGTATATCAAAACACAATAAAAATTTTATGTGATTGTAGGCACTCATTTAAACTTACTTTTTGTAAATCTCATTCCCCCCTTAACTAAGCAGGCCTTTGTGCCTCTTCACCTTGTTATATTAAATGGGTCTTTTTTGCCTACTCAAAAAGGCCTTAAAGAATAAGAACATTTTGGCAGCAATGGTCATTATTGAATATGCTACTTTCACTAAGCAAGAGTGTATCTTGCTGTGACAATTAGATTTAGATAAGGCCCATGACAGGGTCACTTGGTCATTCATTGAGGACATCATGAAGGCACTTGAATTTGACCCTCGTATGTGCCAACTCGTGAGTACCCTATGTGCTAGTAGCCATTTAGAGCTTCTTTTCAATGAAAGGATTGTGGGAGACTTTGAGGTTAAAATATCCATTAAGCAAGGCTGCCCTCTTGCCCCTTTATTATTTGCCATTGGATCCCATCCTCTAGTAGCACTACTCAAAGATAGCGCTGTAAAGTGGAGATTCAAGGACTAACTCTTCCTAACAACGATCATCTGTTGGCTAAGCTCTTTCCGTATGACTCCCTACTTTTCCTCAAAGCATGCCCTCAAGTCATCGGGGAGGCTTTAGAAATTTTGCAAACATACACCCTTACCTCAGGGTCCAAGTGTAACATTAAAAAGTTAAGTTTGATCTCTCTCTCTCTCTCTCTCTCTCTCTCTCTCTCTCTCTCTCTCTCTTTCTGAGAATGATGCATTTGATCCATCTTTGTGGACCCGGGAGATTGTGTCAAAAGGGGAGATCTTCCGGTACTTGGGAGCCCCTCTAGGGGTGGATATCACCCACAATCAAATATTCCTTTGGGTTATGGAGAAAGTAAGGACCAAGATGCAAAGGTGGGAGTATGTGCTTCTCCCGTTCCCGAGTAGAATTAAACTCATCAACTCCTTTATATATATAGCCTTCAATGGTCCACTTCTTAAGCTAGCCAAATGCAATTGGGAAGAGTTATTGAAACCTATGAAGAGATTCCTATGAAAAAATAACACTAAAGACTCTACGTCTTGGCAATGGGCTAGTTGGGAGACAATTAGGAGACCAATGGAGCAAGGTGGTCGAGGGATTCTCAAACCTAGCATCCATGCGTAGGCCCAATGTGCTAAGTTTTTTTGTGACGGTAACTAAGCAAGACCAAGCATGGGCCATTATGGCTAGGGCTATGATAAAAAACTCTAAATTATGCTCAAAAGGTGGTTTGTGGAAAGGGTTGGAAGTACACGATAAGCTTTTTGACCCGCATCGGGCCATCCTTAAACTTGGTAAATTGATAGGCAAGCTCTTTCAAAAATGCTACAAGGCAACATAGTCTTTGGAGTGGAGAGAGCTGGCAAGTACTTCCACAACTCCATGATGAATTGGTCCCCTTGGCGCTCTAAGGATGTAAATATTTCTACGACCTCTTTCTGGGGAAGTTTCCATACAAAATTATAACAAAGGTATCAAACATATTGGCCATCTTTGGGAGAACAAGAGGTTTTGCTGGAAAAGAACATACCAACTAGCTAGTCAGTTTAACCCCTCAATGTGACTCAAAACTTGCTAATTAGTAGAGCCCCAGAACAACAAAACAAGTGGTATTTTCCAGATGGTGATTCCAGATTTGAGTGGAAAGCCTGGCAGTGGTTGAAGAACAGACACTTTTTGAAGCCACAAACCAAGGGAGTGTACTTCTCACTTATGTAAGGACTGGTTCTCTCCACTCAACAAATTATGGGGTAAGCAATGGTCAAAGTCAAGATGGGATTTTTTTTTGTGCAAAACATGTGGCACCTACATTGGCCGCATAGAATGAAGGTCTTTGTTTGGAAGGTGTTGTGGGGAGCCTTGCCAATTGGCATGAAGGTTCTCACTAAGAGAATTGGTTCGGATCGTTGCCCGCAATGCAGATCTGATGGTGAAGGCCTCGCTCATCTTCTCAAGGAATGCCCAGTAGTTAGTGGCCTGGCAGGAAAAATTTGCAAATGGATTCAAAAAACCTGGAAAATTGGTTCCTACAAGAATGATCTCTTCTTGGGAGGGAAAGTATAGAAAAGTCAAGTGCTTCTTATCATTACACAAGTAGTGAGATTTTGCTTCTTCAAACATGTGTCGAAGGCAAGGAATTGCCACATCTTTGAGAACACCATTATAACCGCTAAATTCTTAGAGATAATCCAAGAAAGCAAGGGGGCGATCATTGCCATTGGGAAGCAAACAAGATCTAATGAATGGAACAAGACCTTCAACACTACTTTGACTAACATGCTAGGGTGAAGAAGCGGACGCCTCCCTTTCCTTGGGGTGGCTCCCCTGTCAGCCGATGTAGTTATGTCACATTATAGTTTTCATGGCTCGTCACGAGCATGACAGAAAATTGCAATTTTTTAGGTTGTGTTAATATAATCCACTCACAATTGTGATTTGCCAAAATAAACAAGGTGAGGAGACACGAAGGCCTGCTAAGTTAAGGGTAGATGAGGGAGAGTAAGTTTAAACTCGTGCCCATAATCACATGGAATTTTTATTGTGTTTAAACATAAAATTGTATAATTTAAGGAGAATTACCAAAATACCCTCTAATTTGTGGAAATTCAAAAAATACCCCTCAAATTTCAAAAATTCCCAAAATACCCTTGTATCTATTTTGGTTGCATTGTTAAGATTTTCTCATCTTTATTCTTTTTTGGCAATTGAGATCCATTTTTGAGTGTTTAGCATGTAATTTGTCACAAATTACCTCACAAAAAAGGCAATTATGTCTAAAAATAATGAAGCAATTAATCTCCAAAGCCTACATAACCAACTCAAACTGTAGTTTTAGCATCTTGTATGATAGACAATCAGTCTTCTTATGAAGATCTACAAAAAAAATTGTTTTTGGAGAAATTTACTCTCACAACCAAAAGTATTTTGGGAATTGTTTGAAATCTGAGGGGTATTTTGGAAATTTCCACAAATTAGAGAGATATTTTGGTAATTCTCCCTATTATCTATTACACATATGTAATCAAAAGTAGTTTACATATTACAAAAAGCTCCACTTAAATAATGTGAAAGGTGCACATTACATATCAACATTTTAAAATAAAATAAAATGAGAAAGAAGTAAAATGAAAACAATAAAATTCAAATTTAAAACACAAAAAATATTTGAGTGTTTTTTCATAAGGAAACATAAAAAAAATAAAACAAGATAGTGAAAGGAACTTTTATGAACTTTTTAAATGAAAGAATCTTTTATCAATACCTCATATCATGGGATCAAACTCCTATGAATACACTTCCTAATCCAAACGAGGTGATAAGGCATGAAAGCTTGCTAAGTAAAGGGAAACGAGGGAGAGTAAGTTTAAGTAAGTGCTTACAATCATATGGAATTTTTGTTGTGTTTTAATATAAAATTATATCATCTATTTTTAAAAAGTGGCTCCTACTAACTCACTTAAAATAAAATACATTGATTGAAAGATGCCTCCAAGATTCCCTCTACCCTCCTGCTCCTGTCGCCAAAACCTTTTTTCGTATGTGTGTTGTCCTTCCCTACCTTTGGACTCGTCCCTACGAGCCTGCAAATTCGCCTTTCCTGCAATCTTGCACCTAAGGTTCCCCCACCATTCATGGACTTGTACCTACAGAGCAGTCCCCCCACATAATCTCCACTATGCCTATATCAAGGGAGGACGAGAGAGATTCCCCCACCATTCATGGACTTGTACCTACAGAGCAGTCCCCCCACATAATCTCCACTATGCCTATATCAAGGGAGGACGAGAGAGAGAGAGAGAGAGAGAGAGAGAGAGAGAGAGAGAGAGAGAAGAAGAAGAAGAAGAAGAAGAAGAAGAAGAAGAAGAAAAAGAAGAGATTCTATTCACCTATGCTTTATGAAGAGTCCCTACCTCTGCTCTCCGACACGAGAGAGAGACACACACACACACACACAGACAGATCCCTAATTGGGAGGCATGGGCTCCACGTGATCTGTATCCCCCTTCTCAGTCCTCTACCTCTAAATCTCCTCAAGCATCTTCTTGTCATCTCCACTAGTGGGCCATTTTCTTATTTTCTTCTAGTCAGTACCCGCTACTCTCGCAAATAGCTTATATATTATGAAGGGGCCCTAATAATAAGGTAAATGATGCATATTTCACATCAGTATTTTGAAACAAAATAAAACAAAAAGGAAGTAAAATAAAAAGACACATTGAAAATCAAAACAAAAAATAGTTTGATGCTGTCAAATAAGCATAGAAAATAATTAAACAATTTAGTGAAGTGATTTTTAAAAAAATCCTCAAATGAGAGAATCGTTTATCAATACCTCACTATATCAGTGTTCAAGAAAGGTGTGTCTGAGCTTAGGCTTAAGCCGATCGAAATCAGCCGGTTGTAAAGGATGGTAAAGGGGCAAAACCCGATAAAATATACTAGAAATAAAAGGCTTTGAAGAGAAAGCCTTTTAAATGTAATCTCTAAGAGCTTCATTCACTTCTTTGACATACTTAACAAGGTGAAGACTTCACCATGGCGTCAAGAAGGCAACATTTTTTGTTGTAATAAATTGACTGACTATTAGAACACATTTGACATGTTAATTGGGAGAGGGAGAGAGAGAGAGAGAGAGAGAGAGAGAGAGAGAGATTATAGCTAGAGAGACAAAGAGGCTCTTTTTATGCATTAAGTTGTGAAAGTGACAGAGAGAGGGACGTGTGCACACACACACACACACACACACACACTCACTCAATTTCATAATGAAAATGTTTAAATGAGTACAATCAAGCTTGATTACAAAGAAAACTTAAAGGTTCATGATTGCCAGAACATTTGTAAGGTTCTTTCTCATATAAATAAATAAATAAATAAATAAATATATATATATGTGTGTGTGTGTGTGTGTGTGAGAATGAGAAATAGCATTTAACATTGTATACTAGCAATTCAAAGAAATATTCTTCATATTTTATTAAGCAAGCCATGATGTAAACAATCAGACCCTTGCACACGGTGGCTTTCTGTCGGCTGCAGTGCCTGCTCGAAGGCTTGGGGGGGCCATAGCGAGAGTCGTTTATGGGACAGGGGGCTGCTGCATGTATGAAGTGCATCCTAGAGCGAGATCTGCTGCCATGGAAAAGAGATTGGCCAAATGTGCCCTAGGCATAGGGGTTGCTTTGAAAGGGGAGGACTTAGCTGCTCCTCGCCTCGTCTTGGGTGTTTGGTGATGCTTCAAATGGCGTATTTTTTGATGTCGGGGTTGGCGGCTCCCGGCTTCTTCATCCACCCGATTGGGGTCTGAGGCATGTTTGTTGGAGTCCTTTTGGCATCCAAGGCAAGTTGTGGCAGGATTTGCCCTGAATGGTGACACTGGAGGTCTCTTTGTGTTGGCTGAGCTCTCCTTTTGCAACTTGAGTTTCTAATGGTGGTTGCTTTGGTCTTCTACTTGTCTGACAATGCGTGGCTTATCGAAAAAGCCTGAAGCTGGTGGTTTTTGCTGAGGTGATGGAGCTAAATGCTCCCTCTTTATGCGGATCTATGTAGGAAGTTTCTTTCTGGTCTGTTCTGGCTGGTATGTTTCCTCCTTGTGGAGGTCATGAAGCTGTCTATGGTAGGGATAACTTCCTGGTGGCAACCTTGGGCACTCTCTCCGTGTTGACGTCCACTGCTGGTATGCCCCGTTCTTGAAATGAAAATGGCCTATGAACTTTGAGAATGGCGGAATTAAGAGAATTAGAGTGAACATTTTTGTGAGATTACTTTGAGAACTTATTTGATGGTAGTAACATGAACATAGTACTTAATTAACTTGGCATAAACAATACTTTGCAAGAGAGAGAGTATTAGAGAACATGACAATAGTTGTGGACCGGATTTACTTGGAGCCAGTCCCATGTTTGTATTATAGATTCTCCCATCAAGAGAGACTTGTTACAATACAATCTTTGTGTTCCTTGTGACCTTGGTGATGCTATGAAGACGGAAAGCTTCATGCATCACGAGATTAACATAAACTTTGCAAAAAGCATTAACTATCCCAAGCCTCAGTCCAAAGGCCTTAAACACCTTCGAAGGTGGAGAGAGCTAGCGGGGAATCAGGGTAGGGAAGAGGAAGAAGAATCATCCATAAGAGAAAGAAATAGTTCCTCACTTATCATCACTCTTCTTGCTTAGCATAGCATAATAACATAGTAATGAAGATGACAAAGATGACAAGCTTAAGCATTGAAGCATGGCTCTTGGTTGGATTTGCATTCCATAGCCAAGAGTGTTGGTATAGGCTCTCCACTTCTCAACAAGCTTGGAGAAGGAGATGGAGTTTTTGCACTTTGCACTCCACACAATGAGAGAATGTGTGTGTGTGTGTGGGGGGGGAAGAGTATACTCCCCACTCATGCTTGGTCCACCTCTCTCTCTCTCTCTTATTATTTTATTATTTCATTAGGACATGTGTCCTCTTTTTTCTCTTCTTGCTTAGCTTGCCTAAGGTCAAAGGACTTTTGAACACTAACTTTTGGAGGTCTTTAATGAAGCTAACCATACGGTCTTTAAGCTCCATTAGGTAGCATTGCTCTTTAACATTACATCTCTTATTTGGACCCCTTTTAACCTTGGCCTCGTGTTGAGACAGATCCATAAGCACATGTCTATATTCTAGCCCTTGTTCCCATTTATTCTCCCACATTAAATGATCATTTTAATATGAGGAAATCATTTGGGTTGGTTAGATATTAGATTTTATGACATTACTTCTCTCTTGAAATCATAGTCGTCCTCAACTATAAGGTAGAAGAGATAAAGTCTTAGTCATTAGTTTACGTTTCTTAGTAGGAAGAGGATCCCTTTAACCCTGCAACATCATTCCAGAATGGATGACTAGTCCATTTGTTGCTTGGGAGACGTAGCTGCCACAAGCATGTCTGCTCTTTAGTCCATATCATACTCTCAAAGTAGAGTGACAAATTCTACTTAGTGTTTGAGTGACGTCGTCATCACAAACATGATTCTAAGCTCGCATACTATTTAAATTTGTGCACAAAAGAGGATTTGTCTCATAAAACAAAAATATTGTTCATTTAGAAAACATTTACATTTGCTTACTCTAGTGCAGTATTGTAAGCATTGACAAGGTTCATATTATCCTTAAGCTGTATTCCTTGCATCCATCTAGCATCTTCAAATGGATACTTTTTGACCTTAATAAGATATCGTCGGATAATCTTACCATGCCATAGTACCTTGTCTTCATGCTGAAGGATAGTTTCGGGTTGTAGCACCTTTTCTTGGTCTTCGATTTTTGGAGGGTCTTCAATACTTGGTTCTATTGGTAGCTCTCTTTTATAGGGCTTAAGTAGGCTCACATGAAAAGCATTGTGTATGAGCCAATGATTGGGCAACTTGAGTTGATAAGCCATGTCATTGATTGGCTTCAAGATTTGAAAGGGACCATAGTATCTTTTTGCTAATTTAGTATAATACTTTTGATGGCCTGTAGGATTTTTGCCCGCCGTCGTTTGCCTCAATCGAGCCTTGGGAAACTTAAGTAAGACCCAATCATTTTCTTTGAGCATTCAGGCCCTTCTGTGATTGTCAGCAACAATTTTTTGCCTTTGTTGAGAGATGGATATAGCCTCCTTAACCTTTTGAAAAGATTCTTGTAGGTCACGGCTATACTCATCAGCAGCGAAGATCTTCCCATGTACTTTAAGTAGCAAGAGACTTTTAGGTCTTCCCTTTATGATCTCAAAAGCTGCTTTTCATGTAGTAGTATGGACAATATTATTGTACGCATACTCTACAAGGGGTAAGTACTTCTCCCATTGCGATCGTTGATCTACTTCTATAAACATAAGTCTTTAGTAGATCGTATCGTAAGATTGGCTATTTCACTTTGGCCATCCGTTTGTGGGTGGTAGGCCGAAGAGAAATTCAATCTTGTACCTAGATTTTCAAAGAGACCTTTCCAAAAATTACTGGTCATTCTAGGATCTCTATCTGACATGATGGATGTTGGTAATCCATGGTGTTTGAAAATTTGAGATATGAAGATGGTTGCCATTTGGTGTGCCTTAATAGTCTTTTTGACAGGAATAAAGTGTGCTTGCTTGCTAAACCTGTCGACTATTGTCCAAATCCTTGTATTCCCATGGATAGACTTGGGTAATCCAAAGATAAAATCCATGGATATACTCTCCCATGGTGCATTAGGGATTGGCAATGGCTGGAGTAATCCAAGTTTCTTCCCTCTATCATACTTAGTCTTTTGCCATACCACCCATTTTGAAACATACTCTTGTTTTTCCACTTTCATGATAGGCCAATAGAAGTATGTCTCTACTCCTCAAAGAGTAGGTTTAATGCCTCTATGCTCTGCATAGGGAGGAGCATGGGATTCATACATGACTTTCTCACGAAGGGAGTGGGTTACACATAGCCTATTTCCATGGATAAGATAACGCTCCTACAAGGTGAATGGTTCCTCTTTCTTCCCCAAAGCAAGGGCTGACATTACATTTTTGAAGTCAGGGTCAATAGCATACTCATTTATCATGGAAGATAGATCATTGTGAGTTGCTATAGACACCGCATTGACTTTTGGCCGTTGTGAAAGTGCATCACCCACTTGATTGTGCTTACCACCAATGTGAGCAATATGAAAATAAAATTGCGAAAGAAAATTGGCCCACCTCATTTGTTTGTCGGAAATCTTGGTTTGTGTTATGAAGTACTTGAGACTTTGGTGGTCTGTTCATAAAATAAATCGAGTCTCTACCAATAAATACTGTTTCCATGTGTCTAGGGCATGTAGAATAGCTTAAAGCTCTTTCTCATAAATGCCCAAGACCTGTTCATTCGTATTGAGCCTTCGACTCTCATATGCCATGGCATGCTCTTCTCGAAGCAAGAGTGCTCCAAGGCAATCACCATAAGCATCACATTGGACCTCAAATGGCTTTGAGAGATCCGGAAGCATGAGGAGTGGTTTGAAAGTAAGCTTCTCTTTGAGCGTATCAAAAGCTTTTTTCTCCTTAGCAATCCATGAATACTTAACGTTCTTCTTTGTTAAGTCATGTAATGGTCCTTGTATTTGAGAAAATTTTGCTATGAAGCATCTACAGTATGCACACATACCAATAAAGCTTCTTAGCTCATGTAGATTCCTTGGATTACGCCATGCTTTTAATACCTCTAACTTTGATCGATCCATACAGATACCTTCTTGAGAGATAATATGACCTAAGTATTGAATCTCTTGAAGGAAAAATTTTATTTTCTTTTGGTTGACAAAAAGCTTGTTCTCCCTCAACGCTTGAAAAATCACTTGGAGATGTTGCTTGTCTTCCTCCAAGGACTTGGAGTAGATGATGATATCATCAAAGAACACTCCAGTGAACTTGCAGTAGGGTCTAAATATTTTCTCCATCAAATGATTGAATATGGCTGGTGCATTGGTCAAGCCAAAAGGCATGACTAGATATTCATAAAGACCAAACGTTCTATGAAACACGGTCTTTAGGATATCTTCATCCACTATCCTTATTTGATGATAGCCACTATTAAGGTCAATCTTACTGAAGTAGGTAGAACCTTGTAGCTTATCAAATGGATCTTCTATCCAAGGCACATGAAATTTGTTTTGATAGTGATATGGTTTAGTGCTCGATAGTCCACACACATACGGTATGTACCATCTTTCTTTTGCACTAAAAGGACTAGAGAACAAAAGGGAGAGGAGCTAGCCCTCACCATCCCTTTGTCTACCAATTCTTGTTCTTGCCTCATGATCTCCTCTTGTTGAGCTTGGGAAACTCGATAAGGAGGCTTGTTAGGCGGTGAGCTTCCTGGTAGGAGCTCAATTTGATGGTCATAATCCTTCGTTTTGGAGGTGAGCCCATAGGGATATCATCGATGAAAACATCTTGGAATCCATTTAAAAAGGTAGACAAGTCTAACTCTTTTTTATTCTTACCATTTTCATTTGATAAACCATTAGCATGATTAGTGGATTCTTTGACAAATCATGTACGTAGAAATCGAGCTTTCATTGACTTATCAAAAGCTGGTGAATTTATAAGTGGTATAGTACGACCCGACTCATTAGCATCTATATACATGCTCTATCCCTTGTAGGTGAAGTAGATTCTCCTTCAGGGAACTTCATGTTGGTAGCGATGCGATCAAACCATGGCACCCCTAGGATAGCATCCTCATGTTGGAGAGCAGAGATGAAAAAGTCTTCTTTGTTGACATAACTTTGGACATGAAGCCTCAACTTCCCAATCAAGGGAGTAATGGAGGCTTGCTATCCCTTGAAAGTTGTGTCAGCCGTTACAATATCTCCCATCTTGAAAGATTGAATGCCCAACTTGGTGGCCAACTCCATTGATATGAATTTTTGAGTAGAGCCAAGGTCAAACAAGATGAAGGCATCATGCTCCCTTACCTTTCCCCAAGCATATGAGAGAGATGATCCTTTGCAATGAGCATCCTCTTTTGGAGCTTCGATAATGAAAGCCCTAGGAGTCTCATTGCCAGCATTTTTCTTGGGGCAAGAATGATAGCCATGTCTTTGCTCCCCACACTTAAAACACTTATGGTCCTTGCGATAAGCTTCAAGCTCTTCACATGAAAGAGTTTTTTTTTACCTTTGTAAACTCCCTTCTCCTTGGACCTATTGTTGTTTTTGTAGGAAGTGCCTTGGGAAGAATTTTGGGCATTGGTTTTCCCCTTTGCATCATTTTTATCTTTGTTTTCCACATGGGTTTGACATTCCATCTAGCCCCTTGTTGGAAATTGATGCGGGAAGCAACCATGGTGTGGTGGATTACTTCAGTGATAGGACCAGGCCATTGGGAGTTGACATACTCGGCCATTTCTTCAGGTAATCCCGCACAAAATTGTTGCCTTTGCTCGGCAAAGTCTATCTATTGGAAGACAATAGGCTTGAGATGTAAATCCCAAAACTTGTCCACATATTTGTGAATAGACTCATGTGAGAGAATCTTCAAACTGCACCATTTGGTAAGTACTTTGTCCTTTGCATCGCTTGCAAGGAATTGCTTCATGATGGAAATAAAGTTTTCC
Organism: Adiantum capillus-veneris; assembly: GCF_014529385.1. Classification (NCBI taxonomy): domain Eukaryota; kingdom Viridiplantae; phylum Streptophyta; class Polypodiopsida; order Polypodiales; family Pteridaceae; genus Adiantum; species Adiantum capillus-veneris. Next base: position 6,818,470 of record NC_140949.1, read on the forward strand.
ATGTCTTTGGGGCTTCACCGTTGCTACAAAGGCTAGCCCACCATTGACGAGCCGATTTGTTGAAGTGCATAGCTACATGTGTAGCATGGAGGACTCCGTGAAGCCTTCGTCTCCAAAGGCCGCATCAGATTGTTGGATGAAGGCCAATACTTTGTCGGTGGCACCAAAGGTGCCATCATAGGTGAGAAAAGAGATACTCTTTTCTCCCTCTTTGAACTTCTTGAGATTTTGCGATCTTCGCCATGCAGGTATGATTTTCGATGTCTTGCCCTGTTGTATTCTCTACGAGAATAGCCATAGCTTTCGTTAGGAGAGGAGGAAGGTGAAGAAGAAGGAGAAGAGTGTGACCTCTTTCTTGACCTTTTCTTCCTTTGTTTCCTCTCTTCCCTTTCGGATTGACGAGGAGAAGGACCGTGTGTTGACCGTTTCCTCCTGGGAGGAGTTGGCGATCGTCTAGACCGCCATCTTCGTGGAGCCACATCTTCAGAGGAACTTAGGGATTCATTACTTTCTTGTTCTTTGGATTCCTCCTCTCGTATGGGAGAGAGGCTTATTTTGGGGGTCTCATCAAGAGGCCTCGTAAGCTCTCTCTCGTCTTGGAGAGGAAGGGAAATCCCATAAGCACGAAGTTGTTGAGTAACTTCGCTTGCAAAGTAGGGTTTCCCATAGCTTGATGCAACCTAGTAACAAGATAATTGATAAACATGGGGGCATCATCATTAGCACCTTCGTGTGCAAAATCAAAGTTATCAATGTTCATTCTACTCTCTTGGTTATTGTCAGCCATGCTAATTATACTTATGTGTTTACTTAGTGTATTCTTGGAAACTCAAAACCTTAGTTGCTACTCCTCTTAGCCTTTGAAAACAAGCACTTAAGTATCTACATCCACGGCTCAAATTGGTTAATTATAAAGAGTAGTGGGTGGGTCTAACATAGCAGAATTGCCAAGGGATAGCTGCTTTTGGACTTCTTATGGCTCAATAATGGTAAAGCCGTAGGAAAGTCTAAAAAGACCCCATTATTAAGACCAAAGCTCCCCAGGTGTGCATCATCATATCCCACATAGTGGGCTCAACAAAACCGATAATAGATCCCAGTCTTACTTACCCTAATATAATTAACAAAATCACCATTGATAGGCTACTTAAGGACCTCTCTTCTTAAACAAGAAAAGAGAAACCAAATGCTCTGATACCAATGAATGGAAATGGCCTATGAACTTTAAGAATAGCGGAATTAAGAGAATTAGAGTGAGATTACTTTGAGAACATAGAGGGTGAACTTAATTGATGGTAGCAACATGAACAATTACCAAGCCAACAAGCACCTCATGCTTCGGTAGGATTCCCACCTCAAGGTCAACCCTAGCTTACCTAAGGTCAAAGGAATTTTGAACACTAACTTTTGGAGGTCTTTAATGAAGCTAACCCTACGGTCTTTAAGCTCCATTAGGTAGCATTGCTCTTTAACATACCATCTCTCATTTGGACACCTTTTAACCTTGGCCCCGTGTTGAGACAGATCCATAAGCACATGTCTATATTCTAACCCTTGTTCCCGTTTATTCTCCCACATTAAATGATCAGTTTAATATGAGAAAATCATTTGGGTTGGTTAGATATTAGATTTTATGACAGCTATCTATCTGTCTCCATCTTGCTCCCTAATTTTCTTGGGGTTTACTTACTCTCTCTCTCTCTCTCTCTCTCTCTTTCTATGTGTGTTTGTGTGTACCTTATCAATGATAGGTAGCACTATTTCTATCTATCTGTCTCCATCTTGCTCCCTTATTTTCTTAGGGTTTACTTACTCTCTCTCTCTCTCTCAACCTCCAACCGTCCTTTCTCTCTCTCTCTATCTCACACATTATCTCTCTTAATTTCTCTTCACTCTCTCTCCTTTCTTTTTCCTCTCTCTCTCTCTCTCTCTCAAAACCCTAGATCTATACCCTCTATCCCTCCCAGGCTCAAGGGCGGGCCTGTGGAGGGGCGTTAAGCCCTCAAGGCCGCCCACTATCACAAAACAAGATCTAACATGGAGCCTATTCGCACTCTCGACCTGCTTTTGGATGGAGTTGTCATGCTGCATCGGGCACCAACTGTTTAAACAAGAGCACCTCTTAAAGATCCCAAAGCCTTCAACAGGCTGGGTGCCAAGACAGGGTTGTGTGCAAGCAGCACGTAAACGTGTAGACAACACTCTTTCTCAAGTGTGCGCAGCAAGGGCGTGCAAGAGCAGGGCAAGCAACATCGCTGGAGCTGTCTCCTAGCTCTCTCTCGCTCTCAACAGATGAACTGCACGCTTGGCCTTCCTTCGTTGATCAAGGCCGCTTTGTCTTGATGAGCCATAGGCTTGGCCCTGCTTCAAAGGTGCAGACCACTCAAACTCAAAAGACTCTGGTTCCACAGCTTTACCCAAAAAACAAGCACAACTAACCAAAGAGGATAGCGTTTCCCCTGCTTTGTGGAGCCTTTAGATTTCCTTACTTTGTGGAGGCTTCATAACAGAGATTTTGGATTCCTTGTAGGATCTAAAACTTCAATGTCCACCATCAACACACCGATTTCTAGCGCACACATGAGTTTTCTTGCGGTGGCAACTGCGCCCAAGAAAGACCCCACCACTCGCCAAGATGGAAGGCTCACGGTCCTAGAGGTTCAGATTCAACAACTTCTTCTAGAGAATGCTCAACTCAAAGAACGCTTGAGTATACTCGAGACAAAAGCAAAGGAGAGAGAAAGTTTGCTTGCAAAAACACACGAAGTCGACGCTTCTCTCACTGAGGCTGCCAAGACAGCTCAAAAAGAAGACCACAAACCAATTCATAAGAAGGTTGATAGCAGAATACAAGCAGCCTTATAAGAATGCCGGCTACAAGAAGCCCTCGTCCTCAAAATTCGGATTGGAGGGCTTTGCTCACCATGGTGCACTGAGGAGGACACTCTCGAAGAAGCCATCACCAAGCTCAGTGACATTCTTCAACCAGTCAACATCGAGCCGGACGCTATCTCTTGGATCAACTATATGCATAAGTGGGTGCCACTTGGTCAGTGCATCCTCACTTTCAAAAACAAGGAAGAACGGATGAGGTTGCTACTTCAATCCCATTGCCTCAAGGGGACTAAGCTTTGGATCGCATAAGAATTGAACACAAATCAACTCAAGCTTAAGGCAAATGAGCTTAAGAAGATGTATGAAGCCCGTAAACAAGGTAAATGGGCAGTCTCCCATGGTGATAAAGCCATCATCCAGGAGTTTCAAACCCCCAAGCCAACTCCACCTCCACCTCCACTGGACCCTCCTTAGGTTTTGTTTTTGTTCTTTTCCTTTTCCCTTTCACCCGTAGATGGACCCTTAGTCCTTAACTGATATGTATCTAATGCCTACACCCCGGAAAACCAGATGTAATGTTTGTTTTGGTCCCATGGGTCATATCTGACCTCCGTGGACGATAATGAATCTATCTAATGAAATCTCTCTCTATCTCTCTCTCTCTCTCTCTCTCTCTCTCCTTCCATCTCTCTATGTATTTATCTTAGGTAGTAGCATCATTCAAACTATTCATCTCTATCTCTTTGCCTAATTTTCTTAGCTAACATCTCTCTCTCTCTCTCTCTCTCTCTTCCTCCCTCCTTCCATCTCTCTATGTATTTACCTTAGGTAGTAGCGTCATTTTAAAATATTCATCTATGTCTCTTTGCCTAATTTTCTTAGCTAACGTCCTTCTCTCTCTCTCTCTCTCTCTCTCTCTCTCTCTCATCTCTTATTTTACATACAATGTTTTTCGGCACTCGCAAGGGTTCTTCTTCTTCAACAAGGTCCACAACCATTGTGGAAAATGATCCAAAATCTCCTAATGTTGGAGATTGCAACACAACCACGCAACCAACGACATTGAAAACCATGATCATGGCATACTTGGTATCGTTGCAAGAGATCGTAAACAAACAAGGCAAAGACATACGAGCACTTGCAATGGAGAATGGCACACTAAGGGTACTTGTGGTTGAGAATGAGAATGTCAAGAGGACACTTGAGATGCAAACAACACGTTTGATGCAACTTGAAGAGGAAGTCAAGGAATGTAAACACTCTTTTGTGGACTTGAATGCTTTGAAGGAGCACATGAGCAAAGTACAGCATGACCATGTATTGAAAGAGGAGTAATTTGACACCATGATCCGGGATGTATGTGACATGAAAAATGTATGCACAAATAAGTCTTGGACTGTTGTATGTGGTAACAATGTGGTTCCTAATTCCTCACTCATGCAAGTTATGGTTCAAACAAAGAATGTTGAGAATGTGGATGTGGAGGAGTTGAAGGAACGGGAGCAACGTTTCAAGAACATTGTTATTTGTGGAATTCTTGAAGAGAAGTTAGAGAAACCTCCTTCTCTTTCCATTGTTATCAAATATTTCTTTAGAACCCACTTTGGCATGTTCGGAGTTATGGTCTATGGAGCACATAAAGTGGGTAAGCAAAGAGCTCCTCGCTCGAGAGAACGGCCAATTGTATGCACCATGTCGGATGAGACCAAACAAAAGATTATCCTTGATAATAGTTGGATATATTTGAGGGATAAGGAAAACAAGGAGATCTCTCATGAAGAAAATGTACCCAAGGAGGAGGCAAGTCCCTCGAGCAAATAGAGATGCGCGACCTATGAGATCGAGTTACAATTGAAAATATGATTTTGGAATTGTTATGGATACCCATGGAATGCGAGGGTTGCCATTGATGAACTAACAAGCAAAGCAGATGTTGTACTTCTTGTTGAAACTTGGGAGCATGATACACAAAGGATCAACGGCTTGGAGGATTACAATGTACATTCATTGATGTGGTCAAGGAATTTCAAGCAACGAAGAAGGCAAGGAGGGGTAGCATGTATGGTTAAGAAAGGATTGGAAGATTTTGTATCAATTGTGAAAGATGACAAGTTCAAACATTATGTATGGCTGAAAATTATGACACCAAAAAGAGCACCCATTTTTGTATAGCCGATTTCCATATTCCTCATCATGATTCTCCCTTTTATGCTTGCTTGAATAGAGATCGGTCATTTTTTTATTTAGAAGAGGACATTGCTTATTTCAAAGGCGAAGGTGATGTTATTGTATTTTTGGGGATATGAATGCTCGCACAAGAACATTGCAACATGATACTCAACAATTTGACATGCCATACATTTCAAGGGATTTGGAGGAAGTTCACTTGTATGATCGTACTTCAATGGATGAGAAAGAGCCGGATCACTATGGAAAGTTACTTTTACACATGTGTAATAGCACGGGTATGCTCATTGCCAACGGTGTATCTTTGTGGAGCGGAACCAATGGATTTACATGTAGGAAACATAATGGGGATAGTGTGATTGACTATATGCTACTCTCCAAAGCCATCCTGTATCACATAAAGAGTTTTATGTTTGGCCAATGGACCCTGGAATCTGACCATCGGACCTTATGTATTGACCTTTCATGTGGAGAAGCAACTAAGCATGATATTCTCAGCCAAAGGGAAGAGAAATTATCACTATGTATGGATTTCAAACGGACATCAATGTACATTGAAATGGTTGAGAAAAAATTATGGATGGCAAAGCTTCAATATGACGCACATTGGAAACTAAATGGAAAGCTTTCAAGAAAGTTATTTGTCCTTGTGTCGAAGAATGCTTTGCCATAAAGCATCTCCATGGTATCAACAAAGATAGATCATGCAAAAGGTGGTTTGATAAAGAATGTCAAGATGCTTGAAAGTCCTTGATAAAGCTTGATGCAACTATGGACAAAGACAACTATCAAAGTCATTTGCATGCATAGAAGCCATTGATTCAAAAGAAGAGAAGAAGATGGAAAGTAAAGAAACAAATTTTTCAAGTCCAAAAAAAGACACATGCATGTGGAAGATTTTGGAGAAACTTGAGGGGCAAGCGGGTTGCGAATTTTGGTAACTTGAGTCTTGTGGATATGTACACACATTGCAGGCAATTATATGAGCAAGCAAATGCTGAAAAAATGTCATTTTATGGTTCACTCCCATGTATTCCCTCTTTTTTTACTATTGAGGATGTATGCGGTGGGCTTGAAAAGTTGGCCACTCGCAATGCGAGAGATCTTCAAGGTATCAAGCCGGAGATGATTAAATGGATGAGAGATTTTACCCATGAGTGGATGTGTGATATGTTCAACCTTGCACTTTGACATGGTATGCCTTATGATTGGAATACTAATTGGGTTAAGCCTTTGCATAAAGGAGGGGATGTAAAGAACGTAAACAACTACCGAACTATAATGATTGGGTCTCTCATCAAAGGTTCATAATGGAGATAAAATTGAGTGATTGGGCTAAAGAGAATGACAAACATGCAAAAGGACAAGGCGGATTTTGTTGATGCCATAGCAGCATTGATCATCTTGTCAATCTTTGTATTCTTATGGAGAGGAAAGTCAGTTGAAAGGCAAGTGATCGTATTGTTATTTTGTGGACTTTAAGGAAGCCTTTGATATGATTCCAGGTAACAATTTGTGGAGAAGCATGGAAGAACTCCAAGTGCCAAGTGAGTTATGCTTGTGGTTTCTCGAATCTATGAGAAGGTGATTTGTCAATTGTGCATGGGAAGAGGAATTTTAGAAAATTTTGTAAGCACTATTGGGGTTAAACAAGGATGTCCGTTGTCACCAACTCTCTTTGGTCTATGCATCGATCAATTGGAACAAATGGTACTTGACTTTATGCAAGAAGAAGTCATTGAAGAGGTCACTATTTGCAATGTGGTAATCATGCTTTTGTTGTATGTGGATGATGTAGACCATGCTTTTCTTGGCCGCAGCAGCACGCGGGTCACATACTAGTTGTTTTGAATTTTCTTGTGTTTTCCTTAGTAAACAAGGTGAAGCTTCACTTTGGCATTCTAAAATAATAGAATGCAAGGAAGGTCAAAAAGCCATATCAAGTTGTGAAATGAAAGGTGAAATAACAAGGTGACGAGAGTCACAAAGGCTGTTGAAGTTAAGAGGGGAACATATTCATGGGCAGTATGTTAAAATCAATGCCAAGAATCACGTGTCATTGTTGTTGTGTTCTAATATAAAATCATATTGTCCATTATATACACATAATCACATTTTCCTTATACTTTACAAAGGGTCGCACTTAAACAACATGAAATGTACATATTAGCATTGTAAAACAAGGTGAGGAGGCACTAACCTGCTAACTTCTAAGTTAAGGTGGGATGAAATTTAAGGAGAGTGAGTTTAAATGAGTGCCCACAATCATATGGCATTTTTGTTGTGTTATGATATATATCAATTATATATACATAATCATATACATTGCAAAGGGCCCCAAACTATAAGATGAAAGGTGCACATTGCATGTTAGCATCTTAAAACAAAATTAAAATTAAAAATTAAAAATACAAACAATAAAGTAAAGAGACGCATTGTCAAGCTAAAAATAAAAAATATTTCAATTTTGTCATTAAAAACAAACAACACTCACACCCTACATACTCGCTCCATTCACTCACTATTTGGTGGAATCTATGTTGATTCCATCTTGGTGGAGTGGTTTTTCTTGCGTTCAGCACCACATTTCAAGCTCAGGACATCGACATTCAGATCGTACGCTACATCGTAAGCCATTCCACCATCAACCCTACAGTGACCTACATGACCCCATGAGATTTAAGAAATACGCTTGCATGCCCCTACTCCCTCGTGCAGCCTCTCTTCGTCAGTTTTCCACCCGCTCATGCAGGCGTTCAGTTGCCTTGTTTACTTGCAAGCCATGTCGCAACCCAAAATCATAGGCATGCTTTGACTTTTCACTTTCCTTTTCCACTTGAATCTGCATCTTGGTAGATTCTTCAGAAACCAAATGATGCAAAATCGTATCCCCCATACTCACACCATATAATTTTTATTTTTACTTTTCAATACTCATCAATAGGTGACTTGAAATTGAATTAAGACACCAAAAAATTTAGAGACAAAAGTCTCATGCACACCAAAGACTGTTACATCTGACAAACTGTTCAACCAACCGAGGGTTTTATAGGGACCCAATACTCGTACAAATATAAAAATAACCAGTAAAAGACCACAAAGGCTTGCTAGAGCTTCATTGATAAGGTACACACACACACACATAGAAAGAGAGAGAGAGAGAGAGAGAGAGAGAGAGAGAGAGAGAGAGAGAGAGAGAGAGAGAGAGAGAGGCATAGTGAGAAAGGAGGGAAAAGGAAAGGAGAGCGGGGGAACAGAAATCAAGAAAGATTGTGTGAGAGGTGGAGAGGGAGAGGGGGAGAGAGAGAGGAGACGGTTAGAGGATGAGAGAGGAGGGAGTTTGGAATCTGATGGTGCAACAAGGAGGAGCAAGAGGGGTTGCGATGGCTCAAAGGAAGGGCCACTTGCCACGAGTGGTAGAGGCGTCAATGGATGGCATTTGCTGGTAGTGAGCGACAGGGGGTGTTGGCGGGGGGGGGGGGGGGGGGGGGGGCTCACTCCAAAGCTCAATTCACCAAGCTTGCTCCAAATCCATACCCTATTTTGTGCTTTGATAGTTCATGGATTGATAGTTTACCCAGTGATGCAATTGGCCAATCCAATGGTTGTGATAGTGCATATCACTGACAAGGGAATAGGATCAAGCATGTAAGTGTGAGTACGGCTTCCTCTTTCAACGAACAACATGGTTTTGGAAATGGGGGAAATATGGGTGGTGTAATGTATGAAGCGTGACCCACCAGATTCATCCCAAGCCGTAATACATTGGTGTTGTAGAAAAGCTTCATTCACTTGGGAGTCTATTGAGGCATCATGTAGCAAGTGTAATGCATCCCATCTCCCAAACCACTTCTTTATGTCTTGCATCCATCCCCTACTCAAGATCTTGCTTTTCTGCATCTTTTGAACCTTTTTTCCATGCTTCCCATGCAATTGTAGGAAGTCAATGTGAGGGCTTTTGACGCATCTTGATCATGTACTCCACAACCCTTTCCATGCCCATAACTTCAAATGGAAGAGAACCCGACTCAAGAAGTAGGAGTATACATGGTGTTTGTCTCTTAATTTGGAGAAAGTTTGTAAGAGAACACTTTTGGACATTCTCAAACTATTTTCAAGTAGACTTTGAGATGCTCCCGCCCCACACTTCAACTCCAAATCAGAACCGTGTGCAAATGGTGGTTTGTTTCCTTGATTTGGAAATAAAAGCCGTTGTTTTGGAACACACCCAATGGAATCCTAGATGCATGGTTGCATGCTGGTGTGAACCCAACATTGGATTGAAAGCATAGGGTTTCTAGATATGCATGCAACTTGTAGAAAATTAATCAAAGCTGATGATAGCTGAGTTTGCATAGCATGGCAATGGATATGCTGCATTACATTATCCAAGCACGCTACTATAGCACGACAAATTTGAAAGCAGGGAGACATATTCATCTCAAAATTGTCAAGCAAGGGTTCAATTTGGTCAAAATGGTCAGTATTTGGTTGCTATATATGTAAGCAACTTGCGACAAACTAATCAAAGTTGAGCATTTGTTCCATCGATTCCCAAACCACAATAGCATATCTTGATCTGTGATGATAGCTAGGTTTCACTACAAGAGATCACCTAAATACCGACGTCAAATTACCGACATCAATGGCGGGCGTCGGTATATGCATAGCTAGTTCCGGAGGGAGAATCATTTTATTAAAAAAATCAAAATTTAAATTTCCAACACCTATTTCAGCATGCATATCGACGCCTATTTAGATGCGTATTTTGACGCCTATTTCGACCCACATTTCAATACTCCTATCGGCGCCTGTACCGATAGATTTTGCAAAAACAGAACCCGTGGGTTTTTCTTGCGCATTTTTGCTCATTCTCTTCTCGTCCCTTGCTCTCCTCCTCCTCCTCACTTGCTGTAGATTTGTTGTCGTAGGGCTTGCCGGACTTGAGGTTTCCACTCACACGCTCCCCCCCCATCAACAAGGCAAGGTTCTTTTCAAGATTCGTAGTAGGTTTGTTCACTTTTGTGTGTGTGTGTGAGTAACATTGTGTGTGTGTGTGTGTGTTTTTTTTTTTTTTTGTAGGTTTGGTGACATTTTTTCAAGTGCTTCTTGCTCAAATAGGCTGCATGTGAGTGCTCTATCATTCTCCTTTCTTGCACACACACACACACACACACACACACACACACACATTCACGTCAACATGCATGCAAATAAATAAAAATGCACATTAGTTTGTCAACAATCTAAACACACTATGTATAATACACACACACACACACATTTTTCAAACAAAGAAAAAATTGAAAACAAATGTAGCTTTTGTTATTTAATAAATTATATTAATTAAAAATCATCATTAACAAAGAAAGATAATGGCATTTGATCATTAAAAAAAGAGTTATGTTGATTTATACCATTTTATAATTAATTTTGTTATTTTTATGTAAATTAATTTAGAAATTAATCAATTATGTTTTTATTTTCATTGTGACTTGTCGTAGGTATTGTAAATGTAAATTAGAATGTTTATAGTGTTAGATTATGATTCCCTTTAATTAATTCATGCGTTTTGCAAATCATCGATCTGCGTTATTATGTCGATCGCTTATGACAAATCGACGTTATATCGATCGGACGTAGTTGGTCGCTTTGGGCTATTTGCTTAATTAGGGTTAGCTCCTTAAGTCTAGCCGTTTAGGTAATTAGTCGCTTAACCACTTAGGACTAGTATGTATTTAGGCAGTTGAAGGCTAGCTGCTTAGGGCTAGCCACTTAGCTCTTCAATCGCTTAGCCGAGCCACTTAGCCCTATCCGCTTTGTTATTTAGCTACTTAGCGATGGCTTAGGGCTAGTTGCTTAAGTCTAATTGGTATTCAGATGGCTTGGTGCTTGCCGCTTAGGTATTCAGTCACTTAGCTGCTTAGGACTAGTCCATATTTAGGCCGTTGAAGGCTAGACGCTTAGTGTTAGCCGCCTCTGGCTAGCCGCTTAGGGCTAGTTGCTTAGGGCTAGCCACTTAGGTATTCAATCGCTTAGCCATGTCGCTTAGTCCTATCCCCTTCTTTATCTAGCCACTTAGTCGCTTAGGACTAGTTGCATAGGGTTAATCAATATTCACACAGCTTAATTAGGGTTGGCCGCTTAGGGCCAACCGCTTAGATATTCAATCACTTAGCCGCCTCTTAGACCTACCCGCTTTGTCATTTAGCCGCTTAAATAGGTCTATTCGCTTTGGGTGAATCGATATTTAGACCGCTTAGGGCTTATCGCTTAGTGCTTGTCGCTTAAGGCTAACTACTTAGGTAATCAGTCTCTGAAATGTTTAGGCCTACTCGCTTTGTTATTTAGTCTTAGCCGCTTAGGGCTGGCCGCTTAGGGCTGGCCGCTTAGGGCTAGCCAATTAGGTATATTTGAGTCCCTTAGCCACTTGGAACTAGCCACTAAGGGCTAATCAATATTCAAGCCTTTAGGGCTAGCCGTTTATGGTATATTGCTTAGGATAAGTGGTTCGGCTATTTCAGTCCGCTTAGAGTTTAGGTCTTATGTAGGGCTAGTCGCTTATGTGTTTGGTCATACAAAGACGCTCAAGATTTAGTTGCTACGATATGGTTGTGTTTCAACAGTTAAAGTAGAAAAAACACAAACAGACTTTAGAAACGGCTTGTGTACTTGAAAAATACAAATGGACTTCAACAAACAAGTAAAATAACACGAACGGACCAATAATCTAAATAGATTTAAAAAACGCAAACGGATTTAAAAAATGCAATTGATCTTCAGAAATGACGGTCTGTATTAGATCAATCCATATTAGATCAGTCCATTTAAGTAATCAACATGCACTAGATTAGGGTTCGTACTGGATCCACATACATCCATTGTCATGTAGACATGGGTGTGTACTTATGTTGAACCCTCGTATATAGGCATTGACCAATAAAGACAAGGTTATTATCTGATGGTTGTGATCACCATGCACCTCTAGACCAAGGTTTGTGGGGACTGGGCATGGTTAGAGAATGTGACGTAGTTAGAGTTAGTGGCAAATGGTAGAAAAAATACAAACGGACTTCAAAAACACAAACAAACTTCAGAAACAGCTTGTGTACTTTAAAAACGCAACCGAACTTCGGTAAATGAAGTTAAATAACACAAACGGACTTCAATAACACAAATAGACTTCAAAAACGCAAACGAATTTCAAAAACGCAAATGATCTTCAAAAATGGCAATCTATTGAGGATTGGTCCGTATTAGATCGGTCCATTTAAGTAATCCGCATGTACTAGATTAGGATTTGTACTGGGTCTGTGTAGATGCATTGTCATGTAGACATGGGTGTGTATTTATATCAAACTCTCGAATATAGGCATTGCCCAATAAAGACGAGATTATTACCCGGTGGTCTTGATCTCCGTGCACCTCTAGACCGAGGTGTGCGGGGATCGAACACGGTTAAAGAAGTGAGGTAGTTAGAGTTAGCGGCAAATGGTAGAAAAAAGTAAACGGATTTCAAAAACACAAATGGACTTCAGAAACGGCTTGTGTACTTCAAAAAAACAAACAAACTTTGACAAAAGAAATAAAATAACACAAACGGACTTCAATAACGTAAATAGACTTTAAAAACGTAAATGATCTTTAAAAATGGCAATCTGATGAGGATCGGTCCGTATTAGATCAGTCTATTTCAGTAATCCGCATGTACTAGACTAGGGTTTGTATTGAATGTACGTACATGCATTGTCATGTAGACATTGGTGTGTTCTTATGTCGAACCCTTGAATATAGGCATTGATCAATAAAGACGAGATTATTACCTGGTGGTCCTGATCTCTATGCACCTCTAGACCGAGGTGTGCGGGGATCGAGCATGGCTAGAGAATGTGAGGTAATAAGAGCTAGTAGCAAATGGTAGAAAAAATAAAAACGGCCTTAAAAAACGCAAACGAACTTCAGAAACGGCTTGTGTATTTCAAAAACATAAACAGACTTCGACAAAAACAGTAAAATAATACAAACGGACTTCAATAACACAAATAGACTTAAAAAATGCAAGCAAATTTTGAAAACAAAAATAATATGTATTAGATTGGTCCGTATTAGATCGGTCCACTTAAGTAATCTGCATGTACTAGATTAGGATTTATACTAGATCTACATACATGCATTGCCATGTAGACATGGGTGTGTACTTATGTCGAACCCTCAAAAATAGTAAAGACAAGATTATTACCCTATGGTCTTGATCTCTGTGCACCTCTATATCGAGGTGTGTGGGGATCGGGCATGATTAGAGAATGTGAGGTAATTAGAGCTAGCAACAAATGGTAGAAAATATACAAACGAACTTCAGAAACGCAAATGAAATTTCGAAACGGCTTGTGTACTTTAAAAACGCAACAAACTTCCATAAACGAAGTAGAATAACGCAAATAGACTTTAGAAACACAAACGGATTTTGAAAATGCAAATGATCTTAAAAAATGACAATCTATATTAGATTGATCCGTATTAGATCAGTCCATTTAAGTAATCCACATGTACTAAATTAGGATTTATATTGGCTCTATGTGCATGCGTTGTCATGTAAACATGGGTGTGTACTTATGTCAAACCCTCAAATATAGAAATTGACCAATAAAGACAAGATTATTACCCGGTGGTCTTGATCTCCGTTCACCTCTAGACCAAGGTGTGCGGGGATTGGCCATGTCTAGAGAATGTGAGGTAGTTAGAGCTAGTAGAAAATCATAGAAAAAATACTAACGGACTTCAAAAATGCAAACAGACTTTAGAAACGGTTTGTGTACTTAAAAACGCAAACAAACTTCAATAAACAAAGTAAAATAACACAAACGAACTTCAATAACGCAAATAGACTTCAAAAACACACACGGATTTCAAAAACACAAATGATCTTCAAAAATGGCAATCTATTGAGGATTAGTCCGTATAAGATTGGTCCATTTAAGTAATCTGCATGTACTAGATTAGGGTTTGTATTGGATCTACGTACATGCATTGTCATGTAGACATGGGTGTGTATTTATATCAAACTCTCAAATATAGGCATTGACCAATAAAAACGAGATTATTACATGGTGGTCCTGATCTCCGTGCACCTCTAGATAGAGATGTGCAGGGATTGGGCATGGCTAGAGAATGTGAGGTAGTTAGAGCTAGATAAATGGTAGAAAAAATACAAACAGACTTCAAAAATGCAAACAGACTTAAAAAACAGCTTGTGTACTTTAAAAACGCAAATGTACTTTGATAAATGAAATAAAATAACACAAATAGACCTAAAAAACGCAGCGGATTTCAAAAACGCAAATGCTCTTCAGAAATGGCAGTCTGTAGAGGATCAGATCAGCCCATTTAAGTAGTCTGCATGTGCCAGATTAGGATTTGTACTGGATCTACGTACATGTATTGTCATGTAGACATGGATGTGTACTTATGTCAAACCCTCAATTATAGCACTGACCAATAGAGACGAGATTATTACCCGGTGGTTCTGATCTCCGTGCACCTCTAGATCGAGGTGTGTGGAGATCGAGCATGGCTAGAGAATGTGAGGTAGTTAGAGCTAGCACAAATGGTAGAAAAAAATAAATGGACTTCAGAAACATAGGACTTTAGAGATGCCTTGTATACTTAAAAAACGCAAACTAACTCGACAAAAGAAGTAAAATAATGCTGAAGCGGTCCGGGGCGGGCAACAAGAAGAGCAACCTCTAGACACCCTTCAAGGCTCCCGTGCTGCTCAATGGGGCTGGGGCACAACACAACACAAACCAAAACAACAAACCCACAGCCAAATCCCAACTACACAAGGGGCACCACCTAGTTTAAGAGCGAACTAGGACGCAAAAGAGGAGAATCGTTAGAGCAACCCACAAACAAGCAAGGAATTTACACTAACCCTAACACCAATGGAACACTCTCACACACTAAAACACTCTCACACACTAAAACACGAGAGAGAGAGAGAGAGAGAGAGAGAGAGAGAGAGAGAGAGAGAGAGAGAGAGAGAGAGAGAGAGAGAGAGAGAGAGATGGTGCTCGGGCTGCTTTGAAGTGTATCGTTAATGATCAAGCAAACATAAATATATATATGTAAGAAAGAGAGAGAAGGGGGAAGGGGGTGCTTGTTGCACTAATGCCTTCTTACAAATCTGTCATGACCAATCAAAGTGAGAGTAGTATTTGTTCAACATAGCCTGAGTAAATTACACCACAACACATCACAAGAAAAAAGCCACCCCAATCACTGTCTTAAGGCCAGGGGAGTCCTCTCCACCCTGTCGCCCTCTTACAGCATGTGGGATTTATGGCTAAATTGATAACAATACCCGGAGACAAGCTATCAAGAACTTAAATAAAACACCAAGACACTTACACATCATTATTGTCCATGACTTCACGTTGGAAGGGAGACAAGGTATCCATGCTTAGTCCAAATTCACCCTCCTTGATTCAGCAAATGTTGGGCTTACACTAGTAGGAGAGATGATAGATTTCCTACTCTCTCTTACAATGGCATAGAGTTCCCTTGCTAATCACCCCTAATACAACACATACATATGCCTAATGCCAATGAGATTCCACTCAAGAGCTACTTCTCAAGAGGTTGAGCTTGGCTTCTCAAGCTATAGCATAGTGCTCTTTCTTCTCCTTTTTTGTGCTAGCTACACCCTCCTTTTATAGCAATTTTGAAGGCTAGGGTTACTCCTCTAACCATGGTTGGGTTAGATTTTCAGCAATTTACCTAATTTCTTTTGCTTGGAATTATCAAGAAGTTTGTGGGAAAAGAGAGAGGAGAGAAATGGAGGTGATAGGACTTTTCATAGTGGGTTAGTGTTAGTAGAGTTAGTATTAATTTACAAATGGAATTGGATATTTACAATGGGAGTATCCATGTAGGATACAAATAAGGAAGAAAAACTCTTAAGAGGTAAGAAAAGGTGGATTTCTTACAAGGTTGATGCTCCAAGTGTCTTGAGTAGGGCCAATTTTGACGCTTGTTGACGGTCCACTAGCTTTGACGGTACATTTTTTCTCCACTCTTGACCTTCCTTGAGAGACAAGGTAATTGAAGCTGAGTAATCAACCACCATGATGCTGTCTTTTAAGAGAAGAGACTGAATTTTGTGGTTTTTTGATAGATATGGGTAATTTGGAGGAGGAAAAATGAGACTAGGTGGTCAATTTTGGAATGGAATTGTGTGTGGGAGGTATGAGTTCACCATGGTTTCTCTTATTCTTCAAGGTTGAGGAGAAGGTGAGTAGGGTGCAGAGAGGAGTGGTGAGAGAGGTGGGGATGATGAGTGGAGAAGTGTGTGTGAAAGAGGAAAATGATAAAGTGGAAGAGAGAGTGTGGCTGCATAGCATGGGAAAACGGGGGTCCACTAATAAAATCATAGCTCACAGCTCGTAGCTCAAAAAAATATGAAAAAATTTGAGGCAAAAGTTCAGCCCACGAGCTACAACTTTTGTTTGTATCACCTTTTCAAATTCGGAGAGCAAGTGAACTTTAAAAATTCAACAAAACCGACTGTTGTTTTCCACTGCACAAAGTCCTTGTGGGGTCCTTCTTTGGATGATTCTTTTGAATACCTCCAAGAGTGAGCCCTCCATAGTGCATGTATGCATGCCACCTACCCTTGACCTTATTTGGTAGGTCTATAATTGAAGATATTGTTGAGATCATGATATAAGTGAATAGTACAACTAAGAAAATCAAATATTGAGGGGTCTAAAAAATATGTACATGTCAAATATAAATAATATAAGTGGAAAAAATATAAAGGGGTCAAAAGAAATCTCTCTCATTATGAGGCTACCATAAAAAGATAAATATTTTTGGTGTTCTAATTTTTTAGAAAAAAAACAAAATAGATGTAGGAAGGGAAAAATCACAATAGTAAAAAAATATACACATAAATAAAACTAGTTTTTTTGGATTTTTGTTGGAGTGGAGTTACACCAAATATAAGAGAAGCTTACATGAAAATATTTCTATATGGAATAAAGAGTATGAAAAATGGTAAGAAAAAATTGTGGTAATGGTGAGGCAATGTACAGAGCATAAATAACACACACCTAGGTAGAAATATTTAAATAAATACCAAAATAATTATGAAAAAATCTTGTATTTAGGCCCTATATACAAAGAAATATTTACATACGCATGGGTCATAATATACTTATATTTTTTAATTTTTTTGGCTCAACTAGCCCAATGACTAGCTAATTGAGGGTTTTTTTATTTCAGTAAGGAGATATGGGAAAAGTCCCTTAATTCACACGCACCTATATACAGTGAAAGGGTGAGGGTAACCACAGTGTTTGAGTGATTTGATAGGGTGAGATAACTCACTATGGCAATTACAGAGAGCCGAAAAATGGCTATCATTAGCCCTCCCCCAGGATGATGGTATATTCATGTACCATCATAAAGAATCTTTTCCAAAGAGAGTGCTTCAGAGTCTTTGACAAGATCTTCATTGTTTGGCCCCTTGGAATTTTGGTTTGTGTTACACTCATGCTTCATGGAACAATACTTACATGAGATAGTTGCCTTTTGCTCTGGTAGATCCTTTGTTAGAAGGCGACTCAAGTAAGGCTTCAAGCGATAGCCGTTTACCTTCCTGGAGTGCTCTTTCCCATTCAAGTCCATAAGTTGATAGTAACTTGAATTGAAAGCCTTCTTGACTATGTATGGTCCCTGCCATCTTGTTTCAAATTTGGCATCAAAACGATTATCGAGTCGATTGTCATATCTTACACAAGATCTCCTTCATTGATGCCTTTGTCCTTCAGTTTCTTGTCAAGCTTCTCCTTTGTCTGTGTGGCTTTCCTCTTATAGCACTCGTATGCTGCTTCTCTTTTTCACTCAAGCTCAGCTAAGGTAAGAAGTCGATCCATCCATGCTTCTTGATCATCTTGTGCTGATTTGCCATGAAGTCGCATTGTTGGAATGTTTAGCTCAATTGGCTGTAAAGCCTCTTGACCATAGACCAAGTGAAATGGTGTGAACTCCGTTCCGTGGCTTCCCTATATGTGGTTCGATACGCCCACAAGGCACCATCCAAGAAGTCATCCCACAACTTTGTCTTGTTTTTCACCATCTTTCTAATGATGCCTGCAATGACACCATTAGCTTTTTCTACCAAACCATTTGATTGGGGATAGTAGGGTGTACTGTGACGATGTAGAATGTGAAGTTCTTCACAGACTTCTGTGAGCAATCCCTTTCTAAACCCTGGACCATTATCAGAAACAATCTCCAAAGGTGTGCCAAATCTACAACAAATGTGAGTGTAGACGACTTTGTTCACTGTCTTCTCATTTACCTTTGCCACACTTTGTGCTTCCACCCACCTAGTCATATAGTCTACAGCCACTAGAATGTAGAGTTTACCATTTTTTGTCCTAGGCAGAGGACCCATAGTATCAATGTCCCACTTTTCAAAGGGTCCATTTGCAAGCACGATTTGCCTTGGACCATAAATCAATCTTCTATTCCCATTTACTTGACAATTGTGACAACTTTTACACCAATGTTGGACATCCATATGCAGACTTGGCCAAACATACCGCGCAAGCAAAATCTTCTTCACAGTTAATTCTTGGGAAAAATGACCACCACATGCCTCTTCATGCAAACCTTTTAGAATGGCTGGAATTTCCGTGATAGTTGGTACTCTTCTGCACACTTTATCCTTCCCTCTTTGATAGAGGGAGCCTTCTAGGAAGAGATACATGCTTGCCTTCTTCATGAGTCTCCTCTTCTGAGCTTTTGTGAAGTCTGGTGGAAACTCACCCTCCAAAATGTAGCCAATGATGGGAGCCAATGACTCCAATCCCTGGTACCTCGGTTGCTTCACAGCAGCCGCCACCATGATGACCTGCACTTCTTTCTTTACACATGCAATGGCTTGTTGTGCAAGTAAATCAGCATCTTCATTTTGTTTCCTAGGAATATGATATAATTGCACCTCCTCAAATTGATTAAATACCCTACGGATGGTATGAACTTTGGCCCTTAGTCTTTCATTTTTGCATGCCCAAATGCCTAAAATCTGCTTCACAATGAGAAGTGCATCCCCTTTTACCATGAGACGTTGTATACCATGGCCAATGCATATTTTTAAACCATGAAGTAGTGTGTCATATTCTGCTTCATTGTTGCTAGCTGAACTTGGTAGATTGAACTTCTCTTTCATGACCACCTCTCCACTTGGGTTGAGCAACACTAGCCCTCCCCCTGCTTTTCCTGTGGCTCGACGAAAAGCTCCATCAAAGAACGAGGTAAAAGCATTAGGAATACTTTTTGGTGGTGGCAATGGTAGGGTCTTTACTTCAGGCACCTTAATCTCCTTTTCATGCACCCTATAAGTGAGAATCCCTGCCAATTGTGCACGCACACTATCTTCTACCTTGAAAGAGTATTGAAACTCTTGCAACTCCATAATCCACTTTGAGATCCTAGTACTAAGATTCATTTGAGATGACACCCAAGAGAACAAATTCTCTGCGGTGAGGATTACAAAAGGTTTTGGGAGCAAGTAGGATCTAAACTTCCTTATCGCAAACATGAGAGAAAGAATCATGAGTTCTGCCTCCGTGTAGCCTCTCTCTAAAGCATTCATGACCCCCTACTAGCAAAGTAGATGGGCCGCATCTTGGTACTATATGGATCTTGTTGTAACAAAACTGCACCAATTGTTTCTTTCCCAGCACTAGAGCTAACAAAGAATGTGTACTCCCAACAAGGAGGCATGAGTGTTGGTAGCTCTGACAAAATGGCTTTAATGTTACAAAAGTACTCTTCAAGCTCATCAGACCATGCAAATTCTACTTGTTGTGTCAACTTTTGCAAAGGGTGAAGTAACTCCGAGGCTAAGTGAATGAAGCGTGACATATACTTCACCTTTTGAATGAATGAGATGACCTTCTTAAGACTCTTGGGTGATGGTAGCTCAATAAGAGCCTTTGCCTTTGAAGGATCCACTTCAATGCCTTTGTAAGAAACTTTATGACCAAGCAAGATTACTTCATCCTCACCTATATGGCACTTGTCGCGGTTGAGTTGACCTCCCATGTCGTAGAGCTTCTTTAAACCTTCTTCTACCCTTTTTAGATGCAATGATTTTGAGCTATAAATACAGAAATCATCAATGAACACCCTAATTGACTTTCCAAAGAATGCTTGAAACACCATATTCATGAAACGTTGGAATGTTGCAGGAGCATTTGTTAGACCAAATGGCATGACTCTAAAAGCATAACAACCCCAAGGAGTGATAAAGGTTGTTTTCAATTGATCCTCCAATGCAATCCCTATTTGAAAGTAACCTGAGTAACCATCGCACACAGTGTACTTCTCATGACCAGCTACCTCATTTAGTATCTCATCCTGGAATGGGAGGGGAAAGTGATCTCTTTTTGTTGCCTCATTGAGGGGACGGTAATCCACACACACCCTCCACTTGCCATTTTTCTTAGGAGTGACAACAACAGGAGAGACCCACTCTGAATTCTCCACTGGATAAATGAAACCTCCTGCTAGAAGCTTTCTTACCTCCTTGAGTAGATCCTGCTCTTTTATAACTCCTAGCCTTCGTAGCTTCTGAGCTTTAGGTGTGGCCTCAGGCTTTAACTCAATCTTGTGTTGAACAACATCTACCCCACGCACGTCAGTGTAGTCTTTAGCAAAAAACCTAGGAAACTTCCTTAGCACACATTTGAACTCCTCTCTTTCATCCTTTGTAAGTGTTGTTGATAGCATACCTTCCAGCCAGTATATTTTTTTTGGACACCCTTCTTGAAATTTTGCTCACTTTGCTGGCGAGTAAATGTTGTGCCTAACATAAACTTGTCAAATTGGCGAGTGAAAGGAATGTTTAGTATGAATTTGTCACTATTAAAAAAACTTAATTTTCACCAAAAAGAGGAGGCATAGTTTGCAATTTTCTTGTATGATTGCATTAATAGTATGATTATTTATAAGACATTACGACATGCTCTCTCTCTCTCTCTCTCTCTCTCTCTCTCTCTCTCTCTCACGAGTGCAAGGAATTTTTTAAAGGGGGGGCATAGGTAGGTGGGTAAAGGAAGTTTAATGAGAGAGGACCCAAACTCAAGACAATAAGGCTAGCTAAAATTTTTGTGCTTATTGCAAATAAAAAATTTGTATTTCTAGCAATTTGAGAAGGTTTTGGTTGACATGAAGAAAATACTATGAGTAGAAAATGCTATCATTTACATAAGCTTCAATGTCTATTCTCTTCAAGCATGTGTACATGTGTGTGTGTGTGTGTGTGTGTTTGTGTGTGTGTGTGTGTGTGTGAGAGAGAGAGAGAGAGAGAGAGAGGTGAGAGAGAAAGAGAGAGAGAGAGATAGGTGCAAAGTCATTTTCTCTCAAAATTGACTATGAATATAGCACTTAGGTAGGCAATACTATCCAATCGTTATGCTGATGAAATATTTCCTATATGGATCTTAAAATATGCTTCACATTTATGTTTTTGTTTTCAAAAAGAGTTAAGTTTGGATGTCCAATGTCAAGTGCTTTGTGCATGGATAACAACCTTCAAACTATAGTCTTAAGACCCTTGATACCCTCTAATGTGAGGTTCTTTTTGGATAGAAAACAACATAAACTTTTTATAGTGACACCTTCAGCTTTGATGTTTATGAAACTATTGTATGTGTGTGTGTGTGGGTGAGAGAGAGAGAGAGAGAGAGAGAGAGAGAGAGAGAGAGAGTCATATTTTTGGACTATATACATTGTCAAGTGGAAATAATATAAACTTACCATTGAATTTTATTTTAGAATAATCAGAGAGTAGGGGAGTTGAACCCCTTCACCATGAGGTATGAACCTCCATGGCTACACCAAGCTCCCTCCAAGGAGAGGATACTTGATTCACTAAGGATAGTGAATCAACTATCCTCTCCCCTTCCCTGCACAACCCCAAATAGACATCAGTAAGAAAATAAAATACACTAAGATTAACATGCGTACTTACAAACCTTCCTTACTCATATCATATATGCCTTTACCAAAAGCTGCAACCAAGCACATTTTCATAGATCCAAAAATATAGAAAGTTGAAATACATCCATGATGGCACATCTACCAACAACACTAGAAAACGCATCATGTTGATCAAAATATACCAGAACCACAATGGCACAATGGGCCATGGCTTTGCATCATGTTGATCCATGAAACACAATGGCATAATGGCAAGGCATCCTGCTAATCCATGAAACAACCCATTTGATCATGCATGAATATAAAAATCACAAGGCATAATGGCAAGGCATCCTGCCAATCATGAAGCAACCCATCAAGGAAGAATGGCAGTGCATCATCTTGAACCACATACACCAGCTACAATCCACAATTGCATCATTGGCAGCACATACTATCAAATCATGAGCATGAAGTTTCTAGCATGTATCGTCACTGTCTATATCACTAATATCATCAAGATCTTCTTCTTCCTCCTCAATGCATGAGCTGTGATACCTTGTACGCATAGGACGATCATTCCATACATTACAAGCTTCATTGAAAGGAAATGTATTGATATCATAAAACTTTTGCTCAAAAGCAAGGACACAAATGTCCAAATGCTTATCTAATCTATTCCTCTTCTTGTTTTTTATGAAATCAAGCCTACTAAAAGTCCTTTCATCTTCGACACTACCAATAATCATCACTAAGGCAAGGTCAGAAAGCTTTGCATACTCGGAAATTTGAGACAACAATTTTTTATGAAATCAAGCCTACTAAAAGTCCTTTCATCTTCGACACTACCAATAATCATCACTAAGGCAAGGTCAGAAAGCTTTGCATACTCGGAAATTTGAGACAACAATTGAGGAGCTTGGGACAACTTTTTCCAAAGAAAAGTGACAGTTACCTCTTTTGCATACTCCACTGGAGTCTTTGAAACATGTGCCTTCATTGTTGTAGTAAAGAAGGAAGATTGGGAATCTAGCTTCTCTGCGTCCAAGATAGGACCATAGAAGCAACCACCCACTTCTCTTTGAGTGCAATATGTGGCCTGCAAAGTCTTCAAATGCCTTGAAAAATCCACTTCACATGTTAGAGAGTACCAAAATTGTGGGTAGATGATGGAAAATGCTTCAACCAAGTCATGTGATGGGAATCTGTCATTAATTTCTTGCACCAAAAAAATAGCACCAGCATGGCATTCCCTTTTCACATGCTCAATAGTCTCAAGAAACACATTATTGGACACCCCTTCCCTTCTAGAATGTCTCACACCTTGACCTTCAAATCCACCCTTCACAGTTATAAACATATTATTGAGGACAATACCTAGCTCATCTTTCTCATTAAAATCAAGCCAACTATCACTCTTAGAACCATACACAAGGCTAGTCCACATTTTGAACTTTGGCCCTTGAAACCCCAATTGTAAATCATACATTTCTTTCAAAACCTTCTTAGTATTTTCAATGCATTCAACAAAGTCAAGTACATATACATCTCGAGCTTGAGACAACTTCACAAGCATATGCATGCGTTCCAAAAGAGGGAGTACACATGGTATTCCTAGAATAATTTCAATGTCTACCAACTCTTCAAAGACTCTTAAAGCATCCACATTATCTCCACAATCCTTCTTCATTTTCAAAACCAAAGTGCGATATTCCTCATATAGTCTTAGAATGGGCTTATATAAGGAAATCCATCGCGTTTCAACATCCCTTAGAAGTTTTCTACCTTTGCTCAAACCTTTGGCCTCTTTCTTGTACTCACTAAGTCTCTTGGGAGATCTAGAGAAGTAATTATAGACATCATGGATGACACCTTCTATCTTAGAAACTAATGCAACCTTTGATATTATTTTTCCAGCCAAATTTGTTCTATGTGCCATGCAATGGATTCCCAAAACAAAAGGAGCATACTCTAATGTAAGACGAACAATCAATCCTGCACGATTTCCTTGAAGAACACTTGCACCATCACACCCAACACACATTAACCTTCCTCCTAATTCGGTACTCCCAATACCTCCAAACACTTTCAAGTTCTCAATTACCAAGCTTAACAAGTTTTCGGCATTAGGAGAACCATCAATCTTAGACAAACAAAGGTAATTTACTTCTCTTCTATAGTTCTTCACAGTATACACATGCATTGCCATCCATTGTGTGTTGTCATTTGCTGTGACTTCATCTAAACTCAAGGCAAAAAATGAACTTGCATGCACATCACGTCTCACCCTATCTTGAAACACATCATCCATGCATTCTGCCATCTCCCAACCTGAAGTGATAGACCAATGCTTGGTCGGTAAGGAAGGAACTCCAAGGAATGCATATAAATACTGATTTCGAGGAAAATCATTCATGGGTCTCCCTTTGTTGAGAAGATAAAAAATGCAAGCAAATTGGGGTTTTTTAGCCAAAAACATTTGGCTAGTTTGTGTATGCATGTAACACTCAATTGTTTCTTGATTTGCCTCAGTCTTAAGCAGTTCATCATATTTTTTCTCATTCTCTTTGTGTTTGTTTTTTGTAGCCCAAAATACACTATCCACCTCTTCTCCCTCAATTACAATTTTTGCATAGCGTTTCCCCTCGTGCTTCTCTAAAGTGTCACGCTTGGAATCCATTATACGAGGCCTCTTCTCTATAAGCTCACATACCTTGCACCTCACTTTTCCTTTACCCTCTACTTGCTCCACCCAAGGAAAGTCAACAAGCCACTCTATACGAAAGCTTCTAGATGCATCATAATCTTTCCAAGTGCGTTTTTCACCTACTTTATCCTTTCCCTTTCCCTTGGTGGTTTTTCTACACACCGCATTTGAATTCCCAACTTCATTTGCATGCATCACATTCAAACCCTCATGCAAAACATGGGTGGCATGTGGCTCTGTACTAGCAACATTTGAAGAACCAAAAAATGACTTAAACTTATATGAAGCAGGTACCTTAAGGTTCTTTGATGCCATCTACAAGTATACAAGAATAAATCCATGGAATGTAAGTGCTTAACAATAAGATAGAATACTTTTTTAGCTAGTAGCAAAGAAACATACCTTTGAGAAGAATCATTTGTCGTTCCTGCAAATTAGCTTTCCACTCTCCCAATCCTGCAAAGCTCGCATTTTCATTAGCCATGGTCTCCCTAGGATAAATGGGTAACCATTTCCTTTGGTAGACATGACATAGAAATCCACTGCCTTCTTAATGCCAAAGGCCTCCACAAAAACATTTTTACAAATGCCTACGCACCTAGCCTTGCTATTGTTTGCCATCTTGACCTTAATTTCAGGTGTCTCATGGATGTGCATGCCTAGTTTTTGCATGAGTCCCTCTGTCATGATGCAAATTTATGCATCCCCATCCACTAGACCTTTCCTAACCAATCTCCCTTTTATGTAACAATCTAGCACAGGTGTAATGTCCTCATTCATTTCAGCTTGTGCAATTTTTACAACAGGCACACTCTCTTTCACCTTTCTCCTAGTGCTAATTGCCCTTGTTAAATCCCTCCTAACTTGTGGACATAATGCAAGAAATTGAGGCCATGAGATATCAGGACCCTTACCTCTCATGTCTTCCAACAGGTTGTATGGAGCCATTCCATGTCCAAGAGGGAAGTCTTGGAGGTTGATACGACGTCGAGTCCTCTTAGCCTCCTTGGTCTCCTTTGCCTTCTTTTCTCGTCCATGGTCACTTTGTGATGTAACTCCTTCTTTCTCCTTACCTTTCCCTCGGCCACGCTTAATGCCATTTGCTTCCATGTCAACCTCTCTTGAATTTGTCACCTCTACCACATGCACGTTTGGGTCTGGCAAAGGTGGAACTCCTTCCACTCCTTGTGGAGGTGGTCTTGCTCCATTTGTCCTTTGTATAAGCTGTGGTTGCTGACTAGTTCCTTCACCTGCATTCATCACTGGGTAATTCAAGTTAGGTCTCCCTGGCTCCCCACGGGGCCAAGGACAATTATACATCCCATGTCCAGACTCACCGCAATTCCAACATTGCAAGACTCTCCTAGTTCGTGGCTCTCTCTCTTCTAACTTCTTTGCTTGTCCCTTTGGACCTACAGCTTGTGCAAGGTGAATTGATAGGCTGCTTAAAGATTCATTTAACTTCTCAATCACTTCAGCCGTTACCTCAGGAAGCTCCCTAGATGTTGATGCTTGTGACTTACCTTTGGGTCTAAGACCTTCTATTGGAACCTCTCCCCTTAAGCACTTGAGTTTCCTATACTTCTCAGCAGCCCTAGTTTCCGCTGCATCAAAATTAGTAGGTGCACCCGCCTCAACTTTTACCTTAAGGTCAGGAAAGAGTCCGGCTATGAACCTCTCCTTCTTTAAAAATTCTGCACCATCACCAGGGTTAGCAACATTTCGTATCCATAGAGCCCAAAGACGTAGAAACTCTTGCTTGTACAAGTAGTAGTCATCTAAGTCTTTTTGCTTATGAGAAACAATGTCTTGCCATAGTTTTTGAGTGTTTTGGGGATCAAAGAAGTATCTCTTAAAACGATTCAAAACTTCTGTGTAATTCCCCTTAATTTCCTCAGGCAAAGAGTCAAACCAAGTACTAGCATCTTTCCTAAGGACCACCTCAAACATTTCTACACGTTCTTGATCGGTTACTATCCTCTTGATACGGCAAGACATCTTGAAATTTGCTAAAAATAATTCTGCATCCTCTTCAGGCTCTCCAAAGAAAAGAGGATATCCAGACATTTGGCGTTGGCTCTCCATTATTATGAAAGATTACAACACGAGTTACAATAAGGGATACAATAGAGATTTAGAACCACTCGCCTGCAAATGAAGAAGTAAGAAAATACCACTCTAGGTTTTCTTCTTCAGCTATCCAAGCTTCAATGAGGTCTCGATTTGTTTGATCAAAACAAAAAGGTAGACTATTGATGAGCTCTAAGAAGGGTTGAAATTCTTCAAAGCTAAGGCGATAAACAGAAATCTCTAGAACTTCATTTTCTAGATCCAAAAGAGCAACCACGTCCCAAGTGATAAATTGCACTTGCTCTACAATTCCCAACGCACAAGCGGTTTGTATAAAAACTAGATCTTCATGCTCATCGAAGGCCGTGAGAAAGTAGCAATTGACTAGGAGCTCCTTTCCTTCGAGTTCCACACAGTCGGAGTGAGGCAACCTTCTCACAATTTCATAAAGAACATCCTCATCAAGTCCAATCAAGTTTGCAAGATTTAAAGACTCCACTTGTGCTACAAAATTCCTGGACAAAAACTCCTTAGGATTATGGTTAAATCATTCAAAAGCATAAGGAGATTTACAATGTCTCTATGAACAAAGTGTCATAGAACGTAGAGAAGGATGAGAATTTATACAAATTTGCAATCTTCTCTATGCTCTCTTTATTAAGACAAGCTCTGAATAGCTCCCTATCTCCTTTGTTGAAGCGAAAGGAAGACTATTAATAAGACGCAAATGAGGGAAAAATTCACCAAATGTGAGTCTATGAAGCATGAACTCTGGCCGCAAGTTTCCTGAAGAGTCTTCCTCAATGGTGAAATGCACTCGCCAAACACCAAATTTCACTCTATTTACCAATCTTAGGGCACACACTAGTTGGATGAATGCACGGTCTTCCTTAGTGCCCAACAACAAGAGGAAAATGGAATCCACGCGTAGGATGTTTCGTCTTAACTTCACCACCCTCTTGTTATGAGGGAGACGCCTTACTACTTGCTCCTGCAACTCAATTGGTAATAAAGCTAGATCTCTAAGGATTGAACTTTCACTGCACACACATTCCCTGTTAGAACAAATGATCGTTTTTTGTTTCTTGTAACAACTTGGACAAAGAAAAAACAAACATACACACTATTTTGCCGGGCTGCACTTCATTTTAAAATAAAATGAACACATGTACATCAAAAGAAGTGTGGTAGTTGATGAGAGATAAAATGACAGGGTTTGGTGATGCAAGAATTTCTCCTACTCTTTGGGCACCAGACATGAACACCATTCGTTGTTGAAAATGGATCTTTCTACTAATTGCAACGTTTATTCTAATGTGTGGAGTAAAATGAAAGGGAAAAACCTCTATTCCCGGGCCATTATCCATGGCCTATGCATGTCCTAATGCTTAAAATAACACAAAAATATAAACGTCCAAGCTAATATCGTACCTAATGAGAGGCAAAATAAAAGGATTTACCAAAGTGTTTATCTCGGCTAACCTAAAAGGACCTAAAATCCTATGAATTACCCGTTGAAATTGCAACTTAGTACTAACAATTATGTGTATCTTTTGCCTTGCAATGGGAATGAAAGGATCATACAAACTCTCGTGATTCATGCAAACTACTTGACTATGCTAAAAGTTGATCCTACAAAAAAACATACACGAGTTGTTTTCCTCAGTGGGGACACCAATTTGAAGTGGTCCGGGGCGGGCAACAAGAAGAGCAACCTCTAGACACCCTTCAAGGCTCCCGTGCTGCTCAATGGGGCTGGGGCACAACACAACACAAACCAAAACAACAAACCCACAGCCAAATCCCAACTACACAAGGGGCACCACCTAGTTTAAGAGCGAACTAGGACGCAAAAGAGGAGAATCGTTAGAGCAACCCACAAACAAGCAAGGAATTTACACTAACCCTAACACCAATGGAACACTCTCACACACTAAAACACTCTCACACACTAAAACACGAGAGAGAGAGAGAGAGAGAGAGAGAGAGAGAGAGAGAGAGAGAGAGAGAGAGAGAGAGATGGTGCTCGGGCTGCTTTGAAGTGTATCGTTAATGATCAAGCAAACATAAATATATATATGTAAGAAAGAGAGAGAAAGGGGAAGGGGGTGCTTGTTGCACTAATACCTTCTTACAAATCTGTCATGACCAATCAAAGTGAGAGTAGTATTTGTTCAACATAGCCTGAGTAAATTACACCACAACACATCACAAGAAAAAAGCCACCCCAATCACTGTCTTAAGGCCCTCTTACAGCATGTGGGATTTATGGCTAAATTGATAACAATACCCGGAGACAAGCTATCAAGAACTTAAATAAAACACCAAGACACTTACACATCATTATTGTCCATGACTTCACGTTGGAAGGGAGACAAGGTATCCATGCTTAGTCCAAATTCACCCTCCTTGATTCAGCAAATGTTGGGCTTACACTAGTAGGAGAAATGATAGATTTCCTACTCTCAATTGAATGATCACTCTCTCTTACAATGGCATAGAGTTACCTTGCTAATCACCCCTAATACAACACATACATATGCCTAATGCCAATGAGATTCCACTCAAGAGCTACTTCTCAAGAGGTTGAGCTTGGCTTCTCAAGCTATAGCATAGTGCTCTTTCTTCTCCTTTTTTGTGCTAGCTACACCCTCCTTTTATAGCAATTTTGAAGGCTAGGGTTACTCCTCTAACCATGGTTGGGTTAGATTTTCAGCAATTTACCTAATTTCTTTTCCTTGGAATTATCAAGAATTTTGTGGGGAAAGAGAGAGGAGAGAAATGGAGGTGATAGGACTTTTCATAGTGGGTTAGTGTTAGTAGAGTTAGTATTAATTTACAAATGGAATTGGATATTTACAATGAGAGTATCCATGTAGGATACAAATAAGGAAGAAAAACTCTTAAGAGGTAAGAAAAGGTGGATTTCTTACAAGGTTGATGCTCCAAGTGTCTTGAGTAGGGCCAATTTTGACGCTTGTTGACGGTCCACTAGCTTTGACGGTACATTTTTTCTCCACTCTTGACCTTCCTTGAGAAACAAGGTAATTGAAGCTGAGTAATCAACCACCATGATGCTGTCTTTTAAGAGAAGAGACTGAATTTTGTGGTTTTTTGATAGATATGGGTAATTTGGAGGAGGAAAAATGAGACTAGGTGGTCAATTTTGGAATGGAATTGTGTGTGGGAGGTATGAGTTCACCATGGTTTCTCTTATTCTCCAAGGTTGAGGAGAAGGTGAGTAGGGTGCAGAGAGGAGTGGTGAGAGAGGTGGGGATGATGAGTGGAGAAGTGTGTGTGAAAGAGGAAAATGATAAAGTGGAAGAGAGAGTGTGGCTGCATAGCATGGGAAAACTGGGGTCGACTAATAAAATCATAGCTCACAGCTCGTAGCTCAAAAAAATATGAAAAACTTTGAGGCAAAAGTTCAGCCCACGAGCTACAACTTTTGTTTGTATCACCTTTTCAAATTCGGAGAGCAAGTGAACTTTAAAAATTCAACAAAACCGACTGTTGTTTTCCACTGCACAAAGTCCTTGTGGGGTCCTTCTTTGGATGATTCTTTTGAATACCTCCAAGAGTGAGCCCTCCATAGTGCATGTATGCATGCCACCTACCCTTGACCTTATTTGGTAGGTCTATAATTGAAGATATTGTTGAGATCATGATATAAGTGAATAGTACAACTAAAAAAATCAAATATTGAGGGGTCTAAAAAATATGTACATGTCAAATATAAATAATATAAGTGGAAAAAATATAAAGGGGTCAAAAGAAATCTCTCTCATTATGAGGCTACCATAAAAAGATAAATATTTTTGGTGTTCTAATTTTTTAGAAAAAAAACAAAATAGATGTAGGAAGGGAAAAATCACAATAGTGAAAAAATATACACATAAATAAAACTAGTTTTTTTGGATTTTTGTTGGAGTGGAGTTACACCAAATATAAGAGAAGCTTACATGAAAATATTTCTATATGGAATAAAGAGTATGAAAAATGGTAAGAAAAAATTGTGGTAATGGTGAGGCAATGTACAGAGCATAAATAACACACACCTAGGTAGAAATATTTAAATAAATACCAAAATAATTATGAAAAAATCTTTTATTTAAGCCCTATATACAAAGAAATATTTACATACGCATGGGCCATAATATACTTATATTTTTTATTTTTTTGGCTCAACTAGCCCAATGACTAGCTAATTGAGGGTTTTTTATTTCAGTAAGGAGATATGGGAAAAGTCCCCTAACTCACACGCACCTATATACAGTGAAAGGGTGAGGGTAACCACAGTGTTTGAGTGATTTGATAGGGTGAGATAACTCACTATGGCAATTACAGAGAGCCGAAAAACGGCTATCAATGCAAACGAACTTTAATAATGTAAATAGACTTTAAAAACACAAACAAATTGAAAAAACGCAAATGATCTACAAAAATGGCAATCTATTGAGGATCGGTCCGTATTAGATCGATCCATTTAAGTAATCCGCATGTACTAGATTAGGATTTGTATTGGGTCTACGTACATGCATGTTCTTATGTCGAACCCTCAAGTATAAGCATAGACCAATAAAGACAAGATTGTTACATGGTGGTCCTGATCTTTGTGTACCTCTACACCGAGGTGTGTGGGGATTGGGCATGGCTAGAGAATGTGAGGTAATTAGAGCTAGCGGAAAATGGTAGAAAAAGTACAAACGAACTTAAAAAACGCAAATGGACTTAAAAAAACGGTTTGTGTAATTTAAAAACATAAACAAACTTTGATAAACAAAGTTAAATAATGCAAATAGACTTAAAAAAACAAAAACAGATTTCAAAAACTAAAATGATCTTCAAAAATACCGATCTATATTAGATCGGTCTATTTAAGTAATCCGCATGTACTAGATTAGAGTTTGTACTGGATTTATGTACATGCACTGTCACGTAGACATGGGTGTGTACTTATGTCGAACCCTTGAATATAGGAATTAACCAATAAAGACGAGATTATTACCCAATGGTCTTGATCTACGTGTACCTTTATATGAGGTGTGTGGGGATCGGGCATGGTTAGAGAATGTGAGGTAGTTAGAGCTAGCAACAAATGGTAGAAAAAATACAAACGGACTTCAGAAATGCAAATGAAATTAAAAAACGGCTTCTGTACTTAAAAACATAAACAAACTTCGATAAACAAAGTTAGATAATGCAAATGAACTTCAATAATGTAAATAGATTTCAAAAACGCAAACAGATTTTGAAAATGCAAATGATCTTAAAAAATGACAACTTGTATTAGATCAATCCATATTAGATTAGTCCATTTAAGTAATCCACGTGTACTAAATTAGGATTTGTACTGGATCTACGGACATGCATTGTCATGTAGACATGGGTGTGTACTTATGTCGAACCCTTAAATAAAGACATTGACCAATAAAGATGAGATTATTACCTTGTGGTTCTGATCTCCGTGCACCTCTAGACCAAGGTGTGTGGGAATCGGGCATAGTTAGAGAATGTGAGGTAGTTAGAGCTAGTGGCAAATGGTAGAAAAAATACAATCGGACTTAAAAGACGTAAACAGACTTCAAAAACGGTTTGTATACTTTAAAAATGCAAATGGACTTTGACAAATGAATTAAAATAACACAAATGAACTTCAATAACGCAAAATAGACTTCAAAAACGCAAATGATCTTCAAAAATGGCAACCTGTTGAGGATCGATCTGTACTAGATCGGTCCAATTAAGTAATCCGCATGTACTAGATTATGGTTTGTAATGGATCTATGTACATGCATTGTCATGTAGACATGGGTGTGTACTTATATCGAACCCTCTAATATAGACATTGACCAATTAAGACGAGATTATTACCTGGTGGTCCTGATCTCCGTGCACCTCTAGATCAAGGTGTGCGGGGATCGAACATGGCTAGAGAATGTGAGGTAGTTAGAGCTAACGACAAATGGTAGAAAAATACAAACGAACTTTAGAAATGTAAACGGACTTCAAAAACGACTTGTGTCCTTCAAAAACGTAAACCTACTTTGATAACAAAGTAAAATAACGCAAAAAAACTTGAATAACGCAAATAGACTTCAGACATGGGTGTGTACTTATGTCAAACCCTCAATTATAGTGCTGACCAATAGAGACAAGATTATTACCCGATGGTCCTGGTCTCCGTGCACCTCTAGACCGAGGTATATGAAGATCGGGCATGGCTAGAGAATGTGAGGTAGCTAGAGCTAGCGTAAATGGTAGAAAAGATACAAACAGACTTCAGAAACGGTTCGTGTACTTAAAAAACGCAAACAAACTTTGACAAACGGAGTAAAATAACAAAAATGGACTTCAATAATGTAAATAGATTTAAAAACTGTAAACAAATTCAAAAAACGTAAATGATCTTCAAAAATGGCAGTCTGTTAAGGATCGGTCCGTATTAGATCGGTCCATATGCTAGATTAGGATTTGTATTGGATCTATGCATATGCATTGTCATGTAGACATGGGTATGTACTTATGTCGAACCCTCAAATATAAGCATTGACCAATAAATGCGAGATTATTATCCCGTGGTCCCGATCTTTGTGCACCTCTAGACCAAGATGTGGGGGGATTGGGCATGGCTAGAGAATGTGAGGTAGTTTAAGCTAGTGGCAAATGATAGAAAAAATACAAACGAACTTCAGAAACGCAAACGGACTTCAAAAACGGCTTGTGTACTTCAAAAACGTAAATGGACTTTGATAAACAAAGTAAAATAACGCAAACGGACTTCAATGATGCAAATAGACTTCAGAATTGTAAACAGATTTCAAAATTACAAATGATCTTTAAAAATGGCAGTCTGTAGAGGATCGATCCGTATAAGATCGATCCATTTAAGTAATCCCCATGCACTAGATTAGGGTTTGCACTAGATCTATGTACATGCAATATCATGTAGACATGGGTGTGTACTTATAACAAGAGTGATTTGTTAATTTGTTGCATCATTGGTAAATAAAGTATGGGCGATAGGATGACGTGTCCTTGTGTACAATACAAACATCAGATATTTCAAAAACAAAAAATCTATGATCAGCACATACTCAATAACGGTCTCTTTTCCATAGTACAACTACAAGATCTACGTTATCGATCTGATGGTCTGGAGACAATAGATCAATCCCTACAAGTAGATGTTGCTCCAATTTCATTACAGAGAAGGTGATTATCAAACGAACATCCAGCGATGGAGTCTACCCCACCAATATTAGATGCCACATTCCAAGAAGTTGAGATGGAGAGATGTTAGATGTGTTCTTTGACATGGACCCCATCATTGAAAACCAAGGTTGCGACAACATTCAAGGCAACACTACAAATCAACCTAAGTCATCCCATCCATATCAACAGCATGAGATCAACAATAAAGAGGGTGAAATGATGCAAACTCTTGCACGTATGCCGCTTTACAATGGTGCAAAAATCTCAGTTCTCCGTATCGCTTTGGAAATGCTTAATCTACAGTCTGTTTATGGGTGGTCTGACACAAATGCCACATAGATTTTTATGTAAATATATTGTATCCTAAGCATCAACCCAAATTAAAGTTCAATAATATGATCGTTCTGTCAAGTGGTTCAAAGTTATTACTAGTGGCCCTAATGCAAATGTGCACAAAGATAAGAGTGGACTGATTCAAGTGAAGTCTAGGCGAGTGTGGATAGATGCACGGGATATGTTTGTACTTTTGCAGCATTGTGAACAAGTTGTGTTCACAATAGATCCACTATGAAAAGAAAAGGATGAAAAAGATTTATATAAAATGATCTGGATTTATGTTGTTCAAGTTGCTCCATGGAGTAAGTAAGTGTGTGAAGGATTCAGGTTGAGGTTGAAGAGCTTCATGACCAAAGTGCAGCCGATGGATGATGTAGTTGAGGATTTTGAGCTGGAGGTTAGTGGCGAGCAGATGCATGAACCTAGAGATGAGATCTCAAATACGTAGGTTGATGTGGAGAGTGATATAGAAGTGGAGTTTCATGAAAAAGATGCAAAAGTACAGATTGAGATAGATATCTTTGGTGCATCAGCTCTCATAGAAGATGAGAGATTGGCTACTAATTTCTGCTAGGAACTCTTTTGCAAAACTCTTTTAATTAGTATACAACATTGGATAGATATAATGAGTTGTGTTGGAGCTTTGTTTTTTGTTATTTGAATTTCTTAAGCTATTTTTTAATTGATATGTGAACTAACATATTATATTTGTGTTAATTGTGTTTTTGTAGCCATGGCCGATGATGATGATACATACTCTCCTAGTTTTAGTTCTCAAGTTACCCCGGTCGGCATGTCACCCAAGCAAGTGGGTTCCTTTTTGTCATCGTTCACACTAGAGCAGGTTGCTTATGCACAAAACCTTTGGAGAGCTGGTCCCTCTAGACCTAGTACGACTGTCCCTACACCTAGGATGAGTGTGTCCCCCACACCAACCGGCCCTACACCTCAGTCAAGTGTGCCAGTTACATCGACGGCTCATTCTTCTTCGAGATGAGGTAGGCATCGTTTTGG
This sequence comes from Adiantum capillus-veneris, assembly GCF_014529385.1. Classification (NCBI taxonomy): domain Eukaryota; kingdom Viridiplantae; phylum Streptophyta; class Polypodiopsida; order Polypodiales; family Pteridaceae; genus Adiantum; species Adiantum capillus-veneris. The sequence goes on from NC_140949.1 coordinate 6,853,826, forward strand.
AGGTGATGGTTGTTGTGGTAGCATTTCTATCGATGCGTCCACGCCACCGAGAGAGCATCCACCACTCTCTTCAATAGATAGTTCATCGATTGGCACACCGCGTACACCTTGGGGATCACATGAGCATGATCCTAGCAAAGGTGTACAAGACCAGGGACGGAGCTGTTGTAGCAGATAAGGTTGGAAAAGCCATGCGTAGAGGATTTGATAACTCTGTACAACTCAGTTTGGCCACTCTATGATGGAGATTTGGGATGATCAGGATGATGAAAGGAAGAATTACATTGTCGAGGCCATTCACACAGAGTACACGTCGATAGAGAGGTACGATCCAGTCTCAAATCACTTGATCTTGAGCATGGCGATTGCCACAATGTCACACCATCGGTCAGAGGCAAGAGATAGGTACAAGGCCGACAGTCCAAAGTTGGCATGGTTGGACACAGAGGAGTGGGCGGGGATTTCACGAGAGATATAGGACAATCCTCAAAGATTTTAGTAGCAGAGAGATATAGTTAGAGCACATTTGGAGTCTACTGGAGCGTCAGATCATGGGAGTGGGACCTACGACACTCTTCGTCATGAGTTTGTAAGTATTATACATACGCTTTAAATTGCCAAATATGTATATGTTATCTAAATATTTATCTTATGGTTGATTGTTTATTTTGCAGGAAGTTGTTGTGAAGCGCCCTCCGACACACTGAGAGGAGAAGTATGGGAACAAGCATGGACATGTGGCCCTTTTGACCCAGCTATAGCAGGAGGGAGAGGCCGTTGACTGGGAGGCATTACCATGAGGGTGACATCCTCCATATATGATTTTTTGTGTGGTTGTGGTCATCTTGATGACCATATTCATTGTATACATGTATAGTTTGACATTTATGTTTATGGTTTTTCATTCCATTTATGATTATGATTATGGTATTGCAATCAGGTTATTCTTATGGTTTTGCAATGATAATATCAAAATTATGTTATGGTTATGGTATGGCAAACAGGTTATGGTTATGGTTTTGGAATTATGGTATGACAATCATGTTATGGTTATGGTTTTGGAATTATTATGGAAATCATGTTATGGTTATGGTATGGCAAGCACGTTATGGTTATGGTTTTGTAAATATATATTTGAGTACAATCATATTATGGTTATGATTTTGCAATTATGGTATGGCAAGCACGTTATGGTTATAGTTTTGCAAATATGGTTTGGCGATCACGTTATGATTATTGTATGGCAATCAGGTTATGGTTATGGTTTTGCAATTGTGTTGTGAATATGGTAAAAATATTTGAATCATGTTACATTCATGGTTTCCTTCTTGTCGTTATGGTTACGGTTTTCAAATCATGGTACAATTCTTGCTTGAAAATGTTCATAATGTTATACTTACGATTTTCAAGTCATGTTCTAGTTATGGTTAGAAAATCTTCATGTCGTTGTGCCTATGGTTTGGGAGTTGACGTTATGGTTATGCTTTTGGAAACTTGTCATGTTTAAACTTTTGATTTTGTATTTTTGTTATGCTTACACTTTTGCTCATTTGTATTGAATGTACCTCTCACTCTTCAACGTCAAAATGTAGGTGGAGTGCGGTTACTTTTGCACTCTTCCTTTGGGCAAAGAGGGTTGGTTTGTGGTGCTACAGTACATGCAGCATTAGTTCCTAGTCCTCTTTGCCCTTTTTTTTTGCAGGTTTTGGCGTCAGTACAAGTATCAAAATAGGCGTCAGAATCACCCTCAAAATAGGCATCAAAAAAGGCCCTCGAAATAGACGTCGATATGCGCGCTAAAATCATCGTTGAAATTTTATTTTATTTTTGTCGATTATATAAACGGGTATATAGACGCTCATATCACATCATATTTTGATGACTAATATTACGACGTTTATACTGACGATATGATACCGATGTTAATATCGACGCTCATACCAGGGCTTTTTATTCTTAAAACAAACTTTTTACCTTCGGTACGTGCGTTGATATTTGCGCGACGTGTTGTAGTGTTTGCACAACATAGTGATGGTTATTCTGCAGTGTGATACTTTGAACTCATGAAATCTAAGAACATAAGGTACAATGAAGCTTCATTTTTAATAATTTATGTGCTTGCAACGATGCAAATTTGACTGATTTGAGTGGTATGTTCTTTATGGCTATATTGAAATGCAACTTTGGAATATTACTTTCAATACAGGTCGTATATGAGACGCCCAAACACTGACAAAATCTTTGCAAACCTAGTTGTACTCACCTCCCCTGCGCTATGTGCATACTCTGCATCATCAAGACTAGCTATCACAAATGGATGTGTCGACTTTGACTCCTGGAGGACCACCTCCCCCTTATCCAGAGGGGCTTGATGTGTGTTTCCTAATATCATCTCATCAACCTCTAGCATGAGCATATAAAAAAACTCCATGTTTGTCATCTCTGCCTCTGTCTCTAGGGAGAAAACCTGCTCTACCTCTACCTACACAGACTCTGACAACACCTGATGTGTCTCACTAGAGCATTGCCGCTCTATATCTATCTCTACACAGTCTACAAGCATGTATTGCACAACTAAATGCTCTGTCTCGTGAGCATGGTGGAGCTCAACCGCGAAAGAGACACGTCTCGTCTCTCACTCAAAGCTTGCCAACAACAAAATTGAGACCACGCCATCTCAAACCTCAGACACATGCATAGGATATACCAGGCCACTGCGGGCTCCTCTAACAATCACTAGTGAACCGCAATGTATTTTACTCTTTAAGTAGTATCTCACAACCAAAGTCTGCTAACTGTCTCATTGACATCAAGCTTTGTCTCAACTAAGGAACATAGTGCACATGTTGTAGCATCTATGACGCACCATTGGGCAATGAAAAACAAACGTCTCTTGCACCCTCTATGTCACACGTTGAACCATCGGCCAAGTATATGCATCCAAGTCTCCCTCTAGAAAAAGTGCTAAACAGTCACGATGCGGTGTGACGTGGAAAGCAACATCACTATCTATTAACCAATGTGGAAAAAGTGTGCTATCCATAGACATATCTACAAGAGGTACACTTGAGGCAAGCATGACATCACCATCACTAGCATAGACTCCCACTATAACTACCTCTCATCTGCATCACACATACATCTCCGTTATTGTCTCATACATCTGACACAACGGCGCCTAATGTGTCTTGTGTGACCACGATGCCAACAACGCAAGTATCGGCAAGAACGAGACCGTCGTCTCTCAAGAGTCATTGTTGTACACTCTAAACTATCACACATATCTGCAACCATAAGTCAATTTCAAGAAACTATGGCAAGAAAACCTTTGAGAAATCCGACAAAGTCTCCCCCGTAAACTGAGTAAAACTTCAAGTACAATGTCTACCATATACCATGCCAAAATGGCAACAAAGTGGGAGATAACTCGACCACTACACAATCATGGAAAACATGATCAAACACATCAAAGCCGATGCTCACATATGCATTAAAAAACTCCACAATCTGCAAACTGCAAGCATATAATCTGGGACAAACTGCTCAACCGAGCGTAAAGCGCATAACCATATACTCAAGTAGAGAGCAAACTAGCTCAAAGCGCATCCCACAAGAGAAACTGATTTCCAAAGTCTGCAAAAAACCTATGAAACCTGTGACTATCTATATGTAGCCACACAAGCATACGCTAATCCTCACTCTTACGAGAGTGGGTACAAGAACACCAAGCTATGTCCAAGCTGAAAAACATGTGATCACTGTCAAAGTGGGAACATATCAACCACTGTACAAGATGGCATCACACTAAAAAATTTTATGGTGAGAAAACGGGAAAAAATGAAAAGAATATCCTTTGAAAAGTGAGTCAAAACTCAACGCAAATCGCAAGCCAAAAATTTGCAGATAACTGCCAAAGTGGGAGTCAACTCGACCAATAAGCTATCAGAGAGTAAACCGTGAATACGCATAAACCATGGTGAGAATCTGGGGAAAATCCGGCAGAGTTTCCCTTGAAGACTGAGAAAAAACTCAAAAAACTCACCAAATACACATGAAATAAACACTCAGTGTCTCAGTAGCAAAATCCACAAATGGCATACATAGCACTGCCAAAACCTTGTAGAGACAGACATAGAGCGGTAGTGCTCTAGTGAGACACAACAGGTGTTGTCAGAGTCTGTGTAGGTAGAGGTAGAGCAGGTTTGCTCCCTAGAGACATAGGCAGCGACTCTGATACCAGTTGGAGAGTACGTGTATGTAGATGCATGTGTGCATGGTGCAGTGTGCGTGCAGAAAGGAGAGAGCACACAGTGTGTGGGTGGAGCAAGACTCTAGTATGAGTTGCCCTTTATTCTTTGTATACGTATACAAGAATAAGGTATCAGTGGGCGAGCGTCCATAGCCTAGGCAATTGGACAAGGCACAAACGCTTGTACACCAACACAAACAACCTTTTTAGTTGATGTAGCAAATAGATACTCAATGTGAGCTAGCAATCTTACACAACATGTACATCACTACTACAAGAAGAAAAACATACAGTACGACTGAGACACACAAATTTGGCTCTATCAAGATACGTGATGAGCTAGGGCTCATTAAATGCAACATAGTATTCTGATACGATGTGATACCCAATGATATTTCTGACGTAGATGATGTGACAATAGAGACGACCATGTTCCCATTCTGGTTCTTGTTTGGCCATGGCAACTACCACAATGACATGAGCTTCTTTGACTACATTAATGGTGGGAATGGGATTATGACGGTAACGTTAGCGAGTTGTTTATGATGTGATTAGAGAATTAATTACAAGAGACATTAGAGAGAGAATTTGACAATAACACAAGTAGCAAATCATGATAAGACTAATATGCAAATGGTGGATACATAATAGGCTAGAGTGATGGGTCGAGCATGGATGTGAGATTGTGGATACAAAGTCTAGCTTAGGCTTCTTCTATAGACTCGGGAGAGGTCATTTGATGACCTAATCAGTGATGTCAAATGTGTAGGCTTCCGAGCTAGAGGGGATTCTCACTTGTGGTGGTGCGGATGTGTCACACACCCCAACAAGCCTCCCCGTGTGTGTCAAAGTAGCACCCAAAAGTGCATAGGTGTCCTCCCTAAGGAATTGTCAATTGGGTGTAGGACCAAAAGTCAAAACATCCTCCCCAAATAATTGTTAACTGGGTATAGGATCAAAATATGCTTGTCCCTTGAGAATTTGATAGATGGGTATAGGCCAAATGCACACCTCCCATAGAGAATGGTAGGCAACTAAATGGTAGGTCAAATACAAATGGTGCTTTATCAAAGGTGAAGTTCCATAACAAATTTTTGAAGAATGTTGTGTCATGCTTTGTTTTGCCAATGTCGATGGCAAAGCATGCTTCTCCTCCCCTCCAAGACTGTGGTCAAAATGATCAAAGTGCATGCCGATGGCAGCAAGGAAAATATGCCAGATTTTTGTGCAAATATGTGTGAGGATGGTCTTACCCAATGTTTGATAGCGTTCGATCCTTGTACAAAAGTCGCTTTTATGGAGCCAAGTGATTTAACTTTGATCCAATGCAAGTGTGAGTGCAAAGGGTTTGTGAAAATGCATGGTTTTGGTGCTAGCAATGCTTTTGTACACATATACTACATGCATTTTCAAATTTGTGAGCATTGGTGATGCCTCATTGCACTTGAATTTTTCATTTGTTGAATTTCCTTGCATTGAACTTGAAGCCTCGTGTGTGCAGCTAGGTCCAAGTGTCATGAAAGACATGGCATGCATTTCATGTAAAACTTTAGGGCTTGAACTCCTCCTTGCAAAATTCTATCCATGTGAATCCTCCCTTGCAAGGGCTTGGGGTAACAAACCTACAACGTGGGAACAAAGTTCCTCCTAGTCCAGGCGAGATTGTGGGAAACCCACCTTTTCAAAGACTTGAATTTGGAAGGCAAAAGGTGAGTGCGTGAGGAGGTATGTGAGACTCCCCTCTGGAGCTGAAAGGGATCCATAAGCGTGGTTTACATCTGTCTTATGTCCAACTTCTGAGCACGAAAAAATTGGGACGTGGGAAGAGCAGGGGACACCTCTTTATGGACCTAAAACCAATTGTGAGATGCAATTTGGTGCCGAGATGAGATCCACCCACCTTGTGAAGCCTAAAATTGGCCTTTGAACATGAGACCACCTGCCCTTTACCAAACTTAGGGTCAACATTGTAAACCATCAAGCCCGCTTGCCTTGAGTGTTCATACCTTCCAAAAAAAAGATACACAAGCTTGACCATGCAGTGGCTCACACACACACACACACACACACACACACACACACACACACACACCTTAGTTTAGCAGAAAATGGGTGATGGATTTGAGAGGGTTCCGTGCCTTGGAATGTAGAGTTTAGAGACCGAATGGAAAGATCTCATCGAGCACTTGATAAACACACAAATGACGTGATGATTTATGGATTGAGCAAGGTCAATTTGAGTTGCAAAATAAAAACAACAACACAAATGCATGCTAAATGCCGTCCTAATTAATGAGAGATAAATGAAGTTACTCACACTAATTGCGATCAAGAAAGACAAAATGCAAGCTTCTCCTCATCTAGTCACCAAAGGGTAGTGGAGCATGCTCATGCCCAGATGGTGATTATAGAGTGGAATTATTAAGGATACTAGTGTAATAGAAAGTGAATTGGCATAGGCATAGAACCATTGGCTCTGATACCACATGTTGGGAATGGGATTATGGAAAAAACATAAGCGAGCCATTCATGATGTGATTTAGAGAGTTTATTACAAGAGATATTAGAGAGAGAATTTGACACTCTCACAAGTAGCAAATCATGATTAGACTAATATGAAAATGGTGGATAAAAAATAGGCTAGAGTGATGGGTAGAGCATATATGTGAGATTGTGGACACAAAGTGTAGCTTAGGCTTCTTTAATAGACTTGGAAGAGGGCATCTGATGACCTAATCAATGATGTCAAATGTGTAGGCCTAAGGTAGAGGGGGTTCTCACTTACGGTGGTGCGGATGTGTCACACACCCCAACCATTAAGATGAGAATATGCATCTCGTTCTCTTTATACACATTGTACAAGCCATACGTGTTGATAATGTACCAATTCAAATAAGAAATAATGATAGCAAATTCTTCCACCGGCACAATCCTGCAATGTGACATAGAAGCATACAAGAGAAAGACCAAGAATGCGTCCACTCATGATGTATTAAGGAATGTTATCCTCTACAATCTGCCATCGAGTATGCCAAGGACACCATCATGGCACCGAAAGAACTTGAGAGGCCTCATTGCAATGGTGGATATGTGGGGCCTGCGAGATCTATTCCTCACATTCATAGCCAACAATGTGACATACACAAGGTGGGAGGAAATTGAAATGATCAAGACACTGGCACAAGGATTCAATATAATCTACATGTGGAAGGATCGTCCCATTGAGTGTGCAGTACTATTCCACAAGCGTCTACATAATTTCTTGTATATAACATACTTGGAAAAGATAAAATCCTAGGCAAAGTAGAGCATGTGGTTATACGACATGAGACTATTGATGGAGTTGCTGCAAAGCAACACAAAGCGAGTGTATTAATAAAGCTTGTCCTTGCTTACTCGAAAGGTTTGCAGATACTATATTGTTTCTTCTACCTTTCAACTTGTTCTTTGTCCATCAATATAGCACTCAAATCTGTTTTTGTTAAAGGAAAGATGTTAATTGAAGCAAGCATTCTCTTGATCTTCTTTATTCCATATTTCTTGCATAGCACTTCTAGTCTTAAGGCTTTCTTCTAGCTTCTTGTGTTATCAATCTTTATCTGAATTCTCCTATTGGTTCCTTGAATTGTCAATGTCTAGTTGACATAGTCATGTATCGCTCCATCAGTTTTGAGCCATGGTCTGCCCAAAAGCATTCCATATGCTCCATGTACATCTTAGACTTAAAAGCTAGTTTTGAACTTTTCTTGCCAAACTTTGATCTACATATTTTCAATCAGACTAGTAGTAGCCACTCTACGGTCAGCCATTCTGACCTTGACTGGTGCTAGTTTCAAATCATGGATTTCCAGTTTCTGCCTTAAATGCTCTCCGATAATATTGACACTAGCTCCCCCATCTAGTATCACATCTGATAATGGTTTCCACTACTTCCTCAGCTTATAGTTAACCTGAATTACTGGAACCTCATCATCTCTTATGGATGTCAGGTCTATTGCTCTTGCTTCAACCTCTGCTTTTCTCTTCTCTTTGATAAATTTTGCAACCTCTGGGAATGTGTGTTTGATGTCATTCAGATCTACCGTCAACTTCTAGATGCTTTCACAGACCTTCATATATATATTATCATGTTCATTACCAGAGCTACTATTTGAACTAGAAGATGTCTCTTCTTAGCTATTTTCATAGCTCCACTTAATTGTCTCTTCTTTTCTGGTTGTTCGTTGACCTGTGATGAATTGTCTAGCTGGTCCTTCATCAATTCAGTGGCTCCAACTTCGATCAAGTTTGATCTGACTTGTCGTATTTTATTTACCAGACTCTGTATTGTAGTGATCATTAGCTCATTCGGTCCAAATGCTGCCTTCTCGCTTTGGTGTTCCTACGCCTCTAAAAGCTAGGGCAATAGTTTCTAAATCTTGCGAGCCTTAGAACATTTTGACTGTTCTGACATTTTCTTTGCCAGATTTTTGGTGATCTTGGGTGCAAGCTCATGTTGTTCTTGCCATTGATCCACCACCCTCTTCTTGCGCTTCGCCTTCCATAGCGCTCTCTGTTGGTCCCACTTCTTGGTTTCATGAGTTTGCTTTTTCTCACTTTCATATGGAATCTCTTCAATGATAACACCCCTGCTTTTGGTCACGACCCTGACTAGCATTGGTTCTGGTGGCTTCTGTTCAGATGCCTCTTGTTTGGGGCATTGGGTTGCAAAGTGATCATACTTTTTGCACGTGTAACAATTTAGGCTTCGTTTTGCAAAGTCTCCTTGTCCATGTCCTGCCCAGTACCTCCTTGGTATCTACCCTTGCGAATACGTGTGTTGGTCTCATTGTCCTTGGAACCAATGGCCCCAATTGCTTTTACTGCCTCAAGGGTTGTCAGTGCAATCATTGACAGAACCTTTCCCTTCTTGAAGAGATGAATTATGATGCCACAATTATTACAGACATGTCCATTGGCCTTGCAATAGGTGCACTGTGAACATTCATCAGCCCTATGGTCTTTTGACCTGCACTTTGAGCACCGAATCTCCATTTGTTAATTGAAGGTCTTATCTTGGCTATTTCAACAAATTGTTTTGACATTTCCTCCATTTTCCTGGTCCATGATCCTTTTTTCTTTCCTTTGCCTTTGTCATCTGACCACTCTCGGATGAATTGGAGATGTCTCTAGATTCTGACTCTCCGGTCGTCGACTCACTATCACTGGATTGTCTGTTCTTGCGACCTTTGTCTTTCTTGGCCTGCTGCTCAGTAGTTTCAACATCCTTTGCACCAAATCCATTAAACTTTTTTGTAGTTGATGGAACTTCTTGTTCCCGTAATTTTTTGCTTCTAAACCCATTTAGAGACCAATTTCTCATTTGTTTCTCTGTCGGAGGCTCTTACAATTGTCTGGTTAATTCTTTTATCTTTTTCATGTAGCTCCAATATGCCTTGTTTGATCTTGTCTAACTCGCACAGGATGTCCTCATCTCCCTTGTTGTCTGAGTATGCCAATCGAAAAGCCTTAATGAGCTTATTGTATGACTTGAGCTAGAAATTTGAGTAATGGTAATACCATTCCTTGGCCATCTCTTTCAGCGTATGGGAAAAATATTCCCCCCATTCATCTTTGTCAATATCCTTGAGTTCTGTATATTGTTCAAATGCTTGAATGTGGACATCAAGGTCATTCTTCTTGCCTCCTTTGAAAATTGGAAATGGAATTTTTAGATTAGTAAATATTGAATGTGATTGGTTTTGATTTTGTGAATTGGTTTCTTGTCTTTGGATCTTCTTTTACTGTAATGGTTTGTGTCAACTTCCCAGTCATTGTCATTTTCAGTCTCAGTCATTGTGTCTTCTACGACCTTCTCTTGCTGCCCTCACTTTCTCCAATATGTTTTTGAATGCGTTGAGATCCATGAGACCGGTGCCGTCTTTCTACTCACTCTGCTTGTTTGCGCGCCAGGAATGTGTTAAGTGATGAGATTCCCACGATTCATCACTTGTTCCTAGTCATGGAGGAACATCCGTCTCACTCCCATGTTCTCTCTCTGTTTCAAAGCCTCGCTCTGATTCTTCATGGATTGGAATGACGTGGTCCAGATCATCCATGACTCTAGTAGCTAGCCTTCTATTCCGTGCAACTCTTCCGCATGGTAGAAGTACTGTCGAATGCCTCCAACACCAATTTGAAGGTGGTTCGTCTATCAAGGCCAGCTTAGCTCAAACCACTGTGATCGCCAAAATGGAATGAGTTGAACACTGTAACAACTATTCCAAATTGGTAGTTAGTGTTAGTTAAGATCATTTCAACACTTCAGGTCAAACAAGATTGGAACTGAAATATAAGCCTAGCAATGGAAACGACACTAAACACTAGATTTGGAATGTATATTCATGCCAATAGATACATGTACAACAATGAGTCGAGTATGATTTGGGCTGGACTAGGATTATAAGAGCGTAAAGAGCTCCAAGAGTCAAAACACAAAGCTCTAACCAAAGAGTTAATCACTTACGGATACTAGGGATCCAAAAAATGAAGTTGTGAGACCTGCTTATAGCCTTCCAATTGGGCTACCGACAGACTTTATTGTACCAGTTACCACAATAACTGTTCATGAGAGCCACATGCTAAGGTAGCATTCGTTGTCGCCATCTAAAAGCATCATTTGATTCTTGGTGAAATTTCATGGCCTCTTTTGAATGTTGCATCACCTTTTTGCCACCCAAAAATCCTACTATGCAACTTATTTGAAAGTTGCTTTCCAACTTCCGGCCGCTAAAGTTTTTCACCCTTTTGACACTTTGAAATGCATTTTACAATCATCTTTGTAATCTTGATCCTTACACTCTTTAATCACTTTATTAAATGGCCAATTGAAGAGAGAGAGAGAGAGAGAGAGAGAGAGAGAGAGAGAGAGAGAGAGAGTCATGAAGTGAAGCAAAATTAAATTTGGTATTTGTAGAGTCATAAAGTGAAACAAAAATAAATTTGGTGAATGTAAGCAAATATGAGAGGAGCCCCAACGTTGTGTTGGGCCAATCCTCCCAACAGTGTATAGTAGTACATTGGTTTGGTGTTGGGGGTAATTGTATGCAGGATTAGTGTGTGTTGTAAAGAAGGGAAGAACTCTGACAATGTACAAAATGAATGCTCCGGGTGGATTGAATGGACGTGGTGTCTAGTAGCAACCACACTGCTGCCGCTGCTGCTTCCCACATTCATTGTTGTAGTACTAGTCTTCTCGGAAGGATTCGTATATCACTTCAGCAATCCAGGCAGTTACAAGTCGATCAAATCAAAATTGAAGGGACATCTTGCAAGCGTTTCTGGGATTCACATCAAAACGTGCATTTTCTTTGCTACGTCTTCTGGCTGCTGCTGCTGCTGCTGGCGTCCCGGCCTGCTTGTGCCCAATACTCTGCAACCAGCTGCCCGAATAGAGAAGCCTTCTGCTCCATAAGTCTTCTGGGCGGGGCACATTCTATAAGATACCCTGCAAAATGTATGAGCAGAGTCATTACTTGTGTCGGTGATGACGCTTTACTGCTATTGTGCAAATTAATCATGTTAATAGACACAACAGCGACCTGGAAGGAGAGGCTTAGGCTTACCATCACGTAAAGCCAGAACTAGGTCACTATCGATAACGGTAGGAATGCGGTGTGCCACAGTGATTACAGTGCAGGCAGAGAACTCATCACGAATGAGCCGTTGCAGCAAGGCATCTGTATGGGAGTCAATAGAGGCGGTAGCCTCATCCAGCACTAACAATTGGCTGCGTTTCAGCAGCACACGCCCCAGGCAGAAAAGCTGTCTCTGGCCTGCACTCCAATTCTCACCTTGATCCGCAACTGCAGGAGCATCACAACGCCCACATCCCATCAGTGGAGCCTCATGAGAACATGTGTCTTGCCATAATCTAATCTATGGCTTACCTGGAGATTCAAGCTGCAAAGGCAACCTTCGAATTACTTTTCCAAGTTGGCATTTATCCAATGTCTGCAAAAATTTAGCTGGTCATAACAATGTCACATAAGTCAAAGAAAACTACAGGGAGGATGGCTCATCCTACCTCCCAAACCTCAAGATCCGAATACTGGCTTAGAGGGTCCAAGTTGGTGCGCACGGTGCCTCTAAACAAAACAGGCTCCTGGGGTATGATTCCCAGTTTGAATCGCAAATCGTGTAATCCGATGCTGCAGATGTCAATGCCATCAATGTGAATCATCCCCCCACATGGCTCCACCAAGCGGAAAATGGCACTAATTAGAGTTGTCTTGCCACTGCCTGTCCGTCCTACAACACCCACTTTCTGACCTCCTTCAAATGTGCAGGAAATACCTTTCAAGACCATTGGAGAATTTTCTCGATAACGAATCTGCAGCGCATAACAGGCACAATTACTAGATATGGAAAAAAGACGAATTGTGGCTACAATGAAAAGCTCCCACCCTAACTCTTTATGCACCTGTAAACTCTCCAGAACTACTTTGCCTTTGGATGGCCATTGGGTAGGTGGTCTGTTGGATTCGATGACTGCAGGAGCTTCCATGGGCAGTTGCATAAATTGCTTAATGCGCTCTACAGAAACAATAAAGATTGCGAACATGCATTGCCACCATGACAAGAAAATCTGGCAGTTGTTGAGAGCCAATACGTATGTGATTGCCAGACCAGCAAACCCTGCATTCAATGGCAAACTGCCAATTCAATCATCCAAAACTACTTTGAATTGACCCTCCACCAAACCAGCTTCACACATTACCAACCTGGAGAGATATTGTCTTTGACGATGACCAAAAGTGCAGCAGCTGTAACAACCACACTGCAGCTAAGCTCGATACGGAAGATAAGCCATTCAAGACAAGCATGCTTGTGGAAATAGACGGAGGCATCATCATCAATAAGGACAAGATTCCTCTTCCTGAAAGTTTCCATCATGTCAAAAGCACGAATGGTGGCAGCTCCGCTGATGGTCTCAGAAGAATTGTTCACAATAGGCGCTTTGGTTGTTGAATTAATTCGTGACAGCTCACGTGCAGCTGCGGCATAGTATTTCTGCATAACATTGATGCTTGTTGAGCTCCACAAATCCTTAACAGTTGAAGTTCTCTGACTAATACATACATGAAGAGCCATACCTGGAGATACTGGACAAGCAAGAGAGCAGGGATCACCACCACAATGATTTCCCAGGTTGCAGCAGCCGTGGCTATCACAATACCTAGAAGATCAAACACCAGGGCCAACACAAAGCCAAAACAGAAGGGGATGTCAAGATCCAAGACACTCATGTCCACTGAGGCCTGCACGGGCAAAAAACTTCATCAACCTGCTGTGACATGGGTGCATTCAAGAGAAAAAGCATACGGAGCAAACATACCCGGTTGAGAATCCTGCCAGAAGGGGTAGAATCAAAGAATGACATAGGTGCTTTCATAATAGCATCCATTAAGCCATGAAAAAAGGAGTTTGAGGCCTTGAGCCCAAGGTTGACCATGATGGCAGACCGAAAAAAGAAAAATACGACACTTAGACTCGACACCAGGCCATACACGACAATGAGGAGCGAGGATGAGATGGCAGTATTGGACACTTCGGTAGCAAGCCACACATTACTGTACAACTGTGCTGCAGAGAAGGCAAGCTGTGTCACAACCATCCCCACAATGGCAAGCTTCCCTCCTGCAACAAGGATGTAGTCTGCGTAGGGTTTCCACCCTGCATCCCCAGATTCTTTCTCTTCCTCTTGCACCAACTGTGTGCTTGCATCCACCCTGTTCGCCTTCTCGAGTATCTCCTCCCTGCTCATCCGTTTCTGCAAGACTGTACCTACCATATTAATACCAACTCTGATTTCCTCGTCTTGTGTATGACTATAACCGTTCCCAGACACAGAATGCAATGCCTCCTCATGAGCCCGGACCAATCTCAAGAAGGCATCCCCACTTACAAGAAGATCATTGTATGTTCCCGCTTGACGGATCTCCCCATCCTGCATTACCTGCATTCCATAGTCACAAGACAGATCAGTAATCAAGTTCTTCCGTCCATATAAGGTCCAAACACTTCTTTTCTTAGCATATACAGTATATCAGTGGTCACCCATTCACATACGATGCAGCATATGTAGATCACATGAGCATAAGACACTTCAAGTTGCAGAAATGAAAAAGGAAAAATCACTGCCGTATATTTCTTGCTCACCAGGATAGAATCCATAGCCGGTAGAAATTCCACTTGGTGTGTAACCAGCAACACTGTTTTCTGCCGAAGGGCTCCCATCACACAGTCCTGGAGATTGACAAAGAATTAAGAGCTGTGTTGCCACAATGAAATGCAATGCTATATGAGAATTACAGAACCGATGCACATACATGAAAGAGAGTAGCAGCAGTATGGGCATCCACTGCACTAAATGGATCATCCAACAGGTAAATATCCGCATCATTGTAAACGGCCCTCGCCAGTTGAATCCGCTGTTTCTGCCCTCCACTCATGTTGATACCCCTCTCCCCAATCTCAGTCAAGTCTCCATGGCTAAAGCTCTTAAAATCCTGATCAAGAGCACAAGCTCGGACGGCATTTCTATACCGTTCTTCATCATACGGCAGCCCAAACAGAATATTGTCCCTCACAGACCCAGTTTGGATCCAGGCAGTTTGTGCAACATATGCTATTTTCCCACAAACTTCCACCTGCACAAACAATTCCCTGTCACATACATTGTCAAACTACTATTGCCAACGAAAGAGAAACTCCCATGATGGAAGCTTCATAGACTTACACTTCCTTGCAAATTGGGTATCTCCCCCAGGATGGAGTAAAGAAGAGTGGACTTTCCAGAGCCAATGGCTCCACAGATAGCGAGCTTTTCCCCTCGCTTCACAACAAGGTTGATGTTTCTCAGTGAAGGTTTAAGCTCCTCAGAATCCCAGCTCAACACTGCACTGTCCGCTCGAACAGCGTACTCTGAACGACAGCATGTATCCCTTTTAACTGCATCAGCAGAGAGCTCCTCCTCTTGCAAGAATACATCCAAGCGCTGGAAGGCAACATGAGCTTGAATTATTGCCGAAAGCACATCAGGAACTGTCCTGATAGGATCTTGAATGATGCGGAAAGTTGCCAACACAGTGAAGACAATGGTGGATGT
Organism: Adiantum capillus-veneris; assembly: GCF_014529385.1. NCBI lineage: Eukaryota > Viridiplantae > Streptophyta > Polypodiopsida > Polypodiales > Pteridaceae > Adiantum > Adiantum capillus-veneris. The sequence goes on from NC_140949.1 coordinate 6,869,224, forward strand.
GAGGCTCATGTTCATTAGTATGCAGGTTATGAGCACAATGGCAGTAACAATGGTGGGCATGAGCCAATAGAGAATGGTAGCATAATTTCTCTTCCGCTGTGTACCTGTTAGCCATTTGAACTCAAGGGCCCTCATGCGGGCAATAAACCCATTGAAGTTTTCTTCCCATGCTTGTAGCTTAATCACTTTCATGCCACTTAGAATTTCACTGGTTGCCCTCAGTCGCTCATCCTGGGCTGCCATGAACTCAGCTTGACAACTTTGCATAGACATGATGAGGGGAGTGATGAGAAGGATGAAAAGAATGATGAGGATCAGTCCGGGAACGGTGGCTAACCCTACTACTGCAAACAAAATGCACAATGAAACTACGATCTCAAAGGGTACCATCCAGGTCCAATGCATCCACCAGATTAACTCTGACAAACGGTAGGCGTCCACAGAGATATAGTTGACTATCTCACCGGTGGCATGTCTGCGTTTGCCTGCACTAGAGAGACGCAATTCCTTCTCATAAACTGCTGCCATGACAGCCGATTGAACCTTGAGTCCAAGACGGCGGACACCAAAATACCAGTGTCTTTGAGAGAAATTCTCAATCATCTTCACAAAGAAGAGGCTAGCAGCCAGAATAGGACCTTCATGTGCAAAAGCCACATGCCCTGCTGCGTAATCAACAAAGAAATAGAGAAAGATGGGGCCAGCAACGGTACCTGCACCTTTGAGAAAGGCCAAGAAACCTGTCCACAACACGTCTCTCCAGTAGCACTGAAGAAGGGCTCTGCAGACTGAGGGGGTGCGTTTCTGTGCCTTCCGAGCATTCCACGCTTTGAGAAAATCCTGGACATTCTTCTGGGCGCGGTCCTGGGCAGGGATACCAGGAACATCCGTGAGCTCCAAGACGCGGGAGTTGCCAAGGTAAAGAAGAGGCTGAACCCAGTGGAAAGCAAGGCGGCTCAAGCAGTTGGCTTGCTGCATGGGTACCTCCTTTTCCACGTTGTGCACCTCAGACTGCAAGTCATGCTGCGGTTGCCCGCTGGTCGACCCTCCCCCCTTCAATTGCTTCCATGCCGGATCATCGGACCTAGAACTTATCGGGAGGGCATCGAGCAGAGGCTCAGAGTACTCCACTGCCGGAGCCATGACGGATCTGGGTGGAGGCTTAGAGCTTAGGATGCCTTCTTCTTCCTCCTCCTGCGGCGGCCACAACGTCTGCTCCGACGACAATTACCCTTCCAATTCCACAATCTCGCTTCTGGAGTTGGGCTCTGACAAGACAGACATTCTGATGGTTGCACTCTTCCGCAGAAGATTGCATGAAATGAGGGAACATGTCAAGCAGTTCTGAAAGCCCGAGAGCGTGTAGGAGCAAACGTGGAACAGCAATAGGCATCACGTGAGCGGGGGGCGCGTGGTGAACAACAGCAACACGAGAATGGAGTTTGCGAAGGCACGAGCTGCCCGCTACAGCCTACGACTCGCGACGTGGCCCCGGGAAAAACAATGTTTGTCTGCGTCAACCGTCGGAGGTCCACGCTTACCTACCTCGGGTTTAAGTCTTAAGTCATGCAATCAAGGGGAGTTGGCCTAGTGCTTAAGGCTCTAAGCGTGGTTCAACCTTGCGACATGCGGGTGTGGATTTGTGGACACAATCCTGTAAAACTAGCTGATGAGCTTTCTAAAAAGAATAAAATGACACAAGTCATGCTCTTCGGTCATGCTTAGAGCCCTCTCCCACCAAAGTGCATGGAGCCTTGCAAAGGCACTAAGTTAGTAGCTAGTGTGCCATGGTTACTCAGCAAAAAATTGGTATAAGGGAAGTATGTGCCACTTCCCCCCAACTTTTCAGCCTCGTTTTCAAGTGATTACTTGCGTCTCTTGTATTTGGCACTTTCTTATGAAATTGATCATGCGTTCGCGTCCCTCATTCTCGTGTCCCTCTTGCGTTCAGTTTTCAAGTTGAGTTTTCGTATGTGCGTTCGCTTGCCTGCAGGTCCCGTTTGCATCGCAGGTGAGCCGGCGCGGCCCCGTTTCCGCGACGCCCCGAACGAGGGCGTTGATCATGCGTTCGCGTCCCTCATTCTCGTGTCCCTCTTGCGTTCAGTTTTCAAGTTGAGTTCTCGTATGTGCGTTCGCTTGCCTGCAGGTCCCGTTTGCATCGCAGGTGAGCTGGCGCGGCCCCGTTTCCGCGACGCCCCGAACGAGGGCGTCACAATTGATCATTTCGATCATGGATATGCAATGCAAGTATTAAGCACTACACCATGCTCTAAGAATCTGTGTGTGCACATCTCACCGTGAATTTACTTACCCTTTGACAATAATGCCCATTACAAAACATACTTGTAGAAATTTCCTCACAGAGTGTTTGTCTGTTCATTCGATGTCAAAACCTTGCAACATCAATGAGAGCTAGCAAATTCCAACCGTAATAAATATGGTTTGCAAAAGATCATAATCAATGCATTATGTGCTTGTGCCATAATAACTAATATCTAATTCTCCTAAATAATTTTCTCATGTTAAACTAGTCATTTAATATGGGGAAGTACCAGGGAAGAAAAAGCTAGAATATTGGTTAAGCTGGAAGACTAGTCACAGTAGGGATCCAAGGGGGGGGGGGGGGGCATCTTCAAAAGAGCAATGTGCAACAATGGGCTTCAAAGACCCTAAGGTTCAGCCATTAAGACTTCCAAAATGCTAAGGTTCCAAAATTTAAAGGTTAGGTCCAATGGTCAAAACCTAGGGCAAATTGGATACTTATGTGAAGACCCTAAAGTCTTCACATATCCCTAGATAGGAGGGGGCGAGCCCAATTTGTAGGGGAGGAGAGAGAAACACACACACTCTAGCAGGCTCCCTTTACACAAAGGGAATAGGGGACACATGTCGGCTCGCTAGCCTAGCTGCCCACAAGGTGCATTCAAATCCTATTGGATGGCCATAGAGGTAGACAATGAGAATTAGGCTAGAGTACATTTAGTTAAATTCATTTTAAAACACTTGATAAGAGAACCAATAGAAATTAAGCTCTCTAGAAGACTATTGGACAGTCTCCCAAGGGGTTCAATGAGCATTCAACAGCCCAATGGCTTGCCTGATTCCTATTGGCCAGAAGACTAAGGGGTCCAATGAGAGTTTAATTGCATTAATTAACTACCTAAAGCTCTCACAAAAGGGGAAAGGGGACACATGTCACAAGGCTATCACTTATGCTTCTTAATTATCATTGGCCAAGCTTTGCAGGGTCCAATGGGATGCCGACATGAGTAAAAATCAAGAGGGTTCGACCAAGAGAGAGAGGGGGCTGATTTTGGCAAGGCATTATCACACACACACACTCACACAATCTCATGTGTGAAGCAAAAAATACACTCTCTCCTTCTAAAGCTTTAATGGAAAGCTCATCATCTATTCCAATCTTGTGAGAAGGGAGGCCTACACCAACAACTTTTGGCTTTGTGATGCAAATCCAACCAAGAGCCAAGCTCCAATGCATGCTCATCTCCTCTACCATGCTAATTACTAAGTTATGCTAAGCTATTATGAGTGATTATGTGAGGAGATATACTTTCTTCTTGTAAGAATACTCCTTCTTCCTCTCAATCTACTCTCATACCTCGCTAGCTCTCACCATCTTCGAAGGTGTGTGAGGTCTTGGGTCTGAGACCATGAGGGAATTGATGTTGTGTTTTATAAGTGTGAGCATGGTGCTTGAAGCTTCCATCTTCATTGCACCAGCAAGTTATTAAAGGAACACAAAGTATTGTATCGTAAAATGTCTCCCTTGATGGGGGGAACCTATTATAAAGCCTTTTGGAGGGGGGACCGGCACCATGTAAATCCAGTTCTCAACTGTTGTCAATAGCTTAATTTCTCTCTCTTTTTGAACTATTGTTCATGCCTATCTAACTAGGTGTTATGTTGTTGATGCTCTCTCCATCCAAACACTCTTGCTATGCTCATTAGGAATCTATTGTAATGAAATGCTCACTATGACTACGTTATTTTTCGCTACACACAATTTACTAGACCATTAAATGTTACATTGGTATCAGAGCACAAGGTTTCTCTTTTCTTGCTCAAGAAGGGAGGTCCTCAAGCTAGTTATAAATGGTTGGTATTATTAATTGCAATTGAGTAAGTAGAATAGGAATTTTTCAGCCTTGCAGTGCGCCTGCTTCGTGCAGATAACGAGGCATCACCGTTTAGAGCTATGGTCTTAATAGTGGAGTCCTACGGGGCTTGCCTACGGCTACCACTATTGAGCTATTAGAAGCTTCATAGGAGCCAGTACTGTTTTGGTGTTGAAAGACTCTCGCTTTTATTCCTTGCAATTAATGATATTCGAGCCACGGGTACAGGAGCTTGAGTGCTTTTCTAGAGGGGTTAAGAGGAGTAGCAACTAGGGCTTGAAGTGCCAAAGTACGCCTAAAAATTTACACCTAAAAGTTGTTAGAATGACTGACAATATAAACCTTGTTTCTAAGCTTCAGCAAGCCGTGGGCAATCCATCGCTCCAAAGCGAAGTGAAACGGTAGCTATGTGCTCATGGGATTCTCCAAACTCCCTACCAAGAAGAGAGAGTACCTAGGAAGCCTCCTTGTGAGACTTCCAAAAGAGGTCTCTCTACGATTCGGAAAGAAGAAGAGGATCCGTACGAAGGGCTCAAAAATCTACTACTTGACAACGCATCTCCTTCCCAAAGGAGAACTCAAGAGCCCCCACCAAAAGAACGAGAAAGGAGTGAGTCTCTTGTCACCTCGACGGAGATGGCTCCATGAAGACGGTGGGCAAAACGCTCTCCAACACCACCTAAATGGAGAAGACCAACACACACTTCTCCACACCATAGTTCAAATAGGGATGAGAGAAAACAAGAGAAGAAAAAGGCGAGAAAGAGGTCACCCTCTTCTCTATCTTCTTCATCCTCTTCCTCTTATGAAGAAAGTGATGGTGCAGACAAGGAGGAACAAGGGAAGAAAAAGGCGAGAAAGAGGTCTCTTCTCCATCCTCCTCAAATTCTTCCTCCTCTGAAGAAAGTGATGGTGCAACTTTTGAACCACCAAAAAGAAGAGGCCATAGGAAATCATATGCCGCGTGGAAGAGGTCGTCAAGCTCAATAAGTTCAAAGAGGGAGGAAAGAACACCTCTTTCCTTACCTACGATGGCAACTTTGGTGCTACGGAAAAAGTCTTGGCCTTCATCCAACAATTCGATGCGACGTTTGTAGATGAGGGCTTCATGGATTCCTCTAAGCTACGCCATGTAGCTATGCATTTTCAAAAGTCCGCCAGGCAATGGTGGTCTAGCCTACGGGCAAACGGTGAAGCTCCACGAACATGAAAAGCTTTAAGAGCTTCCATCATGAAGCTGTTTTTGGCTACCGATGCCAAAGACAAAGTACTCACCGAATGGCGAAGTTTGAAGCTCTCTCCCTACGAATCTATTCACAAATATGTAGACAAGTTTTGGGACTTACATCTCAAAGCCATTGTCTTCAAAAAGATGGATTTTGGAGAGAAAAAACAACAATTTTGTGTGGGTCTAACTGAAGATATGGCAGAGTATGTCAACTCCCAAAGGCCACGCACCATATCTGCGGTCATACACCATACCATGGTGGCGTCACGAATCAATGTTCAACAAGGGGCTAAGAGAAATCTTAAGCCCACGGAGAACAAGGACCGTAACAATGAGCCTAAGGGGAAGGACAATGTCCAAAAGTCTCCTAAAAGCAACGCCAACAACAACAAAGCTAGGGATAAGGGAGTTTATAAAGGCAAAAATACACTCTCTCCTGAAGAGCTTGAGCGTTATCGTAAAGATAACCGTTGTTTCAAGTGCGGGGAGCAAGGGCATGCCTATCATGCTTGTCCCCACAAGAATACAAGAAATGAGCCTCATAGAGCTACCTTGGTCAAAATCCAAGAAGAGGATGCTCACCACAAAGGATCTCGTCTATGCCATGCTCGGGGAAAGGTAAGAGAACATGATGCTTTTATTCTTTTTGACCTTGGTTCTACTCACAATTTCATATCCACAGAGCTGGCCACCAAGCTAGGCATCCAAGCCTATGAGATAGGAGATGTCCTACCCGCCGATGGTGCTTTCAAGGGGCAAGAAGCTTCAGTCACTCCCTTAATTGGGAAATTGAGGCTCCATGTCCAAAGCTATGTGGACAAAGAGGACTTCTTTATCTCTCCTCTCAAACATGAGGATGTAATCCTAGGGGCACCATGGTTTGATCGCATGGTTGCCAATGTTAAATTCCCTAAAAGGCAAATCTACTTTAGGTTCAGGGAAAAAGATATGTACATAGATGCTAAGGAGTTGGGTAACACCATACCCATTGTACATACACAAGCTCTTAATAAGTCAATAAAGAGCTCTATTTTTGTGTACATGATTTTTGTTAAAGATTCTCAAAATGAATCTAATACTTTAGCAAAAGAAAATGTAAACAATCACAAGGAATTAGAGTTATCCAATTTTCTCAAGGGATTTTAAGATTTTTTTTCTTGACGACATCCCTTGTGAACTACCTCATAAACGAGGCAATGATGACCATGCAATTGAACTTCTTCCAAGAAGTTCACCACCTAATAAGCCTCCTTATAGAGTTTCTCAAGCGCAACAAGAGGAGATTATGCGGCAAGTGCATGAATTAGTTGAGAAGGGCATGGTTAGGCCTAGCTCATCTCCATTTTGTTCACCCGTGTTATTAGTGGAAAAGAAAGACGACACATATCATATGGGTGTCGACTATAGAGTGCTAAATAGGATCACTATCAAAAATAGGTTTTCTGTTCCACGGGTAGAAAACCTATTTGATAAGTTGCAAGGGTCGACCTACTTCAATAGGATTGACCTAAAAAGTGGCTACCATCAAATAAGGATAGTTGATCAAGACATTGTAAATACTACGTTTGGTCTTTACGAATACATTGTCATGCCTTTTGGTTTGACCAATGCACCAGCTACATTTAACCGCTTGATGAAGAAGCTATTCGAGCCTCACCGAACCTTTATTGGAGTGTTCTTTGATGATATCATCATCTACTCTAATTCACTAGACAAACACAAGCAACACCTCCAGGTAATATTTCAAGTCTTACAAGAAAATAAAATTTATATTAATCGAAAGAAAAGTGAGTTTTTCGCACAAGAAATTCAGTATTTAGGTCACATTATCTCTCAAGATGGCATCCAAATGGATCCATCAAAGCTAGAAGGATGGCCTAATCCAAGGAATCTTTATGCACAAAGAAGCTTTATAGGTATGTGTGCATACTATAGACGCTTCATAGAAAAGTTCTCACAAATCGCGGGACCATTACATGACCTAACAAAGAAAAACATTAGGTATACATGGTCTTCCAAGGAGAACAATGCTTTTGAAAAGCTTATCTCTCAACCTGTGCTTACATTGCCGGATCTCTCAAAGCCATTTGAGGTCCAATGTGATGCTTGTTGTGATTGTCTTGGAGCTTTTTTTCTCCAAGAGGGGAACGCCATAGCCTATGAAATTCAAAGACTCGACCCTGTTGAGCAAGCGCTAGGCATATATGAAAAGGAACTCCTCGCAGTTCTACATGTTGAGCAAGCTCTAGGCATATATGAAAAGGAACTCCTCGCAATTCTACATGCCTTAGACTCATGGAAGCACTATTTATTGGGGACTCCTTTCATTCTGCGGACGGATCACCAAAGCCTTAAGTACTTCATGACGTAGACCAAGCTCTCCGACAAACAAAGGAGGTGGGCAAATTTCCTTTCGCATTTTCATTTTCATATTGCTCACATCACTGGCAAGCATAATCAAGTAGCCGACGCACTCTCAAGACGGCTGAGAGTGAATGCGGTTCCATAGCAACTCACAATGATCTATCTTCTATGATAGATGAGTACAGTATTGATCCCGATCTTAGAGATGTGATTTCAGTCCTTACACTAGGGAAGAAAGAAGAACCATTTAACTTACAAGATGGTTATCTTCTCTACGGTAATAGACTATGTGTTGCTAACTCATTACGTGAGAAAGTAATGTATGAATCTCATGCTCCTCCTTATGTGGGGCATAAAGGGATTCTACCCTAAAAGAGATAGAAACATATTTCTATTGGCCAGCCATGAAAGCAAACATACAAGAGTATGTTTCTAAATGTGTGGTATGCCAAAAGATGAAGTTTGATAGAGGGAAGCAACCTGGATTGCTTCAACCTTTGCCAATCCCTAATTCACCATGGGAGAGCATATCCATGGATTTTATCTTGGGATTGCCTAAGTGACAGGTTCAGCAAACAAGTTCATTTTATACCTGTCAAAAAGACTATCAAAGCCCATCAAATGGCAACCCTCTTCATATCACAAATCTTCAAGTACCATGGCTTGCCGATGTCCATAGTGTCGGATAGAGATCCTAGAATGACCAGTAATTTTTGGGAAGGGTCTCTTTGAGAATTTAGGGACAAGGCTAAACTTCTCTTCGGCCTATCACCCGCAAATGGATGGCCAAAGTGAAGTAGCTAACCTAACAATTATCGATCTACTAAAAGCCTACGTAACGGAAGTAGATCAAAGGTCCCGATGGGAGAAGTACTTACCCTTGGTGGAGTATGCCTACAATAATATTGTACATACCTCCACGGGAAAAGCACCTTTTGAGGTAATTGAGGGAAGATCTAAAAGTTCCCTGCTACTTAAGGTAGACGGGAAGATCTTCATTGCAGATGAGTATAGCCGAGACTTAGAAGAATCTTTCCAAAAGATTAAGGATGCTATCTCTATCTCACAGCAAAGGCAAAAGGCTGCTGCTGATAAGCACAGAAGAGCCCAAGCATTTAAAGAAAATGATTGGGTCTTGCCTCGATTAAGGCACATGACGGGCAAGAATCATACGGGACACCAAAAGTACTATGCTAAGCTAGCAAAAAGTTACTATGGTCCCTTCCAGATTCTTAAACCAATCAATGAAATGGCCTATCAACTCAAGTTGCCCAGTCATTGGCTCATACACAACGCTTTTCATGTGAGCCTACTAAAGCCCTATAAAGGAGAGCCACCTCAAGAACCAACTATTGAAGACCCACCGGAGATTGAGAACCAAGAAGAGGTGCTACAACCCGAGTCCATTCTCCAACATGAAGACAAGGTATTGAGAGGCGGTAAGATTATTTGATGGTATATTATTAAGTTTAAGAACTATCCTTTTGAAGATGCTAGATGGATGCAAGGCATATAATTAAAGGATAACATAAACCTTGTCAATGCTTACAATGCTTCCCTAGAGTAAGCAAATGTTCAAATGTTTAAAACGAACAAAGTTTTTTTTGTCTTACAAGACTCTCTTTTTATTTATTGTGCACAAATGTTAAGTAGTATGCATGCTTAGGATCAAGTTTGCGGAGATGACGTCTTCCAAACACCAAGTAGAGCTTGTCACTCTCCTATGGAATATTGATAGGACTAATGCGTAGACATGCTTGCGGCAGCTTAGGCTCTCAAGTGTCAAATGGATTAGTCGTCCATTCTGGAACGATGTCATAGGGTAAGATAGGGATCCTTTACCCGCTAGAAAAAGAACTAATGAATAGGCTTTATCTTCTCTATCCCATAGTCGAGGACGATTATGATTTCAAGAGAGAGGTACTTCATAATAACTAATATCTGATTCTCTTAAATTATTTTCTCATGTTAAACTGATCATTTAATATGGGGAAGTACCAGGGGAGAAAAAGATAAAATATTGGCTAAGCTGGCAGACCGGTCACAATAGGGATCCAAAGGGGGGGGGGCATCTGCAAAAGAGCAATGTGCAACAATGGGCTTCAAAGACCCTAAGGTTCAGCCCATTAAGACTTCCAAAATGCTAAGGTTCCAAAATTCAAAGGTTAGATCCAATGGTCAAAACCTAGGGCAAATTGGATGCTTATGTGAAGACCCTAAAGTCTTCACATATCCCTAGATAGGAGGGGGCGAGCCCAAATTGTAGGGGAGGAGAGAGAAATGCACACACACACACACACACACACTAGTAGGCTCCCTTTACACAAAGGGAATAGGGGACACATGTCAGCTCCCTAGCCCAGTTGCCCCCAAGGCGCATTCAAATCCTATTAGATGGCCATAGAGATGGACCAATGAAAATTAGGCTAGAGTACATTTAGTTTAATTCATTTTAAAACACTTGATAAAAGAATCAATTGAAATTAAGCTCTATAGAAGACTATTGGACAGTCTCCCAAGGGGTCCAATGAGCATTCAGCAGCCCAATGGCTTGCATGATTCCTATTGGCCATAAGACTAAGGGGTCCAATGAGAGTTTAATTGCATTAATTAATTACCTAAAGCTCTCACAAAAGGGGAAAGGGAGACACATGTCACAAGGTTATCACTTATGCTTCTTAATTATCATTGGCTAAGCTTTGCAGGGTCCAATGGGATGCCAGCATGAGTAAAAATAAAGAGGGGTCGACCAAGAGAGAGAGGGGCTGCTTTTGGCAAGGCATTATCACACACACACACACGCAATCTCATGTGTGAAGCAAAGAAGACTCTCTCTCCTTCTCAAGCTTTAATGGAAAGCTCATCATCTACTTCAAGCTTGTGAGAAGGGAGGCCTATACCAACAACTATTGGGTTTGTGATGCAAATCCAACCAAGAGCCAAGCTCCAATGCATGCTCATCTCCTCTACCATGCCAATTACTAAGCTATGCTAAGCTATTGCGAGTGATTATGTGAGGAGATATACTTCTTTCTTGTAAGAATACCCCTTCTTCCTCTCAATCTACTCTCATACCCCGCTAGCTCTGGCCATCTTCGAAGGTGTGTGAGGTCTTGGGTCTGAGACCGTGAGGGAATTGATGTTGTGTTTTATAAGAGTGAGCATGGTGCTTGAAGCTTCCATATTCATTGCACCAAAAGGTTATTGAAGGAAAACAAAGTATTATATTGTAAAATGTCTCCCTTGATGGGGGGAAACCTATTATACAGCCTTTTGGAGGGGGGACCGGCTCCATGTAAATCCGGTCCTCAACTATTGTCAATAGCTTAATTTCTCTCTCTTTTTAAAGTATTGTTCATGCCTATCTAACTAGGTGTTATGTTGTTGTTGCTCTCTCCAAACACTCTTGCTATGCTCATTAGGAATCTATTCTAAAGAAATGCTCACTATGTCTATGTTTTTTTCCGCTACACACAAGTTACTAGACCATTAAATGTTACAACTTGCATGATGTGCCAAGAAAAAAAAGAAAAAAACCATATGTGCATATTGCGGGGAGGTGGCACCATCCTCACCCAATTATTAAAAACCATAGGGAACCTGCCCTTCCTCCATATACTTATTATTCCCTCCAGTGTTGGAGAGTCACAACATGCTTCTCCTCCACTATTGGAGGGCCATTTTTTACGTTTGACATTTACAATACATGAAGAAGAATCCATTACCTGAAAATAAAAATAGACTTGATACATGACACCTCCTCATGATGATTGAACAACTTAAGTTCCTATGGTCGATACCCTTTTGAAGAGCCAGTGTTTCTGTCACCTCTATCCCTCCTGCTTTGGTCTTTGCACTCGTCCTCATCGTTGTGCTCTCTATGATTCCTTCGATTTGGCGATGATCCCTTCTATATGCATTCTCTCTATGATGGTCCCTTGGTGTTTCGTACCTTCTTTGGGTCCCTTTCACATGACCCCTTTAATCCTCTCTCAAGTCCCACATCACCTCTTACAACATACTTGAAATCCCTCTTGCTCTTCCTCATCGTTCTTCTCATTTGCTTCACTATCCAGTGAGTGTTCTACAAGAGGAACTCCGCTTCTCATGTGCCAATGGTTTTGTGCATAAAAGCTAGTTATCGTTTGTTAAGATCCTAGTAATCCAAAGAATTTTGAACACAACTTCTGGAAACATTTGATTCATGTACACACTCTTCGTTGACAAGTAATTGCACCTTCCTAGTCCCATTATGTTCCTTGCTCTTAGTTTGTGAAAAAGCTTGAGAAATTGGCATGATGGAAAGGAAATCTAACCTAAGCTTGGGATTGTAGACATTCTACTTAGCAAAACCTGTGGAACATTTGGGTGCCTTCTCTGTAATAAAAATGGCCTATGAACTTTGAGAATAGCGGGATTAAGAGAATTAAGTGTGAGCATTTTTGTGAGATCAATTTGAGAACATAGAGGGTGAACTTAATTGATGGTAGCAACATAAACATAGTACTTAATAAACTTGGCATGAACAATACTTTTGCAAGAGAGAAAGTATTAGAGAACATGACAATAGTTGAGGACCAGATTTACTTGGAGCAGGTCCCCCTCCAAAAGGCGTTTGTATTATAGATTTCCCCATCAAGAGAGACTTGTTACAATACAATCTTTTGTGTTCCTTGTGACCTTGGTGATGATATGAATATGGAAAGCTTCATGCATCACGAGCATAACATAAACTTTACAAAAAGCATTAACTATCCCAAGCCTCAGTCCCAAGGCCTCAAACACCTTCGAAGGTGGAGAGAGCTAGCGGGGAATGAGGGCAGGGAAGAGGAAGAAGAATTATCCATAGGAGAAAGAAATAGTTCCTCACTTATCGTCACTCTTCTTGCTTAGCATAGCATAATAGCATAGTAATGAAAATGAAGAAGATGGCAAGCTTAAGCATTGAAGCATGGCTCTTGGTTGGATTTGCATTCCATAGCCAAGAGTGTTGGTATAGGCTCTCCACTTCTCAATAAGCTTGGAGAAGGAGATGGAGCTCTTGCACTTTGCACTCCACACAATGAGAGAATGTGTGTGTGTGTGTGTGTGTGTGTGTGTGTGTGTGTGTGTGTGTGGGAGAGTATACCCCCCTCTCATGCTTGGTCCACCTCTCTCTCTCTCTCTCTCTCTCTCTCTCTCTTTCTCTAGTATTATTTGATTATATCATTTGGGACATGTGTCCTCTTTTTCCTCTTTGAGAGAAAGAAATTAAATATTTATTTTTATGCATCTAAATTCTCATTGGACCCCTTTAAAGCCTATCCAATAGGATTCAAGCACATCATGAGGGCCACATGTGGAGAATTTTGCCATATGTCATTTATGCTTATTAAGTCATTTGGTTTGAATTGGACACTTCAAGCACTTAGTTAATCAAGCATGGAAACCCTTTATGCCTCTTGTTAGTTTATGTTTGAATTGAACACTTCAAGAACCTTAGTCATTTTAAGCATAAAAATCACCTCAAGCTTTGGGCAAGGTTCCCACAAACACTTTAAGCACTTTAGTTAGCAAGCTGACAAGCACCTCATGCTTGGGTAGGGTTCCCACCTCAAGGTCAGCCCTAGCTTGCTTAAGGTCAAAGGACTTTTTAACACTAACTTTTGGAGGTCTTTAATGAAGCTAACTCTAAGGTCTTTAAGCTCCATTAGGTAGCATTGCTCTTTAACATACCATACCTCATTTGGACCCCTTTAACCTTGGCCCCGTGTTGAGACATATCCATAAGAACATGTCTATATTCTAACCCTTGCTACCGTTTATTCTCCCACATTAAATGATCAGTTTAATATGAGAAAATCATTTGGGTTGGTTAGATATTAGATTTTATGACATTACCTCTCTCTTAAAATCATAGTCATCCTCGACTATGAGGTAGAAGAGATAAAGTTTAGTCATTAGTCTACGTTTTTTAGCGGGTAGAGGATCCCTTTTTCCCCTACGACATCATTCCAAAATGGATGATTAGTCCATTTGGTGCTTGGGAGACGTATTTGTCGCAAGCATGTGTGTTGTTTAGTCCATATCATACTCCCAAAGTACAGTGACAAATTTTGCTTGGTGTTTGAGTGACGTCGTCATCACAAACACGACTCTAAGCATGCATACTATCTAAATTTGTACACAAAAGAGGATTAGTCTTATAAGACAAAAAAATTGTTTATTTAGAAAGCATTTACATTTGCTTACTCTAGTGAAATATTGTAAGACAAGGTTCATACTATCCTTAAGCTGTATTCCTTGCATCCATCTAGAATCTTCAAAAGGATAATTTTTTAACTTAATAAGATACCATCGGATAATATTACCATGCCGTATTACCTTGTCTTCATGCCGAAGGATAGCTTTGAGTTGTAGCACCTCTTCTTGGTCTTTGATTTCTAGAGGGTCTTCAATAATTGGTTCCCTTGGTGGCTCTCCTTTGTAGGGCTTAAGTAGGCTCACATGAAAAGCATTGTGTATGAGCCAATGGTTGGGCAACTTGAGTTGATAAGCCATGTCATTGATTGGGTTCAAGATTTGAAAAGGATCGTAGTATCTTTTTGCTAATTTAGCATAATACTTTTGATGGCCCGTAGGATTTTTGACCGTCGTTTGTTTCAATCGAGCCTTGGGAAACTTAAGTAAGACCCAATCATTTTCTTTGAATGTTAAGGCCCTTATGTGCTTGTCAGCAACAGCTTTTTGCCTTTGTTGAGAGATGGATATAGCCTCCTTAACATTTTGAAAAGATTCTTGTAGGTCACGGATATACTCATCAGTAGCGAAGATCTTCCCATGTACTTTAAGTAGCAAGGGACTTTTAGGTCTTCACTCTATGATCTCAAAAGGTGCTTTTCATGTAGTAGTATGGACAGTATTATTGTACGCATACTCTACAAGGGGTAAGTACTTCTCCCATTGTGATCGTTGATCTACTTCTATGACATAAGTCTTTAGTAGATCGAGTATCGTAAGATTGGCTATCTCACTTTGGCCATCCGTTTGTGGGTGGTAGGCTGAAGAGAAATTCAGTCTTGTACCTAGATTTTCAAAGAAACCTTTCCAAAAATTATTGGTCATTCTAGGATCTCTATCTGACAGAATGGATGTTGGTAATCCATGGTGTTTGAAAATATGAGATATGAAGATGGTTGCCATTTGGTGTGCCTTAATAGTTTTTTTGACAAGAATAAAGTGTGCTTGCTTGCTTAACCTGTCGACTATCGTCCATATTCCTGTATTCCCATGGATAGACTTGGGTAATCCAAAGATAAAATCCATGGATATACTCTCCCATGGTGAATTAGGGATGGGCAATGTATGGAGTAATCAAGGTTTCCTCCCTCTATCATACTTAGTCTTTTGGCATACCACACATTTTGAAACATACTCTTGTATGTCCACTTTCATGGTAGGCCAATAGAAGTACATATGTACTCCTCGAAGAGTAGGTTGAATGCCTCTATGCCCCGCATAGGGAGGAGCATGGGATTCATACACGACTTTCTCACATGAAGGGAGTAGGTAACACATAGCCTATTGCCATGGAGAAGATAACCATCCTGCAAGGTGAATGGTTCCTCTTTCTTTCCCAAAGCAAGGGTTGACATTATAGCTTTAAAGCCGGGGTCAATAGCATACTCATCTATCATAGAAGATAGATCATTGTGAGTTGCTATAGACACCGCATTGACTTTTGGTCGTCATGAAAGTGCATTGGCCACTTGGTTGTGCTTACCAACAATGTGGCAATATGAAAATAAAATTGCGAAAGAAAATTTGCCCACCTCATTTTTTTGTCGTAAAGCTTGATTTATGTCATGAAGGACTTGAGACTTTGGTGGTCTGTTCGTAAAATGAATAGAGTCGCCAATAAATAGTGCTTCCATGTGTCTAGGGCATGTAGTGTCATAATAATTAATATCTACTTCTCCTCAATGATTTTCTCATGTTAAGTTGATCATTTAATATGGGGAAGTGCCAGGGGAGAAAAAGTTAGAATATTGGTTAAGCTAGTAGACCGGCCACAGTAGGGATCCAAAGGAGGGAAAATAGGGATCCAAAAGGGGGGCCATCTGCAAAAGAGCAATGTGCACTAATGGGCTTAAAAGACCCTAAGGTTCAGCCCATTAAGACTTCCAAAATGCTAAGGTTCCAAAATTCAAAGGTTTTGTCCAAAGGTCAAAAGCCTAGGGAAATTGGATTCTTTGTGTGTGTCCCAAAAGTCTTCAACCATCCCTACATAGGAGAGGGCAAGCCCTAGAAGTAGGAGATGAGAGAGAAACTCACACACACACACACACACACACACACACACACACACACACACACACACACACACACACACACACACACACAAGCTCCCTTTACACAAAGGGAATGAGGGACACATGTCAGCTCCCTAGCTTAGATGCCCACAAGGTGTACTCAATTCCTATTGGATGGCCTTGGAGGTGGACCGATGAGAAGTAAGCTAGAGAAAATTTAGTTTAATTAATTTAAAATCACTTATAAAAGAACCAATAAGAATTAAGCTCTCTAGAAGACTATTGAACAGTCTCCTAAGGGGTCCAATGAGCATTCAGCAGCCCAATGGCTTGTCTGATTCCTATTGGCCAGGAGGCAAAGGGGTCCAATGAGAGTTTAGTTGAATTAAGTAATTGCCTAAAGCTCTCACAAAAGGGGAAAGGGGGACACATGTTAGAAGACTATCACTCATGCTGCTTAATTTCCATTGGCTAGACCTGGGGAGGTCCAATGAGGGAGAAAATAGCAAGAGGGGTCGACCAAGAGAGAGAGGGGAGGCTCATTTTTGCAAGGCATTATCACACACTCACTCACACAATCTCATGTGTGAAGCAAAGAAGACTCTCTCTCCTTCTCAAGCTTTAATGGAAAGCTTACCACCTACTCCAAGCTTGTGAGAAGGGAGGCCTACACCAACAACTCTTGGCTTTGTGATGCAAATCCAACCAAGAGCCAAGCTTCAATGCATGCTCATCTCTTCTACCATGCTAATTACTAAGCTAAGCTATGCTAATATGAGTGATTATGTGAGGAGATGTACATCTTTCTCATAAGAATACTCCTTCTTCCTCTCAATCTACTCTCATACCCCGCTAGCTCTCACCATCTTCGAACGTGTGTGAGGTCTAAGACCGTGAGGGAATTGATGTTGTGTTTGATTAGTGTTTTGCTTAGTGCATGAAGTTTCAATCTTCATTGCACTAGCTAGTATTGAAGGAACACAAAGGATTGTATTGTAAAATGTCTCTCTTGATGGAAGAAACCATAATACAAAGCCTTTTGGAGGGGGGACCGGCTCCATGCAAATCCGGTCCTCAATTGTTGTCAATTGCTTAATTTCTTTCTCTTTTGAAGTATTGTTCATGCTATCTAACTAGGTGTTATACTTTTTGTTGCTCTCTGCACCCAAGCACTCTTGTTTATCTCATTAGGAAGCTATTCTAATGAAATGCTCACTATGTTCATTCTATTTTCCGCTACACACAAGTTACTAGACCATTAAAAGTTACATGTAGAACAACTAAAATCTCTTTCTCATAAATGCCCAAGAATTGTTCATCCGTATTGAGCCTTTGGCTCTCACATGCTATGGCATGCCCTTCTTGAAGGAAGACTGCTCCAAGACAATCACCACAAGCATCACAATGGACCTCAAATGGCTTTGAGAGACCTAGAAGCATGAGGATTGGTTGAGAGGCAAGCTTATCTTTGAGCTTGTCAAAAGCTTTTTGCTCCTTAGCAATCCATGGATACTTAACGTTCTTCTTTATTAAGTCATGTAATGGTCTTGCTCTTTGAGAAAATTTTGCTATGAAGCGTCTATAGTATGGACAAATACCAATAAAGCTTCTTAGCTCATGTAAATTACTTGGTTTAGGCCATGCTTTTATTACCTCTAACTTCGATGGATCCATACGAATACCATCTTTAGAGATAATATGACTTAAGTATTGAATCTCTTGAAGGAAAAAATTGCTTTTCTTTTGGTTGAGAAAAAGCTTGTTCTCCCTCAATGCTTGAAAACTCACCAGGAGATGTTGCTTGTGTTCCTTCAAGGACTTGGAGTGGATGATGATATCATCAAAGAACACTCCAGCGAACTTGCAGTAGGGTCTAAATATTTTCTCCATCAAACGATTGAATGTGGCTGGTGCATTGGTCAAGCCAAAAGGCATGACTAGATATTCATAAATAAAGACCAAACGGTGTACGAAATGCAGTGTTTAGGATATCTTCATCCACTATCCTTATTTGATGATAGCCACTTTTAAGGTCAATCCTACTGAAGTAGGTAGAGCCTTGTAGCTTACCAAACATATCTTCTACGGAGGCACGAGAAATCTATTTTTGATAGTGATATGGTTTAATGCTCGATAGTCCACACACATACGGTATGTACCATCTTTCTTTTGCACAAAAAGGACTGGAGAACAAAAGGAAGAGGAGATAGGCCTCACCATCCCTTTGTCTACCAATTCTTGTACTTGCCTCATGACCTCCTCTTGTTGAGCTTGAGAAACTTTGATAAGGAGACTTGTTAGGTGGTGAGCTTTCTAGTAGGAGCACAATTTGATGGTCATCATCCCCTCGTTTTGGAGGTAAGCCCATAGGGATATCAATCAATGAAAACATCTTGGAATCCATTTAGAAAAGTAGACAAGTCTAGCTGTTCTTGATTCGTACCATTTTTGTTTGATAAATCATTAGCGTCATTAGTGGATTCTTTGACAAAAATCGTGTACGCAAAAATCGCGCTTTTCATTGACTATCAAAAGCTAGTGAATTTACAAGTGGTATAGTACAACCAGACTCATTAGCATCTATATACATGTTCTTCCCCTCTAGGTGAAGTAGATTCTCCTTTCAGGGAACTTCATGTTGGCAGCCATGAGATCAAACCATGGCGCCCCTAGGATAGCACCCTTATGTTGGAGAGGAGAGATGAAAAAGTCTTCTTTGTCGACATAGCTTTGGACATGAAGCCTCAACTTCCCAATCAAGGGAGTAATGGAGGCTTGCTATCCCTTGAAAGCTGTGTCAGCCGTTACAATATCTCCCATCTTGAAAGTTTGAATGCCCAACTTGGTGGCCAACTCCGTTGATATGAATTTGTGAGTAGAGCTAGGGTCAAACAAGGTGAAGGCATCATGCTCCCTTACCTTTCCCTAAGCATAGGAGGGAGATGATCCTTTGCAATGAGCATCCTCTTTTGGAGCTTCGATGGTAAAAGCCCTAGGAGTCTCATTGCGAGAATTTTTCTTGGGGCAAGAATGATAGCCATGTCCTTGCTCCCCATACTTAAAACACTTATGGTCCTTGCAAAAAGCTTCAAGGTCTTCATGAGAGACTTTGTTTTTACCTTTGTAAACTCCCTTCTCCTTGGACCTATTGTTGTTGTAGGAAGTGCCTTGGAAGAATTTGGGGCATTGGTTTTCCCCTTTGCATCATTTTTGTCTTTGTTTTCCATGGGTTTCACATTCTGTCTAGCCCCTTGTTGGAAATTGATACGGGAAGCAACCATGGTGTGGTGGATTACTTCGATGATAGAACCAGGCCGTTTGGGAGTTGACATACTCGGCCATTTCTTCATGTAATGTGCTTTTGCTCAGTGAAGTCTATCTTTTGGAAGACAGTAGCCTTGAAATGTAAATCCCAAAACTTGTCCACATATTTGTGAATAGACTCATGTGAGGGAAGCTTCAAACTGTGCCATTCGGTAAGTACTTTGTCCTTTTGCATCGCTTGCCAGGAATTGCTTCATGATGGAAACTCATAGAGTTTTCCATGTCTTTGGGGCTTCACCGCTGCCACAAAGGCTAGCCCACCATTGACGAGCCGATTTTTGGAAGTGCATAGCTACATGGTGTAGCTTGGAGGACTCCATGAAGCCCTCGTCTCCAAAGGCCGCATCAAATTGCTGGATGAAGGCCAATACTTTGTCAATGGCACCAAAGGTGCCATCATAGGTGAGAAAAGAGATACTATTTCCTCCCTCTTTGAACTTCTTGAGCTTTTGTGATCTTTGCCATGCATGGTATGATTTGCGATGTCCTCCCCTCTTGTATTCTCTAGGAGAATAGCCATAGCTTTCGTCGAAAGAGGAGGAAGGTGAAGAAGAAGAAGAAGAGGGTGACCTCTTTCTTGACCTTTTCTTCCTTTGTTTCCTCTCTTCTCTTTTGAAGTGACGAGGAGAAGGACTGTGTGTTGACCGTTTCCTCATGGGAGGAGTTGGCAATCGTCTAGACCGCCGTCTTCGTGGAGCCACATCTTCAAAGGAACTTAGGGACTCATTACTTTCTTGTTCTTTGGATTCCTCCTCTTGTATGGGAGAAAGTCTTCTTTCTGGGGGTGTCATCAAGAGGCCTCCTAAGCTCTCTCTCCTCTTGTAGAGGAAGGGAAATCCCATAAGCACGAAGTTGTTGAGTAACTTTGGCTTACAAAGTAGGGTTGCCCATAGCTTGATGCAACCTAGTAACAAGATAATTGGTAAACATGGGAGAATCATCATTAGCACCTTCATGTGTAAAATCAAAGCTATCAATGTTCATTCTACTCTCTTGGTTATTGTCAGCCATGCTAATTATACTTATGTGTTTCCTTAGTGTATTATTGGCAATTCAAAACCTTAGTTGCTACTCCTCCTAGACTTTGAAAATAAGTACTTAAGTATCTACACCCATGGCTCGAATTGGTTAATTATAGAGAGTAGTGGGGTGGGTCTAACATAACAAAATTGACGAGGGATAGCTCCTTTTGGTGTTCTTATGGCTCAATAATGGTAAAGCCGTAGGAAAGTCTAAAAAGACCCCATTATTAAAACCAAAGCTCTTGAGGTGTGCACCATATCCCACATAGTGGGCTCAACAAAACCATTAATAGATCCCAATCCCACTTACCCTAATATAATTAACAAAATCAAACATTAATAGGCTACTTAAGGACGTCTCTTCTTAAGCAAGAAAAGAGAAACCAAATGCTCTGATATCAATGTAATGAAAATGGCCTATGAACTTTGAGAATAGCGGAATTAAAATAATAAGAGTGAGCATTTTTGTGAGATCACTTTGAGAACATAGAGGGTGAACTTAACTGATCGTAGCAACATAAACATAGTACTTAGTTAACTTGGCATGAATAATACTTGTGCAAGAGAGAAAGTATTAGAGAACATGACAATAGTTGAGGACCAGATTTACTTGGAGCCAGTCCCCCCTCCAAAAGCCATTTGTATTATAGATTCTCCCATCAACAACGACTTGTTTACAATACAATCTTTGTGTTCCTTGTGACCTTGGTGATGCTATGAAGATGTAAAGTTTCATGCATCACGAGCATTACATAAACTTTACAAAAAGCATTAACTATCCCAAGCCTTAATCCCAATGCCTGAAACACCTTCGAAGGTGGAGACAACTAGCGGGGAATGAGGGTAGGAAAGAGGAAAAAGAATCATCCATAGGAGAAAGAGATAGTTCCTCACTTATCATCACTCTTCATGCTTAGCATAGCATAATAACATAGTAATGAAGATGAAGAAGATGGCAAGCTTAAGCAATGAAGCATGGCTCTTGGTTGGATTTGGATTCCATAACCAGCAGTGTTGGTGTAGGCTCTCCACTTCTCAACGATCTTGGAGAAGGAGATGGAGCTCTTGCACTTTGCACTCCACACAATGAGAGAATGTGTGTGTGTGTGCGGAGGGGGGGAGAGTATACCCCCCTCTCATGCTTGGTCCACACCTCCCTCCCTCCCCCTCTCTCTCTCTCTCTAGTAATATTTAATTATATCATTTGGGCATGTGTCCTCTTTTTTGTCTTTGAGAGAAAGAATTTAATTATTTATTTTTATGCATCTAAAATCTCATTGGACCCCTGTAAAGCGTATCCAATAGGATTCAAGCACATCATGAGGGTCACATGTGGAGAATTTTGCCATGTGTCTTTTATGCTTCTTAAGTCATTTGGTTTGAATTGGACACTTTAAGCACTTAGTCAATCAAGCACGGAAACCGTTTATGCCTCTTGAGAGTTTATGTTTGAATTGAACTTTTCAAGAACCTTAGTCATTTTAAGCATAAAAATCACCTCAAGATTTGGGCAAGGTTCCCACAAACACTTTAAGAACTTTAGTTAGCAAGCCGACAAGCACCTCATGCTTGGGTAGGGTTCCCACCTCAAGGTCAGCCCTAGCTTGCTTAAGGTCAAATGACTTTTTAACACTAACTTTTGGAGGTCCTTAATAAAGCTAACCCTAAGGTTCTTAAGCTCCATTAGGTAGCATTGCTCTTTAACATACCATACCTCATTTGGACCCCTTTAACCTTGGCCCCGTGTTGAGACAAATCCATAAGCACATGTCTATATTCTAACCCTTGCTCCCATTTATTTTCCCATATTAAATGATCATTTTAATATGAGAAAATCATTTGGGTTGGCTAGATATTAAATTTTATGACATTCTCTGTCATACAAGATATGGCACGTTGTATCAATTTCTTATTGTCTAGTGAAAAAAGAACCTTTTGGCTCAATTAAATGTATTTGCTTAGCTTGAATAAGTGCCACATCTAGATAATCACTCTTGGATTGCTTTGCAAAGAGAACCTCAACATGAATCATTCTTCTTGGAATAGAAAAAATATTATTGTCGCAAGCCCTAGGCAAGCCTAAAACTTTATTGTGTAACCGACCTCTTCACCGAGCTTGCAACCAAATTTTTTAGCAACCCTTTTGGCTACATACATTGTGGCCACTCTTCGAGGTTATGTGTAGCCAGACTTTTCGTTTGTTGTTTACCATGCTTCTAGTAGATATTGTGTAATGTGTGTTGTTTTCCCTAAACCAGTTTCTCCAATCACAAGTAAAATCTTATTCTCATGGACTGCTCTAATGTCAGCTTGTAAATGGGAGGATTTTTTATGTGCTCTTGTATTGATAGCTTTGACTGTCGACTAAATGTGGGTGCTTTACCTAATGCATCCTTCTTCCACTTTGGAATGTTGTGCTCAGAGAGGCCTACACCACAAAGTTCCTGAGCAATATGTTGCTCTCGAGTTTTTAGAATGGGATCTCAAGGATGATTCAAATCCTTTGGGATGGAATCAAGTAAGGTCCCGGTCTACTACAGTTGCAACTCTCTCGTCTCTTTGTCTAAAGAAGACTGTGTCATTGCAGTTCTTTGAAGTGAACCATCTAGGTTTCTTACGATTTTCACCGTTGACACATCAAGTAAAGTACTTTGTTTGTTCTCTTAGGAGGCTCGCCCTTCATCCTGATACAAGATTCCATATCCATGAACATATCGATTTTTTATACTAGAGGGATTAGATTCTTCATCCAAAGAGCTTCATCATTGGGATTTATTCATACTAGAGGGATTAGATTCTTCATCCAAAGAGCTTCTTTTCATTGGTAGGAGACCTTGCCTTGTCTTTTAATCCACATCCCTCATGAAAAGGGTAATTTTCTTTCCAATCATCAAAACAATCTTATTAATCCATATTTTTTTATCTCTCAAGCAGCCATGATCCATGACACAATAAGCCCTACCTTGGTAAACATCGAACAACTCAAGTCTTGTGATTGATGCCCTTTTGAAGAGCTAGGGACTTTATCATCTTGATCCCTTATGCTCCATTGTCTATGTTGATCATCATCACTGCCATCATATACATTGTATCGATCCCTATGATCATCATGCTCTATGTGAGTCCTTTGATCACCATCCATGTGAACTATGATCCCGTTTATATTCATCCTCACTTTCATGGTCTCTTCATCTTTCATACCTTCTCTCACGCTGATTATGTCTACCATAATGTGTCAATCATGCCTGCATCAATCTCCATCATGATCCCTTGTTTGGATTTTTCCATCATGCTCAATGTCACGTTCACCTCATCTTTCATGTCTACCATCACCATTGCTTTTGTGTTGCTCCTCTTCTTTCAATGTAGCCTCATGCTCCATGAACCTCAAGTCCTTCAATCGTTATGTGAATCCTTAGAGAACATCCTTGTGGCTAGTATTCCTTCTATATTCATCCTCTATGTCATAATCTCTTCGTCTTTCATGTCTTTCATACCTTCTATCATGTCTACCACAATCTCCATCATAATGTTGATCATGTCTACTGCAATCTCCATCATCATCTCTTGTGCAGATTCTGCCATCGTGTTGAGTGTCACATTCACATTGGCTAGTATGTCTACCATTACCATTGCTTTTATGTTGTTCCTCTTCTTTTAACGTAGCATCATGCTTTGTAAGCCTCAAGTCCTTTGATCGTCATGCTCTCTATATGTCTCGATCACCATAATTGTGACAAAAAATCCTCTTTTTAAGCAACTAGCATTTCATATGTCCATGCTCTTCCAACTCCTTCATTGGAACTCTTAACTCATAGGCAAAATAGAATAGAGATCAAGCATGTTGGGAGGGCTGAAAGTCCCAACGCTACCAAGGAAGGGTTGAGAAAGGTAGGGGGCCATTGGTCAAGCATGTTGGGAGGGCTGAAAGTGCCAACACCATCAAGGAGCATGGGCATGAGGCTCGCAACTTAGGTGAAAAATCCAGAGCAATTCACTGAGCTGAATGTTGAGGAAAGATCAATTCAGTTAGATGAACGACCACCAGAGAAGCAAGAGAGAGATAAGCTTGAATTCAAACCAACAGAAGAAATCGACCAGGCATGTTTGGATTACTAGAACCCAGTAATCGATGAGACATAAATTCAAAATGGATTACTAGAGTTAAGCAACCCATTTAATGATGATGCTGCTCGTATTAGAATTGAGAAAAAATATGAGTCCCTGGCAGGGAGAAGGCCCAAATTGGCTGCTTCTACATGATCAAGAAGTTGAGGAATGGAATCTTGGCTCATAGAAGAACCCTCGAATGCTCAAAATCAATAAGCATATAAAGCCAGAGATCGAGGAGAAAGCACAGACACTGTTCCAGAAATACAAACTCGTGTTTGTCTGGGAACATAATGATGTGAAAGGAGTGGACCAGAGGTGTGCCAACATCAAATATCACTAAAAATAGATACCAGGACAGTAAGGCTACAAAGATACAAGATGAACCCCAACTACGCCAAGAAAGTCAAGAAGATAGACAATCTTCTCAAGGCAGGGTTCATAATAGAAGTGGTAGTTCCCAAGAAGAATGGAAAGCTAAGGGTATGTGTAGATTACAGGAAGTTAAATGCTCAGACCATCAAGGACCCTTTTCCACTACCCTTTACAGACATGTTACTGGACGAGGTTGAGGCCACCGTCCACGAAATGTACAATTTTATGGATAGATACAATCGCTACAATCAATTTAAGATTGCACCTGAAGATTGAGCCAAAACCACATTCATCACTATGAATGGGGAGCATTTATGTATCTGATAATCCATTTGGACTCTGTAATGCTTCAACAACCTTCCAAAGATGCATGATGGAGATATAGGGTGAGTTTCTCACAAGAATCTGGCTACAGAATATGCCTAAATCCTTTCAAATCAATATTCCTGGTATAGAAAGGACAACTTCTCGGACACATTGTTTTCAAAAATGGTATTCAGGAATGCGAGCAAAGTTTCCAGTGCTTAAAAGATTCGATCAATAGGAAGCATGTTCTTTGTCCACCACTCTGGGATGTAATCTTTTATGTGCATGTTGCGCATCTGGAATGGCGATGGGAGCTATATTAGCCCAACTTGATGGGAAGACAGACTACCTAGTCTACCTTGCCAGTCTCACAGGTTTAGCTTGGTTGAACAAGTATACGCAACTACTAAAAGAGAAGCATTGGAAATGGTGTTCAATGCCACCAAATTCAAGCACTACTTACTAAGAAAATTGTTTCACTTTTACGTGGATCATGAGGCTTTTCTCTTTCTGATCAATAAGGTCATTATTTACAGAAGACTAATAAATGGATGATGTCCTTAATGAAATTTGAATTTAAGATCTTCCATAAGCTAGGGAAAAGGCATTGTGGTGCTGATTTTCTTTCTAGAAGTACAGAAGGATATCCAGAAACATCGCTAAGAGATGAACCAATAGAT
The DNA here is from genome assembly GCF_014529385.1 of Adiantum capillus-veneris. Taxonomy (NCBI): domain Eukaryota; kingdom Viridiplantae; phylum Streptophyta; class Polypodiopsida; order Polypodiales; family Pteridaceae; genus Adiantum; species Adiantum capillus-veneris. The sequence goes on from NC_140949.1 coordinate 6,895,060, forward strand.
GCTAAACTTTTTCAGAGTAGAATTATAGAAGGACGAGATCTAGGATGGCAAGGGTTTATAATTTCCTCAGAACAGAGGACTCTAGAGGACTAGTCTCAAGCAAATAAAAAGGCACTCATTAAAAAGAGTATGAAGTTTACTATTATTGGAGGAGCCCTTCACCAATTAGGTATTGATGGTGTGCTTTGAAGGTGTGTTCCAATGCAAGGAAGGATGCAAGTCATCACACCGAGGCTCATAGTGGAGAGGCAGGTGGAAATTTCTCCACTGACATCACTTATAAGAAATTTTTACAAGCAGGCCTCTAGTGACAGACTATGATGGAAGATGTCAGAGAATTTTGCAAGACGTAATTTCACAACGCAAACGTAAGGATGCACATATGTATGACAATGATAAATCAATCACAAATTGAAAGCCTTTCTTAAACCTGTAAGGTGCAAAAAAACCTCCCCATAGTAAGTGATACAGTGGAAGTTGCCATTCATGTCTAATCCGGCATATGCATGCCGACTATAACAACAAGTGAATCATATCACAACCAAATAGTTTGGACAGAAGTTCATATCAATGCCATAGGTCACATGAGATTGAGTCAGAGCATCCAGCTCCACATAGCCTGCTTATCTTTGCCTTTTGCCATAGAGCCGACAACTTTAACACAACACCACTTGCGGGTAACACACCCTCCCAATCCCAATGTACAAATAACAACTCTCAAGTGCACACATACACACCACAGAATCATACAATACCAATACTAATTATAGTGTGGCCACATTCCTCCAGCGCAGTATGGCGGGCCCATCATCAAGAAGTACGACGAATACAGCAGTGCTGCCTAGTAGAGAGACACGGGAAGAGAGAGAGAGGGAGGGAGGGAGGGGGGGGGGGGGGGGGAGAAAGAAAGAGAAAGGGGGAGAGAGCTAAGAAGAGAGAATGAGATAGCCCTTAAGAGGGTACTGTAGTGCGGACCTGTCAATATGGAGCCACTGTGAAGTTAAGCAAAAAATGATAGGGATTACAGAGCCAGGAAATCCGCCGAATCAACATGTGTGTGTGTGTGGTGGCATTTAATGTGTCAATTAAGTGTCCTTTAATACACCTCCAAATTCTCAACTACCGAATTTCCTATTATATTTCACCCAAGATTCCCTAGGTCAATTAGCCCCAGTAAATAATGTTCAAGGAATTTAACAAAATATCCTTTATTTTTGTAGACGGGAAAAAATACCACCCAAAGCTACACCAGTTCCAGAATTACCAGCTCCAATATACCAGTACATTAGTAGCACCATTCCAAATATTAAAGAGCACAAACCATACTAGTACCAATACCAGTGTAATACCAATACACAAGTAGTATCAGTACCAATATTACAAGTAGCAGTTGTATCACTCCAGTATAATACTATATACAAACAGTACCGGTTCTAGTGGCAGTATAGCACATAAGTAGAAACAATCCTAGTGCAATATAATACCATACCAGTACCAGTACATCATAGTACCAGTTCATAATGTCTATACACTCCTTACCCTATCTTACCTGGGTAAGGGGACAACCTATTTTTTCACCAATTCGAGTATCACGAGTACCGAACCAGTGTAGTAAGAGTCCACAAGTAGCACCAGTACCAGTACACAAGTAACACTAGTCGAGTATATTATAGTATACACACATTACTAGAACCAGTACAAATTTAGTGCCCATACACAAGAAGTACCAGTACAAGTAGCACCAGTACCAGTTCAATATAAAACCTCACCAGTTACAATACCAATATATCACACTAGTAGTAGTTGTACCACTTCAGTACAATCCAATTCCAGTGTCAGTACAATATACACATACGTAGCATTAGTACCAGTACATATGTGACACCAATATCAGTCTAGTATAATATAGTTCTAGTATCAGTTTAGTATAATATAGAACCAGGATCAGGACGAATTCACAAGTAGCATCAGTACCAGACATGGCTCCAGTATCAGTAGCACCAGTGTCAATATAGATAAATTAGCACACTATCCCTAGCAAAGTGTGTGTGTGTTAAAGTTTAGTACAATACAATACCAGTACCAGTTTTACAAGTAGCACCAGTACCAGTCTAATATAATAATGTACCCAAATAGCACCAGTTACAATACTAGTTACTATACCAAGGACTCCCTAGGGCAACTCGCCCCAGTAAATAATGCCCAAGGACATTTACACACTATCCTTATACTATCCTAGCCGGGCAACAGGTCCACCCATTTTTTTACACCAGTACCAGTATCCCCAATACCCAAGTAGCATCAGTACCAGTTCAATATAAACCAGTACCAATACCAGTATCAGTACATCACTAGTACACAAGTGGCACTAGTACCAATACACAAAATAGCACATGTCTTAGTCTTTTGTAATAAACAAATAGTCTAAGTACCATAAACTGTTCATTACCATCACACAATTAGCCCCAGTACCAGTCTCATTAAGTAGCCCCAATATTAGTTCAGTATACTACTGTACACAAACAGTCCAGTCCTAGGACAAGTATATCACACAAGTGGCAACAATATCAATTCAGTACAATAAAGTATTAGTATCTGTACCAGTACTAGTCGTGTATATTACAGTACCACTACTACTACCGGTTCAACGCTAGTACACCAGTGTCTAGAGTACCCGTACCCAAGTAGCTTCGGTCTAGTATATTATAGTACACAAACAGTGTTAGTACCAGCACCAATTCAGTATTAGTACACAATTAGCAGAACATCATTAGTGACTAAGCCCAAAAACCATTTAGCTGGAGTGGATAGTGTATAATCAAGGGATGCGCCACAATTGCCATATCCATAATGTAATTCGCAACCACATACTGCTATAGGAGCAGCTTTTACCAAAATTATTATAATTCACAACCCATTATGACCATAACAATATTCTGTCACCATCATCATAACCAATTAGTCATTCAATGCATTTAATCAATTTCCTAGAACCAGAGTTGCAATAGTTGAGTAATAATATTGTACTAGTACAGAGTTAGCACCAGTACCAGTCTCACAAGCAGCCCCCGTACTAGTAGAATACACAAAAAGTATCAGACCCCCAACTGGTATATCACACAAGTGGCAGCGTATCAGTTTAGCGCAATAAAGTACAATAAGGTACCAATATCAGTATAAAATAGCACCAGGACACAAGTGAACCCAGTATCAGTACATAAGTAGCATCGGTTCATAATAAGTAGTATTATTTTAGTGCAATAAAGTACCATTACCCGAGTAGCTCCATTTTGATTCAGTAAAAGTACCAGTACCTGTTCACTGCAATATCTGTACTCAAGTAACACTAGTATCAGTACATAAGTAGTATTAGTGCCAATCTAGTATAATAAGTACCCGTACTAGTACCAGTACATAGGTATCGTCAGTACCAATACCAACTCTAGTACCAGTATACAAGTAGTACGAGTATCAATATACTAATTTTGACGCTTTATCCTAGCAGTGTGTGTGTGTGTGTGTGTGTGTGTGTGTGTGTGTGTGTGTGTGTGTGTGTGTGTGTGTGTGTGTGTGTGTGTGTGTGTGTGTGTGTGTGTGTGTGTGTGTGTGTGTGTGTGTGTGTGTCCCCCTTACCCAAGCACCACAACTAATGAATCTAGTAGACCCAATAGATATGGGCCTACTTCCTCAGTAAAAGACCAAGTAATGCAACATCAAACTTGACCCCATGCCATTCTTTTTAACTCAAAGCCGTCATTATAGTGGAAATCAGAATTCGTTTTTGGAAGCCTTTAGCTTGAAATTTTCTGATAAGGACCCCGATTTCTTAAAGGGCTGAAAATACATTAGAGGAAGAGTAGATAATTAAGTGAAGAATACCTAAACAAGTATGTAGAGCCATTTTGAATGGTCTGTTGCTCTTTTTTAATACAAACTCAGCAGAAGAAAGCCTAAGATGATCCCGTTTCCTAAAAAATCTAGTAGAGAAGTTACCAACAAAGAAATTGTCAATAATCAATTCAATGGATAGATAGTTAGTAAGCTTAGTGAAAGTAATACCATTGACTGTATGTTGTTCTAAAAAGGTGGGCTCAATTGCTAAGCAAGCAGGATAGATATCCAACACCTGCTGGGAAAAGTTGGGATTATTAATACTTAATATGTCATCCATAAATCTAAAGTTGTGATTACATTTTATAAGCATAGAGAGTCCTTCTGCTTGGGAAGTGTGCCTAATAATCCATTTATATTCAAAATATAGTAAATAAAGGTTACACATAGCGGGGGAACAAGAGAATCCCATAGGAATGCCACTTCTTTGACGAAAGCAGTTATTTCCCAGTACAACATAGCAGTGGTTCAGAACCCACTGAATGATTGTTTTAAACTGACTACTATTCATGTGAAGAGGTGAGGCCTTACTCACTTTCTTCACCCATCTGGATGTCTTAACAAAGGGCATGCTAGAGAATCCATCTCTTGCTTTATTAGAGAAGGCCGTGTCTATGAGACAATTTAATACATTTACAAGACCATATTCACCAACTAAAGGAATATTTTCATAGCACTGGGTAATATTTGCTGTATATAACGAATAAATGACAGATGGTAGGTTTAAGATAACATAAGATGAGTTGCCAACAATTCAAAAAGGTTGAATGTCTACTTGTGAGAAGCGCCTTACATCATTTCTTTTAATAACGCATATATTTTTGAGTTTGTCACTTATCAAATTAAGTCCTACCGTGACACTTTTTGTAATCTTGAAAAAATGGCAATTGGAGGTATCTGAGATCCATCAAAATTTGCCTTTATGACTTTTAAATGTTGGAAACAGGATGGGAAGCTTGGTAGTTTCTTCCTGAAATCCAATCATACTTTTACATGTTCTGTGGATAATAATATCCAAGTCTTCTGCAATGTAACAGAACTCATTTCCTCTAAGTCGGTTTCCAACTGCTTCAAAGGCAAGCTTTTTGCAGATGATGGTTGTCGTGTTTGATGTTTATCTAGACCCACAATAAACCATTTCTTAAGCTTGCAAAAGGCTAAGGAAAGTTTAGCGGTGAGTCACGTCGACTTAGTGAGTATCCACTCATGTGGGAGTTGTGAGACTAGACTGGAAAAGACTTCCACCAACGTTTTTTTCAATTCTTGTTGAATTGCTAACTCGAATTAGAGTTTACTGACCAAGTCGGCCAGACACTCAGAAAGTGCTTTTAAAGCAATATGAGGATTAAGTGGTTGAGGAGGTATGTGATTGAGGCCTTTAGATAGGAGACTTCTCACATACCTATTCTCAATAATAGAAAGATTTGTAGTACAAACATGCCTTCCAACATTGCCAATTTCCATTGTAAACTCATTCCACAAGTAACAATCACGTGACAAGGGTTTTCCTTTCCTAAGAAACTCATTAGAGTATACCAGATGTCATATGGAATTAGTAAATCTCCACCCAATCCTCACTTGGCTGAGTAGATCCAAATTACCAAATGTAGTGAGAAAGCATTTGTTAAATATAAAACGAGGTGAAAAGAATTCTAAAATTTTGTTTGCAAAGGCATAATGAACAAACACTCCATGCCCAATGTCCTCTTGAGAAATCAGATGCATTCTGCCAACCTCATTACATAGTACCTGCATTCACAAATCCAATAAGTGTTTGATAGGATATCCTCTTCCTGTCCCTATAATCATGCTTCTTGTTTTTCCTCTCTCTCCATATGACTCAGCAGAAGAAGAGGTTGGAGTAAAAAAGGATGTGTACGAGGAAGTGGGTGATATAAGAGAGTTGGATCTTTTAAGAGTAGGTGAATCCTCAGCATCCGTGTTAGGTTTTAGAAATCCTAAGAGAGTTTTAATACTAAGATAGTTTCCAAAATTTGTCAAAAGAAGCCCAGGTTTTTCTGTAGCCAATTCTTTGAGAAGAGAGAGCATAAGGAAACGGAATTGAATAAACTCCATTTGAGCTAGCACAAGTTCTTTGGCCTATCCTCCAAGCCAAGAGCACAACAGGGAGAGGTAGTGAGTTGAAGGAGTGTCAGGGAACATGAGATTCAAGTTGTTGAGGGCATACCATATAGCATGATCAAACCAGATAATGCTTGATTCGCACGAAACCTTAGGGTCAAGAAACCGACAAGCACATTTGACATAAGGCCTGTAAATGTTCCAAATAGACTCAGTGTAGTACTCAAGAGTTTCTTCTAGAGAACTCCATCAATCCCTTTGTACGTAGATATAAGCCAGTATTTGAGCCACATTTCTTTGAATCAAGAAATTGCATAGTAAAGGGAGCTTTAGTAAGGTCACCTTTATCAAGAGATTGGACACCTTTTAACACTTTGAGTCATGCTTCTTCTATCAAAGCAGTTGGAAGGTTGGCTAGAAAAACCCAGGTCTCGATAGAGATGGGAGCTAAAAACCCTTTGTTGGGCAAGGCCCAAAGATGATGGTCCATACCAAGAGACTCGATTTCAACTTCTTTGGAAGGCAAGAAGAAAAAAACTCGGGAAACTTTAGGTACCATTTCCATTAGCGAGGTTTCACTAAGAGAAGACATCTCTTTTTGAAAGGCTTTGACAGCATCTAGGGCCAAGGGGTCCCTGCAAAATAAAATGTTCGATATAGTTTGAATCGGAATAGATGGAGCTGAAACAAACCCAGGTGAAAGACCACATAATTTGGGTAAGTAATTGGTCAATTCAACACCTTCAGAAGAGAATTTAGCTAACTCTCCTTTATGAGCAAGTGTCAGGCAAGGGATATTCCGTATGAATTTGGTGAGATTTGCAACCTCTTCCTTAGAGTTATTGACAAGCTGGGTGAGGGTATGGACACACTTATCAAACGACATGGTTTGAACCAAGGAATTGGCTAGATCAGTAGAAGCTCCTGCTATTAGTTTTGATGCCAAAGGATCATGAATGCATTTGAGTACTTGAAGCGATGCTTTAGAAAGAGGTTCAATAGGAAGCTCTAACCCTTGAGATAGTGCTAAGATCTGCATTGTCAAAAAAACTTGTGTTAATAATTGACATAAAGGACTAATAGTTAGAGTTGGTAGCTTCTTCAACCTTCAACCAACCAGGAGAACCTATAAGGGTCGTGTGAAGAAAACCCCATCCCACAGGCATCACTCCTAGGAACAACATATAAAGGACGAACACCCTGGGATATAATATAGTAACAAGGTCTTTGAATAGTATCTCTACTACCCTTGGTGTTAGGTGTGTGTGTGTTCAAATAACAATATAACATAGACACCAAAGAATTCTTTCAAATTTGGTGTCAGTGATGAAAAGGTGGTATAATTCCCATTCATGGTACATAACGGACTTTATACATAAGTACAATACAGTAAGAGCTTGAAGATATATTAATCCACCATCTTCACTCCAAGGAACTTTGAAAACCATAGTTGAGAAGGTAACCCTCACCTGCATCCATGGAAACAACACAACTTTCCGTTAGTATTGGCACCGTATGCAGGTGATGCATGGGTATCCCACATGTTATAGATGTCACACAACTCAAAATGTTTTCAAATAATAAATGTGAAGCTACTCATATAATCAGCAATGGTTTCCTTTACAAGGAATGCCACAGTCCATAATTGTGATCCGGAACACCGATGTTCAGGTCCTCGAGAGAGCCTCCATGGTCCATAACTTTGATCCAATAAACAACCATTTACAGCTTTATGTGGAGCCCATTTACAACCATATTTACCATAATCCATAGCCTTTCATAACCATTATCTTTCCATACTCGGCCACAATCAGTCATAGCCCTGTTCACAACATTAATAACCATATTCGGCCAAGTTGAGCACTTTTACAAAGGATCAATATACTACACTACATCGACATAGATCATATCTGAGCAAGAATGGTAAGCTTGGTACCAACCCCACAAGCACACATTAGTCTAATAACCACTGCGCCCACAATCAATCAAAAACCTGTACACATCACCCATTCATGGCTAAGAGATTAGATGTTAAAGTTCTAAATCCATAACATTAGATCAATGTAGAATGAAACCGAGTGGTAATGGTAAGCTTAATAACCAAGTCAAAGCCACAACATTAGTATCATACTAGCCACGCTATCCATAACAGAGTATACCAGGTCGTATGTTAACCCCTCAGTCAATCTTATCATATAGAGCCATTCGCAAGAGCTTTTGTCATTATATTTAGCAAAAAACAGTAACTCCGGGCAACATTTATCTTGTGTTTGTAAGAGGATACCACCTTTAAAAGTATTCTAAAACTATGCAAATGAAAAAGCCCATAGCTATTTATAGCCCAAAACTCACTAACCTCAAACGTAATCTCACAACGCAAACAGAAGGATGCACATATATATGCCAATGATAAGTTAATCACAAACTTACAGCCTTTCTTAAACCCGTAAGGTGCAAAAAAATGTCCCCGTAGTAAGTGATACAATGGAAGTTGCCATTCATGTATAATCCGGCATATGCATGCCGACTATAACAACAAGTGAATCATATCACAACCAAATAGTTTGGAAATAAGTTCATATCAATGCAATAGGTCACTTGAGATCGATTCAAAGCATCTAGCTCCACAATAGCCTACTTATCTTTGCCTTTTGCCATAGACCCGACAAATTTAACACAACACCACTTGCGGGTAACACCCTCTGAATCCCAATGTACAGATAACAACTCTCAAGTGCACATATACACACCACAAAAGCATACAATACCAATACTAAGTGAGCATGGGAGCTCACCTTTATAGTGTTTGGAGCAAGTGGCCACATTCCTCCAGTGCAGTATGGATGGCCCATCATCAAGAAGTACGACAGATATAGCAGCGCCGCCTAGTATAGAGATAGGTAAGAGAGAGAGAGAGGGGGGGGGGGGGGGGGGGGGGGGGGGGGGGGGGGGGGGGGGGGGAAGGGTGAAAGAAAGAGAAAGGGAGAGAGAGGTAAGGAGAGAGAATGAGATAGCCCTTAGAGGGTGTTGTAGTGCGGACCTGTCAAGATGGAGCCTCTGTGATGTTAAGTAAAAAATGACACGGATTACAAAGCTAGGGAATCCGCAGAATCAACATGTGTGTGTGTGTGTGTGTGTGGTGGCATTTAATGTGTCAATTAAGTGTCCTTTAATATACCTCCAAATTATCAACTACCAAATTACCTCTATATTTCACCCAGGATTCCCTAGGTCAATTAGCCCCAATAAATAATGTTCAAGGAATTTAACAAAATATCCTTAAATTTTTATAGCCGGGAAAAAAGACCACCCAAATCTACACCAGTTTCAGAATTACCAGTTATTCCAGTATACCATACTAGTACCAATACCAATGTAATACCAATACACATGTAGTAGCATTACCAGTATTACAAGTAGCACTTGTATCAGTCCAATATAATACTGTACACAAACAGTACCGGTTCCAGTACCAGTATATCACATAAGTAGCAACACTCCTAAAAAAATATAATACCATACCATTACTAGTACAATATAGTACCAGTTCATAATGTCTATAAACTCCTTACCCTATCTTAGCCGGGTAAGGGGTCAACCTATTTTTTCACCAGTTCCAGTATCACCAGTACCGGACCAGTGTAGTAAGAGTCCACAAGTAGCACCAATACCAATACACAAGTAGCCCTAGTCCAATATATTATAGTATACATACATTACTAGAACCAGTAAAAATTCAGTTCCCGTACACAAGAAGTACCAGTACAAGTAGCACCAGTACCAGTCCAATATAAAACCTCACCACGGTTGCAATACCAGTATATCCAATAGTAGCAATTGTAACAGTTCAATACAATTCAATTTGGATGTCAGTATATTATATACACACGTAGCATCAACACTAGTACATGCATAACACCAATATCATTCTAGTATAATAGCATACTAGTATCAGTCTAGTATAATATAGTACCAATATCAGAACCAATCCACAAGTAGCATCAGTACTAGACCTGGCTCCAATATCAGTAGGACCAGTGTCAATATAGATAAATTAACACACTATCCCTAGCAAAGTGTGTGTGTGTGTGTGTGTGTGTGTGTGTGTGTGTGTGTGTTAAAGTTCAGTACAATACAATACCAATACTAGTTATACAAGTAGCACTAGTACCAGTCCATTATAATTATGTACCCAAACAACACCAATTAAAATACTAGATACTATAAGACACCAAGGACTCCCTAGGGCAACTCACCCCAGTAAATAATTCCCAAGGACATTTACACACTATCCATAAACTATCCTAACCGGGCAACATGTCCACCCATTTTTTTTACACTAGTACCAGTATCCTCAATACCCAAGTAGCATCAGTACCAAATCAGTATAAACCAGTACCAATACCAGTATCAGTTGATCACTAGTACACAACTGGCACCTGTACCAGTACACAAAATAGCGCTGATCTTAGTCTTTTATAGTAAACAAACAGTCTAAGTATCGTAAACTGTTCATTAATAGCACACAATTAGCACCAGTACCAATCTCATAAGTAGCCCCAATATTAGTTCAATATACTACTATACACAAACAGTCCAGTCCTAGGACCAGTATATCACACAAGTGGCAGCAGTATCAATTCAATACAATAAAGTATTAGTACTTGTACCAGTACTAGTTGTGTATGTTACAATACACTACCAATACCAGTTCAGCGCTAGTACACCGGTGTCTGTAGTACCCGTACACAAGCAACTTCGGTCTAGTATATTATAGTACTCAAACAGTATTTAGTACCAGTACACAATTAGCAGAACATCATTAGTGACTAAGCCCAAAAACCATTTAGTCGGAGTCGAAAGTGTCTAAACAAGAGATGCGGCACAATTTCCATATCCATAATGTAATTCGCAACCACATACTGCTATATGAGCACCTTTTACCAAAATTATTAGAATTCACAACCTATTATGACCATAACTATATTCTGTCTCACCGTCATCATAATCAACCAGTCATTTAGTGCATTTAATCAGTTTCCTAGAACCAGAGTTGCAATAGTTGAGTAATAATATTGTACCAATACACAATTAGCACCAGTACTAGTCTCCCAAGCAGCCCCCCTGTAACATTTAATGGTCTAGTAACTTGTGTGTAGCGGAAAATATCATAGACATAGTGAGCATTTCATTAAGAATAATTTCCTAATGAGCATAGCAAGAGTGCTTGGATGGAGAGAGCAACAAAAGCATAACACCTAGCTAGATAGGCATGACCAATATTTCAAAATGAGAGAGAAATTAAGCTATTGACAATAGTTGAGGACCGGATTTACATGGAGCCGGTCCCCCCTCCAAAAGACTTTGTATTATAGGTTTCCCCCATCAAGGGAGACATTTTACGATACAATACTTTGTGTTCCTTCAATAACTTACTCGTGCAATGAAGATGGAAGCTTCAAGCACCAAGCTTAGACTTGAAAACACAACATCGATTCCCTCACGGTCTCAGACCCAAGACCTTACACACCTTCGAAGATGGTGAGAGCTAGCGGGGTATGAGAGTAGATCAAGAGGAAGAAGGAGTATTCTTACAAGAAAGAAGTATGTCTCCTCACATAATCACTCATAATAGCTTAGCATAGCTTAGTAATTAGCATGGTAGAGGAGATGAGCATGCATTTGAGCTTCGATCTTGGTTGGATTTGCATCACAGAGCCAAGAGTTGTTGGTGTAGGCCTCCCTTCTCACAAGCTTGGAGTAGATGATGAGCTTTCCATTAAAGCTTGTGAAGGGGATAGTCTTATTTACTTCACACATGAAATTTGTGAGTGTGTGTGTGATAATGCCTTGCAAAAATCAGCCCCCTCTCTCTCTCTTGGTCGACCCCTCATGCTATTTGCTCATGCTGGCATCCTATTGGCCCCTACAAAGCTTAGCCAATGACAATTAAGAACCATAAGTGATAGCCTTGCGACATGTGTCCTCCTTTCCCCTTTTGTGAGAGCTTTAGGTATTTAAATGATTCAATTAAACTCTCATTGGACTTCTTAGTCTTCTGGCCAATAGGAATTAGAAAAGCCATTGGGCTACTGAATGCTCATTGGACCCCATGGGAGACTGTCCAATAGTCTTCTAGAGAGCTTAATTTCTATTGGTTCTTTTATCAATTGTTCTTAAATGAATTAAACTAAATATACTCTAGCCTAATTCTCATTGGTCCACCTCTATGGCCATCCAATAGGATTTCAATGCACCTTGGGGGCAACTGGGGTAGGAAGCTGACATGTGTCTACTATGCCTTTATGTAAAGGGAGCTTGGAAGAGTGTGTGTGTGTTTCTCTCTCATCCCCTACAAATTGGGCTCTCCCCCTCCTAGATAGGAATGTGGGAAGACTTTTGAGTCTTCCCACAAGCATCCAAATTTACCTAGAGTTTGACCATTGAACATTTTATTTAACTTTGGAACCTTAGCATTTTGGAAGTCTTAATGGGCTGAACCTTAGGGTCTTTCAAGCCCATTGCTCTTTTGCAGATGGCCCCCCCTTTGGATCCCTATGTTCCTTCCTTTGGATCCCTACTGTGATCGGTCTACTAGCCTAACTAATATTCTAGCTTTTTCTCCCTTGGCACTTCCCCATATTAAATGATCAGTTTAACATGAGAAAATCATTTAGGAGAATTAGATTATTAGTTATTATGACATTACCTCTCTCTTGAAATCATAGTCGTCCTCGACTATGAGGTAGAGAAGATAAAGCCTGGTCATTAGTCCTTTTTCTAGCGGGTAGAGGATCCCTATTTTACCTTACGACATCGTTCCAGAATGGATGACTAATCCATTGGGTGCTTGAGAGCCTAAGCTATCACAAGCATGTCTGTGCATTAATCCTATCAATCTTCCATAGTAGAGTGACAAGCTCTACTTGGTGTTTGGAAGACGTCGTCTCCGTAAACTTGATCCTGAGCATGCATACTTCTTACCATTTGTGCACAATAAAGAAAAAGAAAGTCTTATAAGATAAAAACTTTGTTCATTTTAAAAAAAATTACATTTGCTTACTCTAGGGAAGCATTGTAAGCATTGACAAGGTTTAGGTTATCCTTTAATTGTATGCCTTGCATCCATCTAGCATCTTCAAAAGGATAGTTCTTAAACTTAATAAGATACCGTCGGATAATTTTACTGCCTCTCAATACCTTGTCTTCATGTCGGAGAATGGACTCGGGCTGCATCACCTCTTCTTGGTCCTTGATCTCCGGTGGGTCTTCAATAGTTGGTTCTTGAGGTGGCTCTCCTTTATAAGGCTTTAGTAGGCTCACATGGAAAGCATTGTGTATGAGCCAATGACTAGGCAACTTGAGTTGATAGGCCATCTCATTGATTGGTCTAAGAATCTGGAAGGGACCATAGTACCTTTTGCTAACTTAGCATAGTAATTTTGGTGTCTCATAGGATTCTTGCCTGTCGTGTGCCTTAATTGAGCCTTGGGAAATTTAAGCAAGACCCAATCATTTTATTTAAAGGCTTGGCCTCTTTTGTGCTAACCTTTTGCCTTTGTTGTGAGATAGAGATAGCATCCTTAATCTTTTGGAAAGATTCTTGTAGGTCTCGGCTATAATCATCTGCAATGAAGATCTTCCTGTGTACATTAAGTAGCAGGGGACTTTTAGATCTTCCCTCAATAACCTCAAAATGTGCTTTTTTGGTGGAGGTATGTATAGTGTTATTGTAGGCATACTCCACTAACGGTAAGTACTTCTCCCATTGGGACCTTTGATCTACTTCCGTTATGTAGGCTTTTAGTAAATCAAGAATTGTTAGGTTAGCTATTTCACTTTGTCCATCCGTTTGAGGGTGATAGGCCAAAGAGAAGTTTAGCCTTGTCCCTTAATTCTCAAAGAGACCCTTCCAAAAATTACTGGTCATTCTAGGATCTCTATTCGACACTATGGACATTGGCAAGCCATGGTACTTGAAGATTTATGATATGAAGAGGGTTGCCATTGGATGGGCATTGATAGTCTTTTTGACAAGTATAAAATGAGCTTGTTTGCTGAACTTGTCTACTGTCATCCATATTCCCGTATTCCCATGGATAGACTTGGGCAATCCAAAGATAAAATCCATGGCTATGCTCTCCCATGGTGAATTAGGGATTGGCAAAGGTTGAAGCAATCCAGGTTGATTCCCTCTATAAGAATTTGTCGTTTGGCAGACCACACATTTAGAAACATAGTCTTGTATGTTTGCTTTGATGGCAGGCCAACAGAAATATGTTTCCATCCCCTTGAGGGTAGACCGAATCCCTCTATGCCCCGCATAAGGAGGAGCATAAGATTCATACATTACTTTCTCACGTAGTGAGTGAGTAACGCATAGTCTATTTCCATAGAGAAGATAACCATCTTGTAAGGTAAATGGTTCCTCTTTCTTCCCTAGTGCAAGGGCTGAAATCACATCTCTAAAATCGGGATCAATAGCGTACTCATCTATCACAGAAGATAGATCATTGTGAGTTGCTATGGAAACCGCATTCACTCTTGGCCGTCTTGAGAGTGCATCAACTACTTGAATATGCTTACCAGCAATGTGAGCAATATGAAAATAAAATTGCAAAAGAATATTTTCCCACCTCATTTGTTTGTCGGAGAGTTTGGTCTACGTCATAAAGTACTTAAGGCTTTGGTGATCCGTCCATAGAATGAAAGGAGTCCCCAATAAATAGTGCGTCCACAAGTCTAAGGCATGTAGAACTGCAAGGAGTTCCTTTTCATATATGCCTAAAGCTTGCTCAACAGGGTTGAGCCTTCGACTTTCATAGGCTATGGTGTGCCCTTCTTGGAACAAAATAGCTCCAAGGCAATCACCAGAAGTGTCACATTGGACCTCAAATGGCTTTGAGAGATCCGACAGTGTAAGCACAGGTGGAGATCCGACAGTGTAAGCACAGGTGGAGAGATAAGCTTTTCAAAAGCATTGTTCTCCTTGGCAGACCATGTATACCTAATGTTTTTCTTTGTTAGGTCATGTAATGGTCCCGCGATTTGTGAGAACTTTTCTATGAAGCATCTATAGTATGCACACATACCTATAAAGCTTCTTAGTTCATGTAGATTCCTTGGATTAGACCATCCTTTTATTACCACTAGCTTTGATGGCTCCATTTGGATGCCGTCTTGAGAGATAATGTGATCTAAATACTGAATCTCTTGTAAGAAAAACTCACTTTTTATAAAGTTTATTCTCTCATAAGACTTGAAATATTACCTGGTAAGCTCGGTACCAACCCCATAAGCACACATTAGTCTAATAACCCCTGTGCCCACAATCAATCAAAAAACTATACACATCACCCATTCATGGCTAAGAGATTAGATGTGAAAGTTCTAAATCCATAACATTAGATTATTATAGAATGAAACCGAGCATTAATGGTAACCTCGATAACCAACTCAAAGGCACAACATCATTATCATACCAGCCACGCCAGCCATAACAGAGTATACCAGGTCATATGTTAACCTCTCAGCCAATCTTATTATATAGAGATATTTGCAAGATGTTTTGTCATTATATTTTAGCAAAAAACAGTAACTCCGGGCATACTCACTAACCTCAAACGGAATTTCATAATGCAAACATAAGGATGCACATATATATGCCAACGATAAGTTAATCACAAAATGAAATCTTTTCTTAAACCCGTAAGGTGCAAAAAAACCTCCCCGTAGTAAGTGATACAGTGGAAGTTGCCATTCATGTATAATCCGGCATATGCATGCCGATTATAACAACAAGTGAATCATATCACAACCAAATAGTTTGGACAAAAGTTCATATCAATGCTATAGGTCACCTCAAATTGAGTCAGAGCAGCCAGCTCCACAATAGCCTGCTTATCTTTGCCTTTTGCCATAGAGATGAAAAATTTAACACAACACCATTTGCGGGTAACACCCTCCCAATCCCAATGTACAAATAACAACTCTCAAGTGCACACATACACACCACATAAGCATACAATACCAATACTAAGTGAGCATGGGAGCTCACCTTTATCGTGTTTGGAGCAAGTGGCCACATTCCTCCAGTGCAATATAGCGGGCCCATCATCAAGAATTACGACGAATACAGCAGTGCCACCTAGTACAGAGACACGGGAAGAGAGAGAGAGAGAGAGAGAGAGAGAGAGAGAGAGAGAGAGAGAGAGAGAGAGAGGGAAAAAAGGGAGAAAGAAAGAGAAAGGGGGAGAGAGAGCTAAGGAGAGAGAATGAGATAGCCGTTAGAGGGTGCTGTAGTGCAGACCTGTCAAGATGGAGCCACTGTGAAGTTAAGCAGAAAATGACAGGGATTATAGAGCCAGGGTATTTTGCCAAATCAACATGTGTGTGTGTGTGTGTGTGTGTGTGTGTGTGGTGGAATTTAATGCGTCAATTAAATGTCGTTTAATACACCTCCAAATTCTCAACTACCGAATTACCTACTATATTTCACCCAAGATTCCCTAGGTCAATTAGCCTAAGTAAATAATGTTCAAGGAATTTAACAAAATATCCTTAAATTTTTTGTAGCCGGGCAAAAAGACCACCCAAATCTACACAAGTTCCAAAATTACATGTTCAAGTATACTAGTACATAAGTAGCACCAGTCCAAATATTAAAGAGCACAAACCATACTAGTACCAATACCAATGTAATACCAATACACATGTAGTATCAATACCAGTATTACAAGTAGTACTTGTATCAGTTCAACATAATATTGTACACAAACAGTACCGGTTCCAGTGCCACTATATCACATATGTAGCAAAAGTCCTAGTACAATAGAATAACATACCAGTACTAGTACAATATGGTACCAATTCATAATGTCTATACACTCCTTACCCTATCTTAGCCGAGTAAGGGGTCAACCTATGTTTTCACCAGTTACAGTATCACCTGTACCGGACCAGTGTAGTAAGAGTTCACAAGTAGCACTAGTACCAAAACACAAGTAGCACTAGTCCAATTTATTATAATATACATACATTACTAGAACCAGTACAAATTCAGTGCCTGTACACAAGAAGTACCAGTACAAGTAGCACCAGGGCCAGTCCAGTAAAAAACCTCGCCAGTTACAATACAGTATATCACTCTAGTAGGAGTTGTACCAGTTCAGTACAATCCAATTCTTGTGTCATTACAATATATACACACACGTAGCATTAGCATCAATACATATGTAATACTAGTATCAGTCTAGTATAATATAGTACCAATATCATGACCAATCCACAAGTAGCATCAGTACCAGACCTGGCTCCAGTATCAGTAGCACCAGTGTCAATATAGATAAATTAACACACTATCCCTAGCAAAGTGTGTGTGTGTGTTAAAGTTCAGTACAATACAATACTAATACCAGTTTTACAAGTAGCACCAATACAAGTATAGTATAATATTGTACCCAAACAGCTCCAATTACAATACTAGTTACTATAAGACACCAAGGACTGCCTAGGGCAACTCGCCCCAGTAAATAATGCCCAAGGACATTTACACACTATCCTTATACTATCCTAGCCGGGCAACATATCCACCCATTTTTTTACACCAGTACCAGTATCCCAATACCTAAGTAGCATCAATACCAGTTCAATATAAACCAGTATCAATACCAGTATCATTACAATACTAGTACACAAGTGGCACCAGTACCAGTACACAAAATAGCGCCGGTCTTAGTCTTTTATAGTAAATAAACAGTCTAAGTACCATAACTTGCTCATTACAAGGACACAATTAGCACCAGTACACCAGTCTCATAAGTAGCCCCATTATCAGTTCAATATACTATTGTACACAAACAATCCAGTCCTAGGACCAGTATATCACACAAGTGGTAGCAGTATCAGTTTAGTACAATAAAGTATTAGTACATGTACCAATACTAGTTATGTATATTACAGTACCACTACCAGTACTAGTTCAACGCTAGTACACCAGTGTCTATAGTACTTGTACCCAAGTAGCTTCGGTCTAGTATATTATAGTACACAAACAGTATTAGTACCAGTACTAATTCAATATTAGTACACAATTAACATAACAACATTAGTGACTAAGTCCAAAAACCATCTAATCGGAGTGGAAAGTGTATAAACAAGGGATGCGCCACACTTGCCATATCCATAATGTAATTCGCAACGACATACTGCTATATGAGCAACTTTTACCAAAATTATTATAATTCACAGCCCATTATGACCATAACAATATTTTGTCACAGTCATCATAACCAACCAGTCATTCAATGCATTTAATCAGTTTCCTAGAATTAGAGTTGCAATAGTTGAGTAATAATATTGTACCAGTACACAGTTAGCACCAATACCAGTCTCATACTAGTAAAATACACAAAAAGTAGCAGTCCCCCGACCAATATATCACACAAGAGGCAACCGTATCAATTCAGTGCAATAAAGTACAATAAAGTACCAGTATCAGTACAGAATAGCACCAAGACACAAGTGAACCCAATATTAGTACATAAGTAGCATTGGTTCATAAGTAGTATCATTTTAGTGCAATAAAGTACCGGTACCCGCGTTGTTCCATTTTGCTTCAGTAAAAGTACCAGTACCTGTTCAGTGCAGTACCAGTACTCAAGTAACACCAGTATCAGTACATAAGTAGTATGAGTGCCAGTCTAGTATCATCAGTACCAATACCAACTCTAGTACTAGTACGCAAGTAGTACCAATATGAGTATAGTGATTTTGACACTTTACCATAGTAGTTTGTGTGTGTGTGTGTGTGTGTGTGTGTGAGAGAGAGAGAGAGAGAGAGAGAGAGAGAGATTTGATTCAAGGGAAAAGTAAGAAGACTCTTACTCTTCCTTAGTCCAAAGTTTGGAAAAATAAGGGGAGATATGGACAAAGCACTAGCGCTAGCTCCCCTTTTTTTCCTCCAAAATTTAGACTAAGGAAGAGTTCTCTTACTTATCCCTTGAATTAAATCTCTCTCTCTCTCTCTCTCTCTCTCTCTCACACACACACACACACGCACACACACACACACACACACACACACACACACACACACACACACACACACACACGGTCACAGCATCTGACCTGGATAGCATCTATGGGGCTTGGATAATGTTCTGAATTGCTATTTCTGGCCGCAATATATGACTTCCAACTTGTTGCACTCAAACTATTTTTGAGTTGTGGCTTTAGGGGATGTTTACCTTACACTTTACATATTAAATTACTGCCTTAGGGTTGTGGTTGCTCTAGCACCTCATCTGGAGGGAGTTGTTGACTATCACTGTATCATCCAATTTTATGAACTCGTGTGGATAAATTGAGTTGCTACCTTATAAGAGATTACCCTGTGTTGTACAACTGCTAGCTTTTTCATGTGGATCACATTGGTTGAAATTAGAGCTATTTACCAACCTTCCCAGCATCTTTTTTTGGGCTACCCTATGAGTACTACCCCCTAATCTATCTCTTACCTGTTTTTAGCTAAAACCTATTCTTTGGCCTTTTAAGAACTTGGGCGGCTTTCAAGTTCATTAATTCTACCTGGTTTTCATCAAGCTGTCCCGGCTCTCATACTGTGCGGCCCAAAAACTCTTGGGGATTTCCTTTGTTGCGGAATCTTACATTCACTCTGGCTCTAAACCAGGCAGCTATCACATTAATGAGTGCAGTATATAATCCTCCTTGGTGCTTCAAAACCATGTATAAAGAGGTGAGGGATCTTCTGCTCCCTCACTTAGGCTTAGTTAATTTTTCTCTTTGAGAGAGAGTGAGAGGAAGTAATGGTACTTGTTATGTTGGTTCATCTCTTGAATACATGGTGTTGGACGCCCGGTGCCTCACAAGTTGGGACCGTTTTGAATCTGATGGCTTTTTAAGCTGTAGTACGTATCAATTCTTTCATTTCTAGTTGCTAGGTTGCATCGGCTAGTTTGTCTGACTTCTGGGTTTCGCTTCATTGGTGTGCACCCGTTGAGATACTCTGAGTTACACTATTGTTTGCACCTACTTGTGTTTCTAGCATATACAGAGCTGGGCTGATATAACTGATCTTTGGAAAAGGATAATGATGGGTTTTTTTGTGCTTTTGCTACCTTAGTTTGGTTTCTTGATTGGGAGAAGAATGTTGTGACTTATGGAAAAGGAAAAAAAAATCATGTGTTGCTTGGTCATCTGGCATAAAACTAGTTCCTCACTTACATCTTGTGGTGATACTAAACTTAAATTAAATTTTGGTCTTTTACTGCTTGCTCTGACTTAATGGAACCTTCGGCATTAATCAATACACATCATTAGGGTTTTTCTTTTTGCCTGTTATTGATTACATATACTCACTCTATTTTTTAATTGCTTGACATAAGAAAGGCATCAAATTGTTAGGTTACTAGAATATAGGATACTGGCTATGCTGCCATATCCGTTAAAGTTTTTTCACATCAGCATAGGATGTTGTTTGGCTCTTGCCTGGAACTGACTGCATACTCACTTAATCCTCTACTACTGAGCTAGAATATGACATCAAATACTTTTTTGGTTCTTTTAAATTAGATGGTGAGTATAAGGGCTGAATGCCGGTGGTGATACTGGTTATGCATGGATTTTTTGGTTACTGGAATGCTGCCATATTCTAATAGTTTTAGTTACATTCAAATGAAGATCTGGCCTAGTCTAACTCATTTTACACAAACTTTATATCTTCGGCTTAATCTTGGGTGTGATTGGACATTAGCCGGATCTAGTTTTCCATAATACTGATCTGGTTTGGGAAAACTAAGCTTTACAAATGGATAATGATTGGGTTATTTTGGCTACCATAGTTTGGTATGGTATTGAGAGAATTATGTTGCGACTTACAAAGCTTCTAAACTTTACCTGATGCTTGGTTATCTAGCATAGATCTGGTTCTTTACTTACATCTTGTGATGAAGCTAAACATAGAATAAATTTGGGTTTTTTATCTAAATTAATGGAACCTTCTGGAATGCCAGGCTCTGCTCTGGTCCAGGTTTGATGAAACTATGTTGGGAAAATTTGGAAATTTAAAACTGCTACTACTGATGATTATTTTGTTTATGTTGTTGGATAAACCTGCCTATTAGGATTTGGCGGGACTAGTGTATTGCATTACATTCTTCTGGTTTTTACCAAGTCTCAAGATAGGGCTTTGCTTGGTCAAAAGATAATCCTAGGTGCTTCTGGATTTCCAGGGCTTGACATCGGATACATTTTAAGGATGATATTACTTAACTAAGCTTTGCTTGCATGCTTTTTGCTTACAATAATAACGATTAGTTGACTTTTAAAATGAGAAATTAATGGATATGATATAATAAGAAGCTAATTGTATGTGTAGCTATCACATGATGGAGACTTTAAATATGCAGGACACACACACACACACACACACACACCCATCTGCATAGAGTAGAATTGTCAAACCTCGCATAGATTTTGAGCTTGCCTTGAAAAATTATGTACATTTTCATGTGGTCCCCCCCCCCCCCCCCCCCCCCCCCCCCCCCCCCCCCCCCCCCCCCCCCCCCTTCTCTCTCTCTCTCCTCTCTCTCTCTCTCTCTCTCTCTCTCTCTCTCTCTCTCTCTCTCTCTCTCTCTCTCTCTCACACACACACACACACACATCGGCACAATGTTTGTAAAAAACGAAGTTTTGATGTATTTTTAATCGGTTAAATTGAAAAATCTTGGGTAGAGATTGAACTTGTCTCATAGAAAATTAGTAAAATTTGCAAGTTTTAGTGTAATCACTAACAACTTGATGAGAGTTTTAAACGTTCTCATATTTTCTCTAAGTAGATTTTTTTTTGGGGTAAACTATGCATCCGCACATTCAATCATCTCTCGCTCTCTCTCTCTCCTCTCTCTCATCTCTCCTCTCTCACAACACACACACACACACACACATAATCTCTTTTGCAATTTGCCCCCCCCCCCCCCCCCCCCCCCCCCCCCCCCGGGGGGCTCTCTCTCTCTCTCTCTCTCTCTCTCGTCCACTATCCTCTCTCTCTCTCTCTCTCTCTCTCTCTCTCTCTCTCTCTATTGTCCCCTCCCACCCCATATTGCCGCTCCCTCGACTCTCCCTTCATCGGATTTTGCCATTAGCGATAACACAAGTGTGGGGAAGTGGCAAATACACACATGTGCATATAGACATATATACATACATACATACATGCATACACACACTCACTACACATACAACTATATGAATATATATATATATCTATATGTATATACAAATATACAAATGTTCATACATATATGTGTGTGTATACATATGTATATACAAATATACAAACGTTCATACATGTATGTACGTGTATACATATATATTGGGTATATATATATATATATATATATATATATAGAGAAAAATCACAAGATCCAACACCAAAAGGAAAATAGTCAACCTATACAAGATCGACTAAGAAAATCACAAAGTTGCAAGCTTTCACAATTAAGATTTGGGTTCCAAATAAGTTGATTCAAGCACAAAGAGGTTAGGAGTTTATTCGGATTCCGAAACGATTAAAGTATCTCAACTCCCAAAGTCTAAATCCCATCCCCAACCAAGCATACAAGGGCTAAAGCACAGACCGCTGTTGACTCACACAAAGAGAAGGTGGATGCCAAAGAAGTCTCTTCAAACACAAACAAAGCAAGTATGGGTTCCCAAACGAGCATCATCAATGAAAAAACCAGTAATCACAAAGAAGTGGTCCCCAAGAAAACCAATAAAACTACTGTCACTACACCTGCTGCTTGAATTCTTTCAATTCCTCCTACAATTATAGTACAATTAGAAGAGAGCAAGTTGCTCACTTCACCATTGCATGTTGCACAAGGCTTACGGATCACGAGATAAAGTGAATTCACATGAAATGCTCGGAAGAAAAATAACAAGAGGCAACCAAAGAGGAATTCCAAATCTCAAACAAGTAAGCTAAAACCTTGAGACAAAGTCGATTTTACACACGTGTATGGGTTTCAAAAAACGTGATCCAAGCACACAAAAGTCAAGAATACATTTGGATCCCCAAACAAGCCAAGCCTATAACACAGTCATGCAGACCCACTCCAAAGAGAAAGCAGCTATCAAGGTCATCACAGTGGACTCCAAAATTTATAACAAAGAACATTTGGCTACCAAAGAAGTTGGTCAGAGCACAGGCTAATCAAGCATACATATGGATACCAAAGGTCAAGCCAGAACCCTCTGCTGAGGAATAATGCCAAATTTGACAACCAACAACAAGTCTAAAACTGATCTAAATGAAAGGTGGGCATGGGAACTCCTTCGACACCTAGTTCAATTTTTGATGTGACACATATCTACTAACAAAATATGACGGAAGGCTTCCTATGCCACGTGTCAAGTTCTGCAACCTGAAGGTGTAGGACAAAAAACCTAAAGGCTGCGAAATATATAAGGACCTGAAGGCTGCGAAATTAACCCGCTTTTCATCATACGCTGGTGGCGGCTCTGCGTAGCTTTCAAGTACGCATTGAAGTACGATGGTTGGCGGATTGCAGGGAACCTCAGTACCCATATTCTCTTCTCATTAGCACCTCATTAGCTCAGTCGTTCCCTATTATCTGTGGAGAGAGAGAGAAGAGAGAGAGAGAGAGAGAGAGAGAGAGAGAGAGAGAGAGAGGAGAGAGAGAGAGAGAGAGAGAGAGAGAAGAAGAAGAAGAAGATGCAGGAGGCTCGAAGCCAGCTTGGTACGTTTTGCTCTGTCATGCTCATGATTGCTTCGGAGTCCAGCTCTCTCTCTCTCTCTCTCTCTCTCTCTCTCTCTCCTCTCTCTCTCTCTCTCTCTCTCTCTCTCTCTCTCTCTCTCTCTCTCTCCGAAACAGACTCTGAAGGGAGCCCGTTGCTTGCTTCATCATGCTCATGCTGCATCATCATGCTCTCTCTCTACTCTCTTCTCTCTCTCTCTCTCTCTCTCTCTCTCTCTCTCTCTCTCTCTCTCTCTCTCTCTCTCTCTCTCTCCCCCAGCACAGACTCTGAAGGGAGCCGTTGCTTGCTCATCATGCTCATGCTACAGCCGACCACCGCCTTGCTTGCTTCATCATGCTCATGCTGCATCGGCCCCCCGCCTTGCTTGCATTTGCTTGCATGGGTTTACTTGCTTGTCAGCACCACGCTGACGTGCTTGGCTGGCGTCCCGGCCAGGTCATGACGACCACGACCACTGCTAGGCGCTGCAACCCTTGCGCAGCTCTCTCACGGCCACAACTAGGCACTGACGTCCTTGGCGAGCGTCTCAGCCAGGTCATGACGGCCACGACCACGGCACTGGTCTGCAGTCCTCTTGCAGCTCTCTCATGGCCACGACACTGCAGTCCTCACGGCTACACCAGGTGTTGAAGAGAATCTTGGGGGGGAGAGAGAGAGAGAGAGAGAGAGAGAGAGAGAGAGAGAGAGAGAGAGAGAGAGAGCATGCCACTGATGAGCATACAATAGGAGTTGAGAGGAGGTAGATGGAATGCAAGTGACATGATCGAGAAGATCGGGCACGGGACAAGATGGAATGCGCAGTAGAAGACCTGCGTGGTTGCAAGTGAGGCGTTGGGGAGGGTTTCGTCACTGCATGTAAAGTTCTTTATTTACAAAATTGGGCTTACGAAAATTATCCAAACAGGCGTGGTTACTGAACCAGGATTTGCTAGCTGTCCAGGTTTGAGCGATCCCTTGATATCAGCATTTGAGTTTTTGATTGGCATGGATAGAGGTCCAAAACGGAATCTAAGAAAATTCTGCCTAATGGATGGAATAAAATAGCGGAGTTGCGATTTATGTATTACAACAAAAAAAAGGAAAAATAGACATCCCTTGTGGAGACGAGGCGTATAGAGAGAGAGAGAGAGAGAGGAGAGAGAGAGAGAGGAGAGAGAGAGAGAGAGAGAGAGAGTGAGAGAGAGAGAGAGCATGCCGCCTGATGAGCATACAATAGGAGTTGAATGCATCCTGAGTAGCAAAAAAAAATCATTCAAACTTTAAAAATATAGGGCACATTCAACTTTCTGTCAACAACTCTAAGACAGAAAGGCTGGTAAGAAAATCCCAATTGTGTCTTTGCAACTGTTCAACTTGCTGATGCTGCACACTATGTAGCACAGTTCGGCCAACTGCAATGGGGTTTAGAGTTTAGGGTTTCGCATTAAGGGTTTACAGAGTGCTCTAGCATGCTCTCTGTTGCTTGCATTAGCACATGATCAAAACACTAAATTGCACAGTAAATATGCGATGAGCTCCATGCATTCTCTGATCTCCAAAAATTTAGGAATGTAACTTTCTGTACAGTTGGTTTACACATCTTTAGTATCTGAAGCTTTCTTGCAACTAAGTTTCTTGCCCGCTAATGCTTTCAACATTCATCGCATGCCTTATCTGCATAAAACCCATGTTTTCAAGACACAAACCCTCACCTTCCGTTGCCAATGCTAGGGTGCAACAATGCGTCCAAGACGACACAGCTATACGAAGCATAGAATGCTCAAGTCTGCAAGTTAAACCATACAGAAAAGAAGAACATATAGAAATGACACTTTCATTAGGGTTTTCGAGATCCGTTGGGCGTTCAATGCCCACACCACTTACCTAAATTTTTAGACTACCATTACCTCCATTGGCCGCAATGTGTTCTCTCCACTGTTGTGTTCAATTGAGTGCGCCCACCCCCGCTCTCTCATGCTTTTTTTATTGTAGAGATAGGCAAGGTTAACGCTCTTTTTTTTATTGTAGAGACAACAACGTGTGCAAGCGGAGGCGAGGTGTGAAGCTCAACGAGTAGGTCGCTCAACAGGTAATTATTTTGGTCCACTTTTATTTATTTTTGGTTAATTTTTGATTTATTATCATTTTTTTTCACTCAAAGAGAAAGAGAGAGAGAAGAGGGAGAGAGAGAGAGAGAGAGAGAGGAGAGAGAGAGAGAGAGAGATGTTTTGGTTAATGAAATGAAATGAAATAAATAAAATATAATAGGTTATGAAATGAAATGAATTTAAAAAGACCAAAATGATTGTGAATGTTTTGAGTTAAATTAGGTTAATGTTCTGAGGTAAATTAGGTTGAGGTTAATGAAATGAAACGATTTTGTTAATAATTGTATGCTAGGTCCATTTCAAAATTGTGAAATGGAATGAAATGCAATGAGAGAGAGAGAGAGAGAGAGAGAGAGAGAGAGAGATTATAATTGACCCAAACTTAGGTAAATTAGGTTAATGAAAACCTATGCGACCAAATTGTTTCAAAATTGTGAATGAAATGAGCTGTTTTGTTAATTATAATGTTATGGCGAAAACTCATTCATAAAAGTACAAGAGAGAGAGAGAAAGAAATGAAATGATATTAACGTCTTTAAAAAGGTTAAAATGACCTATGAGACCAACTTATACAAAAATTGTTTTGGTTAATTTTTATTTCAATTTATTTTTTTTTTATTTTATTTGTTTTTGTTTACAGAGTGAGGTGGTAAGAGCGAGCGAGGCCCGTTAGTAGGCGGGACGCGCGAGCTAGTTACATATATGTGCATAGCCTTTTGAAAAGGCACTTGGGATTATGAGCTTGCGGGGGTGTGAGACCTTTTGTACATAACACTACCTTTTGTGTATGAAAATAATATATGCTATAAATATATTGTATATACACTATGGTCTATTGAGTTTGACTCTCTCTCTCTCCTCCTCTCTCTCTCTCTCTCTCTCTTCTCTCTCTCACGCGTGTGTATAGCCATGTTTTTTCAAGCTTCAAACACCTTGAGATCATTTGTTCAATTTCTTACCCTACAATTGGTATCAGAGCTTTGGTCGGCTTCCCGTTCCATTCCCGAGTGTGTATCCCTCCTTGAACCTTTGGAGCTTTTGAGTTGAAGCTGCAAGAGAAAACCCGAGTCGAAGCATTTGGTAGATCTCGATAATACAAAAAAGAATCGAGACTAAGGAGGTTGCAAAGTAAATCGGCAAGGCAAGGTGTGTGTTGGCCAAGCAACTCTATTGAGACCATTCCTTGGAATCCCTGCGACCAAAGGGCGACCGGCGGAGCCGGAAGTCCTGTGGGAGCAGGATTGCTGGTCCCCCGGCCGTCAACGATCGTGGGGAGGAGGGCCACCGGTTCAAGAGGTCAACCCCAGGCAGGCGACCAATTCCGTAGGCTGACGTGTCAGCTTTCCGTGCAACTGCGATTCTGCGTGCTGAGCTGCAGGCAAACAATTGGCACACAGACTGTGTACATTCCCAGTGCTAAGCTGTCCAGCATCGAATGATTGCAAGCACAAATTCCCGCCAGTAAAGATGAGGCGATGGACGGCTCTGATCTGCAGCCCCCCGACCCACGAGCTTGACGGATTGATCCAGTGCTAGGAAAGGGCTTGCAAGTAGAGCTCTGCAAATTGAGCAGCAAATCCATGCCTTCAAAGGCTTAATTGCAAAGAAAATAGAAGCAATAGAAGTAGTCCAGAGAACTACGAGCCCAGTCGGGGGCTGAGCAAGGCGAGTTGGGCAGCGCCATTCCAAGGCGGGGGAGCACACACAACGTGCAGCAGAGTAGGGCATTCCGAAGGAGAAATCGGACAAAGAGGCCGTGAGACAGTAGCAGCACTGGGTGAATAAAAGCGCTGTGAGCAGGATCCCAAGAATGATAAAAAACACGCACACACACGCGCGCGCGCGCGCAATGTCGACTGCTCCCTGCCTGGCTTCAATCACGCGATGATCAAGCTTATGGATGAAACTACAAGGCTGAAGCGACCCTTCCAACACTCTCCGATCACGCAACAGCTATAAAGCATAGCATGTCCTCCTTGGACGGCTGCTGCTTGCCTATCACAGTCATCAGAAATCCGTTTTTTTTGTGTCTTGTTTTGTCTTTGCCTTATATTGCATTAAAATCAATTTGTTTTTTTGGGCCTCCACCTAAAGTGCTTCCCACCCACCCTCACTACTCGCCTTTCAACGAGAGGTCCCACCGAGAAGTGAAAGTACTTGTCCAAGGATTGACTAAAAGATCAGTACTGTAAGAGTTTCTCTCGAGACTAGGCCCTTCAAGGGATTTTCTAGCCAAAGACTTTTTCCGTGTGAAGCTCTGCAAGTTGTGACTTCCGTGTAAAGCTCTGCAAGTTTTACTTAAGGGGGCAATCCTGCTAGCTCAAAAAAAAGAAGCTTAGCTAAGCAAAGCACCACATCAAGCTTTTGAGCATTTATTCTTGTTCTTCAAGGCGTCCTTTTTACTTCAAGGATTTAGTGAAGAGGTTCATATAGGAGAGAAGAGTGACTTCACAAATCAAAATTGTTAAGCTCGAAACTGCACTATTTTGTAAAATGGGCAAGACACTGCCATAGAGAGAGTCTCTCTGTCGGTAAGACCAAGTCCCTGACATATTTCACAAGCACTTGCACCATGGAAGAGAAAGGAATCATAAAATTTAATGGGGAGGGTTTCCATACCTGGCAAACTAAGCTAAGAGGATACTTAATGAAGAAAACATTATGGGCCATAGTAAAAACATCTCTCAGTGATCACGAAGGCACACAAACCAGGGCTTCCACTCGCTCAATCAAGAAAAGATGAACAGTCACTTGGCATAATAATAATTGCACTCCATGACAATTATGTACATTTTATAGATGAGTGCACACATGCATATGAAGCCTGGAGAGTTCTAAAAGAGAATTTTGGGGCTAAAGCAAAACGAAGTAAGGTTAGCTTGAAAAGGCAACTTTACAAACTCACTATGCTCGAGGGGGAAGACATAGCCAGTTTCGTCAATAGGCTTAAAATCATAATTACACAATTGACCTACATTCAATGCGAAGTAGAAGGAGACGACAAAGTTGCAGTCCTTCTCAGTGCACTTCCTTCCAACTATGACCATATAGTCACAATTCTTGAAGAAAAAGAGCCAACTCCAGCACTTCAAGACGTGGTAAGCTCACTTCAGGCAAAAGAAAGGAAGCAAAAAAATCCACCTACACCGACAAATGGGGCTTTTATAGCAAGAGAGTGAATCATCCATAGATTTCATATCATCTTCCAACGTCCGAAAATGCTATAATTGTGGTAAAATGGGTCATATAGTTAAAGACTGCTATATCAATAAATTTTGTAGCACTTGTGGAAAGAAGGGGCACCCTACTTCTATGTGCTATTCAAAAATTCAAGATAGCAGTGGCAACAGTAACAACAAAGGCAAGAAGCCAGTGAGAGGAGCAACACATATAGTCCAAGAAGGAGAAACTGAGGATGAAGGGGAAATTTCTTTCGTTACAGATGTACTTTGAAGATCCGTTTCTACTCTCTCTAGTTCAAGAGGAGGTATTTTTCATCCTGTGTGGATAGATCTTTGTCATCCTGTGTGGATAATTGGGGTCTTCAATATGTATTACATGCCCAAGGGGAGGGTTGAAAGGTGGGCATGGGAACTCCTTCGACACCTAGTTCAATTTTTAATGTGACACATATTACATATATGTGTGTAGCCTTTTGAAAAGTCACCTGGAGATATGAGCTGCCGGATACTAGCTGTGAGACCTTTTGTACATAAATACTACCTTTTGTGTATGAGAATAATATATGTTGTAAATATATTGTATATACACTATGGTCTATTGAGTGTGAGTCTCTCTCTTTTCTCTCTCTCTCTCTCTCTCTCTCTCTCTCTCTCTCTCTCTCTCTCTACTGTGTATAGCCATGGTTTTTTCAAGCTTCAAACCACCTTGAGTTCATTGTATCAATTTCCCCACACAATCCCTACACTAAAGAAGCATGAAATAGATAAGTAAGCCTTCAAAAAATCTCTACAACCTTCAATCAAGCAAATGGCACAAGAGCTTTAAAGACCATCACATTGCTTAGAATAGGAGGCCACGCCAGCAAATGCCAATAAACAAATTGCTTATACCCAAATCTTGCACATCATAAATTCTTTCCATGCATTGATGTGTATGCATATTAGGGCTACATTACAAGGCCTAAATTGGCACAATTTTTAATTGCCCAAGCACAATACATACCCTTGACAATACCTTGTCGTCCAAGAGGACTCCAAATAGGGGGGGAGGGAGGTATTCTAAATGCAGACCTAATATTATAAATATTACAGGGCAATGTTTTGTGAGCTGCATTGAATTTTTGCATTTGATTGTGATAATTTTTTGGCAAAATTCAGAGTATGTGCCCTAGCGTTACAGGAGGAGTACGGGGACAAAAGCCATATATGAGTCCCTAGGGACATGTGTACAATGTACATAGCATTTAGAATTCTATTTGAATGGTTTTGCTTTTTGTTAAGTTAATTTTTGGTTTTATTTTAGCTATTTTTTGAGATTTTCTTGAGAAAAACATGAAAAAAATCCATACTCCAGATGAAGAAAAGACTGAAGATATGCCTGAGTGGTAGAAAGAGAAGAAGGTACAGGGAAATGATGAAACTTCACAAGGTACGCCTCAAAATCCATATGCACAACGCTATTATGTCAGAGATAAGAAAAGAATGCTGACCAGCCTTCAACAACAATATGAGGCCAAAAATGACTGAGAATAGTCATAAAACTCTGGGATGGCCTACAAGGACAAAGCAATTTGGTGATGCAATTAAAAGAAAGCACCCATCAAGTGTAAAGTTGCATATCATACACTTCACTAACAATATTGACAAAAAAAGGGGGGCAGAAATGAGAATTCAGTCATGTATTGTGATAGATGTCTGTAGGAGCAACCATGGGTCAAGCCAAATTTTGGTCATCAGTATTGGTTCTACATTATTAGAGGATGCTTAGGATATAATTCATTTCAAGTTTGGCAGCCAGAAGGTGACAAAAATGCCCATCATTAGTTTTCGAGACTGAAACCCAAAAAGTTAGCTTAGAAAGCCAAATACAAGTCCAAATCAAGCCAAACTTTGTCAATAGGCTATGAATAGAGAGAGAATACAAGCTAAGGGTGAAGAAAAATAAAAAAAGGATAGAAGTCTAACCTGTAGCTAGAGATGCAATTTTTCAAATCTGAAGCCATGATAGCCAACTACATACCCTAAACATAATGTGTATGAGTTTTGGGGACAAATGGACAATGATAGCTCATAGATGGTCATCTATCAAAATGATGTCGATAAGACCTTTTTGAAGCAAGTTACTAACTTGGGGAATTAACTGGGGTTTGTCAGGCTTTAATTAAGTCATGCATCAAGTAGAAGCAGTATAATGATTTACACAGCACACAAAAGTTAACAGTGGCAAATGCGACTTTGATCACCTTGATGCAGGAACAAAGAAGTCCCCAATGAAGAAGAGTAGACATAAAAGGTAGACAATTGAAGACTCAAGCCTTAAGTCATTCTTGAAGTTATAATAAGGCCGACAAGCACTGGACATTAAAAGAGATTCTAGTAAGAATTTTACAGAGGCATCCAAAAGACAATGTACAAGCAGTGGAGCAAAAAAACCAAAATAAAAACGACAACAAAGACTGCACCGACATTGACAATGAGATCATGTCAGGGACGACATGATATCGGAGGGGGGAGTGTTGACCCATGGGTCAACAATACGACAGCGTACCAAAGTCTTATTTTTTTTAAGTTATGAAATGATGCAGATTATGGTTAAAAACATCATTTGTAATGAGTAGCTATTCTAGTTGCAGAAGTCGATGTGTGATGGCACTTCCAGATTGTAAATACAAAGCCATTTGACCTATTGAACTATATTTTTGGTTTAACCTATGGTAGCCTTAGTATATAAGGTACCTAGGTCATTTTGTAAAGGTATTGTGCTGTCGTTGACTCTGTGTGTGTGTGTGTGTGTGTGTGTGTGTGTGTGTGTGTGTGTGTGTGTGTGTGTGTGTGTGTGTGTGTGTGTGTGTGTGTGTGTGTGTGTGTGTGTGTGTGTGTGTGTGTGAGAGAGAGAGAGAGAGAGAGAGAGAGAGAGAGAGAGCGTGAGCTTCATCCTGATGCTACTCCATGCTTGCTCATTGCATTGGAGATCCGACTGCACCATTGCGATAGGCTCGGAGAGAGTTACGCAACAACACCAAGCATTCCACACAAAATGAAGCATGCACACTAATGCATCTACGAGCCATTTGTGCTCATAAGTGTATCAAACGATGTCTGTTTTTTGTGTGCCAGTAGTCTTTAGAATCGTGGCGACATAAGCTAAGCATAGGTACTCATAGATTTTAGTTTCGGACACTTTCAAAATTCCACTCTGTCTTAATACGTGTTTATAGTAGATGGGTTGAGGATTTTAAGTGTAGAGGCTTTGGGGCAAGTCTATCCTAGTGAGGGGATAGCGTTCCTTAAGTTTCATACGATTTTGGTATGATTTGGTGAGTTTCCTTCTGTTTGTGTGTATGTGGGATGGGTGGTGTAGGTTAGAGTAGTGAGTTTCTTGATTTTGGTTTAGTTGGCCTCCAGAGTGTTGTATGTGTGATGGTCTCAGCCTGCCAAGCTATAGAGATTGCCTCCGTGCACCTATCGTGTCATCTGTGTCCTTGATTGACTAGCGGCTTGCAGAGATTGAAGCTTGGGTCTGATAGCGCATGACTGTGGGAGTAGCCACTTGTGTGGGGGCAGACCTGCATGAAATTGAGCAAGGTCTGGCTCAACAAATTTGCACTTCCATGGAGAAGCATTTATGTTTTTGTAGGCAGCATCGGCAAAGCCCGTAGCCTATAGGGCGCAAGGATGGGTTGTATCTCGCATAGATCACTGTAAATTAAAAAAAAAAATCATGTATTTTTTAGTAAAAAGGGGCACCCTCCCAAGGTAGGGGTTGTGCCCACGACAACAAGACGCGGGCCCTAAAAGCTTGGCACGATGCCCTCGAAGCTTTACAACTTTGACATGGAGGCTTTTTTCCCAAATTTTACATTTTTGAAAAAAAGAAACTTTGTAGATTTTGGGATTATGTGGCACACGGGTAGTACCAAGCCGTTGCGACTTTGACAACCAACTAATTGGCATACGGTTGAAGGTTGAAAACCACGATTGACGTTCATACTGTGAGCAAAAGTCTAACTTATGCAAAGCAAAGCAAGGCTTCAATTTTAGCTATGTTGCATAGAGGCTTCCAACTTTTGGAATATGCTTTCAACATACAAAGGGGGGACTTTGCAACGTCTGAATGGTATTTCACTACGTGTCAGTATAAACCCTGCCAAGAGGGCATACATGGCACATATGATAGCTCTCAACCTATCATCATGCATGCCTATGAGCCAGATTCAAGCACAAACAACAATAACATTAGATTGAAATTCACTCTCAAGCGAGCCTTTACTTCTGAATTTCAAGACAACTGGCCACAAAGGGGCGACAAGGTTAGAAAATTTCAGGTTATTATTGTTATTGTGTGTTTCAACCGTTACTTTGTAAAATATCTGCTACTTTGCAAAGCAAAGTGCTTTGAAGGAAATCATGAGAAGCATGGCTTCTACCCCATGTCAAGGTTCTAGTCATTGACTTGAGATCAAGGGAAATAGAAGCCGAGTTTTGTGCATTGGCATTATGAGGATATAAGCTCACAGTTTACATATGATAACATCAAATTGTGATGCATCCATGCCAGTATAGATTGTGTGAAGCACTCATGGTATCGGCTCAAACTATCAAGGTCCTCATTGTAGCCAAGGGCTTATCACTTTAACTTTTTGATTTGCATGCATGGCATGTCAGTAAGGTGGAATTAATTCCACCTCATTCTTGTTTGTGCTTTTACTTTTAACTCTAGCTACTTGATCAAGGACAAGGTAAGATCTAGTTGTTACAGTTGTTGCAGGATTTGTTACCATATACATGTGGTAGTGATGTATGTGAACACACTTAGTACCACCGGTTTCCCTCACTAGGAGGTTTTTCCCCCCGCGCTGTTGGGGTTTATCAACACATGAATAAAACATGTAATGGTAGGCAATTCACACACTCACATACATCAGAATTGGATTCTGTCAGAGCAAGACTACACACAAGAAAGTTCAGACAGAGTATGAAACCCTAATTTATTCATGAAGAAGAACACCTTACATCACACATGACTCCCATACACCATTTCTTACATAGGAACAACTCAAGAAACACTTCAGGCATATCAAAACTCACACAAACAACTTTAGATTGAGCAGAATACAACACAGAAGTAGATCAAACAGAGCAACAAACATAACAATTGATTGATTGATTTATCAAGAGAATACACATAACTAGATGACCACAAATCCCCTTTACAAGGCGTAGCCTCAACCCCTAAAGTATCTAGCACAAAACAGTTGTAACTACCCAAAAGAAGTTCTTGGCAAAATATCTGACTCAATAGAAATTAGACTTAGCAAAAATCCGTCTTAGCACTAAAATCCGTCTTCAAACAAATATCAGACTCAACAACAATAATCCAGGATCCGACTCGGCAAGATTTGATTGACCAACATCTGACTCACCAATAATCTGATTGACCAAATATCAGACTCACCAATAGTCAGACTGACCAAATATCAAACTTAGCAATAATCAGAGTCAACAAATAATCAGACTCAGCAATATCCCAATCAACACATGGCACGTCCCGGTGGTGGATTTTGTAGAAATCCGACTCGTATCCACACGTCCCTTGATTAAAGTCAAATGCCTTACCCTATTTTCCCAAAAATCTCTAGTTACTATATAACAAAAAGTATAGTGCCTGGAACCTAATCCAAGATCAAATACACCATATAGCACTATAACAAACTCAATGCTAGGATATTCATATGAAGCAAAGTGTAGTACCTAGTACTTAAACCAAGGTACACAAAATACATCATAGAGAGAAACTGAACATCGCCCAAACATTTTCCAAGGGATTACATCATTGTGCCATTTCACGAAGTAAAGATACTTCCATAAGAGTTTATACAAAATGAATTTATGAAATCAAAAAGTCCATTCTCCAAGATAATGAAGTAAACATTGGTAGAATCAGTCTCTACAACCTCTGAAACATGAGAATCGGACTCTGAAAATCAGGTTTTTGCAATTCAGGCACCAAAATCGGAATATAATGTTGTATCTTCAAACCTCCTTGAACTTGAAAACATGCTCAACTTTCAACAACTTGTGCATAAATACATAATGCTCCCAACATCCAAATAAAATATGATCCACATGATCCATAAATATTTGTTCTTCAAAATCGAACATTTTAGGCAGATCTGAGACAAAACAATTGCTTCCATCGGAAACAATCATTCCACTTAGCAACTCTGTAATTTTATCATATCCCTTTAATTTCCACTTGAATTTTGCAAAATCAGGGAAAAAAACCCTCTTTGCTTGATCATCAATCTAAAAAATCTGATTTCAATAATATGAAATATGGATCACTAAGTCATCAAATGCAACATCTTGCATCTGCAAAATCTGATTTTCCACTTCTGCATTGAGAAAATTAGCAATATGCACTTCAAACATAGAAATCTGATCTTGAAAAACTCCAAAATTTTGAATATCTACAAGTTCTGACTTTGAAAACAAGCTCAAACAGTTGAGATACATGTCCATAATCAACTTTAGCCACCAATTTGCAACAAATAACACTTCCAACAAATCAAATTTCACTTCATAATGACCTAGAATTGGTTCAAGCTGAAAAAACCTCTTTGCAACCATCAAGCAAAGCTTCTTCAGCATCTGCAACATCTCAGAACACTGATACTTTGCTTCAAAATTTGAGTTAGGCTCCAAAAACCCACTTTCTAGATTTTGTAGATTCAAGAAACAATCGATTTGATCTTCCTTTGGTTCAATCTCAATTGATTCATAGCTATAAAATAGAGTATTAGCATCATCTTCACACAAAATTGGCAAACCTACATTAGTTTTCTCAAGTTCCTCCTCAAAAATATCATAAAAATCTAAGTTTGCCTAAGAAAATTCTGAATCAACGCCTTGCATTTCAGCGTGCTCTTGTTGACATTCAGGAAAATATCTTTGATTTTCCATTTGAGCAAAATAAGATTCAAAATCAGCGAACATAACTTCATTTGGCTTACGAGTTGGACCTTGCATTTCAAAATGAAGAAACCCTACAGTGTGCTACATCACATCAAAATTTGAATCAAGTCCTTGGAACATTGTTTTTGGATCATCTCCCACTTTGAAATTGTTCCCCTGAATAGTTGAAAGATGTTTTGAAACAAATTCAGAGTTTTGCAAAGCCTCTTTGTCTGATATTGAAGCTCGCCATCTGCAAAAGTCTTGTTGAATGTTGAGATTTAGATCAAAAGTGTAGACATCTCCACTCCACCTATAAAAAATTTCCCATTCTAATCTATGGGATTACTTCCACAGTAATTCTCAATTTTCAAAATCGGTGCAAAAAAAACTTGGTCAAGAGCAATGACAAACATATTAGCATTGATTTCATTTCCTTTGCTTGAAATATGAAGTTTTGGATATTCAGGGTGACTTCCTTCAACTGGACTTTTGCTTATTTTCAGCCCTATCTTGGTGAGTTGAAGCATGCATTGAGGTTGTATTTTCATGTTGCCCTAATAGGTCAAAAAAACTTGCAAAAACAATCAGAGTGCTCTCTAGGAGTGCTTTGAACAAAAAATTGATTTGATTTATAGGTTGAATTTTCAAAGTTGAGACCGTCTGATGCAAAAACAATGCTTTCACACATGTTTTCATCATTGTGTTGGTTGTTTGAATGTGTTGGTGAAGAATTTTCAGATTTAGTGGAATATCTAATGCTTGCTTAGGGGTATCTATGGGTCCTTGGTGGCTCCTTTGGCTCACTACTCCCATTGGTACTCCCTTTCCCTGACTTGTTGACACTCCCATTGGGTAACTCCACTTTTCTTCCTCATCATCACTACTCTCTCAACCTCAAACTCCTCTTCAAATTTCTCTCTCAAATGCAAACATGCCTTTTGCAAACGTTTGATTCCCTTCTTGGTAGAACAAGATTTCAGCCTTCTACCCTTGTATTCATAAATATACTCCAATGCATCTTCAAGTAGACATTCCAAATCATCTAACTTATCTTCGGCTACCCAAAACTTCCCCCTTGATGATGCTTTATGACAACGCTTGACAACTTTCAAGACCTTTGTGCACAAATCAGCCATACAAAAGTACTTGCAAGCATCTCCCTTAGTACAATCTACACTCAAATAAGGACAATCACCCATGATAGAGTCATGATTCCCACAAATTTCACAACTCTTTTTCTTCTTCTTCTTACCCATTTCCAAAATTTAGAAATCACTTAACAAGTTAGCCCTCATATTCAGTGCACCACACTGAATTGAGATTACATGTAATCCGAAAGTGGAGAGCATAGGATATAGTACCTAGATCCACTCCCATCTTGACATATAGTTGCTTCATCATGCTATACAGCTTCTAAAATTAGAAATTTATGTAAAATTTGTGAAAATCTGAAATAACTCTTACTTGAAATACTCCAAACTCCTCAAGGTTTTGTGCGCTGCTCAAGTGGTCTGAAATAAATCTCAGCTTTAGTTGCATCTGCAGGATTTGATTTAGCAACACAAATAGATTTGAATTCATCAACTTCAACTTTTGATTTAATAGCGTCAAGTTGAACTTGTAGATTCAGATTCCGCAAACTGGATCCTCTGTCTTGTAGCCCTTCACATTGTCCCTATTGCTCCCCTCACGTGGTACATTGCTTCATCTATCTTTGCTTCCCAGAAACCACATTGTCCACCATCCGCTCTACAATCACAGTCTCTCATGCTTCCCCCCTAATAAACATCAAATGGTCTCTCTAAAATGCATCATCTCTCAATGCAACACACAACCCAACTCAGGTAATGTTGGTACAGAAGTACATCAAGCACAATAGCCAAATAGATGTAGCACAAAAACAGGTGCAACAGACAAAGAGACACAGCAGGATAGCCAAATGTGTTGGGGTTCATCAACACATGAATAAAACATGTAATGGCATGCAATTCACACTCACATACATCAGAATTGGATTCTGTCAGAGCAAGACTACACACAATAAAGTTCAGACAGAGTATGAAACCCTAATGTGTTCATGAAGAAGAACACCTTACATCACACACGACTCCCACACACCATTTCTTACATAGGACCAACTCAAGAAACACATCAGGCATATCAAAACCCACACAGATGATTTTAGATTGAGAAGAATACAACACAGAAGTAGATCAAATAGAGCAACAAACATAGCATTGATTGATTGATTTATCAAGAGAATACATATAACTACATGACCACGAATCCCCTTTACAAGGCGTAACCTCAACCCCAAGGTATCCAACACGAAACAATTGTAACTACCCGAAAGAAGTTCTTGGGAAAATATCATACTCAACAGAAATTAGACTTAGCAGAAATCAGACTCAGCAGAAATCCGACTCAGCACTGAAACAAATATCAGACTCAGCAGCAATAAATCCAGAATCCAACTCAACAAGATCTGATGACCAACATGTGACTACCCAACATCCAACTCACCAATAATATGATTGACTAAATATCAGACTCACCAATAATCAAACTGGCCAAATATTAGATTTAGCAATAATCAGAGTCAACGAATAATCAGACTCAGCAACATCCAAGTCAACATGAGCATTGTATATACGTCCATCATTCTTGGGCTATCTATCTTTCCATTGCACACTAAGTAATACACTCTTTGTTATGTACCTTGAGCTTCCTTCGTCTTTTCAAAGCTGTGTGCATTTCCATGCAACCCTAAGCCAACAATTGGTATCAGAGCAAGTCACGCCCTCCCGGGCTTAGTCGCCAGCATTGCCAGAACACCCCTGCTTGTTTTCTCAGATTTCAACGAGCTTTGGCGAGCTTCAATAGGTCGGCAAAAAATCTGGGACAGCTCGTTGAGCTTGGTATGCTCAGAATTTAATTTTGGGCTGATTTTGACCTCCGTTTTCAGTACAGCCAGGTTTGCACAACCAATTTTGTCATTTTGTACAAAATTTTTGTTAGTGTCAATGTTAACACTCACTCACATTCCTATCACCTACGATAGACACCATATTATTTATTGGTAGAGTCAGGTACCGGGCTTGTCGGATCAATAGGAAAGGGGTAAGAGTGATCGCTGATGAGAGGTGTACTCTAACTGAAACATTCAAGGGTTAGTTGGCTAAGCATGGATGCTCAAGTGTGAATGGGCGAGCTCATATAAAAGTCATTCATTCTCTCATTTGTGCAATTGGAGAGTGCTCTTGCTTCATCTTCATCTTCTTCTTCTTCATCTCCTTCTGTGTGTGTGTGTGTGTGTGTGTGTGTGTGTGTGTGTGTGTGTGAGAGAGAGAGAGAGAGAGAGAGAGAGAGAGCAAGAGAGTGCAATCGAGCATTGTGAAGACGGCGGTGAGGTGGTTGAGCGCGGCATGACGGTAGCTCCTTCTTCTTCACGGCGAGGAATCCTCCACGAAGGCGAGCGTAGCGCGGTGAGTGACACACCCTTGCTCTCTTGAGATTTCTAAATTAGTCTAGTTGTGTTCTTGGAGTCATTTGTGGCTCGCACATAGTGTATTGGCAAGTCCCTTGCATTGACACGTGCGGCAGACACGCAAATTTTTGGCGCCGTTGCCGAGAAAATGCCATACATAAATCTCGAGTAGCACTCTATGTTGTTTTGTGGTGCGTTTTGAAATGTACAAAAGGGAGAGGAGGAAGGTGTGTATGTTGAGAAGGAGTTTGTTTTGTTGTAGTGTATTGTTTTGTTAATAAGATGTTGAAAGGTACTGTGTTTTCTCTGTGATAAGGTGTTAGAATCAAGGTAGTAGATCCATAATGTTAGTTCTGTGTAAAGTAAAGTAAGTAGATATGTTAGCTAATGAGTTGTTGTAGTAGTGTGTTAGTGTGTAACAATAGCTCTATTAGTTGTAAGTAGGTAGGTTAGGTGTGTGTGTGCTGGCGCACACAGCGCGGCCGTCGTAATCTTATCCAAAAAAAAAACATTATTTAAAATTTTTAAAGGTAGGACCGGGCTCGGGAATATTTCCCAGGTCCAAGCCCAAGCCCACGCTCAGGCTCAAGCCTCAGTTCCCCTTTAAAATTACATATTTTAGTCTCACGTGTAGGTAAAAAATTGACCTTTTTGAGGAGCAATGGAGCTTCGGGTAACCGAACGCTGTGTTGTAAAGCACACCACAATCCCCTAAGCGATATGCTTGTTTCAAGCTATCACACACTCTAATCCAAAAACCGATCATTAAAAAACATCAAAAAATGAGTGAAAACGGATGCCTAAAAAAGTAAGCGGTTAACCTTCGAGGTTATTCATCGACGCTTGTAGGGTGCCAAAGGCACATGCATCTGCGCTTTGGTCGTGTGCTAGAGGCCGAGCAACTAGAGAGAATTTTGACTTATGCGAGTTCTCAAGATCCACCTACCTTAGGTTCCGGGCCCTCGATGGGGACCCAAGGTAGTACAAACCAAGACCCAAACATAGCGGCTAGTGACTTTTACTCTGACTACGACGTCATGGAGGGTTACCCAATGCCTAATCATGATAGCTCAAGCCAAGGCATGCATGCCGTGGATCCACGGTCCAGGACGAGTGTGCTTAGCCGCTTGAAGAAAACCTTTAGTAGAGCCACTCGCTCCGAACATGGAGCTAAAACGATGTAAATGAGGGGGGTGGGGAAGTAAATACTCCATTCATGACCAACATAGACCCAATGCTCTTAGAGAGTGTGCACATGAATACTCCATTCACCACATCCCTGACTCTTCAAAGCTATTCCCCTTTGAGGTTATATTACGTGATGGTAGAAGCCTTGCCGAAGTACAAGAAGTTGAGCGGTATTCCATTGCAGCTAGGGAAAAAGAAATTGAGAGCTTACGCAAGGCAGAGCAACGAAGAGAGTTAAAAGCGAAAGCTCCTATATCAATATCATTGCTAGGAGAGCAATCAAGTGCATCTGACTTAGCAACCACTAAGGGCCAACCCATAGAGAGCAACATTGCATCTAGCTCAAAGGACACCCCTAGCACCTCAATCCTAGATGGAGTGTTCTTAAACGAGAACTGGGAGTACGAACTACAAATGGAAACTCTAACCGACCTATACACAGGTCACACCTATCACGTGGGTTGGTTAGATGTCCTACCATCCACAACTGGTGCTACTAGTGTGGAGGATCAACAACAAAGAGTTTGTGAGGTCATCCATAGGGTTATTGAGCTAGAGAGATAGAAGAAAGGGATCCACATGCCTTCAACGGGCCTTATGAGATTCTTGGATACAGGGAAGTCTAAACAACCAACCTTATTGCAAATGGAGACTCCCTCTGTAAGTCCTATAGATCCTCTATATGTTGTTTCGCCAGGGATCTGAGTGCAATCTGAGCCCACAAGTGATAGCTTTACTTTTCCAATTCTATATCATCTTTCCCTTGATGACACCATGGCTACCATGCCTACACAAATGATGGGCATGCCAAGAAACATGCCATGGACCTCATTTGTTAGTAAAGCACCACTACATGGTAGCTCAATGCTTGCAACAGTACCTACAAGTGTGTACCAACCGTATACACCCATGGGTCCTTGTACTCATGTAGTTCCTACCCCTCCCATTGTTTCAACAACCTATGCTCCACAACCACAACACCCAAGCTCTTATTTCCATGGGACTATACCGGCTAGCATTAGCATGTCACATCCGACGTCTGCTATGCCTAGGACCACACATATGAACTTTGGGCCGTCACATGGCGCAAGACCATACCAAACGTGGAACCCAAGGGCTTCCTATACGCCAAGCCCAATGCCAATACCTACTCCACATGTAGTCTTTGGAGTGCCTTCACCCACGGTGCCTGCTCACTTAGGTGACTTGGCAACATTTGCTCAAGCTATTGGTTGATCTATTGCTGAGAATATGCGTAGCACGCCTGATAGGGAACCTAGAAGTAAGGTAGTACAAATAGCCAAGCTCACAAAAAAATTTAGTGGAGACGGGGATGTGAGAAAGCATATCGAAGTGTTTGAACAAATATGCGATTCTCTAGGAGAACACAATGACCTGCATAAGAGTAATGCTTTAAGCCTAAACTTAAGTGAGAAGGCTGGGGATTCTTTGGTATAGAACCCTAAGGGTGGAAGAAAAAACAATTTACCCTACTTTTAGGAGATTGTTCTTAAAATAATACATATGAGAGGGAGTGCTTTGGGGTGTAGCCTCTCAACTCCAGAAAGCCCAACGAGAGGAAGGAGAGTCGATGAGAGACATTATTAGTCACTTGAAGCATTTTAATTCTTGTTGTAATCCAAATGAGCGCTTCAATAATAATCAATTACTTGATAATTCATTAGGATATTACGACATGATGATATCTACAATGGCCTAGTCATTAGAGGTATCACCACTTGGGAAGCAGTCACCACCAATGCGATCCAATTGGAGGATAATTTAATGATTCAAGGAGAAAGAGTGTCTGTTGAGCCTAAATCTATTAGCTCGCAAGAGTCGGGGAATCAACCACCAATGACCCTAGAGCCTATTGCTAAGGAGTCAAAGATATCGGAGATGACTTTAGCAGATCTCACCAAGGCCATTCAAGATAGTCTTAGAGACAATCATGCTTGACAAAACAATCATATGTATCCAAGAAGGGAGCAACAATGGTGCTCAGTATGCTATGGACCGCATAGTACCAATGAATGCACTACTTGTAGAGTAAAGTTCAATGGGAACTACAATGCCTGTGGGAGGTATGGTCATCAAGCTAAGGATTGCATAGCATGGACAGACACACCTCGAGTGCCTGCATTGATGTCGGCCCCACCTCTTGAACAAACATCACAACACATGGTCCCTAGGGCCCAAAATGTTGTTCAAACAACACCCTTACCACCTCCAGTGCTAAGACAACAACCACCACATCCAAAAGTCACTTCTGTGAATCAAGTGGGTTGTGAGTCATCTATTGCTTGTTTGGAAGGCTGTGAGTAAGATGTAGACCCTAATATTGCCTATGGGATGGATGCGCTTGAAGAAAGTACACAATACTACATGGAGGACTATTGGGGACAAGTCAAACCTGTATATCAAGTAGTTGCTCTTGCTGCAAGAGGCAAAAATATCAATTACACTTCTAAGAGACCACCTCTTCAATGCTACGAGTGTGGAGGTCCACATCATGTAGCCAGTGTTCTATTAGGCTACAAAAGAATGCCACACTAATGCAAACCAATCAAGCGAGAACTTCTACAATGACGATACT
Organism: Adiantum capillus-veneris; assembly: GCF_014529385.1. Taxonomy (NCBI): domain Eukaryota; kingdom Viridiplantae; phylum Streptophyta; class Polypodiopsida; order Polypodiales; family Pteridaceae; genus Adiantum; species Adiantum capillus-veneris. The sequence continues at coordinate 6,938,332 of NC_140949.1, forward strand.
CATGTGTAATCGATGTGGCATAGATCATATGATTGCCCAATGTCCGAATAATCCAAATGCGCCGAAGATCACGCCATTAAACTTGATTGAGGTTACAAAGAAGCCATCACAAAGTACACCTGTGGTACCAGTAAATGTACTCACATGATTGATTCTCCAGAAACAAAATTATATTCTTGAAGAAAGAGACACGGCATCAATTGCCCAATCTCAAAAGAAGAAGAAAACTCAAAGGAAGAGATCGCAAAAAGCAGCGCGGTCAGACCCCAAATCAAAGACCAACATAGGGATTGGTGAGGACACCGTATATATGAACGACACTAAAGAGGATTCTGATTCAGGTGAAACCATGGAGAACAAAACGATCACTAAGATAGAAACCAACAAGGAAGATCTTTATGAGCCACAATGGTCAGGATCTAAGAAGAACATAGGAACTTATCCAAACCCTATAGAGGAGATCGATCAAGTCAAGCAATTAAGGAGTTTGGTAGAAGATACCCAAAGGGATCTAGAACCAGCACCTAGGCAGATCTAGATTACAAAAACCATGATCCCTATGCAAAAACAACCTCACCAAGTCCATAGACCCTTAGCCATACCTAGTGTCATCCAAGAAGAAAGTGACTTAAAGTCATGGGAAAGTGGGCGTACTCACTTCGTGATGGAAAGAATGTTTATAGAGGGACTAACTAATCCCATCGAAGAAATGGAGATCCCATCTTCACCACATCAAGGGGCTGAAGCCCACAGGTGCCGTTAACATTGCCAAGTTGATGGATTTCATGTCTTCAGAATTTAGAACCACCATCATATCCAAACTATATAAAGACCCTGAGCTAGTCTCAACTCTCCGAGCCTTCCTCAATGGAGAACTGAAGTTTGGGCTACAACAATTTGCACAGATGGATGGAGCTGGGGAGATGCCAATAGAGGAGGAACACTTAGATCCACAACCCAACCTAGATGAGAACCTTGTTATAGAAATACATGTTAACAAGTTGGGACAATACTTTGAGGGTGATGAATCCAATGAGACCATACCAATCACTACTAAGGGATTAACTGTGAAGGGAATCCTTGATGGTGGCACTGGGGCTAGCATTGTGACTAAAAATTGATGGGAAACTATGGGAAGACCTCACCTTGCGACCAGAACCATAGTAGTAAAGATGGCCAATGGCTCTATTGTTAAACCTATTGCGATGCCTCAAGATCAAGGTCTTTGGACATAAAATCAGAATTACCTTCATTGTTATGGATTTCTCCAAGAACATTATGGCATCTGAGGTGATCTTAGGACGTCCTTTCATGAGGGAAGCAAAAATGGTGCATGACTGGTCTAAAAACCATGTCTACTTGCAGTTCCAAGATTATGTCATTCAAGTGGATCTTGTAACTGGTTGAGCACATCCCCTAGAAAACAGGTTTATAATTGATCATAGATTTGACACCACAGTTCACTTGGCCCCATTGCAGTATTGTTACATGTGTAAAGCAGACACTGATGTTGGGGAAGATTCTCCTTATATGGATGTACTACCTGGGATGACTGAGTCGGACAATGTGGATTGGGTCCACCTAGCAGCAACCATAGAGACTTGGGGAAACATGGGGACGACCTGGGTAACACCTGAGGAGGATGAAATGCTACCACTTGTACTCTTAAATATGCTAGAAGTAATGCATATAACTTCTGACAAGACTCCTCCTAATATAACGAAGAAAACATACAAGTGGGTCCCTAAAGCTTCTTTAGCGACCATAGCTAGTGCTAAAAAACAAAAGCCTTGTAAGAAACGTCCCACTCGCTTCAAGAAATGTAAGGAAACGTGGTGGTGGATTCCTAAACGACTATTGGAAGCCCAAGGCTCCTATCAAGGAAATGATCAAATCTGGGTGCCAAAATGTAGATTGTGTTCTTACCTGTCACCTGACCCATGTGAGCCCAATCCTGTAGGTCCAAAAAAAATTGACAATCGTGGAAAGAAAAAAATCACAGAATGCTACACACCCGCTCTAGAGCTAGTTTGGTACCGAAGAAAGAACGATTTGCTCCACCTAGCTCAGGAAGGGGGGAGTCCCATGAAGCTTCTAGCTCCTCATGTAATGCATCCATAGAGGTAAAGGCTTCTCCACAGCCTCCACCTACAATAGTGTACCTCCATGAAGCTACAAAGGAATCCACACCTCCCAGTGTTCAAGAATCACCTGATGAACCACTTCAAGCTTGATCCTGGGAGAGTACCTTACCACCCTTGCAACTCAATGAGGCACCTAAGGTAATAGAAAACTAATGGCAAAAATCCTCACCTATTACCAACTGGAACAATTGGTTTCAAAGGGTGACAAACACATTTCAAACAGTATGACCTACCCAAGGAACGAGGGAAGTCTTCATTCACGTCAGCCTATTGAAATATTTCCCTGTCAACCTTCCTCCCTGACCTCTCAATCTCCCAATCTTAGGGAATGTATATATAAAGCCTAATACTTACAGAAACAAGATAAAATAGTAAAGAGCAAGAGCAATTAGCAAACGAGTATGCACAATAAAAGTCAAAACATTGACCCAGACCTACACATTCACATCCGGTACATTGAAACAGAAACCTATGTCATCAAACACCTTTGATCCTCATCACTTGAGTGATGGAGGGTAGGTAGGATTAGTACGATAGGAGTGTTTTTGTTTTAGAGTTTAGTGATTAGCAAAGTTCTTTCTTCCCACTGATGTGCCTCCTAGAGGTATTCTTTGTGTTTCCTCGTGTGTATAGGAACGTATTGCTGTTGTTAGGATTTGGACCTTCATGGGATCTTTCTCTCGTTCACTCTTCAAATCAAGCGCAATCATCAACACAAACAGGTGTTTCTTGTCCATTAGCATTGCCCCTTATCTTTTTTGCATCCATGTTTGTCTGCTTTAATTGTAATTGGTAGCATAATATTCAATGTAATTTTTTGTCATAAGCACTTGTCTAGGTTTAAAAATCATGCAGTCCGACTAAGCTAGTTTGACCAAGTTAGGCGTTAGAGATCTTCTCTTAATACCATGGGAAATGCCTTCCTAATAATCAATGGTTACTTAGGTTCTTAATCCGATTTAAGCAGCATTGTGTGAAATGTACTAGGGATTTCTAGTGGGCTTAGTCCCTATTGACCTTTAGCTTAAGTATTTGGGAGTTTACTAATGTGATGAGGCTAGGGAGGGTAACCGTGTTATATGACCCCCCAAAGTTACAAAATTAAATTGCTGGAAACAAACAAACAAACAAAAAAATCAAAGTGCTACAATGTAAAATCTTAAGCTGGAAGAGAAATATCAGCTTGATTTGGTACTTCGCTCACATGTATCGCCTAGGGTACTAGAGCCCTAGAGGTTCCCACTTTCCTTGAAAATCAAAAAACGCAAGGCATACAAAATAAGCACACACATCAAAATTAAATCATTGTGAAAAGACTTTGGGGGGTGAAAGAAAAGGAAATAAGTCAAGCGATGATTTCATGAGAAATTCCTTTTATCGTATCTTAACTACAAGGTCTTCTAGGTATAGCCTCTACTCAGCCCTCAGACATGAAATACTTGGCTCTCGCGATTAAACAACTTAATTGACCAGAGAAAATTGAGAAGCTTGCCCATGGTATTAATAATCGATCTTTGGTGCCTTTCAATTGTTAAATTAGCAAACCTGAACTTGTTTAACTTTTTATCTTTACCACTGTTTATGCGTTTGGTTATATTGCAATTTAATGTTTATTGCTGACAAATGAATTATGTTACCAATCAAATTGTCTATCTATAACTCCATATGCTTTTTAATTGTATATGAGAATGCAATTAATGTGCCAATGTTGTTCGATTTTGCAGTGAGACTGAAGAAGGCTAAGGACACTCATCTTTAAGGCTTTTTTACCTCGACGAACGAGCTTCAACTCAATAGATTTCGAGGATGGAATCTACATCAGGAAGGGGGGCATGTTAACCCTCATGCACATTCCTATCACCTACGACAGATGCCGTATTATTTATTTGGTAGAGTCAGGTATCGAGCTTGTCCGACCAATAGGAAAAGGTAAGAGTGATCGCCGATGAGAGGTGCACTCTAACTGGAACATTCAAGGGTTAGTTGGCTAAGCATGAGTGCCCAAGTGTGAATGGGAGAGCTCATATAAAAGTCAACTAAACCTAAAAATCATTCATTCTCTCATTTGTGCAATTGAAGAGTGCTCTTGCTCCATCTTCATCTCCTTGTGTGTGTGTGTGTGTGTGTGTGTGTGTGTGTGTGTGTGTGTGTGTGTGTGTGTGTGTGTGTGTGAGAGAGAGAGAGAGAGAGAGAGAGAGAGAGAGAGAGCGATCGAGCATTGCGATGATGGCACGGCGGTGGCGAGGTGGTTGAGTGCAGCACGTCGGTAGCTCCTTCTTCTTCGTGGCGAGGAATCCTCCACAAAGGCAAGCGTAGGGCAGTGAGTGATACACCCTTGCTCTCTTGAGCTTGTTAGATTAGTGTAGTTGTGTGATTGGAGCCATTTGTGGCTTGCACACAGTGTATTGGAAAGTACCTTGCATTGACACGTGCGATATACGTGCACAATCAATTACTACATAATAGGTCCCATAGAGTCTCACTCACTTTCTCCTCATTTTGGGCAGTTTTCACATCAAGTGCATGCATTTTCCATGGCTGACAAACACAGATGTGTTCAAGATGTTTGCTTACATGATGCAACATATACTTGTATCAAAGGGAGTTTGGAACATTGTGTAGGGCATTGATGTACATCCTGGTGCTGTGGATGTAGATGATGTTGAGGATGCTCCAGGTTTTGCTACTAGGGTTGCTGCTATTAGAGCTATTTTGACTAGAACTGAGCACGCTTGTTGGGATGTAAGTGATGCACATACTCATGCATTGATTGCATTCATTGTGAAGCGCACTATCACTCCTCACATCCGTTCAACAAAATCTGCAAAACAGGCTTGGGATATTCTAGCTAGTCTTTATGCAAGCCACAATGAGGCTAAAATTGCTTTGCTGTGTAAAGAGCTGGAATCAAAGATTATGCATGAGTAAGATGAAATGGACACTTTCCTTGCTGGTGTCAGGGATGTTAATGAGCAACTAATTTCTGCAGGAGAAGTCATTTCTGACAGTTCACTTGTGTAGACTGTTCTTGATGCTTTGCCAGATTCTTACTAGACTTTTGCTAGTACTTGGAGCCTTATGACCCAAGGAAATTTTGAAGTTGTCAAGTTTGATGCATTATGCACATTGCTATTGCAAGAGTCAATTTCCAAAAAAAACAGGACTAGGCAGCGTGTAGTTGAACATGCTTTTACTGTAGCTCAAAGAAAAGGTGAGAACATCAATGTAACCACTTCTTATGGTTCTATTGCAAGTGACAAAACTTATGTTCCTAATGCTTTCTCTTGCAGCACTTCGTCTAGCAATTCTAGTGATAAGAGCAAAAAGAAGATGTGCTGACATTATTGTAAAGCTAATGATCACTTGATCAAGCAGTGTCCAAAATTGAAGGCAAAAGAGGCTAAGAAGGAAGAGGTTGGATCTACTTCAGGATCCAATACAAGTGTAGAGATTGTAGAGTCTTCTGTCAAAGGAGATTGTGATGCTGATGTTGATGCAAAATGGGCATTTAGTGCAGAGTGCACTTATGATCCTATTGTCCATGATGCATGTATGTCAATTGCTACAGATTCACATGCGTGGTATTTTGACAGTGGATCTACAAAACACATTACCTGAAATTGTGATTAGTTTACCTCTATTGAGCATGTCCCTCATGGGAATACGGTGACTTGTGCCAACAATGCCTGTTATCTTGTTCAAGGAGTTGGAAAGATTGTGCTTACTGCTGCAAATGGCAGTTCTTTCACACTTGTTGATGCATTGTATGTACCTGGGATAAAAAAGAACCTTTTGTTTGTATCTGCACTTGCTAGACTTGGTGTCGTAGTCAAATTTGTGGATGACAGATGTACATTTCATGGTCTCAATTTTGGTGATGAAATTGTTGCATCTGGCCTTTTGTGTCGTGGCCTGTATAAGATCACTTTGTATGACAAGTGTGGAAAAAATTTAACAAATGTAGTTGCAAATTCAAGGACTATTTCAGATGCTAAACTGTGGCATGCACGTTTTGGGCATCTGATTTTACCAATTTGCTGCATTTGTAGAAATCTGATATGGTTTCTTCTTTGCTGCCTCTTGAAGCACCTATCAAACATGTTTGTGAAGGCTATATTTTGGGTAAAATTCAGCATGCTAAATTTTCAAAGGATGGGTCAGTTCGTGCTACATGAAAATTGCAGCTTGTGCACAGTGATGTTTGTGGGCCTATGCAAATTCCATCCTTGGGAAATTACTTGTACTTTTTCATTGATGACTACTCCAGGCATGCATGCGTATATTCTTTGAAAGCTAAATCCGAAGTGTTTATGTGCTTCAAGCAATATCTTGCTATGCCTAAAAATGTCTCGAAATGTACCATGGGCACGCTCCGTTCCGATCGAGGGGGGAGTATATGTCTCATGAATTTAATGCATTTCTGGCTAGTCACTGCATAGCTATTGATTGTAAAGTTTAATTTAAGTTTTTAATCTTTCATTCAATTTTATAGGTGTGATTATTTTGGTATTTTATGAATATTTTGAGTTCTGAGCATTTCAACATTAAAAGTAATTAAGTCTTACAAAATGGAATCCAAGAGTTGTATTATTTTTCAAGTGCACGTTTAGTTCTCTATTTATCTTCTCCACAAAAAATTAATTTAAAACTCAATTTTTGGTAATTAAGTGAATTCTAAGTAGTACTACCTAGCGGCACACAAGTGTGAATATGAACTCGTTTTAAACGACTTACACCGTTTGCTTGTCGATTGATTTTCTAAAGCATGTGTACAAATCTAACAAATAATTTTAATATTGCCTATTGAAATTTGGTAAAGGACTTGCTAAGAGGGATTACAAGGTAGATGATCACAATGGCCTCATCGACTTGGGCATGGGATGTATAGGTATATATCCAATTTCTTAATTGGGACATGGGCCTAGCTTTGCTAGTGCTTAAGGAAATGGAGAGGGATAAGAACAAAGGAAAAAGCACTAGGAGAGATAGGGAGGCTAAAGATATAAGTGAGCATGAAGAGGCCTCAATGAAGCTTGTGCTCCTACATAAATCTAGTTTGACGGACAACATAAATTAAAAATTAGATGGAGATGAGGTGATAGAGGAGGCTCTAGACGTCTATCTACTCCATTTGCATGCAATGGGGATAAAGGGTCATCAATTTGCTTTTGTCGAATGAAATTTTCAAAGATTGTTGGAAAACCACCCCGGCGTCGTTCTTTTGTGCAAAAGATGCTTGCTTTGGCCATAATCTACAGTTCAAACATGGATTTTTGCGCCCCGTGGTGCACGGGGCTTGGTACAGATCCCTCGGGTCCCGAAACACCCCTCGACGTGGTTCTTTGGTGCAAAAGATGCCTGATTTGGCCATAATCTACCCTCGGAACATGGCCTCACATGGAAAACTCCAATTTCCAACCACAATCCGGCCAATATATGTCGATAAAAGAGAATATTTCGGCGAAGCTGCTAGAGACCAGGATTGATTTTTGGTTTTTTGGTGAATGATTTTAGTTTTCCGATGAGTGATTTTTCTCATATACAATGGATTCTACTCATTATGGGGTCTTAAAAATGTGTTTTTCTAAAATAAGATTCACAAGGGTAAATCAAGCACTATACTTAACGCATTTATATGTCCATCTTTACCAAAATATTTTGTCAAATCGCAAGAAACTTTTTCACTATCATTAATGTATTTTAGATATTTCTTAAGTTGGCTCAAACTTTTTTTTAAATTCCATTTTAGGTATGTAGTATAGTTGTGAAGCTTCTACGATATCTCAATAAAGATTTATTCAATACTCATTTAGGCTCATTAGTAAATTGCAACTTATTGCATATTTTTTAAAATCCATTTTTTGGGTCCTTTGAAATCAAATAAAAGTCTTATCATGTTTTTAACGTATTAAAACTGTACTTCCATGAATATTTCATATTGTATATGGAAGTTATGGTCAGATGATCAAAATCTACCATGACCGAAGTGGCTAGACAGCCACTAACTTGATCCAAGGAACTTTTGTGCATATGTCCTAAAGTCCACCACTTACCCCACCATGCTAGCATTTGGTCAAAGATTCATTAAGTTTTAAGTACTTAAACTTCCAAATAAGAGGCCCTCCTATATCCATTCTCTTCCTAATTTCTATAAAGGCTAATTGTACTATTAGCAACTATATTTTTCATGTTCACATTTCAAATTTAGATGTCTATTTAGAAATACAAATAATGAGCTTTCCTTTGTTTTATGGTGCCTTTTGACCATCCTTTCACCAGCCACTATTGATATCCAATTATGTATAAAGATGTGTCAACTACAAATATTCTTGGCTAACCTGGTTCTCTACACAAGTTCTTGTGGGGCCTAGAAAATGAGGGAAACATTAGTATTTCAAGACAAGTGCACACAATTAACCTGAATGACAACATAAAGTAACTTCAAAACAATGACAAAGTTCACTGCAAGTAAAGAGATGACACAATAAGATGGTAAAGGTTGTATTGCATTAATCAATTACATGAGCCCACTTGCTTATCATATGAGTTTTGTACTTAAGTGTTCCATACAGGAGAACAAAGATAGGCTCTCTCTCTCACTACCACTATATTGCTCCGCCTTTTGGCCCCTTTGTCTTGCCTTCCATTTGCAGCACCTTTCTTTGCAGCTGTAAGTTTAGCAGACACTTTCAACCAATTCTTGCTTGTTGAGATTTGGTTCCACACTTGAATGTCCATCTTGGCTTGGTTGGTTCTTGGTCTGCAATTGAGCCACAAAGTGACTATTATATCTCCCTAGGGCTTGACTATTCAAATATTGCAGGCATGAAATTCCATGTCATTAACTTTTGCGATACACCTTCTACAGATAAAACATGAACACATAAATATACAATATCAGAAGCTAAATACAATGTGAGTTTCTTAAATCCGTAGCTGAATTTGAAGCAATATAAACATTCAAAACTTCACCTCTTCTAAGAGCAAGTATTTGAACATTGTTGAATTTAGACCAACCCATATTGTGGCCTACATTGCTGAAATGCATTGGAGTCAAGTTTTCCGACCATTGATAGTAGATTTCAAATAAATCTTTTGGAGGCACTAGTACCAGTTTTCAATGTTATTGAATATAGGAGAATCTACTAAAACAAGAGATGATTAATAAAGAGTCCTTCTAATTTCAAAGTAAAAAGAGCTCCAATAAGTCATTCATGGAAAAAATACGCTAACAACACATGCTTTGTAGGAACTAACACTTACCTTACGATCCTTTGCCAACATTGAAAATGTGTGACCCTTCATAAGCCTTACATACACCCCTTGCATTTTGCTACACTAGCACCATATATAGTAGATCTCTACTACATTGTAATCCTTTGCCGGGTAGCTATGAGCAAGTACACTCTTGCTAGAAATTACTTGCATAGTGCATAGTTCACAGACACACATACACACAGTAAAGAAGGAGATGTTGTAGCAACTGTGAAAAGGATTTTGAAAAGAGATAGGGAGCTGGAGTAGGAAAGTTGATGTTGCATGTCAAGAAAGAAGTTATGGAACTGGAAAGAGAGATGCAAGCTTGGGAAGAGAGCGAAAGTGAACTAGGAACCTAGAAGTTGGAGCTATGGAGATAAAAGTTGCAGATCTAGAATGAGATGTTGGAGCTATGGAGAAACAGGTTGCAGACCTAGAAGAGAAGCTGTTGGAGCTATGAAGAAAGAGGTTGCAAATCTGGAAGGAAATGTTGGAGCTATGTAGAAAGAGGTTGCAGATCTAAAGGGAGATGTTGTAGTTATGAAGAAAGAGGTTGCAGGTTTACACGGAGGTGTTGTAGCTATGGAGGAAGAGGTTGCAAATCTAGAATGAGATGCTACAGAGGTAGAATGATGTGTGGTAGGCAACTTTACAAAAAGATGCCCTAGCATGAGAAGAGGAGGAGAAGGAGATGTCAGGGCATTTTAGAGAGAGAGAGTGGGGATAAAGATTGCATATCTGCACTTTTCAGCCAGCTGAGGGGAGAGAAAGAGAGCTTGGAAAACTTTTGGAGGGGGAGAAACAAGAAGAGAAGACAAAGAGGGGACAAGAGAGGAAAACTTTTAATATTTTAAAATTGAAAAGGTGCTTTTGGGGGGAGAGTAACTCCAACCAGATCTTGTAAAATCTGCATATATCTCCCAAGAAAATAAGCAAAAGTATTTTATAAAGGCATGTCTAAACTATCTACCCCACCATTCTAGCCCTTGGTCAAAGCTTGATTAAGTTTTAAATATTTCCTTAAACTACCAAATAAAGAGGCCCTCCTATACCCCATTCCCTTCCTAATGCTCTTACAAAAATGGCACGGTGTATGGTCAAGAGTCAAGCTTTACCACATTCCTTTGGCTCGAGACTGTCATGTATGCCACTTATGTACTCAACAAGTGTCCTACAAAAATGTTGCAGTCTATGACTCCATATGAAGCATGGCATGATAGAAAGCCATCTATTGAGCACATGCATGTTTTTGGTTGTTTGGCATATGCTTTGGTGCCACAAACACAGCGCTAAAAATTGGATGATAAGGCTGTCAAATGTATTTTTGTTGGTTATAGTACTAAAAGCAAAGGTTATTGGTTGTATCATCCATAAACAAAGCGTATTCTGGTTTCACGCGATGTTGTATTTGTGGGAGATTTTGTTCAGCACTTGCTCTCATGTACTAGAGACACTAATGTAAGCTCACAGGATATTTATGACACTTTGTTGCCTCTTTTTAGTAGTGGAAGTACAAATGTAAATTCAAATGAGGCAAATGTATAGCCTATGGGGGTTTTTGAAAATGTTACAGATTAGCCTATCATTAATGTAGATGTACATGATGTACTTGATGAGGAAAGAGCTGAAAATGAGTAGGCTAGAGATATGCAAAAATGGCTAGTGCACACTTTGCATGACAGTAAATTGGATGCACCTTTGTCTAGTCATACTCAATCAAGTTCTTGCCATGACTCTTATGCATCAGATTGTTATGCTTTGGTTGTGTCTAGCTTATGTGATATAGAGGAACCTCTATCTTTTGATGAAGCATAGAATTCAAAAAATTGGATAGCTGCCATGCAATCATAATATGATGCACTTATAGAAAATGACACATGGACTTTATGTGATTTGCCTCCTAGAAAAAAGGCCATTGGTACAAAGTGGGTTAACAACTTGAAGTCCAAGCCGGATGGTGAGATTGATCACTATAAGGCTCAACTTGTTGCAAAGGGTTATGCACAACAAAAAGGCATAGATTATGAAGAGACTTTTTCTCCCACTTGTCGTATGATTACTGTGCATTTTCTATGTGCATTGGTAGCTCATTTTGGCTGGGATGTATATCAATTAAACATTGTTACTGCTTTCTTGAATGGTGACATATTTGAGGAAGTTTATGTAACTCAGCGTCATGGTTTTGTCAAGAAAGGACAAGAGGATAAGGGTGTAAATGTAACAAATCTTTCTATGGGTTGAAGCAATCTCCTTGTGCTTGGTATGAGAAGGCTAACACTCATTTGGTCAAACAAGGCTTCCGTAAAGTGTGATGTTGATATACTTCTCATTGTGGTTCTTTATGTAGATGATTTGTTGATCACTGGACCACATGACAGACATATTGCTGAAATTAAGATTGATTTGAATGCTACTTTCAAGATGAAATATTTGGGGCCCATTGCATCATTACTTGGGCATGCAGTTTAAGCAGTGTGATGGTGGTATTGCCTTTTGTCAAAAAATCTACATAGAGACATTGCCATGTAAGTTTGGACTTGAGGATTGCAAACCTATTGCCACTCCCATGGAAATAGGTTTGAAGTTGAGTCTAGATGATGTTGGTGATCATGTTGATGTCACTCTTTACCAAAATGTTGTTGGCTACCTCATTTATGTATGCAACACGAGGCCGGATATTCAGTTTGCAATCTCATAGGTGAGTAGATTTATGCATAGCCCAGGGTCTAAGCGTTGGCATGCAGTCAAGAGGATTTTTTGCTACTTGAGTCTCACTTTGCATCTTGGCTTGTTTTATCCCAAGGGGGGATCATTGCCGCCAAATTGATATGCTTTTTTGGACTGAGATTGGGCTGGTTATTATGACACGTGAGTGTCCACAAGTGGTTTTTTTTTCATGCTTGGCAGTTCATGGTTGAGGAAGAAGAAAGCTATTGTGACCACTTCCAGTTGTGAGGCTGAATACAGGCCAGTCTTCATAGCTACGATTGAGTGAGTATGGCTCAAACACCTATGGCTAATTTGGGTGTTGGAAAAGACATTGCCACCATCATCTACACTGATAGTCAAAGTGCATTGGCAGTTGTAAGGAACCCAGTTTTTCATGCTCGCACAAAGCACATTGAGGTGCATTACCACTATGTCAGGAAGAGGCTCTCAACGGGAGAGAACAGCTTGGCTTATGTGCCAACGTAGACAACCTTGCAGACCTTGTCACAAAGGAATTGTCTCATGAGGCCAAAGCACATTGAGGTGCATTACCACTATGTCACGGAGAGGCTCTCAACAAGAGAAAACAGCTTGCTTATGTGCCAACGTAGGACAACCTTGCAGACCTTTTCACAAAGGAATTGTCTCATGAGAAGTTTGAAGCTTTTCACAAAGCTTTGGGCTTACTCCCCTTTATGGACTCATCATGTCCTCAAGGCATGGACCTTCCCTTTACTCATGTGCCAGCTCTCGTTCACTGCATCACTTTAGGGGGGGGTTTGTTACCATATACATGTGGTAGTGATGTGTGTATCAAGGCATTTTTTCCCTCACTAGGAGGTTTTTCCCCCCTTGCATTGTATATATGCCCATCATTCTAGGGCTATCTAAATTTCCATTGCACACTAAGTAATAAACTCTTTGTTGTGTGCCTTGAGCTTCCTTCATCTTCTCCAAGCTTTGTGTGTTTCCCTACAACCCTAATTCCAACAGGGTTACCCATAACTGTAACCTTTTACTCAGTAATAGTTGAGGCTAGTATATTTGCTTGTGTTCATTGCATATGAATGTAGAAAAGGTCTCTACATCATTGGTTATATACACAAGGTGCAGGCACTACAAATGATGGTTTTTGTCTACACTAGACATGCATGGCCTCACTATCAAGTAACTAATTCATGGGATAACATGAATCGGCTAAGAGAGCCCCAAGGTAGGTAATCTCTTATTTTAAAAACTAAAGAAAATCTAGTATAACTACCTTCTTTTTTGTGTTTGGAATTTTTTGTTCTTCTCATGGGGAGTTATGATTGTTTAAAGATGTAGTTGTGATTAAGATACCACCTTAAGAGGAACTGGTGCTTAGTTTGATCCAATCGTGAATGTGATTCCAACTTGAGAGGAACTGTTGTTTAGTGTTTATTTCATTGATTATGTCTATAAGAGTGGTGTTTTCATGTATATGACACAAGTAATGAAAAAATGACTCCATAAGTGTTGAGGGTCAATGATTGACATTTTCACAGTTGTACTTTCAAGGAAGGACATTCTAAATCTACCAAGGGGAAGTAGATAAGTTCACCTTACCAAGTTGCTTACAATCAATATCGGTGACACAGTAGACTAAATTTTAATTGATTGATAGCTTAAGCAGTTTCTTTGCAAGATCTAAACAAGGGGTTTAGATTTGCAGAGTCTAACCAAGAGGTTTGGATTTCCAAGGCAACACCCATGGTTATCACTTAAATATTTATTTATCTTCACTAATCTCTACTTTTAGTGTTTACCAGGTCAAAGGAGCTTTGATAATGTATCTTAAAGGTTTGAAAATTGCACTTGACTTTTGGGTAAGTATAAAATATTTTCCACCTCATAATAAGCATATGATTTGGTTTAGTTTCATTTTTTAATACGCTTTGATTGAGTTTTCCAAGTAGGATGGCATATACTGAAATGATTTCATCCGCTTCATCTTTCAAATACATGACAAGGTCATGTAAAAGAAATGGGTTTTGGAAGGTGCTGTACCTGATACCACCTCTCCAAAATGTGTATTTTCTTAAGTCAAGGGTTCACTCCCTATTGAAACAGGTGCATACCTTAAGTGCTAGGGATGTTTTTTGGCACATGTTGTTAGTCACAAGGTGTGCAACATGGTCTAGAAAATCATGGAATTTGGTTTAGCCATTGTGGAGCAAGGTATATAAGGGTCCCTCTCACTCATGTTGCTTAGTGTTTTCGAATTACCTCCACGTGCAAGTACATCTTGTACTTGAGGGATGTCATATTTATTGACATCATTAAAGGAGACATATTCCACAAGTGGAGAATATGCATCTCTTGGAATGACAATGGTGCCCGTTTTTCCAATTATTTGTCACGATAGAGTCCCTTGGTGCTTGCCAAATCCATTTATTTGATCATTTTGATCGTAGTATTAGGAACAATTTCAATGGCCAAAAATTGTCAAATACCTAGTAACACTTGTTAAGGTTACAAGTATAGTAAACAACGTTAACCGATGGTTGGGCTATGTATTCTTAATGAAAATTTCTCATTGCTTGTACCTACATGTGATTTATTTTTCACATTATATTGTGGTCCAAATGTTTTAGCAATGCTTTCAAGTGATTGCAGTGGGAGGTATTAATTTTCTTTGCATACAACTATTTACCCTCCACTTCCATGTGTGTTATGAGCATAACATTCTCCATCAACATTGGCAACAATAATCATGAAAATGAAGGTTTGGATTAGTTTTTTTCCAAATGCATTCACACTAGGTGTTATGGGCCCTAGTGTTTAGCAAAAGAAAATAAAGAGCGGCATGCAAATTCATAGCTTATGAAGCATTTTGTGCCACAGGTGCAATATCTTACAAGATTTATTATGGGTCTACCAACCACCATACGAGTTGATCGTTCGGTATGGATGCTAGTAGATAAGTTGACTACACTTTGTAAAGTTTATTAAATTCACTATTTAACCTCTCAAGTTAACCAAGTTTGTTGTTTATAATATGTATCGATTATATAGATTACTCAACAATAGTTGGAGGAATTGTGACCCCCGTTTATCAGTCATTTCTAGAGGATTGTTTGTAAACGATTGGAGAGAAACAACTCAATACTAATACTACCACACATTCACAGATGAATGGATAGCTTTCAAGTATTAATTTAGTGCTAGTAGAGGATATTCCAAGAGCGTACATTATTAAGAAGCAACCCAATTGGAAACATTACCTCTCTAGTTTGAAGTTTGCTTATCATGATGGAAAGCATGTTGCGACTAAGTTTAGTCCATTCATGTTTATGACACGTTTTCAACCTCGATCATGAGTTATGGTGGGGTTGCCTACTGATGAGAAATGAGAGTAGGTCAAGGACTTAATTTGTGCTCTGATAGTTAAGTCAGCATGTCACTTTCATGGAAAGTTGAGAAGAGGTATTCTTACATATTCGAGCACCTTCAAAAAGTCTGAAACTTGGCCATTCATTTAGACACCTCTTAATTGTGGTAACTCGTTTAAAATACTCAAGTGAGTAAAAAATAGGGTCTACACACTATTTTGGATATAAGCTAGCTACAAAAACAATTGCAAGGGGACAACATTGTGGAAAATCAAGGTTTTCTTAGTGGTCTCATTGAACCTCCTACTGAACTGTGTATCAATCAAATGGACATGTCGATCCATAACGGGTTGCCACTATGAAAAAAGTTAGCGTTCTTAGGAAGATATCACCACTTTTGTTTTCAAAGATGAAAACACTTCTCCAAAGGAGGAGTAATGTAGGATCAAGGAACATGACACACATGCGGTTAAGGAGTCTATATATAGAAAGGTCCATGGGTATATATATATATACATATATATATATATATATATATATATATATATATATATATATATATATATATATATATATATATATATATATATACATACATACATACATATATATATATGTGTTCCACTATGTTGACTCGCACGATTGGAAAAAGCAAGACAAGTGAGATGGGATTCAAATGTTTGAAACCATTGGCACATAAAATTTTACTTGAGGGATATTACAAGCCCAAGGGATCCTTTATTTGTTCATTGGATGTGTCGGGGTATCCACCCATCAATGTCAATAATGAAATCATGCAAGATTGGGACCCATCATGGCAATAGTTAAATTATGAGTTTGAAGCAGGCATTGAGGAAACATGTTGGGTGGATTTATCTAGAAAAATATTATATGTGTGGGACAAAAACCATCAATTGGATGCTTGGATTGGGGTCCTTAAAAGGTTTTAAGTTCCTTTGGTTGCGACTACCTTACCAATAGCATGTTCGTCAATATTTCCTACTAAGTATGTATGTATTTTTTATTTAAAGTTTTTGCTTACGAGAGAGACATTAACCTTCGCCCAAAAGTTTGAGTGGAGCTTGTTAGATAGACTCAACAAATGATACGGATATGTTAAGTATTATGATGCATATAAACAAGTATATTACAATAACTTAGATTAAATAATGTGCAGTAGTGTTTTCCTCTTTCTAGCGACATCAATCTAATTATGACTTTATCTTGGACATCCATGTAATCACAAATTGAATGATATGGGTTTTGTGGCTACATCATACACAGACATGTTATGGATTGTGTGTGCAATGGGACTACCCTATATAGATGCTATCATGGTGAAGCTCCCATGTGTTGTATACACTTGGATGCAAGCATACATAGATAGGAGAATTGGGAAAAAAATATTGTACAATGTTCCTATGGATACTGTCACAAATCCTTTATCCGGTAAGTGGCTTTATCAGAGGCATTCTAATACCAAAACAAGTGCAAGTGTAAAAATATTACATGGACGTTAATATAGGACAAGTATGCTCTTGCCCTGAAGAAGATTATGGCTGAGGAAGAGTCTATGCTATCGTCAGAGTTCAAGCGCAATATAAGAAAGCATTCTTCGAGACGGATGGTCCCTCCCAAAGAATGGCAAAGCACGCGTAGGCCGTAGTTGACCCAGCCCTTGGAGATTATTGGTGGGGTTACGTTATGATAACATGGTTTTGCATTAGTTGACACTATTTATGTATTAGTTTGAAGTAGGAAATTAAAAAAAAAAATAGGACTTTGTAAAAAATCAAATGGAACTCGCATCCATAGTGGGTCCAAGAGGAGCGTTCGTATGGCTTGGCTTCTGTAGACCTCCTTCAAAGAAAGAAGACTTATTTTCTTTGGGCTTTGATGTCAAGTGACCTTGTAGATGTGAAGAGTCTTGACATCCAACAAACAGGTACTTGAAATAAATATTTATATTGTTTAATATATATATTGTAAAATATTAAAGCAATCAACTTCTTGATGCTGGAAATAGGGTTGCAGAGAAACACATACAACTTGGAGAAGACAAAGAATCTCAAGGCACACAATAGAGAGTAGTATTACTTAGTGTGCAATGTAAAGATAAGTTAGCCCTAGAGTGATGGGCATATATACAATGCATGGGGGAAGAAACATCCCAGTGAGGGAAAAAATGCCCCATCAATCCTAAGCATGTTCACACACGTCACCACCACATATGTATGGTAATGGTAACAAACCCCCCCAGGAGTGATGCGGTGAACTAGAGCTAGCACATAGAGCATAGGGAAATGCCATGCCTTGAGGACAAGATGAGTCCAAAAAGGGGAGTAAGATCAAAGCTTTGCAAAAAGCTTAGAACTGCTCACTAGACAAGGCCTTTGTGAAAAGAACTGCAAGGTTGTCCTGTGTTGACACATAAGCCAAGATGATTTCTCTTGTTGAGAGTCTCTCCCTGACATAGTGATAATGCACCTCAATGTGCTTTGTGCAAGCATGAAAAACTGGCTTCCTCGCAAATGCCAATGCGTTCTCACTGTCAATGTAGATGATGTTGGCAGTGTCCTATCCAACACCCAAATTCTCCATAAGGTGTCTGAGCCATACACACTCAATCGTAGTTGTGAAGACTGCCCTATACTCAGCCTACCAATGGAAGTGGCCACAGTAAATTGCTTCTTGCTCAACCATGATATGCATGAACTGTTGAGCATGAAACAAAAACCACTTGTGGAAACTCGCATGTCCAAAAAACCATCCCAATTTGAGTCCAAAAATGCAAGTAAATCTTGGGATAAAACAACCCAAGATGTAAAGTGCCATTCAAGTAGCAAAATATCCTCTTAAGATCTTGCCAATTCTAGACCCTAGGCTATGCATATATTTGCTGACCTGTAAGAGTGCAAACTGAATATCTGGCCTTGTATTGCATACATAAATAAAGCATCCAATAGCAGTTTGGTAAAGAGTGACATTGAGAGGATCACCAACATCAAAGGACTCGACTTCAAACCTATTTACATGGGAGTGGTAATAGGCTTGCAGTACTCACCAAGTCCAAACTTACATAGCAATGTCTCTATGTAACGTGTTTGACACAAGGCAATACCACCATCACATTGCTTAAACTATATTACGAAGTAATAATGCAAAAGCCCCAAATCTTTCATCTTGAAAGTAGCATTCAAATCAGCCTTAAATTCAACAATATGTGTCTTATTGGGTCCAAACACATTATCCACATATAGAACAACAATGAGAAGTACATCACCCTCATGCTCTACATACAAAGTGCTTTGGTTGGACTGTTACGAAAAACCAAATGAGTGTCAACTTTCTCATACCAAGCACGAGGAGATTTCTTCAACCCATACAAAGCTTTCTTACATTTGCACACTTTATCTTCCTGCCCTTTAATGACAAAACCATGAGGCTGTGTTACATAAACTTCATCAAATATATTACCATTCCAAAGAGCAGTAACGTTATGTGATTGATGTACATCCCATCCAAAATGAGCTACAAATGCACCTAAAAAATGCACATTAGTCATACAACAAGTGACAACAAAAGTCTCTTCATAATCGATGCCTTTCTACTACACATAGCCTTTTGCAACAAGTCAAGCCTTATAGCAATCATTCTCACCATCCAATTGGCATTTCAACTTGTAAACCCACTTTGTACCAATGGACTTTTGCCATGAGTCAAACCACATAATGTCCATTTTTTATTTTTATAAATGCATCATATTCTTATTGCATGGAAGCCATCCAATTTTCTGAATTCTAAGCTAGAAACAGCCAAAGCATAACAATATGATGCATAAGATGCATGGTGAGAACCTGAATTACGTACCACTAGACAAAGGTGCATCCAATTTACTGTCATGCAAAGTATGCACCAACCATTTTTTCATACCTCTAGCCTGCTCATTCTCAGTCCTTTCCACATCAATTACATCATGTACATCTGCATAAAAAATAGGCTGATCCGTAGCAGTTTTTAAAACTCCCATAGGTTATACATTTGCCTCATTGGAATTTACATTCAAGTTTCCACCACTAAAAAGAGGCCAGAAAATGTCATAAATGTCATGTGAGCTTACATTATTGTCTCTAATACATGACAGCAAAGGCTGAACATAATCTTCCACAAAGACAACATCACGTGAAACCAAGATACACTTTGTTTGTGGATGGTATAACTTGTAACCTTTGCTTTTAGTACTACAACAAAAGAAAATGCATTTGAAAGACTTATCATCCAATTTTCTATGCTATTTATGTGGCACCAAAGCATAATCCAAACAACCAAATAGGCACATGTGATCAATAGATGGATTTTATCATGCCATGCTTCATATGCAGTCATAGACTGCAAAGATTTTGTAAAACACTTGTTAAGTACAAAACAAGCACACATGATGGCCTCAAGCCAAAACGAATGTGGTAAATCTTGACTCTTAACCATACATCATGCCATCTCCATAAGCGACCTATTTTTCCTCTTAGCAACACCATTTTTTTATGTGTATACGACATTGTACATTGGTGTTTCATCCCACGACTAGCCAAAAATGCATTAAACTCATGAGACATATACTCCCCCCCTTGACCTGAATGGAGGGTGGCCATAGTACATTAGAGACATTTTTAGCCATAGCCAAAAATTTCTTGAAACACATAAAGACTTTAGACTTATCTTTAAGCGGATACACCCATGCATGCCTAGATTAATCATCGATGAAAGTCACGAAGTAAAGGTAATTGCCCAAGGACGGAGTTTTCATAGGCCCATAAACATCACTATACACAAGCTGCAACTGAACCATCCTTTGGAAACTTTGAACACTGCATATTACCCAAAATACAGCCTTCACAAACATGCTTCACAAGTTCTTCAATAGGTGGCAAAGAAGTAACCCTATTAGATTTTTGCAGTCACAACAAACTGGCAAAAGACAGATGCCCAAAATGTGCATGCCAAAGTTTTGCATATGAAACAGCCTTTGAATCCACAACTGCATTTGCAAAATTCTACCGATACTTGTCATACAAAGTGAGCTTATACAGCCCATGCCATGAAATTCCAGATGCAACAATTTCATCAACAAAACTGAGATCGTGAATTGTAGGTCTATCATTCACAAATTTCACAACAAGACCAATTCTAGAAAGTGCAAGTACAAACAAAAGGTTCCTTTTTATCCTAGGTACATAAAGTGAATCAACAAGTATGAAAGAACGGCCATTCACAGTAGTCAACACAATCTTTCCAACTCCCTTGATCGGATAAGAGGCATTGTTGGCACAAGTGACTGAAATCCCATGAGGGATATCCTCAAGAGAGGTAAACAAGTCACGATGAGAGGTAATGTGCTTTGTAGCACCAATGTAAAAGTACCACATATGAGAACCTGAAGCAACATAAATACATGCATCATGGACAGAAGGATCAGAAGTGCACTTTGCACTAAAAGCCCATTCTACAATAGTTGCACTTGTAGTGGAACCAACCTCTTTCTTATTAGCCTCTTTTGCCTTCAACTTAGGAAACTTCTTGATCAAGTGATAATTAGCTTTACAATAATGGAAACGCATTTTCTTTTTCCCCTTTTCACTAGAATTCCCAGACGAAGTGACGCCAAGAGAAGCATTAGGAACATGTGATTTACCTCTTATAGAAGAACCATGAGAAGTGGTTGCATTGCTGCTACCACTTTTTCTTTGAGCAACATTAATGGCCTCTTCAATTGCACGCTGTTTAGCCCCATTTTTTCTTGAAAGTGAATCTTGCAACATCAATCTGCATAATGCATCAAAGTTAACAACATCAAGATTTCCTTGGGTCATAAGTCTCCAAATACTATCAAAAGTCTCGTAAGAATCTGGCAAAGCATTAAGAACAATCTTTACAAGGGATCTCTCAGAAATGAATTTGCCTACAAAAACAAGTTGCTCATTGATATCCTTGATACTAGGAAGGAAACTATCCATTTCATCTTCCTCATGCATAATTTTCGATTCCACCTCTTTACGCAACAATCCAATTTTAGCCTCATTTTGACTTTGCATAAAGGCCAGCTCAAATATCCCCAACCTATTTTTTAGATTTAGCTGAGAGAATATGAGATGTATTAGTGTGCTTCACAGATAATGCAATCAATGCATGAGCCTACACATCTCTAACATCCCAACAATCTTGCTCATCGGTAGGCAAAACAGCTCTAGCAGAAGCAACCCTGCCACCAAAACCTGCAGATCCTCAACATCACCTATATCCTCAGAACCAAGACATACATCAATGTCCTGCACAAAATTCCAAATGCCCTTTTACACAAGAACATGCTGCATCATGTAAGTTCACCTTGGGTAATTGTACCCATCCAATTTATCCTCAGCAGCAATATTGAACACATCTGTGTTGTTGTCAGCCATGGTGAGTGCCTACACTTCATGTGAAAACTTCCCAAAAAGAGGAGAAATGAAGCAAGACAAACACATGCTATGTAGCACAACCCGTATAAGACTGTAAGGGATGTGTTATGCAAAAAACAACACTGACAAAAAATTTGCACAAAAGGATGAGATTGCCTATGCAATACTGCCTGTAGTAGAAACAAAGGCCAAAACGATCCCGAATGAAAATTCAGCCCAAATTATGTGTTGACTTGTTGATGCTCACCAAATCTCACCAAAATTTGAGAAAGTGAGCAGATGTATGTTGGCAATGCTGGCGACTAAGCACGGGAGCAAGCAACCTACTGTGGATACCAATTGTTCGAAATAGGGTTGTAGAGAAACACACACAACTTGGAGAAGACAAAGACCCTCAAGGCACACAACAGAGAGTACAATTACTTAGTGTGCAATGGAAATGTAAGTTAGCCCTAGAGTGATGGGTGTATATACAATGCACGAGGGAAAAAACCTCCGAGTGAGGGAGAAAATGCCTCAGTGATCCTAAGTGTGTTCGCACACATCTCTACCACATATGTGTGGCAATGGTAACACTTGATCTTGAGTTGAATTTTCATCCAGGGGAACACATTCTAGCTTCTATGAATGGTTATACATTGAGGTATTGTAGCCAACAATAGAAAGAAATGTACAAAACATATATACCTTAATACGGAGAATTCATTTGAAGCCTGTTCTTGAAGCCTGTTCAGGGTGAAAACTTGGACTCATTCTTAGAATATGTCAAGTTGCAACATAGGACTAAATCTGTTTCTTAT
The DNA here is from genome assembly GCF_014529385.1 of Adiantum capillus-veneris. Classification (NCBI taxonomy): domain Eukaryota; kingdom Viridiplantae; phylum Streptophyta; class Polypodiopsida; order Polypodiales; family Pteridaceae; genus Adiantum; species Adiantum capillus-veneris. The sequence goes on from NC_140949.1 coordinate 6,961,047, forward strand.
AAACTTGGACTAATGAAGAAGGAAGCATCGGTCGAGGTGAGCAAGGCATAAACAATGGTGCCTTTGCAGGTAATAAACATTGTTTAAGTTATTACAGTAATATAAATCTAGAAAGAGTACAAGTTTAATGACAATATCATTTTAAGGACTAATGAAACAAAAAATACTTCATATGGTTTAATAAACGTAATTTCAACATTAAAAGTGTCAACAGTTTATACATGTTTTTGAATGAGAAGGATATAGATACCATCTTTAACCCTATGCAACGGGTATGTAACTTCAACAAAACTATTTACAAGACTATTCGTGGCACTTAGAGTATAGTGAATGCACCTCTGCTCTCCTTAGCCTTCTTTAGAGTAGCAAAAAGATTGCTTTGACTCGGCATTGTTTACATGATATCTATGACACTAGCTTGTCAGTGTGGCGTCACACCCTTCCACATCCACAACTATAGGAGAAGCTTTGATCCCATAAAAGCTTTGGTTCCCATGATCATTTTTGACACGCACTTTAAATAATTGACACAATTCATGATCGAGTAGAAAAACGTCCTCTCCACCAAAATCAGTTTGAGTGGATTCCATTTCTACATGCTCCCCATACAAGGTTAATGGGTGCAAGGTAAACAAGCTAGTGTACAATTCAAAATGCTCTCTCACATGCGACACAAGAAATTCATAGACTCTATTTCAAAAGCAACACAAGCTTTTGTCCACGGACAGGACCATAAATAGTGATCTGGAAACCCATTGTAGTGTAAAGCCTAACAATACTCCTTTAAGATGTAACGAGTGCTATTAGAAAGTTAACAACAGGTTTAGATTGTACTTACTCATAAAATATGATGGACTTACTTTAAATCTTTGAAGTTATACTAATATTAACATTTGATGAAGTTTTTTTTTAAAGTTTACAGTTATCAAAAGAGGTCTTGATATTTAAACTCAAACGTGTGAACCCGCTCTTTTTTTAATTTTGTAAGAGAAAATCGCTCACACAGGGTAGAATCTTTGACAGCACAATATTACTAAAAACTGAGAGATAAAGAAAGAGAACAAGAGAGATCCAAAGAGAGTTGGAGAGAGAGCAAAGGAATATTTGATAGCACAATGTTTTAAGTGTCCATGCAAGAGAGAGAGAGAGAGAGAGAGAGAGAGAGAGAGAGAGAGAGAGACTGATCAATGTGTGAGTCACGTGAGAGTTACGTTAATTTAATTTGCTTGCATTTCTCAATTCCAACTCCACACTCTCTGGTAATGGACAATTCAAGTGTGCTCCCCTCCAAGCTGCACTGCATGTCGGCACAAGTAGCTGTAAGCTCTGCAAGTAAGTCAACTGCCTGATCTCCTTCATTGGCGCCCATGTCACCACCTCCAAAAAAAGCTTAATGGCGCAAACCAACTCCTTCATCTCCCATGCACTCCCTATGAGAGCCATGCTCGGGGACCACCGGCTGTACCACCTCCAAATGGATACACCCTCATCTCCGACATCCCTCCCGCTTGAGACCAACACCAAGACTGGACTCCTCCTGCTCTTTGATGCCATCTCAAGGGGGTGATAACATTCACTTTCTCTCATATGGATCCCTTAGCCCCAAAGAACCTTTGCTTACCAATCAAACTTACCAATCGAAATCATCAAACTAACTTGGAACTCAACCTTCCAGGGTCAACTGGTGGGATCAGGCCTACTCGGACGAGGCCAATTTCTAGACGCATACGTGGGTCCATTTCACCCGATCGAGACACACTCCCATTCAATCCCCATTTCTAGGGCAATGAATGAACCGAAGCTCACAACATAGACCAATGATTATCAGTCCTAGCCGAAAAAGACCATCCCACGTTGTATCCCACAGGTAAACACGTGTGCCGAACTTTTTTTCTAAACACGAAGTCAAGTTCACACTTAAATCTCTATGTTATGCTATGGCTATCCACGTCAATCTTCTCGGTAAAGTTTTTAATCCTAGTTAAAATTTAGATTAAGTTCCTTGAGTTATAATCCCTTAATTCCTATTTCCTTTTGATTTTTTCACTCAAACAAGACCTTAGAAATCAACAAATCTCTTGGGAGTTTAAGGTTTTGTCTTTACAAAAGTTTCGAGTTAACACCGACTTTGATGAATCCCATTTTGGTTCCTTTTCATCACTTGCCATCCATAGGGCATCTCCATGGAAGAGATGGGAGTTTTATGTTCAAACAACACGGTCATGGCATCCGTGAAGCTATCCCCTTACTCCCCCCTTCGAATTTGCAAAACAAACTTGAAAGTAGACAAACTTGAAATAAACAATACATTTTCTTTCTATAATGAGTTTTTCTTGGTATGTCTATGCGTGGTACACACCAAAATTTAAAATGCACCAACTTGCAATCTTGGACAATTAATTAGAAACTTCCTTTCAGTGCTTATGCAAGAGTGAAACCCTTCTATGCACGTAGTGTAAAAATTGTGAAGTTCCTAAGAATAGACATGCTAGTGTATCAAAAAATATGCATGTAATAAATGATTAACAAATTCTTCTTGAAGAAGGGATTTAGGCATACCTTTACTACCATGGAGAGGATTAATTATGTTGCTAGAAGAGGCTTATGGTTTCGGCACTTTCCATTTGGTAAGAGAGAAAAGAGGGGATGACTTTATGGAAAGTCCTCTTTTTCAATTTAACTTCCTTTGGTTAATCTTCAAAACTTAGTGTGTATATGGTAGGGTCTTCTCCTTGCTTTGGAAAAGCAACAACGAAGTGTATTGACATATCCGATTCGTTTCCACTTCACTTTGCTTGAAAACCACCAATTTGGCTATGGGAATAAAGAGAGGTTAAGAAAATGTCAAGCTATGAAAAGCTTACAGGTTAGGAGAGACAAGGTGAAGAGTGTAATGGTAATTTGGATTATGGCTATGGCTTCTCTTGAGGAGAGAGGTTTGTGTAGGGGTGTGGGTGAAGGAGGATTAGCTTTGGCTTTCATAGCTCACTATCAAGCTTGCACTTTCAAAATGTGAAGAGAAGTGAAGTGTTTAATGAGTAGGGAAGGCCTCCTTTTAAGCTTAATTTGATAAGGCCCTTAATGAAGGAGTACGAGCGGAAGTGCGACGCGAGAGAGAGTGCGAGAAGAAGAGCACAACGATATGGTGAACTCGCTCTACTGTAATGTGTAGAGCATAGTGAGTTCTTATTAGGTTTTTACAAAAGAATATGTGTACATACCTGGCGGCCCGCCCACTTACCTGGGCGACCACATTGGGATTTATACCCCAACAACCTTCCACTTAAAGTCCAATGTGGTACTTTAAGTGTGAGAGAAGCTACTATACAAGCTAATATACAAGAGATGTAGAGAAGTGATGTACTACCCTACACCTAACTGCTTGCGAAAATGCACAAAGCTCTCTGAGGGAAGTCCTTTTGTAAGTAGATCAGCAGGATTTTCTGTGGTGTGAACTTTGACAAGCTGAAGTTGCTTATCCTCGAGCATTTCCCTGATGAAATGATACTTCACATCCACATGCTTTGTCTTTGAGTGATAAACTGTATTGCGAGCCAATTGTATAGCACTTTGACTATCACAATATAACACAGGCATCTCTTCTTTGATTCCCAAATCTGTTACTAGTCGATTAAGCCAAATTGATTCTTTGCATGCCTCTGATGCTGCAACATATTCAGCCTCTGTAGTAGACTGAGTAACACAATCTTGTAATCTAGAACGCCATGATACTGCTCCACCAGCCAATGTAAAGACATACCCTGACGTAGACCTTCGGTTGTCTAAGTCACCTGCATAATCTGAGTCTGTAAAACCCTTTACACTTAACTCCTGACTCCCATAGCATATACGCATACTCTTTGTAGCTTTTAGGTATCTCAATATTCCTTTCACTGCCTCCCAATGTTTCTTGCCTGGGTTTGACATGTATCGACTTACTACTCCCACTGCAAATGCAATGTCTGGGCGAGTAGCAATCATTGCATACATTAAACTACCCACTGCAGACGCATATGGAATCTTATCCATTTCAGCCTGTTCTTCCTCAGACACGGGACAATCTTGTTTGCTAAGTTTCACATATGGTGGCAATGGAACACTCAATGCCTTTCCCTTCTCCATATTGAAACATTGCAAAACCTTGTCAATATACTCTGTTTGAGATAACCAAATCAATTTTTTTGATCGGTCTCTCTCAATGTGCATACCAAGTATATGACTTGCCTCACCCATGTCTTTCATGTCAAACGTTTTTGCCATCTTTGACTTCAAAGCTGAAATTTCTTCCAAGTGCTTACCAACAATCAACATGTCATCCACATATAAAATAAGGATCAGCCAATTGCCATCCTTAGCCTTCTTCGTGTATAGACAGTGATCGAACTCACTACGTTTGTAGCCTTGAGAAATCATAAACTTGTGGAACTTATGGTACCATGCCCTCGGTGATTGTTTTAAGCCATAAAGACTCTTTAACAACTGGCATACCAAATCTTCCTTGCCTTCCTCAACAAACCCTTCTGGCTGCTGCATGTAAATTTCCACATCTAAATCACCATGCAAGAACGCTGTCTTGACATCCATTTTGTGCAACACCAAATCTAATATGGAACCCAATGCAAGAAAGCATCTCAATGTAGTCATCTTGACCACTGGAGAGAAGACTTCATCAAAGTCAATGCCTTGTTCTTGTTTAAAGCCCTTGGCAACAAGCCTTGCTTTGTACTTTGGCTGACTTTCATGAGCGGTGATCTTATACCTGTAAACCCATTTACAAGGTAGAGCCTTTTTGCCTTGTGGTAATTAAACTAGCTTCCATGTCTGGTTTTTATGCAGAGCTGTCATCTCTGATTGCATGGCCAATTGCCAATTCCCGGAGTCCTTCATTTGCACTGCTTCCTTGTAACATGAAGGCTCATTGCAATCAGTCAACATGACATAGTTCATAGATGGAACAAACCTATCAGGAGGTCGCGTGACACGTCCAGATCTACGCACAATAGGTGGCTCAGGCTCAGCCACAACCTGTGGTTCCAATCTAACCTGTCCTTGCTCCTCTTGAGCCCTGACATTTTGTCTTGCACGTGCAGGTCCATCTTCTTGGAAGACAACTCTTCTAATCTCCTCAACCCTCTCTGGTTTAGAATGATATTTGGATTCATTAAAGTGAACATCATTGCTGCGGACAACCTTTCTGGATTCGGGATCCCAAAGTCTGTACCCCATCTCACCAGAATTACCATAACCTAGAAAGATGCACTTTCTACTCTTTGGCTCAAGTTTGTTCCTAAATTCCTTTGGAACATGAGTATATGCCTCACAACCAAAGACTCTGAGATGCTTGTATGAGGGCATTTTCCCTGACCATACCATCTCTGGCACTGAATCCTTCTGCAAAACCTTGCTAGGAGATCTATTTATAAGATGAACAGCTGTTGATACAGCTTCAGCCCAAAACCCATTTGGCAGCTGTGCATTAGACAACATACTTCTGACCTTCTCTTGTATGGTCCTATTCATCCTCTCAGCAACACCATTTTGAGGAGGATTGTAAGGAGCAATAAGTTCACGTTTTATACCTTTTGAATGACAAAAGTCCTGAAAGGCCTTTGAAACATACTCTCCACCATTGTCAGTGCGGAAGCATTTAAGCTTCTTGCCACTCTGATTCTCCACAAGTGTCACAAACGTTTTGAAAACGCTAAACGCTTCATCCTTGTGCTTGAGAAAGTAAACCCATACTTTCCTCGAGTAATCATCTATAAATGTCATAAAGTAAGAAGCTCCCCCTAGAGATAGGTTAGGCATAGGTCCACACAAATCACTATGAACAAGTGCCAACTGTGTATCTCTTCTACTGCTTCTATGCTTATGTGGCTGCTGTGTTTGCTTACCATACAGACAATGTTCACAGAATTCAAAATCACTAAATGAAAAACCAGGAAAATAACCAGAACGAGACAAGATTTCCATTCCCTTCTTGGACATATGTCCTAACCGGCTATGCCACAAAGAAACGTTCGGCTGCTCGGTTACATTGATTACATTTTTAGAGACATTTGATACATAAATCATGTAAAGTCCTCCAGACTTTACTCCATGTGCTACTGTCATAGAACCCTTGGATATCTTCCACATGTTTTGTCCAAAAGTGGTGACGTAGCCAGCATCATCAAGTAAACCTGTGCTGATCAAGCTCTTTGTAATTGCAGGAACATGTCTCACATTCTTCAGCGTGAAAGAAGAGCCATTCTGAAACTTCAATTGAACATCTCCAACACCTAAGTTCTCACATGTCTGCCCATTGCCTAGCCGAACATGATCTTTAGTGGTCACATAAGAAGTAAACCACTCCTTGTTTGGAGACACATGAAGTGATGGCCCTGAGTCTATAATCCAGTCACTCAGTGCATTTCCATCAGATGCTGTAAGAAGAGCTGAGTCCATTGTATTCTTCAAGAAGTAGATGTCTCCTTACACTAGACTGTCATCCTCTGCAACAGTGTTTGTCACATTTATTTCTTGAATCTTCACTGAGGACTTGTTCTTCTCACCATGGTCTTCAGCTTTCTCTTTGCCTTTTTCTGCTTTCCATTCTCTGCAGTCTCTTTTCATGTGACCTTTCTTGCCTTAATGGTAGCATTCTATGTCACTCTTGCCTTTAACATTGCGGGACTTGCTACGAGACTCATTCCTCTTTCCACCTTTGTACTTTTCTTTGGTCCTTCCCCTGACAACTAAGGTTGTTCCTTTGCCTTTGTCCATTGTCTTTCTATTGGTTTCTTCAGTAAGCAGACTTCCTTCTACACCTGCTATGTTCAAACCATCTGGAGGTGCAGAATTACTCAAAGCTGTGCGAAAAGTGTCCCAACTTTCCGGCAATGTGATCAACAAGAACATAGCTCTAACAGGTTCATCAAACTTGACACCTTGAGCTGACAACTGACTGTAGATGGTGTTGAATTCATTCCGATGATTGGACATAGGTGTCCCTTCTTTCATCTTCAAGTCGACAAGCTTCTTAAGCCAGTATACCTGTGAAGCTGCACTCTGCTTCTCATAAAGATCACTCAGCTTTATCCATGCTTGATAAGCCGACATCTCGTCTGCTACATTGAAGTAAACGCTTTCTGCCAAAGTCAGCATAATGGTAGAAAGTGCCAATTCATCCATTTCGCTCCATTCATCTTCGTCCATATCTTCTGGTTTTATCCCCTTCAGCTTTATAGGTTTTATCTGCTTCTTTTGTACCAACACGTGCCAAATCTGCTTCTTCCACAATGGGAAATTGGTTCCATCCAGCTTCTTGATATTGTAAAGAGCAGTGTCCTGTGATCCAGCCATAGCTACGCTTCACAGTGGTTTACTTTCCTGGGAAAAATTAGGCAGAGTTTCCCCCGTAAACTGACCTCTGAACCAATATCAACCTGTCAAATGAACCAAGAAAGCTTCAGATTCTGCATAAATTTCGACAGAGTCTCCTTTGTAAAATGGCTCTGGTGTACTCAAAAAACAAACCAAAAACAGCTCAAAAAACACTGTCTCTCTGACACTGTAAGCTGCGGGTAAACCTGTCCTGCACCTGTACTGTCTCTCACTGTCCTGTCACTATCCTGTAAGCATAGACTGCGACAATGCCTCAACGGCAGTAAAGCAAAGATGCAATCCCAACTGTCTAACTCACAGTCAATACATCCTAGCTGCCTATCTAAGGGTGCTCGAGGGATCGCTCCAAGACCTGTATCACCGAAAGGATCTCAACATTCGAGAATCCCCCAGCTCAATAAAACCTCACTCGACCCTCAACAAAGTCTGCAGTAAATCTGACAGTACATAGACTTCCCACAAAGTCATACATCCACAAATTTCCCACTATATGTTGTAACCGATGCGGCGGTTGTTTGCTGCGTGACTCGCAGCCAGCAAACCCTCAACAGACATACATCATCTCTCACAATACATCCCATGTGGAAGTACCTGCAATGTCAGGATGAAATCTGGAATATCAAGCAGCAAACACAAGCTACCTGATGAACTAGTGGATGTCGCCTACAGTCTATGTGTAGATACGCCCATGTCGTATGTGACACGCCTCCAAGAACTGTGAGCCGTCCTTCGATGTGTAGACAGCCATAAATCAGCACTCTGGAAGTGCAGATATCCTCAGCACTTGCAGTCGTAGGCCGAAACCCCAAATTTGCAGAGTCGGATCTGCACCCGCTGAGACCACGTAGTCGAAAATGGCCTGCGCAGAACTTTGTCGAAGCCGAACGGTGGCCGAGATGACCTCAGAATGAAATTCTGAGAACACCGGGTCCAACGGGTGTTCCCACAAGGTTTGGGGCCGTGTCTTCGCCTGTCGAATTTCACTCCAATCTGAGCTGGTGACTCTAGCCTCCTGCAGTGCTGCCCCGAGCCTCGATCTGAGCTCTGATACCAGTTGAAGGAGTACGAGCGGAAGTGCGACGTGAGAGAGAGTGCGAGAAGAAGAGCACGACGATATGGTGAACTCGCTCTTTTGTAATGTGTAGAGTAAATTCAGCTCGCTGTATTTACTGGTTTTTGCCCTGTTTCAGCCCCAAACAGTCCCCTAGTTGTCCTCTGCTAGTGGGGCACGATTCCAAAGGGTTCTAGCATCCGTATGGCTGAATAATAGTCAACTTGAATTGGAACAGCCTACTCCACCTGACAGGTCAAATGAAGATCTGTTGGAGTGGTTGGATGCTACCAAATCTATGCCTTGTTATGGAGTCTCTATTCAAACTTTGCCTAAGGGTACACCCTCTTCCAATGTTTCCACAGTAACTAAACCCAATCAACCTTTTGAGTCACCTCAAAGGGTGGAGGTCATAGCACCTACTCACCATGCACCCTTGGTGGGAAGCCTTTGGATTGGGTGAGCCTACAAAGATTCATAGTAGTTCAACTCCCCCACATCATCAGCCCCATTGGTGACTCCTTCTCCGACCAAGAATAAGCTCTCCTCTATGTCTAGAAAACTCCCCTTCGTAGAGCTTCCTCTAGACGGGATACAACAAAATAATGTTGATTTCAAGCTTGATGAGTTCCTTGCTCATGGTGTCTCTCTCGCCCTTGACACAACAACCTCTTCACCTACAGGGCATTCTTTAGCAGTGCCATCTCCAGACCCAGTAATAAAAGGAAGACACTTTTACAACTCTTGTACCCACCCCATGCTGCTAGCCAAGATGCAGAGAAGATTGCTATGGTCCGTGTCACAAAAGATAAGGTTAGCTTTATTCAAGGTTATAGAGGCATCAAGCAATACTGATTTTGGACAAGACTGGTTTGAAAAACTAGCGGGAAAACTAGATAGTATGCTACTCTGTGGACCCTCTGTCAAGAATCAAACCACCACAAAATCCAACTTTGAATGGGAGGTTATCTGTGCATGTGCATGTGCACCCACCCCTTCACCAACCCCCCTAGACCCTACCCCCTACTCGCCCCTACCCACTTGCTACCCATCCCCTACTCGCCCCTACCCACTTGCTACCCATCCCCTACTCGCCCTTACCCACGCTCCCTCCCTCCCCCTCTTGCCCCTATCTAGCCCCCCCTCGCCCCTACCCACGCCTTTTCCCCCCTCGGCCCTATCTTCTCCACCCCTACCCACCCCTTTTCTCCCTGGCCCCTATCTAGCCCCCCCTCGCCCCTATCTGGCATAACCCCCTCACTCTATCCACCCCCTCCCTTGGCCTCTCTCTAGACCCCTCTCGGTCGTATCCCCTCACCCTACCCACCCCTCCCCTACCCACCCACCCACCTACCCCTTCCCCTCTAGAGTGAAGTAACAAGGCCCATGAATACATAAGAAGCCCAAAATGAATGCTGCGAGAATCATTCATGTGCACAAATTGCACAAATTGCACAAATTGCACAAACTGCATTTACACTAGCTTTGTGGGATTTGTTAATCTTGGTAGTCTTTTGTTGCTACCTTCTGGTCAGCTTACCTCATTGGCCAAGGTCATTACTTCTTCAGCATATCTTGCAAATATCGACATTGCTTCATTGGTACTTCTTCCTGGGAGCTCAAAATCTTTTCCAAACATCACCTTCTTCAGTTCAGAGTGTACTACATTTTCTTTGGTGTTCCACTCTACTCTCTAGTTTCACTGTTCTTTCTCACTGGGACGGTGTGGTCTTGTGGCGGGAAACCTGTATAGCAGGGCTAAGGCTACAGTGTCATTGACATGGGACAAACAGTTAGTTGCAGTTGGGCTTGAGTTCACACTGGTCGGACTCTTGCTTGGGCAGTGACACGTGGCAAGGGCTACAGTGTCACTAGCATGGGACAAGCAGTTGGTTTCAGTTGGTGGGCTTGAGTTCACACTGGGCGGACTCTCGCCTAGGCAGTGACATGTGGCAAGTGTTACGGATGGTGGTCTAGTGACACCGTGGCCAGATCACCACCACCTCAGTAAGGAGATAGGCTTAGCTGGATTGGGATATCTGCCAGTTGTTGGTGGCCCTTAGGAGATACATATGTGTGGTTGGTTCTAGTGGGGGATATGCACCATTATCCACATCGTATGGTTTAGCATCTAGTCTTGAGTCCTGAGTCTAGAGTTCTGCACGCCATTGGCATCCTCCCTGCACAATGGAGCCTCGACACCCCCATTGTACCTTGAGTCATGAGCTTGGAGTTGTGTGTGCTACTAGACATAGTTGTATGGTTCTTTGAGCTTGTCGAGTTCCATTGAGTTGAGTCTGCAGTTGTGCTTTGAGTTGTATCGTGTCTTGAGCCATATTTCGCTTCTGTGTTTGAGTCATGTTCTTGTGTGATGTTTCTTCTGTTGGAGTGAGGTTTCATGCATACTGCATTGAGGAGCACCAACTCTAGAGAGCACGACACCTTTTCCTCGCTACATGGGGTCATATGACATAACCCATACCCAACAGTTGATCTCATTGCTCCCACTTTTGAGATCTCCACATGTTAAAGTTTGCACATTCCTTGCCAAGATAGCTACTATGCTGCTAAGATATTATTTGAAGTACAAAATAGTCAAGATTCTTTTTTTTTTAATCATATGTCATGGTCTTAAAGAGATTGATGGCACCACAATAGGGTTACAAGCAAGGTATGCCTGTTTGACTTGACAATCAATGTAAATTATGTATTTGAAATTCTTTTTCATTTTGTATAATAATGCCAATGGAAATGTCTATTAGAGTGTTTGAGACTTACTCAAAGACAATTGTTTCGCTTCAAATCTATGCTCTATGTATGTATGCAAAGGGCTTTATTTTAACAAAGGGGCTTGTAGATTGCAATGCTCTCTATGGATTCGCAATGCAATATTCCAAGCCAAGGATCAAGGCCCTCCATTCATAAGACACAAAATATGGTATGATATGCACTACAATTTAAGAGAAAATGCCACCCTTTTGCTATTTTAGGCTTGAAAATTAAGTTGAATTGATGGCCATCCCATCAATCAAGGGATAAGTTCGAAAGCTTTGCTGGCCATGTATAAAACAAGGCTAGGAAACCTTTGAACGGATGAGCACCGTAGCCAATCGATCAAACCGTGGGGTAGTAGACGGAAGGGTAAATGTCCCGGAAAAGACTTTGTTAGAGACACCCAAGGCCCATTATTAGTACGCTTTTCAGCAATCATAAGTTGACACACACAAGATTCCAAAGTATATTCCAAAAAAAATTCTCTAAATTGAGGGGTGTTTGACTTGAAAGGCACTTGTCTCACAATTGGCTCCTTTATTCTAGAAGCTAGGTTTTAAATGAGGTTTAACATATGGAAAAACATGAAAGAGGCACTACTACTACCACAAATGTTGCTCAATTGCCACCAATCGCTACCAACTTGTAAATTGCATATAAGGATCCTAACACTGTAAATCTTGGATAAGCCCCCCCCCCCCCCCCCCCCCCCATGAGCTTAATTTAGCATTGTAAATCATATATAAGTTCCTAACATTAAAAATAAAATTTTCAATTAGCCCATTAAGAGCATAGTCTAGGTGATAAGATGTAGAAAATTACTCACAGGGATAAATGGCCCAAGTCTTGTTACAATGGGCTACTTTGGAGTCCCAGCTCCAATAACCCTTTACCCACCAAAAAAGGGACAACACTTTTTGTGTCAAGCATAGAAGATTGAAAACCATTGGAAGTAAAATTTAAGAGTTGAACTAGGAAATGGCTAACAAGTTGTGAGGACAATTATAAAATTGGGGGATGAGAATGGAGAGAGTTTTTTAGGGATCTTTTTTGGTGATTTTTACTTGCAAGAGCAAAAATCAAAAAAATCTTCCTAAAAAGCTCCCTCGTGGAGAGAGCTTCAAGAGGAAGCTCTCTCTCTCTCTCTCTCTCTCTCTCTCTCTCTCTCTCGCGCGCTCTTGCACACACACACACACACATATATATATACCCCTTGAAGTGGATTGTAGCCAAACAATGCGTAGAGGGTACTATACTTCTTGTGGAATGGCCTTTGCGTGCCGTTCGGCTACAACCCACTTTGAGGGGTTTATATATATATATATAAATATATATATATATATATATATATATAAAGAACATATAGATACATATATATGTATATATACACACACCTATACACATGTATATCTATATAAATATGTGTATAGATATCAAAATATATATGCTCTCACTCTCTCTCTCTCTCTCTCTCTCATGCTCAAGCTCATTCAAGAGAGAGAGAGAGAGAGAGAGAGAGAGAGAACGCTCATGCTCAAGCTCATTCTCAAGTGTGTGTGTGTGTGTGTGTGTGTGTGTGTGTGAGAGAGAGAGAGAGAGAGGTACACACACACACGTGCACAGAACAAGAAGGGGGAAGAGGGAGAGAGGGAGAGAGAGAGAGGGAAGGGGGAGGAGAAAGAGCAAGAGAGGGGGGGAGAGAGAGAGAGAGAGAATGTGTGTGTATGTGTGTGTGTGTACATATATATGTATCTATATGTATATTTATGTTCTTATATATATATATATATATATATATATATATATATATATATATATATATATATATATATACCCCTTAAATGGGGTTGTAGCCGAATGGCGCGTAGAGGCCATTCCACAAGATGTATAGTGTCCCTTTGCGCACCATTCAACTACAACCCCCTTTAAGGGGAATATATATATATATATATATATAAACCCCTTAAAGTGGGTTGTAACCGAACAACGCGCAGAGGGGGACTATACTTTTTGTGGAATGGCCTTTGCACGTCGTTTGGCTACAACCCACTTTAACGGGTTTATATATATATATATATATATACAAAGAATATATATATACATATAGATACATATATGTGTACATATACACACACATACACACATGTATATCTATATAAATATATGTATAGATATCAAAATATATATGCTGATCTCTCTCTCTCTCTCTCTCTCTCTCTCTCTCTCTCTCTCTCATGCGAGAGAGAGAGAGAGAGAGAGAGAGAGAGAGAGAGAGAGAGCTCATGCTCAATCTCATTCTCAAGTGAGTGAGAAATAAAATGAAATGTTATATTAATGTCTTCAAAAGGCCAAAATGACTTATGAGACCAAAGCGTTACAATGTGGTGAATCTGATACAAGTAACAAAATGAAATGATGAAATAAAAGTACTATGACAGAGAGAGAGGACAGAGGAGAGAAACGGTGAACAAGAAGGGGTAAGAGGGAGGGAGAGAGAGAAAGAGAGTGAGAGAGCAAGAGGGGGTAGAGAGAGAGAGAGCAATGATATGTGTGTGTGTGTGTGTGTCTATACATATATATGTATCTATATGTATATATATATATATATATATATATATATATATATATATATATATATATATATATATAAACCTTTTAAGGGGGTTGTAGCGTAAAGGCGCGTAGAGGCCATTCCACAAGATGTATAGTGTCCCTTTGCACATCGTTCAACTACAACCCCTTTAAGGGGAATATATATATATATATATATATATATATATACACACACACATATATATACATACACATATATATGTGTGTGTGTGTGTGTGTGTGTGTGTGTGTGTGTCTGTGTGTGTATTATATAAATATGTATATATAGACATAAAAAAATAAAATATAAAAATATATAAAATATATAATCCCCTTAAAGGGGGTTGTAGCCGAATGGTGCACAGAGGAACACTGTAATTCTTGTGTAAACAACTTTGCCCGTCGTTCCGCTACAACCCCCTTAAGGGGTTTATCACTACAACACTAATTGAAGATATCGACGAGTATATATCGACGGCCATGCTTTTCCACGCGTATATCGACGACATTAGCGGACGTCGCTATACGCGTCGCTATACATGTCGCAGTGTGCGTCGATATACGCGTGGAAAGGCTTTTATTTGCCACGCGTATATCGACGCGTATAGCGACACAAAAAAATTTGAGAGAAAAAAGCGAAACCCGCGCGCAAGGGCCATTTTCCCCTGCTCGGGTCTTGGTCGAAACCTGCTGCGCAGGTATTATGTCCATCTCCACCCTCCCCAACCCCTCCCTCTCTCTCTCTCTCTCTCTCTCTCTCTCTCTCTCTCTCTCTCTCTCTCTACATCGTGTGTGTGTGTGTGTGTGTGTAGGAGAGAGAGAGAGAGAGAGAGAGAGAGAGAGAGAGAGAGAGAGAGAGAGAGAGAGAGAACGGTGTGTGTGTGTGTGTGTGTGTGTAGGAAAGAGAGAGAGAGAGAGAGAGAGAGAGAGAGAGAGAGAGAGAGAGGTGTGTGTGTGTGTGTGTAGAGGAAAGAGAGAGAGAGAGAGAGAGAGAGAGAGGTGTGTGTGTGTGTGTAGGAAATAGAGAGAGAGAGAGAGAGAGAGAGAGAGAGAGCGGTGTGTGTGTGTGTAGGAAAGAGAGAGAGAGAGAGAGAGAGAGAGAGAGAGAGAGAGAGAGAGAATTAATGTATGCTTAGGAAATTAAAATTAAAGAAAAAAAAATTAAAGAGAGAAATGAAATGAAATGTTATATTAACGTCTTCGAAAGGCCAAAGTAACCTATGAGACATGAGACATGAGACAAGAAAGTTACAATGTGATGGATCTGATACAAAGTCAGAGTAAGAAGATGAAAAAATAAAATATTATGGAATCCTAAACTGCTGGGTGTGGACTAAACGGCTAAACGAGCTAGTTGGGATAGGTAGATCTCCTCCATGGCCAGTACTCTGACCGGGCGTTGTGCATGTCGAGCCAAAGTGACCTAGCTAGATCCTCTGATGCAGCCTTTGTCGATGTTGTGTAGTCCTCCGTAGACGTGGGCGTCTAGATCTCCCTAGATCAGTCGCTCGTTCGATCATTAGAGAGATAGGGAAGTAGAGAGAGAGAGAGAGAGAGAGAGAGAGAGAGAGAGATAGATAGATAGATAGATTTTATTATCGTCCTCGGAGGTCAAATATGACCTATGGGACCAAAGTTACATGTGATGTAGTATGTGTATGGCGGATGAGTGACTCTCGATGCTCCAAAATTGTAGTGATGAGAGTCGCAATGGAGAGCCCACACTTTGGCTGGGAGAGGAAAGTGTGTAGGTCTAAGTTATGGCTGAAAATGTGAGAGAAGCAAGTTCGGATGTGATCAAAAGCTGAGCACTCTAGTAGTGTGTGGTACTCAGACTCTCGAACTTGCAGTGAGCATAATGTGCACAATCGATTTGACTCTTCTCCATTGCCCCAACGCCCTATCTCGCATCGAAGGAAATGGGAGCTAAGCCGAATTGCTGCGATAGTGCGTATCGCGGACAAGGGAATAGGCTCAAGCATGTAAGTGTGAGTACGGTTTCCTCTCTCAGTGAAGAACATGGTTTTGTAGTTGGGGGCAATATAGGTGGTGTAATGTATGAAGCGTGACCCACCGGATTTCTCCCAAGCCGTAATACATTGGCGTTGTAGAAAAGCTTCATTCACTTGAGAGTCAATTGAAGCATCATGTAGCAAGTGTAATGCATCCCATCTCCCAAACCACTTCTTTATGTCTTGCATCCATCCCGTGCTCAAGATCTTGCTTTTATGCGTCTTTTGAACTTTTTTGCTTGCTTCCCATGCAATTGTAGGAAGTCGATGTGAGGGGTTTTGACGCATCTTTATCATGTACTCCACAACCCTTTCCATGCCCATAACCTCAATTGGAAGAGATCCCGACTCAAGAAGTAGGAGCATATATGGTGTTTGTGTCTTAATTTGGAGAAAGTTTGTAAGAAAACGCTTTTGGACATTCTCAAACTCTTTCCAAGTAGACTTTGAGATGCTCCCGCCCCACACTTCAACTCCATAAAGAAGAACCGGTGTCACCAATGCATCAAAAAGATACTTCTTGAGAACCCAACACTTGATGTTTCCCACATTACACATGTTCTCAAATGCATAATATGCTCTCTTTCCCGCTTCCAAACGACGCATAGCACATTCATGCCACTTGTGATTGGATGGAACCTCAAGGCCAAGGTACTTAAAGCTCTCAACAACTTCAAGTGTCTCGTTGTTGTACACAATGCATGGCTTCTCCTTATGGTTGGTTTTCACAAGCATAACCTTTGTTTTGGATTCATTTACAATCAGCCCACTATGCAAGCAAAAGTTCTCAAGGACAACCATAAGCTTTTGTGCATCTTCTAAAGTGTGCGCTAGAAGCACTACATCATCCGCATACAACAAAAGCATGATTACCGCATTGCAAATAGTGACCTCTTCAATGCCTTCTTCTTGCATAAAGTCAAGTACCATTTGTTCCAATTGATCGATGCATAGACCAAAGAGAGTTGGTGACAATGGACATCCTTGTTTAACCCCAATAGTGCTTACAAAAATTTCTGAAATTTCTCTTCCCATGCGCAATTGACAAATCACCTTCTCATAGATTCGAGAAACCGCAAGCATAAACTCACTTGGCACTTGGAGTTCTTCCATCCTTCTCCACAAATTGTTACGTGGAATCATATCAAAGGCTTTCTTAAAGTCCACAAAACAACAATACAATCGGAAAGAGAGAAAGAGAGAGAGAGAGATAGGAAATAGAGAGATAGAGAAAAAGAGTTTTATATATATATATATATATATATATATATATATATATATATATATATATATATAGAGAGAGAGAGAGAGAGAGAGATAGGGACGTGGAGCTCCAGGAGTTATGGCAGAGAAATAGGAAAATAGAGAAATAGAGAGAGATAGGAAAATAGGGAAATAGAGAGAGAAAGAGAGATAGCGAGAGCGAGAGAGAGAGAGAGAGAGAGAGAGAGAGAGAGAGAGAGAGAGAAAGAGAGATAGCGAGAGCGAGATAGAGAGAGAGAGAGAGAGAGAGAGAGAGAGAGAGAGAGAAAGAGAGATAGCGAGAGCGAGAGCAAGATCGAGAGAGAAAGAATGAGAGATAGGGTACGTAGACAAAGAAGAAACTATGGAACTAAAAGAGGCAAAGGGTTTTTGCCTGCTACATGCATTGCCATGTACACCTGGGAGTGCACGTATGTGTCTACCCATATAGGATTTGACCAATAAAGACGAGATTTTGACCCGGTGGTCCTGATCTCCGTACACCTCTAGACCGAGGTGTACGGAGATTGGGCAAGACTAGAGAATGCGAGGTATTTTACATTGTGAGGAGTATATATATATATATATATTAAAACAACATTCATAATCATTGTAGAGGGCAACATCATCAACTAACATGGAGGAAAAGATTGCATGCTCGTGCACACTCTGCAAGTATCAAATCATGCGCAAGCATAGGATATGTAATGAGCATGTGCACAAGTACGGAGAGTTTGCTAGAGAAACCGTACAGAATCTACGATACGACTCCTATGGAACGGGCATTGATTTCCGCGACATAGCACCTACATCTGAGAGAGAGAGAAAAAAGATTATGCGTGAAGGTCCGACCAATATAGAGCCACGGATGGAAGCAAAAAAGGGCTTACAGACAAAAAACGACGGCATGGAGGAGATGCTGGATGCCTTCTTCCAGACAAGCGAGGAGAACGCGAACGAAGCAGCACCAGAAGCCGTGCGCCTATCTCCTGAAGACATGTTGAGGAAGTTGGCACGTCAACCAATCTATGAAGGCGCCAAAATATATGTGCTTCGTACTTGTCTGGCGTTTTTGAATCTTCAGTCAGTGTACGGGTGGTCAGATGCAAGCGTCACTGCTTTTTTTAGGTACGTAATTTACAAAAGAGATTTTCTGATTGTAACGGTGATATGCTCGGAGAGCTTTTTAATTTAATGTGGCTTAAACAGGTTATTGCGGGAGAAACTTCTCCCGGCTGGCAATGAAATGCCCCCCTCCAGGCCAGACGCAAAGCAATTTCTGACCTCAGTTGGCTTGGACTACAACAAGATTCATGCATGTCCAAATGATTGCATTCTTTTTTGCAATGAATTCGCAGATTGTCTGTTGTGTCCTAAGTGCGGAGCAATGCGCTACAAACAAGATGCAGTTGGCGAGACAGTGCCAGCTAAAGTGTTGCAGCATTTCCCTATTATTTCTAGGATAAAAAACATGTTTCGTTGTGGTTCCATTGCAAAGTTGATGCAGTGGCATTCTACGAATAGATCCACTGACGCAACATTTAGGGTGCCCGCTGATTCGAAGGCTTGGAGGCACATTGAAGATACCTGGCCACATTTTAAGAGTGAACCACACAATTTGCGTTTGGGCATGGCAATGGATGGAGTCAATCCATTTGGCTTGAGAAGCTCGTCATGGAGCACTTGGCCTGTGTGCCTTATCAATTACAACCTCCCGCCGTGGCTTGCTATCAAGAAGGGTCATTTGATTTTAAGCTTGATTGTACTTGGTAAGTTCAAGGCAAAAAACATGGATGTTTATCTAGCTCCACTAGTTGACGAGCTCTAGGAGTTATGGCATGGGATCGACATAGCAGATGCGGTTGAACCAGTAGGACAACAGCATGCAAGGATCCATGGACTTCTTATGTGGACTATGCATGATTGGCCAGGATACGGAGAAGCTTCTAGTAATGGTTGTTGATTTACAAAATTCTCGCTATTCGCAAGCCCTTTGCCTTGGCCTGATTCATGCTTTGATATATGCAGGACTAACAACTTCGGGATACAATGCATGTCCAATTTGCGGGCAGTCTTTGGATGTGCGCTATTCTACCTCTCTTCGAAAGACAATTTATCAAGGCCACCACCGTTATCTTCCAAATGGCCATCACTTGCGTGAAGACCAGCTTGGTCACGTCGAATGTCTTTCTATGCATGTACAAGAGTGGCGTCGCTGATGGGAGCAACATGAGGGGCAACCTGTTCCAAGAATGAAACGTTTGTCCATTCTCCATACGTTGCCGTACTGGGCTGATCTACTAATTAACCATTTGTTGGATCCAATGCATATATTCAAGAATGTGGGAGAGCTCCTCTGGAAGACAATCATGGGAATGAAAGACAATCAAGCTTCACGAGATGATTTGCAGTCGGTTGGAAAGATGCCAGAGCTGTGGCCTTTCACCAATGCAGCTGGTCAGACAAAACTTCCAAGAGTGCCATGGGTATTGCTAAAAAACGAAGAGCGACAAGTGAAAAGGGTGATTTCAGAGTTCAGGACGCCAACAAGATATATGCGATGTCTCAAGACAGCATTCACCCGTGACGATCAACTGTCAGGGTTAAAATCGCACGACTGGCATAAGTTCTTGCAATTCATTCTTCCAATTGCGATCAAGGGGTGTTCAACGGAGGAAGTGCGGACCTGCATATACAAGATTTCAGAGCTAGTGCGGTGGATCTCTTCCAAGGAGATACAGGAGGAATCTATTGCAATCGCAAGGGCTAACTCCATTGAGGCAGTTTGCATGATTGAGAAGTATCTACCCACGAGCTGCCTAACTATCCAAATGCACTTGCTCGTCCATGTAGTAGATGAGGTTGCAGTGGCAGGTACAGTCCACAGCCGTTGGATGTTCTTTCTAGAGCGGTTCATGAAAACACTTAAGGGTTTTGTTCGCCAAAAAGCGCGTCCAGAGGGGAGCATGGCAGAAGGATGGCTGGTGCAAGAGTCTCTTGTATTGACGATCGAATTTCTATCCATTTCTGACCCAGAAATGCCTCGACTGTGGAGCGATGAGGAGGATGCAATACTAGTGGGAGAGGAGCAGCAAGGGCAAGGGGTGCCGAAGAAAATGAACCTGGCCATGCAAGAAAAGATCATGAAGTTATGTATACTAAATTCAGCACCGATGCAAAAATGGCTTGAAAGGTACGAAGAAGAGAAAGAGAGACGCAATCTAGAGTGACAGGATTTCAGGCGAAGTCGAACGACTAGAGGCTTACCCTTGTCAGACTATCTTGCTCCTCTACCTGAATTCCCTACAATGGCATGGTTGGACAAGACAGTGAGAGCAGCTCGACAGATCGGAGAACCCATATCTCTAGAAGAGGAAGAGCTGGCTATTGGATGTGACTGGAAGTATCATACATACATGGCACTGTGGTCGCATGGAAAGCATTTCAGAACACAACAAATTGACAGGAGAAGAAACACGTTTGATAGTGGGGTAATGGTTAGTTTCATGCAAAAGAGCAGGGCCAGTGCTAGAGACACGAATGAGAGCACTAGCAACCTGGATTACTGTGGTCTGGTATCAGATATCCTGAAAGTAAGCTTCAGGCGGTTTGAGATGTTTTTGTTGGATGTGAAATGGTTCAAGGTGATTACTTCTGGTCGCAATGCAACGATACGCAGAGATGGAAACAAACTTGTGCAAATAGATTCTACAAAGATTTGGACAGATGCGAGCGACACATTTGCTCTCCCCGAACATTGCGAGCAAGTGGTCTTTGTACCGGACTCTCGAGCGCGACAATGGTGGTTTGTGGTTCAGGTTGCTCCAAGAAATAAACAAGTATTTGAAGGGCAAGATCTCTTGGAGGAAAGTCAGTCAGACGACGTCCATACTATTGTGACATTAGATGAGATGGACGAAGGTATGGCAGAGGAAGCTGACAGATATACAAGGGATGACACAGATGAGCCAGAATTGACACTTGTAGATGAAGATGCAATGGATGAAGACAATCTGTCAGAACGAGTTGGGGCAGAGTTATGTTTGCAATTAGAGATAGACGATGATACGGTGCAAGATCTTATCGATGATGCCTCACTCGTCGAGGCCTAGGCCTGTAAGTGTTTGTGTGAAGACTTTGATTTAAAGTTAAGCTTAAAGTTAATTTAAACAACTGTGTTCTGATGCTTTATTTTACTTTCTTTGTGCAGGACTTTAGTATGGCAGACGAGATTCCAGATCCCGCTTCCATGAGTGCAGATGCATTCATGGGCTTTGTTACACCAAAATCTTGTGCTAGACTGCAATTTCTAGAATTTGTTTCCCCGATTATGGATTCTGATGAAGCGAATGCCTTGGAACATCTTAAATGAAGAGCTGTATCATGCTTTGAAAGCACTAGGGAAGGGGAAAGCTCCAGGATGGGATGGTCTTACTGCTGAATTTTTTCATTCTTTTTGGGATGAACTGAAAGATGTTGTATTGCTCATGATAAACAGTGCATGGCTGGAACAGTAGCTTCCATCTTTATGGAAACAAGGTTTGTTGAAATTGCTCCCGAAAAAGCATTTGGCTGAAATCTTTGATGACTGGAGACCAATCACTCTTATTATGCCAGTTGTATACAAACTTGTTGCCAAGATGCTGGTGCACAGAGTAAGGGAGATTCTTCATCATGGCCTTCATCCTCATCAAGATGGGTTCATTCCGAGACGTCATATTATTGATAATATTGCGAATGCTATGATAGCCATTGAATATGCAAAATATTCCTCTCAGGATGTACTTGTATTGCACGTAGACATAGCGAAAGCCTTTGATTCGGTTCGCTGGGATTTTATTTCTCAGATTATGTTTCGGTTGGGTTTTGGTCCTAAATGGATTAATGTCGTTTACTGGCTGTATTTTGAGGCTACGACTCGTACTATCATTGCGGACGGGCTCTCTGACCCTTGGGAATTGGGTCGTTCTGTTAGACAGGGTTGTCCATTGAGTGCTTTGCTTTATGCAATTTTCACTCACCCGTTGCTTTTATATGTGGACAAGATGGTTGACGCTGGTTTGTTACATGGAGTGCAAATTCCAGGGAGTCCTTCTTTTCCTCCTCAGGCATATGCGGACGACTCTTTTTTTATGCCTAAAAATGATCGTGCGGATCTTCAAGCTTTGATGAAGATTTTGTCAGATTTTGGGCTGGCAAGTGGTTTGCATATCAACTTCAAAAAGTCCATTTTTGTTGCCTCTTAATTCTTGCGACTGGCACTTTATTTTATGGCCTGGACAACTGCTATCACCACATGATGTGATACGTCACCTTGGTTATCCGATTGGTTGGTTCATTACAGCGACACAACAAATGGAATGGGTGACTGCTAAGCTTGCACAGAAACTGAGATATTGGAAATTGTCCACTTGGCCTCTTCATGTACAACTGTGAATAGTACAATCCATTGTGATGGCACATGTTCAATTCTATTTGTCGTTGTTGTCTTGGACGCATAAAGACATTTCAGCCTTTATGTCGCAGGCAATGGAATTGTTATGGAAGACACATCCCAAACGCAAAGCTTTACGCTTGTTGAGAATGCAGTCTACTTGTACACCAAGATCGCATGGTGGGCTTAATATATTGAACATACATTTCCATCTTTTGGCACGCAAAGCCACACTGCTGGCTGATTTTCTCGCGCAAGTACAACCTTGGTCACACATGCTAGCTACTATGTGTAGTTCTATGAACACAAAGGCATATGGTAATTGGATCACTTATCAATGGGAAGTTGTATTGGGTCGCTTTGAAGGTACCATACTTGGCTGCCCTCACTCTACACGATTGATACTGGATTGAAAACATGTACTTTCTCATATTAAGTGGTCCGGGAGATCCTCTTTGAATGGTAACTCATTGCGGAAAGAAAGCCCTCACTGGTCTGCAGTATTTTCTTTTCCCTTGGCAATTACTCAACCGGTCAAGGCTTACAACTTGATGAAAATGGGTATCAGACGTATTGAGGATGTTGTGGATGAAAATGGTTGCGTGTTATCTTTTCCCCATGCTTGTCAGACACTTAATTTGGGCATGCACCATCGGCCAATTTGGAGGGACATATGTGCTTTGCTTGCTCCTCTTATCCCTATACCAATACTCAATGAGGAGGATAGGCTTAAAGATTGGGAACTCATTGGTTATTCCCCAGGTTCCAAACTTGTTTCTATGCATAATTGGACTTCAAGGCAAATTTACAAAGCTATTGTGCCTCCTCCGTGGATACAGTCTCATGGCAATTTGCTTTGGCACATGCATAAGTCAATGCGGTGGTGGAAAATGGTTCTTTCCATCAATTGGAAAAGCAAGTTGCCATTAAAACAAAGAGTGTTTCTATGGAGATGCATGCTTGGCATATTACCGATGGGTAAGATTTTGGCTTCTCGTCGCACTGCCTCTTCATCTTGCCGAAGATGCTCGAATCAAATGGAATCAGTTCCTCGTCTTCTTTGTTTTTGCCCCGACTCTCGGGATTTCTTGCTTGTGCTTTCAAGGCAATTGCGTTCAAGGTTTCCTTCTGCTGCATTTGGGAAACTTTTCTGGGTTTTCAGAAAACTCACACTGCAATTGCATCCACATGCGATTTTCATGCATTGCGTCAGATCTTGGGCCTTCTCCTCGATCTGGTCCAAAAGAAATGTTACTCTTTTTGAATCTCGACAGTTTCAGCTCTACGCTCACTTTACAGGCTCTCTACGGCAATCCTTGTTTGACTGCTGTAGACTAAAAGACATAGACATCACGACTTTGACACTTTTCTATGACTGTTTCTAGTTTGGAAGTTTGCTCCTATATGGAGTGACTTCCGCATTTTCGGTTGTATAGATCTTTATGGTGGGTTTTCCTCGCGTTGAGGCTTCCCACATGTAAATTAATCCAATAGATTTACACCCAAAAAAAAGTATGTATGTGTGTATATATATATATGTATGTATGTATGTATGTATATTTATGTTATTTTAATATATATAAATCCCTTTAAGGGGGTTGTAGCCGAACAGCGCACAGAGGTGTTTCCAAAAGAATTATAGTAATGTGGGTTTATATATATATATATATATATATATATATATATATATATATATATATATATATATATATACATAGAGAGAGAGAGAGAGAGAGAGAGATGGATAGATGGAGTTAGAGAGAGAGAGAGAGAGGAAGATAGATAGACGGAGTTAGGGAGAGAGAAAGAGGGGGTAGAGATAGGGAGATAGATAGACGGGGGGGGGGGGGGGAGGAGAGAGAGAGAGAGAGAGAGAGAGAGAGAGAGAGAATAAGAAGAAGAGGAGGAGAATTTTAACGTCATAGGAAACTATCCCAAGAGACCTTAAAGATCTATCCGATGAGGAGAGTTAAACTCAAGACCTATTATGAGTGAGAGAGAGAGAGAGAGAGAGAGAGAGAGAGAGAGAGAGAGAGAGAGGAGGGGGCCCAAGAGGGAGCTTTCTAGGAAGCTTTTTTATTTATTTTTGCTAGTGCAAGTAAACATCATTAAAAAAGCTCCCTCAAAAAGCTCTCTCCATACCTCTACTCATAAAATAGAATTGAGAAGGATAAGATAGGTCCCTCACCTATGTCCTATCTAAAGCTCTCAAAAGAGCTCATTCCCCACAGTGATACATGGTCCTCTATGCGCGGGACTCCTAGAGCATGACAATGATAGTGAGAGCAATGCAAACATCCTAGTGACCATTCTTGATTACTAAGGAGAATAGGAGGCCAAATTTGATATTGTACTTGTGCCAAACTCCAAAGAGCTAGCTCACGAGAAAAAGGGTGTCCAAACTTAAAAGCATCAATGTCAACACCAATGGCAAGCACAATTGCATTAGCTTAGTTGTTCAAGGTCCATCCAACCCAATGGAATGATGTAGCTGGCCTTTCCACACTCAATAACTTCATCTCAACAAGCATGAAGAGAAGCTAAAGGAGGCCTTTAATTTCTAGAGACTAACGAGGCCTGACATGAGAAAGAACGCCTTGCCCGTAGAAAAAAAAAAATAGCTATCTTAGATACACGAGCTGATGTGAGCATAGCAACCAAAGCCACGTGGAAGAAATTGGGTAAGAAAGAATTACATGAACTCCGCATATGCTTATAGCTTGTGTATGGCAACTCAGAGAAACCCAAGTGTGTTAGGAGACATCAAGATATTTTGGCTTTGAGCACTCTTTTGTCCTAGTGGAATTTGGCCAGGATTCGAACTATGCGATGATTCAAGGACATCCATCTATGCATCAGGTCAGGGTAGTGTAACATTGGGATTTTGGTCATGTCTATCTTTGTGAAGACACCATGACCAGAAGGGTCCACCTAATAACTCATCACTACCGAGATGTAGCAAAACTACCATTTTTTTTACTGATTTTGAGCCCACTACATCTAATGAATATGAGGTTCAAAGGGGTCCTATGATGAAGACAAATTCTTGGATGTTGGAGGCAAGAAAAATGGATAGTGTGGTTCATGAAGCACTCACGGTCGATGAAGCTTCCATCAAAGCTGATAACTAGATGTGTGTGAGCCTTTTCCAGAGAATGAGTTGGATGCATATCCTCCGGCCTCATCGGACATCTCATTTTTGAACATGTTGCACACATGAAGCCATTGGGGCTGCTTAGTTCAAGGGATAACCTTCCATGCATTTAGAAGTTCAAAGTGTATTTTAAGCATTTTGCACTTCACATTTGAGGATTTCATGCTTCTAATACTAAAGAGCAAGTGACATTTGATAGCTTAGTCATGGACCGTCTTGAGCATATGAATTGAGAATAGTCATATCAGTTGTGCGTTGCAAAAATTAGTTTCTCATGTTCGTTGCAAAATTCAAAACTACAAACACTATGTAGCATGGTCTACTCATCATAGAGAATCTGTTTCTATTCTGTTTATCATCCCCCATGATACCCCAGTAGCTCTTCAACGTTTCTTTTTGTACTGAGTCGTACGATCTTCAATAACAAATTTTTCCTATTCAACTTGCAACATTACTACAATCCAGCAGCGACTTCTTTATGAGATCGACCAATTCGAGAGTATTTTATTACTAAAGGGCCAAGGTAGTATGTTTTTATTTGCAGGGATTAGCATCCCACCTTTACTAAAGATTGGTTGAGTGCTTTCATGGAAGTGCTATGGGGGACTGCAGCAACCAAACGTTTGTTCTGACCCAGTTAGATTTGTATGTCGTACTTGTAACTCATTGTGATTTATAGTTTCAGTATTAAATGTTGCAGATCCCTTTCCACTATTCACTATTACTAATGTGTGGGTTGCCCACACTTAGTGCAAAGAATGCTACACTGGCGTTTTTCGATTTAAACAACTCAACAATAGCGATATGACCTGTGATGCAAGCACTCTCTGGATTAACCAAAAATTGGAAGTAGAGGCTCATATCTTTGTTCCAACTTGCTGTGTCTTTTCAGCCTCAAAACCTATCAAGGCTTGGTTCAAGAAATTGGTGTGTGTCTTTGCTGGGAAGACCACATTTTGTCGTCTATAGAAGGTATCCCTTATGATAGGCTTCTTTGCATAAGCTGGCTTTGCATAGTTGAAGTTCTTGGCTGATCTCCCTACTTCTTCTGATGCCGTTGTGATACCCCCTCTCTCCTGCATTGATACAAACATTCACATTTGCTTAACCATTTTCTCACTTCAATGAATGCTATAAGCACGCACTCGCGCGCGCACACACACAGCTAATTACCTTGTCCAAGTGAGGATTTCCTGTTCCATACGCAGCACGATGTGGGCAAAAGTAGGTGTCTTTATGACACCTCATGCAGTGGGGTGTCACTGCGCTTCGATTGATATCGTACAGATATTGAGGCCCATCAAACTGTTTTCGAACAAGCACGATGTTGAGTGAGAATACATTTTGACTATGTCGTTAATTTGCCTGGATATGCATACCCTTGTGCGCCGAGGCTTCTCCAATTCGTACTTCTCTTTCAGCCTTTTCAGATTCTCATTGGTCTCCTCTATGGTCCTCTTAGCATGCTTGTGCTCCATCTATTCAACAATTGACCAAACTGCTTCAATAGCTTGAAAACCGTAATAAATGATTACCCAGAACATAAGCACCCTGGCAACATACTTGGAGAAGCTCTCGATACTGCTCAGTGCGGATTGTGTTGGAAAACTCATCTCTCTTCGAGAAGTCTGAGTCCATAAACCCTTTGTATCTATCATGTTGTGTATCAACATATCTTGTATGATCAATGTAATGATCACCCTGTCATAAAACACCCCAAGTTAATGAGATTTTACCATGAAACTTGGAGCTCTTTCCCTTGTTTGTGAGGCAAAATGATGGGACAAAATCAAAGAATTGATGATCAGCCCTTGGTGCAGAGAGTTATGTATATGTAAGTTGTTGCAAAGAGAAAAGTAGGCAACCAGTTAGTATAGACCACAATATAGTTCTGTGAGAAATGTAATTCACTTATCACATTTGAATTATCAGAACTAGATAGCTTTGTCATGGAATTCTTCTCCATGCAGCGATACGAATTTGGAAATGCATCCCAAGGCACTTAATTCATACTCTGAGTACAATGCTCACCCGCCATAAATTGAAGTGTTTGGCACATACTATACAAACATAACAACAAAAAGATAAAACTGGAACTAAAGCTAAGGATTAAGGGGTAACCAATTCAGGTATACAATAGATGGGAGAGGGAGTGTAGTATAATGTAGAGAAGGATGGACCTCTATGACTAGGGGACTTGGAATGCAAGCTATATGTGTCGGTCATACAAGCATGATATGCAGAATCTACCTAGCTTCATCTGGCACCTTAGTGAGGGTGTAAAATGGTATACAACATTTGTTTCTTTTCTTTTTTTTGGTTTGGGGGGGGGGGGGGGTGCGGGCGGAAGCATAAAGCCGAGAGAGAGAGAGAGAGAGAGAGAGAGAGTCTGCTGAACCGTGTTTCCTCTAAGATAAGGAATAAATACATTGATGGAGTTTTGGATCTTAATAGTCTCTCCTATCTGACATTCCTCGATTCTATGAGTGACTTTTGTAGTTTCAACACTTTTTGCATACGACCTGAATATGATGAGTGTAACGGGATGAGCACCACGTGCCAACGGAAAAGAACAGATGAGACAACTTTAAACACTTCAAAACGTCTGAACTGAGAGAGAGAGAGAGAGAGAGAGAGAGAGAGAGAGAGAGAGAGAGAGACGAGACGAGACGGGGAGTGGCGGAGTTCCACCCCAAGAGCGCACTGACCCCAAACCCTGGCGCTCCTTGCGGTATTTCTTTATATTGCTTGAGCTCAGTACAACCCTGCGGGACTCTGGCACTCTGCTCTGCTTCACCTTCCTGGTTGAATGCTAGAGGAAGAGCCCAGCCCATGTTTATAAAGGCCCTTCTAAAAAAACAGTACATGAAAAGCACTAACTCTTAAAGCATCTGGACCAAGAAGCTCCTGCTCCAATCTGCCAGCACAAAAGCAAGAAATCCGTGCCCTACCACGTCCGCAGTTGTCAGCGCGATTCGCGGCATCCATACAGCCATCAGCGTAAAACGAAAGCGTCCATACAGTCATTTGCGTCATCAATGTTTACGTAAAAGCCTTTTTTGTGTGTGAGTAGGTCCTGCTTTATTTTATTAGTGCCCTTAGGCACTTGGGCCCAATCGGACGGGGTACCATAAGTTGGTGAAATTTATTTCGTAATTTGGAAACCCTTTTTAAATGCTTGGCCCACTCGACAAGGAACTGTAAGTTGGTGGGAACTTCTATTTCTTCTATTGCTTCTAGGGTTTAGACCCCTCGGCCAGGGTCTACGAATCAACAATTTGTGACATCCCCCTTTCTTGAAAGAGAGTAATCGTCCGCGATTATAGTATAACTGCAAAACAACTCAAGTTAGCTCAAAAATTTCCGAGGGCCATTCCGAGGGACAATCATTTTTCTCATTCCATATTGGAGCTCTTGATATTTCGGCGTAGCAAAATTAGCCATCACACCAAGACCGCGCTGATCTTGAACAGGTGCTCGATGCACTAGTACTTACATACCCATGAATATCACCCACTTAGGAATAATCAGTGGTTGGCACATCGCAATGCAACAAGAATGCTCACATATGCATGTTACAAGATATAAAAACATATAGCCGCCGTTGAACACTCCCCCCACAAATAACCATCTTGGTTCGGGCCATGAGTTGTTCAACGACTCCCTCACCACTCCTCCCACAAATAACTTAAAAAGGTCCGGGCTATGAGATAAAGAGGCCTTTTACAACCAAACACTCCCCAGACCACAGCCTACGTCACTTGGAGGTGCTGAGAGTAACCACTACTCAAACTTATTAATACTCTTCCCATAAATAACCATCGAGGTCCGGGCCATGAGTAACGACAACGATACTCCTATTGGAATTAGGGTTGCAGGGAAACACGCACAGCTTGGAGAAGACGAAGGAAGATCAAGGCACACAACGGAGAGTGTATTACTTAGTGTGCAATGGAAAGATAAGATAGCCCTAGAGTGATGGGCATATATACAATGCACGGGGAAAAAAACCTCCTAGTGAGGGAAAAAATGCCCCGGTGGTCCTAAGTATGTTCACACACATCACTACCACATGTATATGGTAACAAATCCCCCTTGGGGAGTGATGCGGTGAACGAGAGCTGGCACATAGAGTATAGGGAAGTGCCATACATTAAGGACAAGATCAATCCACAAAGGGGAGCAAGCCCAAAGCTTTGCGGAAAGCTTTGAACTTCTCACAAGATAATGCCTTTGTGAAAAGATCTGTAAGGTTGTCCTGTGTTAGCATATAAGCCAAGCTGACCTCTAATGTTGAGAGTCTCTCCCTGACATAGTGATAATGCACCTCAATGTGTTTGTGCGAGCATGAAAAATTGGGTTCCTCGCAACTGCCAATGCGCTCTAATTGTCAGTGTAGATAATGTTGGCAGTGAGCTGTCCAACACCCAAATAGGCGTATGAGCCATACACACTCCACCATAGTTGTGAAGACTGCCCTGTACTCAACCTCACAACTAGAAGTGACCACAGTAGGTTGCTTCTTGCTCAACCATGATATGCATGAATTGTCGAGCATGAAACAAAAACCACTCGTGGATACTTGCGTGTCAAAACAACCAACCCAATCTGAGTCCGAAAAGGCATGTAAATTTGGCCGTAATGATCCCCCCTTGGGATAAAACAACCCAAGATGTAAAGTGCCATTGAAGTAGCGAAAGATCCATCTGACAGCCTGCCAATGCTTAGACCTCGAGCTATGCATAAATCTGCTGACTTGTGAGATTGCAAATTGAATATCTGGCCTCGTATTGCATACATAAATAAGGCATCCAGCAACAATTTGGTAAAGAGTGACATCAGCATGATCACCACCATCATGAAGACTCAATTTCAAACCTGTTTCCATGAGAATGGCAATAGGTTTGCAATCCTCAACTCCAAACTTACATAGCAATACCACCATCATACTGCTTAAATTTCTATGCCCAAGTAATGATGCAACGGTCCCCAAATTTTTCATCTTGAAAGTAGCATTCAAATCAGCCTTAAATTCAACAATATGTGTTTCATTCGGACCAGTGATCAGCAAATCATCTACATATAGAACAACGATGAGAAGTGCATCACCCTCACGCTTCACATACAAAGTGCTTTTTGTTGGACTGTTACGAAAGCCTCGTTTGACCAAATGAGTGTCAGCTTTCTCATACCAAGCACGAGGAGTTTGCTTCAACCCATACAAAGCTTTCTTACATTTGCACACTTTGTCCTCGTGTCCTTACTTGACAAGACCGCGAGGCCACGTTACATAAACTTCCTCAAATATGTCACCATTCAAGAAAGTAGTAACAATGTCTGATTGATATATATCCCAACCAAAATGAGCTGCCAATGCGCATAGAAAACGCACAGTAGTCATACGACAGGTGGGAGCAAAGGTCTCTTCATAATCTATGCCTTTTTGTTGTGCATAGCCTCTTGCAACAAGTCGAGCCTTATAGCTATCAATTTCACCATCCGGCTTACGCTTCAACTTGTAAACCCACTTCGTATCATTGGCCTTTTTGCCAGGAGGCAAATCACAGAAAGTCCATGTGTCATTTTCTATAAGTGCATCATATTCTGATTGCATGACAACCATCCAATTTTCTGAGTTTTGTGCTTCATCAAAAGACAAGTTCCTCAACATCACATAAACTGGAATCAACCAGAGAATAGCAATCTGATGCATAAGATGCATGGCGAGAACTTGAACGAGTGTGACTAGACAAAGGTGCATCCAATTTAATGTCACGCAAAGTATACACCAACCATTTCGGCATACCTATAACCTGCTCATTCTCATCCCTTTCCTCATCAAGTACACCATGTACATCTACATCAGAAATTGGTTGATCTGTAACATTTTCAAAAACCCCCATAGGCTGTACATTTGCCTCATTAGAACTTATATTCGAACTTCCACCACTGAAAGAGACAATAAATTGTCATAAATGTCTTGTAAACTCTGAGCTTACATTATTGTCTCTAGTACATGACAGCAAAGGGTGAACAAAATTTTTCACAAACACAACATGCCGCGAAACCAAGATACGCTTTGTTTGCGGATGGTACAACCTGTAACCTTTGCTTTCAGCACTATAACCAACAAAAATGCACTCGACAGCGTTATCATCCAATTTTCTTCGCTGCGTTTGTGGCACCAAAGCATAATCCAAACACCCAAAAACGCACATGTGATCAATAGATAGCTTTCTATCATGCCATGCTTCATATGGAGTCATAGACTGCAAAGCTTTCGTAGAACACCTGTTGAGTACATAAGTGGCACACATGATGGCCTAAAGCCAAAACGAATGTAGCAAAGCTTGACTCTTGACCATACATCTTGCCATCTCCGTAAGCGACCTGTTCTTCCTTTCAGCAACATCATTTTGCAGAGGCATATACGGCACTGTACATTGGTGTTTTATCCTACGACTAGCCAAAAATGCATTAGATTCATGAAACATATACTTCCCCCCTCGATCGGAACGGAGGGTGCCCATAATACTCTGCATTTGCAAAATTCTTCCCACACTTGTCATACAAAGTGAGCTTATACAGCTCACGACATAAAATGCCCGATGCAACAATCTCATCACCAAAACTGAGATCATGAGTTGTACATCTGTCATCCACAAATTTCACAACAAGACCTAGTCTAGCAAGTGCAGATACAGACAAAAGGTACTTCTTGATCCCAAGTACATATAGTGCATCAACAAGTGTAAAAAAGAACTGCCATTTGCAGTAGTCAACACAATCTATAACAGACTTGGACACTCCAAGTCAAGATTCTACCGCAACACAACAGGAATTCCCTTCAAAACAGTTCACACTTCACAATTGATTCGACATGACCCGGCGTAGTTCCGTGCCTAGAGATATTGGCCCCAAAGACTGGCGCCCCTTTCGGTATTTCTTTTTGTATAAATCTGCAACTCAAAGTACAAGGGAGTGGGCAGGTCTCACTCTCAGACTCTGCGTCCAGATGCTCTGAGAAGTGGGAGCGCTGCCCACACTTATAAAGGTTTTACAAGGGATGCCAAAACCAGAGCCCCAAAAGCTGTAAATAAAAAGCCTTGCAATAATTAAAGCAAAAGCTCTCTCTCTCTTTCTCTTATGCCTTGCGTAAACAAAAAGCAGGCCCAAAAGCTGTCATCCATACGCTGTTGCCACATGGCTGCCTTTCCGCAAAACGCATTGCGTTTTCTGCCGCAAATTTTGGAGGGTCGTACGACAGTGCCACGTCAGCATTCAGTCCGCATTTCTAGGAGTCCCTACAAAGGGAGAGTGTGTGTGTGTGTGTGTGTGTGTGTCACAAAGTAATGATGTGGCGGACAGCAGAAACCCTAATTTCTGCCAGAAACCCTAAAGTTCCTGCAAACCCTAATTTCTGCCAAAAACCCTAATTTCCGAAAATCGCGGAGGCTAGAAAAAAAAAAGTTTTTAAATGATGAGCGACGCAAATTTTGCTTTTTCTCTACGCAATGAGAAAGAGAGAGAGAATGCTTTTGTTTTCAAGTTTTGACTCTCTGTGAGAGAGAGAGAGAGAGCAATTGCTTTTGATTTGAAGCTTTTGGGACTCTGCTTTTGGGCATCCCTTGTAACCTTTTTATTAGTGGTGAGGGCCTCACTTCTCAGAGCATCTGGACGCAGAGTCTGAGAGTGAATCCCAACCCACT
This sequence comes from Adiantum capillus-veneris, assembly GCF_014529385.1. Lineage (NCBI taxonomy): Eukaryota > Viridiplantae > Streptophyta > Polypodiopsida > Polypodiales > Pteridaceae > Adiantum > Adiantum capillus-veneris. The sequence continues at coordinate 6,994,399 of NC_140949.1, forward strand.
CTCTTGTACTTTGAATTGATTAATATAAAAAGAAACACCTAAAGGGGCGCCAGTCTTTGGGGCTAATATCTCTAGGCACGGAACTCCGCCGGGTCAGTGCAAATCTATTGTGATCTATGAAATGTTTTGAAGTGGTTATTTGGTGCTGTCGCGGTTGATTCTTGACTTGGAGTGTCCAAGTCTGTTACAGTGGTATTAGAGCACAGCCGATTTCTCTTCTACGAGAAATCCGATCCCCAATTTTTTTCCGCGGCACCTATGGCTTCACGCAAGGATCAGTCGACTCCCTCTGCATTTGGAGATGCGAGCAGGGATCACAACGAAGATTCTGGTAGAGAGTATGGCCCGCCTCGGCCTACTCAATTTTACGAAGGATCCGAAATTGGCAAAATATATGAGCGAGACTTCTTTTCTGGAAGTGCATTAGCACTGGCAGAAAACCACTACACCCACTCTCAAGAAACCTTCTGCTCACAAGAAATATTCAGAGAAGGAATTAGAAGAGGTGGTTGATGCACGGATTGCTCAGCTTTTTGACGCGCAAAAGAAAGCCAAAAAGCACAGCAAAAAGCAGAAGAAAAGCACTGACTTCTCGAGATATTTGGGTCGTCAGTCGACATTTGACAAGGCAAAGAAACACAAGAAGCGTGTTCGATTTGAAGGAGTACCCAGTTCTTCTTCTTCTTCTTCTTCTGACAGTTCTTCTAGCTCTTCAGATTCGAGCGAAGAAGACAGAAAAGGTAAAAAGCGAAGCAAGAAACAAAGCTTCGGAAAGGGCAAGAAAAAGGAAAAGAAGGCTTAAATCTCGCCCAAAGACTAACAGTTCTACTGAGGACTCGTCTACAGAGAGCTCAGATTTTGATGAGGGAAACTTTTATGCGAACAAGAAGAATTTTTACAGAGCCAATCAGTATGACTTTCTCGAAGATAAAAGCAAGAAAGTCCGAGAGTTTAAGGAAGGTGGCCACTCGATCAAGTTTGATACTTTTTCAGGATACTCAGATGCTTCGAAGGCTTTGTCTTTTATACAGCAGTTTGACATCACTTTCGCGGGAGGACGCTATTCAGAGCACTCCAAGATTCGGAGAGTTGCCTCTTAGTTTAAGGGGAATGCTCCTACTTGGTGGTCCACGCTTCTTTTAAACAAGACTGCGCCAGTTAAAATGGCTGAAATTTAAGAAGCTTTTTATTTCTTCTTGGTTGACGCAAGAATATGAACGAGATATACGAGCTGCTTGGAACCATCTTCGGATGACCAAGAAAGATACAATCAATGCTTACTGTGAAAGATTCTGGAGTTCTCTTCTACCCGCCTCTTCATTCAAGAAGATCTCGTTCAGAGAACAGATTGAGCGGTTCACCCTGGGTCTACCTACAGAGATCCGAGATCACTGCTTGGAACAGAAGTCGGCTTCTATTCAAGAGTTGATGAGTCATGCGAAGCGGGGCTTTGCCATGCACTCTGGCAGTCTGACCTACCCCACAGATGAGGCCATGACACAACGAGCTGAACAGACTTCTGGGAATGAAAGTAGAAAGAAAAAGAGCAACCCAGAGAAAAAGGATGCATGACCCAAGCTTACTCCTCAGGAGCGAGCTCGATTCATCAAGGAGGGGAAGTGCTTTGGATGTGGGGAACATGGACATATCTCCGTGAAGTGCCCTAAAAAGGCACCGAAAGAGCAAAATGATAAGGACGACGACAGGCCTGAGAGTTCGAGAGCAACCGAGGAACATGGCAGAAAAGGCAGATAGAAAAGCAAAACTAGTACCACATGGCGTGGGACCTACACCGAATCTAATGAATGAAAGTACAAACTTTGCCGCTTTTGGGGCAAAGTGAAGGATCAGGAAGCTCTTTTGAAAGAGCCAAGGCCAACTTCTTTTCACTTGGAATTGGCGGCTCGATTTGGAATTACGCCCGACAGACTGACGCCATAGGCGGAGGTAGTTCGACTGGCACCCGGATGGGATGTTGCCATTACACCAAGCATTGGCAAACTTCGTTTGCAATGACAGGGGTGTTCAGGGCACGTGAGTGACGTTCTACTCAGGATCCCTTGGTACCACAAGAACTACGCCGTGGTTGACTATCGGGCCGAGAAAGCGACTTTGATAAATGAAGGGCTTAGAGATTGTACTTGATGAACTTCAGTTTCTTACTCATTCTTTTGGGAGAGAACTAAACGATGGATAAAGGTTGAATATGTTTTGACCTGATCAAAAGAACGCCAAGATTTTTCTCCACACTCATGCCGATTGCTTTTCAGAGGGCTTGAAGATCAAACCATTGATCTGATGCCTGGAAGCACGCCACCGAACCGGCCACCTTACCGTGTGAGCCGAGTACAGAATGAAAAGATTATGAACCCAATGAAGGACCTCTTGGAAAAGGGTCTTGTCCAGCATAGTACTTCACCGTATTGCTCTCCACTGTTGTGGATTTGAAGAAAGACGGATCTTGGAGAATGTGCATCGATTATAGCGCTCTCAACGAAATCACCATCAAGAACAGATTTCCGATTCCTAGGATCGATGATATACTCGACAGGTTACAGGGATCCTCGTGCTTTAGCAGGATTGACTTGAAGAGTGGATATCATCAGATCCGAATTGCGCCGGGAGACGTCTACAAGACAGCCTTTCAGACAACTTTTGGGTTATTTGAGTTTTTGGTGATGCCTTTTGGCTTAACCAATGCTCCTGCGACATTTAAACGGATGATGGACAGGATTTTTCAAGAGTAGAGGCTATTTGTTGGCACTTTCTTTGATGATATCATTGTTTTCTCCAAGAATGAAGCAGACCAAAGAGATCATATGCTTCAGAGATACATTTTCCTGGGGACACTTTGTCTCAGCAAAAGGAGTCAAATGGATCCGGCCAAGATAGACACTATCTGTGATTGGCCCGATTTGAAGAATGTCCATGAAGTTGAAAGCTTCTTGGGACTATGTTCGTACTACAGACGGTTCATTCGAAAGTTTGCAGAGGTTGCTTCCCCTTTGCATATCTTGATACAGAAAGGAGTCCCTTACTTGTGGGGATCCACAGAGGTGACTGCCTTCCAGACATTGAAAGAGAAATTGACTACAGGACCAGACTTGACTTTGCCGGACTTGCAGAAGTCATTTGAAGTATTTTGTGATGCTTATGGTCGTAGTCTGGGTGCAGTCTTGATGCAAGAAGGCTATGTCATTGCTTACAAGAGCCGATTGTTCTCTAGGCCGGAGATGACATCACAGATTTATGAGAAAGAGCTTTTGGTGGTTATCCATGCTCTTACTCAGTGGCGGCATTACCTACTCGGAGAGGATTTTACTGTCTTTACAGACCATCAGAGTTTGCGCTACTTCTTGCCACAGAAGCAGCTTTTGGAAAAGCCAATGCGGTGGGCGAACATCTTGTCACAGTTTCACTTCCAGATTGTCCATGTGCAGGGACAGAATAATGTGGTGGCAGATGCTTTGTCCTGGAAGCCGTTGGTTCTAGCTATTTCCGCGATACATCATAGGAGCTTCGAGGATATGGTCGATCAGTATGCCACAGATACAGATTTTGCAGATATTTTCACACGGATACGGGATGGGGAGACAGTAGCTGGATACTCCCTTCGGGAAGGCTACTTGATGAGAAAGACTATGTTGTGCGTTACACAGCCGTTGCGGGAAAAGGTTATGATTGAATGCCACTGTCCACCTTTTACGGGTCACCGCGGCATTGCTACCACCATGAAGAGGTAGAGAGATACTTCTTTTGGTCGAGACTCAAAAAGGATGTGGAAGAGTTTGTGCGCAGTATGCCAGAAGGTCAAGTTTGGCAGGCATAAGACACAGGAATTGTTACAGCCTTTACCCATACCCACCCGCCCTTGGGAAAATATTAAAATGATTTCATTTTTGATCTCCCAAGAACACAGAATGATCACGATGATTTTCCGATTACATGGCACGTCTGAGACGATTGTCTCCGACAGAGACCCCAGATTTATGAGTTTGTTTTGGAAGGCAATTTGGGAGAACAAACTCAGTTCTCGTCATCGTTCCACTTCCAGACTGACAGGCAATCTGAGATTGCCAATTCAGTGGTTTTAGATTTATTGAAGTCTTGTATCTCGGATCAGAAGACTCAATGGGAAAAGAACTTACCTTTGGTGGAATTTGCCTACAATAACAAGATACACTCTTCGACGGGGAAGACGCCATTTGAGATTGTTGAAAGTGCTGCGAAGGTTCCATCCTTTCTGAGCACGAAAGATTAGATATTTGAAGCGGATGAATATTCGCGAGATTTGGATACGGCTTTTGCCAAGGTTCGTGAGACTTTGCAGAAGTCTCAAGAACGACAGAAAAAGGCAGCGGATCGCCATCGTCGCGACTTGAAACTGAAGGAGGATGATTGGGTGCTCTTACGTTTTGAGAAGGCACGCCTAAGAAAGAAAAAGGGAAAGGAGAGGCTTTTTCCAAAGCTTAGTATGCGATACTACAGACCTTTCCAGATTACTGAAAAGATAAATGATGTCTCCTTCCGATTGAAACTGCGAGATACTTGGAGGATTCACAATGCATTGCATGTGAATCTCTTGAAACCTGTTAAGGGTGATGTGCCTGATGATGGGGAGCCTGATGAGCAACCCGTAGTGGAAGAAAACGAGGAGACCCTTGTTCCTGAACAGATTTTGACACATACGGATACGAAGAAAGGTAAAGTCCGAAGGTGGTTCTTGGTTAAGTTCAAGAACTTTCTTGCATTTGATGCGAAGTGGATGGAGGAGGAGGACCTAGCAGATACTCCTCGGATTGTGAAACTTTACCTCGATGTTTTGGTTTAGCATAGTCTACTCCAAACGGAACCCAGAAATTCAGCTTGGCCAAAGATCTCGTGCAGTGGGATGCACAAGAGGGGAGTTACTCCGCTCCTTTGTCAACAGATGCCTTGATTTGGATAGTAAAGTCATTGATGTCTCTTTGAGCTTCAGGGATACTGAGAACTGACAGTATTCTGCTGGATGACTTTATGAAATGGAATTCCTGATAATGATACTGATTTGTTCTTGACTTCTTTTGAGTGCAAGAACTGATAGCCGAAATGACTGTAGCATTTTGGTTTGATTGATCTCGAATAGACATGGTTGCAATAGGGTGTTAGTCAATCGGACATCGATGAGGTCCCGATTGGACCTAGATGTGATTGCTAGCTACATTGCCGATAAATCATGGTCTAAGATCCGAATAAATGTTGAATGTCATGTGATGTCCTGTGATGTCTGGTGATGTCCTGTGATGTCGTGTGATGTGACTGTCGATTTTGTACATGTGCTAGATGTGTGTTCCTAGTACGTAGGTACTAACAGTCAGTGTCTGCTGAGACAGTTTATGGCTTTTGTCGGTTTTGCAGGCGTAATCGCGGTTGATTACAATGCTTTCAAGAGGGGGGTATGTCACGAAGTGATGATGTGGCGGACAACAAAAACCCTAATTTCTGCCAAAAACCCTAAATTTCCTGCAAACCCTAATTTCTAGAAATCGCGGAGGCAAATTTTGGAGGGCCGTACGACAGTGCCACGTCAGCATTTTGTCCGCATTTCTGGGAGTCCCTACAAAGGGAGAGCGTGTGTGTGTCACAAAGTGATGATGTGGCGGACAACAGAAACCCTAATTTCTGCCAGAAACCCTAAAATTCCTGCAAACCCTAATTTCTGCCAAAAACCATAATTTCCGAAAATCGCGGAGGCTAGGACGCAAATTTTGCTTTTTCTCAACGCAATGAGAAAGAGAGAGAGAATGCTTTTGCTTTCAAGTTTTGACTCTCTGTGAGAGACAGAGAGAGCAATTGCTTTTGATTTGAAGCTTTTGGGGCTCTGCTTTTGGGCATCCCTTGTAACCTTTAAATTAGTGGTGAGGGATCTGGACGCAGAGTCTAAGAGTGAATCCTAACCCACTCTCTTGTACTTTGAACTGATTAATAAAAAGAAATACCGAAAGGGGCGCCAGTCTTTGGGGCCAATATCTCTAGGCACGGAACTCCGCCGGGCCAGTGCAAATCTATTGTGATCTGTGAATTGTTTTGAAGTGGTTATTTGCTGCTATCACGGTTGATTCTTGACTTGGAGTGTCCAAGTCTGTTACAGTGTATGTGTGTGTGTATTGGGCAGCCACGTCACCAGTTTGTGACATAACCCCCTCTTGAAAGCATTGTAATCGCCCTCGATTACGCTTGCAAAACAGACAGGGGCCATAAACTATCTTAGCAGACACTGACTGTTAGTACTGACGCACTAGGAACACACATCTAGCACATGTACCAACTGACAGTCACATCACATGACATCACAGGAGATCACTAGGCATCACAAGACATCACATGACAAATCACATTAAAAAATTTATTTGAATCTCAGACCATGATTTATCGGCAACGTATTTAGCAATCGCATCTAGATCCAATCGGGACCTCACAAATGCCCGATTGACTAATCCTTATTGCAACCATGTCTATCAAGATCTTTCGTACCAAAATGCTGCAATCATTTCGTCTTCCAGTTCCTGCACTCAAACAAGTCGAGAACAAATTAATATCATATTATCGAGAATTCCAATTGATAAAGTCATACAGCAGAATATTGTCAACTCACAGTATCCCTGAAACTCAAAGAGACATCAGTGACTTTAACATCAAAAATCGAGGCAATCTCTTGACAAAGGAGCGAAGGAACTCCCCTCTTGTGCATACTCGCTGCACCAGATTCCGCCCAAGCTGAGTTCGGAGTTCCATTTAGAATAGACTATGATAATCCAAATGCTTCAAGGTAAAGATTCACAATCTGAGGAGTATCTGCTAGGTCCTCCATCCACTTCGCATCCAATGCAGGATAGCTCTTAAATTATCACTTTACCCTTAATCTTTCTGTCTTTATGTGCCAATATCTGTTCGGGAACAAGGATCTCCTCATTTTCTTACACTTCGGACTGCTCATCAGGCTCCCCATCTTCGGGCACATCGCCTTTTAAAGGCTTCAAGAGACTCACATGAAAAGCATTGTGAATTCTCCAAGTGTCGGGCAACTTTAGTCGAAAGGAAACATCATTTATCTTTTCGAATATCTGGAAAGGCCCGTAGTATCGCATACTAAGCTTTGGAAAAAGCCTCTCCTTTCCCTTTTTCTTTCTCACGCGTGCCTTCTCAAAACGTAAGAGCACCCAATCGTTCTCCTTCAATTTCAAATCGCGACGATGGCGATCTGCTGCCTTTTTTGTCTGAGATTTCTGCAAAGCCTCGCGGACCTTGGCAAAAGCAGTGTCCAAGTCACGCATGTACTCATCGGCTTCAAAATCTTATCTTTTGTGCTTAGGAAGGGTGGAACCTTCATAGCACCTTCAATAATCTCAAATGGCGCCTTCCCCGTCGAAGAGTGTATCATGTTATTGTAGGCAAATTCCACCAAAGGTGAATACTTTTCCCATTGAGTCTTCTGATCCGAGATGTAAGACTTCAATAAATCTAGTACCACTGAATTAGCAATCTCAAATTGCCCGTCAATCTGCGGGTGGAATGATGACAAGAACTGCAACCCCGTGCCAATGTTCTCCCAAAAACAAACTCGTGAATATGGGGCCCTTGTCGGAGACAATCGTTTCGGGCATGCCATGTAATCTGAAGATCTGGGCCACAAACAGTCTCGCTAAGTGATCCGGCTCGACTGTTTTCTTCACTGGAATGAAATGAGCTTGCTTGCTAAGTCTGTCAATAACATTCCACTACCATCGTGACCAATCTGTGTTCTCGGGAGGTCAAAAATGAAATCCATTGTAATATTTTCCCAGGGGCGGGTGGGTATGGGCAAAGGCTGTAACAATCCCTGTGCTTTATGCCTATCAAACTTGACCTTTTGGCATACCAAGCAACTGCACACAAAATCGTCCACGTCCTTGAGTCTCGCCCAAAAGAAGTCTCTCTCTACACCTTTCAAGGTGGTAGCAATGTCGCGGTGACCCGTAAGAGGTGGACAGTGGCATTCGGTTATAACCTTTTCCCTCAACGGTTGTGTAACGCACAACATGGTTTTCCTCATCAAGTAGCCGTCCCGAATGGAATATCCCGCTACTATCTCCCCATTCCATATCCGAGTGAAAATATCTGCAAAATCTGTATTTGTGGCATATTGATCGACCATATCCTCGAAGCTCCTATGATTTATCGCGGAAATAGCCAGAACCAACGGCTTCCAGGGCAAAGCATCTGCCACCAAATTCTTCTGTCCCTACACATGGATAATCTGGAAGTGAAACTGTGACAAGATGTTTGCCCACCGCATCTGCTTTTCCGATAGTTGCTTCTATGACAAGAAGTAGCGTAAACTCTGATGGTCTGTGAAGACAGTAAAATCCGCTCCGAATAGGTAATGTCGCCATTGAGTAAGAGCATGGATAACCGCCAAAAGATCTTTCTCATAAATCTGTGCTGTCAATTCCGGCCTTGAGAACAATCGGCTCTCGTAGGCAATGACATAGCCTTCTTGCATTAAGACCGCACCCAGACTACGACCACAAGCATCACAATATACTTCAAATGACTTCTGCAAGTCCGACAAAGTCAAGATTGGTCATGTAGTCAATTTCTCTTTCAATGTTTGAAAGGCAGTGACGTCTGTGTGTCCCCACAACAAAGAAACTCCTTTCTGTGTCAAGATATGCAAAGGGGAAGCAACCTCTGCAAACTTTCTAATGAACCATCTGTAGTACGAACACAAGCCCAAGAAGCTTCTAACTTCATGGACATTCTTGAAATCGGGCCAATCACGGATAGTCCCTATCTTGGCTGGGTCCATCTGCACTCCTACTGCTGAGACAATGTGTCCCAAAAAGTGTATCTCGGGTAGGAAAAATTCACTTTTCTTCACATTAATCACCAACTTGTGATCTCGTAATGCCTGAAAGACCTGTAGCAGATGTTCTCTATGTTCTGTCTCATCCTTGGAGAAAACAATGATGTCGTCAAAGAAAGTGCCAACAAATAGTCTGTACTCTCGAAAAATCTTGTCCATCATCCGGTTAAATGTCGCGGGAGCATTGGTTAGGCTAAAAGGCATCACCAAAAACTCAAATAACCCAAAAGTCGTCCGAAAAGCTGTCTTATAGACATCTCCCGGCGCGATTCGGATCTGATGATATCCACTCTTCAAATCGATCCTGCTAAAATACGAGGATCCTTGTAGTCGGTCAAGAATATTAAGGATCCTAGGAATCGGAAATCTGTTCTTGATGGTGATTTTGTTGAGAGCTCTATAATTGATGCACATTCTCCAAGATCCGTCTTTCTTCAAAACCAACAACACTGGAGAGCAGTACAGTGAAGTACTAGGCTAGACAAGACCCTTTTCCAAGAGGTCTTTCACTTGGTTCATAATTTCTTCGTTCTGGGCTCGGCTCACACGGTAACGTGGCCGGTTTGGTAGTGTGCTTCCAGGTATCAGATCAATAGTATCATCCTCAGGAGGAGCGGGTGGTAACTCGCCAGGCAGGCCCTCTGAAAAGCAATCGGCATGAGTGCGGAGAAAATCTTGGCGTTCTTTATCAAGTTCAGACATTTGTCCTATTCTCATCATTCAACTCTCTCAAAAAGATCGAGTAAACAAACAAACTTGATTTCATTAATTTTGAAACGGCCAAAGCCGATACGATAGGGATAGACTCGCCCTTAAGTTTTACATCAAGTACAATGGTTCGGCCCTTCTTTGTAGTCAAAGACGCTTTTCTCGCCCAATAGTCGGCCACAGCGTTGTTCTTATGGTACCAAGGAATTCCCAAGAGGACATCACAACCTTCCAAGGGCATTATGTAGAAGTCCTCATGCCCCAAATACCCCTTGACAATGCAACCGAAGTTTGTCAATGACAGGTGTAATGGCTACGTCCCTGCCAGGTGCCGCTAGAACTGCCTCTGCTAGTGGTCCCATCCGATTGGGTGTGCTCTCGAGCCGCGCCGCCAATTCAGGTGAAATGAAGTTGGCCTTGGCTCCTCCATCAAAGAAGATCAGGGCTTCTTGGTCTTTCACTTTGCCCCATGCTCGGCAAAGTTATGTACTCTCGTCAATCGTGCTTGGGTCAGTACCCATGCAATCTAGAACCATTCCTGCTTTCATCTTGCCTGTTCGTCCACGTTCCTCAACTGCTTTCGAACCCTCTGGCCTGTCTTCATCCTTGTCGTTCTGTTCTTTCGGTGCCCTTTTTAGGGCACTTCACGGAGATATGCCCAATTTCCCCGCATCCAAAGCACTTCCCTCTTTGATGTAGAGAGCTCTCTCTCGAAGAGAGCTTGGGTCGTGCATCCTTTTCTTTCTTTTCTGGGTTGCTCTTCCTCTTTCTACTTTCATTGTTCGAAGTCTGTTCGGTCCTTTGCGTCATGATTTCATCTGTGGGGTAGGTCAAATTGCTTGAATGAATGGCAAAACCCCGTTTTGCATGACTCATCAGTTCCTCAATGGAATCTGACTTTTTCTCTAAGCAGTGATCTCGGATCTCTGTAGGAAGTCCCAAGGTAAACCGCTCAATCTCTTCTTTGAACGAGATCTTCTTAAATAAAGAGGCTGGTAGAAAAGAGCTCCAGAATCTCTCGCAATATGCGTCCAATGTATCCTTCTTGATCATCCGAAGATGGTTCCAAGCAGTTCGTATGTCGCGTTCGTACTCTCGAGTCAGCCAAGAAGAAATAAAAATCCTTTTAAATTTCAGCCATTTAATTGGCGCTGTCTTGTTCAATAGAAGTGTGGACCACCAAGTTCGAGCATTTCCCTTGAAGTAAGAGGTAGCCCTCCGAATCTTGGAGTGCTGTGAGTAACGCCCTCCAAAGAAAGCTATGTCAAACTATTGAATGAAGGCCAAAGCCTTCAAAGCATCTCGATATCCAAAAAACGTGTCAAATTTAATTGACTGTCCACCTTCTTTAAACTCTCGGACTTTCTTGCTTTTATCTCCAAAAAGTCATACTGGTTGGCTTTATAGAAATTCTTCTTCTTTGCATAAGAGCTGCTGCCGTCAGAGTCCGAACTATCTGAAGACGAGTCCTCTGTAGAACTGTCAACAACTGGCGAGATTTAGACTTCTTTGCCTTTTTCTTGCCCTTTCCGAAGCTTTGCTTTTTGCTTCGCTTTTTTCCTTTTCTGTCTTCTTTGCTCGAGTCAGAGGAGCTAGAAGAACTGTCAGAAGAAAAAGAAGAAGAAGAAGAAGAAGAACTGGGTACTCCTTCAAGTCGCACATGCTTCTTCTCCTTTCTTGCCGAGGCAAAAGTAGATTGAGGACCCAAATAACCAGAGAAGTCAATGTCTTTCTTCTGCTTTTTGTCGTGCTTTTTGGCTTTGTTCTGCGCGTCAAAAAGTTGAAAAATCCGGGGTATCAACCACCTCTTCTAATTCTTGCTCTGTAAACATCCTTGGAGAAGGAGGTTTCTTGAGTGCCGGTTTGAGGGGTTGTTCTGGAGCTTGCCGCCACTGTGAATGCACCTCGTCGAAGGAGGTCTGAGTCATAAATTTTGCAAATATCGGGTCCTTTGCAAAATTTAGCATCTTTGTTGCATCGGCAATCAATCGTTGAAGCTCCATCTCTTCAAGCTCCACCTAAGTAGGCCGAGGCGGGCTGTACTCCTCGCGTGAATCTTCTTCGTGATCTCTTCCCGCATCTCCGAATGCAAAGGAAGTCGATTGATTCTGTCTGAATCCATAAGTGCCACGTAAAAAGGATCAGATTTCCCGGTGGAGAGAAATCGGCCGCGCTCTGCCATTGTAACAGACTTGGACACTCCAAGTCAATATTCTACCGCGACACGACAGGAATTCACTTCAAAACAGTTCACAGTTCACAATTGATTTGACACGGCCCGACGAAGTTCCGTGCCTAGAGATATTGGCGCCAAAGACCGGCACCCCTTTCGGTATTTCTTTTTGTATTAATCTGCAACTCAAAGTACAAGGGAGTGGGAGGGTCTCACTCTTTGCGTCCAGATGCTCTGAGGAGTGGGAGCCCTGCCCACACTTATAAAGGTTTTACAAGGGATGCCAAATGCAGAGCCCCAAAAGCTGTAAATCAATAGCCTTGCAATAAATAAAGCAAAAGTTCTCTCTCTCTCTCTTTCTCTTATGCTTTGCATAGACAAAAAGCAGGCCCAAAAGTTGTCGTCCGTACGCTGCTGCCACGTGGCTGTCTTTTCGCAAAACGAGCCGCTTTTTCCGTTGCAAATTCCGGAGGGCCGTATGGCAGTGCCACGTCGACATTCAGTCCGCATTTCCGGGAGTCCCTGCAAAGGGAGGGTATGTGTGTGTACACTATACTGGGCAGCCACGTCACCAGTTTGTGACACAATCTTTCCAACTACCTTGACCTGATAAGAGACATTGTTGGCACAAGTAACTGAATCCCCATGAGAGACATCCTCAAGAGAGGTAAACAAGTCACGATAAGAGGTAATGTGCTTTCTAGAACCACTGGTAAAGTACCACACATGAGCATCTGCACCAACTGACATACATGCATTATGGACAAAAGAATCATAAGTGCACTCTGCACTAAAAGCTCATTCTGCATCAACATCAGCATCACAATCTCCTTTCACAAAAGACTTAAACAATAGCTGCATTTGTAGAGGAACCAGCCTCTTTTGCCTTCAACTTAGGACATTGCTTGATCAAGTGATCATTAGCTTTACAATAATGGCAACACTTCTTCTTTTTGCCCTTTTCACCAGAATTCCCATATAAATTGCTGCCAGAAGAAGCATTAGGAACAGGTGATTTACCACTCACAGAAGAACCATGAGAAGTGGCTACATTGTTGTTACCATCTTTTCTGTGCATAATGCATCAACTTTGACGACTTCTAGATTTCCTTGGGTCATAAGTCTCCAAGCACTAGCAAAAGTCTCGTAAGAATCTGGCAAAGCATCAAAAACAATCTACACAAGGGAACTGTCAGAAATGACTTCGCCTGCAGAAATAAGTTGCTCATTAATATCCTTGACACCAACAAGGAAAGTGTCCATCTCATCTTCCTCATGCATAATCTTCGACTCGAGCTCTTTACGCAGTAATGCAATTTTAGCCTCATTGTGACTTGCATAAAGACCAGCCAGAAATATCCAAGCCTGTTTTGCAAATTTTGATGAACAAATGTGAGGAGTAATTGTGCGCTTCACAAACAACGCAATGAATGCATGAGCCTCCGCATCTTTTACATCCCAACGAGCTTGCTCAGCCGTAGACAAGACAGCTCTGGCAGCAGCAACCCTGCCACCAAAACCTGCAACATCCTCAAAACCAAGACGTACATCAATGCACTGCACAATATTCCAAACGCCCTTTGACACAAGGACATGTTGCATCATGGAAGCCCACATAGGGTAATTGTCCCCATCCAATCTATCCTCAACAGCAAACATCTTGAACACATCTGTGTTGTTGTCAGCCATGGCGAATGCCTGCACCTAATGAGAAAACTGCCCGAAGAGGAGAAACAAAGCAAGACCAACACGTGTTATATAGCACAACCCGTAGAGGACTGTAAGGGACCTGTTATGCAGAAAACGGCACTGACAAAAAACTTCATAATGTGGAAATCGGCTTTTCCATGATATCCTTGGATAGTCATTGGAAGAGCACCAATTAGTGGTACCCCTTTTTGAGTTTTCCACGTTGCTAGCTCGGCTTCAAGTTCTCCACCCTCTGCATCATAACCAAAGTCCATCTACTTCGGGAACTCTGGATGGATGAAGTTTTCGATAGATCCTGGGTCGAAGAAAATCAGGGCTTTCAAGCCGTTTACTTTGCCATATGCTTGACATAATTCACTTGTACTTTCAAGATTTATGCCATAAATGTTAGGTACAAGGCCAATGGTAGGTTCAGCTCGTTTGGCTGGAGATGGTCCTAGGGTTTGTGGACCGTCCGTCGACGCAAGCATAGGCTCCGCGGGTCTGTCAGTGCGAAGGGGACAACCAAAATAGTTATGCCCTGTTTAAAAGCATCCAAAGCATCGGCCTTCTTGTAATAAGGTATCTCGTTATTGAGGCGTCAAATAAGGCCTTTGAGATTGACTTTCATAAGACTCCCAAGGATTTGTTCGTTGTTGCTGGGAGGTTTGGTTATTGACTAGAGTTGCTTCTGTAGTAAAGTCTAGCTTTCCTTTCATCAGTTTGTAGCCGACTGTTGCATGGTCCATAAGCTCTTGCATGGTTGAGACTTGTTTGGACAAACAATACTCCTGTAACGGTAATGGCAGTCCAAGGGTCTATCGCTCGCACTGGTCCAGGGAATGAACTTAAAGAAAGACACTGGAAGATAGACGTCAGTAGCTGAAATAAAGCTTGAGACACACAAGACCCATCCCAATATAACAAAGAAAACATACAAGTGGGTCCCTAAAGCTTCTTTAGCGACCATAGCAAGTGCTAAAAGACAGGAGCCTGGTAAGAGACATCCCATTCGCCCCAAGAAATGTAAAAAAATGTTGCGTTGGATTCCTAAAAAACTATTGGAAGCCCAAGGCTACTATGAAGGAAATGATTAAATCTAGGTGCCAAAACGTAAATTGTGCTCTTACTTGTCACCGGGCCAATGTGAGCTCAATCTTGTGGCTCCAAAACGAATTGAAGATCGCGGAAAGAAAAAAATCACGGAATGTTACACACCCGCTCTAGAGCTAGTTTGGATACCAAAGAAAGAACGATTTGTTCCAACTAGCTCAGGAACAGGGAAATCAAATGAAGCTTCTTGCTCTTCATGTAGTTCCTATACGGAAATAGAAGCTTCGACACAACCTCCACATACCATTGTACATATCCATACAAGCAAGAAAGAGTTTGCACCTCACGTTGTAAGTTCACCACCTACAACAATGTTGCAAATAAAATCATGGGAGAGTACCTTACCACCCTTGCAACTAGATGAAATGCATAGGGAGGTCAAAAACTATTGGTTAAAGCCTTCGCCCATAACAACTTGGAACAATTGGTTTCAAAAGGTGACGACATCATTCCAAACGATATGATCTACCCAAGGAAGGGGGGAGTGTTTACTGATAGTCATCGTTCACTCACTCCCCTCTCAACCTTTCTCCCTGAATTCTTAATCTTGAATCTTAGGGAATGTATATATAAATCCTTACACTTACAAAAACAAGATAAAAAAGTAAAAGAGCAAGAGACATAGCACAAAATCATAAAAACACATTATGCACAAGAACACGACCCTTGTAATATTTGCACTCTAACCATCATCTATTTGCGTGTACAGATATGGCTAGTACGCTAGAGTCATCCACTCCTGCCTTGGGTGAGAGGTACCCTCGTCAAGAAACCATTGATTAGAGTTGTCCATGGTCTCTATGGCAAGCATTTTCAAGTTAAATTATGACAAGATCTGGACTTCTGAAGGGAAATCATTTAACGGCGTGCAAAAATTGCGTTGAAAGCTTGCCAGGTCCTTGGAGCATGCGGTTGTGTCGCAATTAAACTCCACAACTGTAGTCTGAATAGCGTTATCTTTAAAAAATCCCGCAGCTCAAGAAATCTTGGATTCTTCTTAATAGTTCCCCAAAGCATAGATATTGTCGAATTGTTGTAGAAACTCCAATGCTTTCTTTCGATCTTTCACCCTAGAAAAGGTGAAAAATTTAACTATCGTGCTACCATCTTTGAAATCCTTTGGCTAGTTAGGTGCGTACCCCAGTACAAATAATAAGGTTATCCATACGAGCTCCAACCGTTGTACCCTGGTGGCGGTGGCGGTGGCAACGCCGATGGCAAAGGAGGTTGCACTAGATCAGGGTCAGACAGTTGCACCATGTTCTCCCCTAATCGGAACAGACGGCTACGAAGGTTTCCCATTGAACGCTCTCGCACTTCTGGTGCCGAAGGAGGAGGTACCACCTGGGACATCAAAGTGGGTAGCATGTAGTTCAGAAACTCTTAAAAACCCTATAGCATCGAGAGATTTTGCTGCGGATGCCATGAAAGAATATCGCGAAGCTCGTCAATAGAAATTGCATGTACTTTACCGAATCCATGAATGCCATAGTGCTCTGTCTGTTCTGCTTGGGACCGGTATGAATTCAAAAAAGCACACACCTGAAGCTTTGATACCACTATAACGGGACGAGCACCATGTGCCAAAGGAAAAGAATAGACGAGACAACTTTAAACACTTCAAAAAGACTGAAGAGAGAGAGAGAGAGAGAGAGAGAGAGAAAGGGAGCAAGACACACAAGACGGGGAGTGGCAGAGTTACATCTCAAGAGAGCACTAGCCCCAAACCTTGGTGCCCCTTTCGGTATTTCTTTATATTGCTTGAACTCAATACAACTATGCAGGACTTTGGCACTCTACTCCGCTTCACCTTTCTGGTTGAATGCCAGAGGAAGAGCCCAACCCATGTTTATGAAGGCCCTTGGCCTCTGTCACCAGCGTGTGACTACTATCTATCCTTTTTGTTGATTTCTTTCTTATTATCTATTTAATTTCACTTTTTGGAAACACCCCTCGGGAAATCTAACTGCCCTGCATTGCATAGCTAGTGTGGAACTGTCCAGAGGGAGTCCAGGCCTGAGGGCAAGAGAGCACTAAGGTTGGACAAGGACTATGGTTAGCCAAAGTGGAGTCATCTCCTAGCCAAAGTGGAATCCTTTGCTACAGAGGCTACATTTCAGTTCTGGATGTGGCCGCAGTGTACAAAGAGGGTCGGATGACCTAGAAAGATACAATGGCAGCATCTCCTAAAATTTAGGGAACTGCAATTTTGGGACCTGAAAATGTGTTGACGTCATTACCGCCGGAATGACAAGGGGAACATTTTCTTACTCTGCCGTGAAGTCAACTGGGCAACCGGTTGGGATATTTTTAGACGGCAACCCCGAAACGGGAAAATGCTTATAAATGTGCCAAGTGGCACCTTCTGGTGCACTTGCCTCATGCAACAAGAAGTGGCGCTGAATTTGAAGGAGAGAGAGCCTCATTTTCAGTTTTTGTCACAGGTTAAGAGCTATGGAGTGCTTGCTTTCCCTCTTATGCACAGTGCGGTGCCAGGAGTGATGCCCTGCACGCTACGCACTGCCCTCTCTCTCCCCTTTGGCAGTATGTTATGCCCCTCTAGTGGGCTCTTCATTTGACCAATGTACAGTTGTGTGGGTTCATGCGTGATTGCCGAGGCAAGAGCCTCTTGCACAGGTACTGGATTAGCTAGCGGCTAATCCCCCCGCAGGTACAGGTGAATTCGGAGAGGTTTCACGCCAGAAATCTCATCCGATTCAAAGGGCAAGTAGCCCTACAGGTGCGGGAGCTCGAGGACTTGCTACGGATGCGACCGGCACGCGAAACAGAGCCCGAAACAGTAAATTACAGCGTGCTGTGTATTTTTGCAGGTTTAGGGTTTTGGCCCTAAACGGACCCTAATACCCCGAGGAGGTTCGGGGACGCAAGGGGACCGCTGTACAAGTGATCTGGCGCATTTTCAGGGCTGAAAACAGAGAATTCAGCGTGCTGCAGATTCTCGCCAGGTTTTGCAAAGTGCCCGTATGCGTCGGGAAAGTCAGTCAATGCGTGGGAATACTGACTGTGAAGGGTCCTGGTATAGTTATGCTGCCGAAATCAGGCCGGAACAGCTGAAATTCAGCCCAGGTTGTGCGGGGCAGCTTGTAGGGATCCCTCTTTTAAAGAATAAAGAAATACCGAAAGGGGCGCCTAAGTTAGGGGCCAACCTGGTGTCCGTCTACTCATACAGGTGCGATCTAGCAGCCTGTATACTGACTGTGAAGGGTCCTGGTACAGTTATGCTGCCGAAATCAGGCCGGAACAGCTGAAATTCAGCCCAGGTTGTGCGGGGCAGCTTGTAGGGATCCCTCTTTTAAAGAATAAAGAAATACCGAAAGGGGCGCCTAAGTTAGGGGCCAACCTGGTGTCCGTCTACTCATACAGGTGCGATCTAGCAGCCTGTATCCCTCTCCCCTTTGTTGTGTCTTGAAAGTACAGGTATAATAGACGACTAATAATGGGTGAAAGCTAAATCAAGGTTTAAAGTAAAGTCTACCGCCCTTTTTGGATTGACAAGGCCGGTTTCATGGTTCCATCGACGGGATTAAATCACTTTTTCCCATAGAAGTGAGCCTTGGTAAGATTGGGCTTGAAGACACAGGGGATCATAGACCAGACACAGGGAATTGCAATTATGGCTGACAGACCAGATGATGTGACTAAAGAGGTTTCCTCTTCACGGGGTCAACAGACACATGAAGTGGGTGAGTCCTCAAGACCACCACAGACAGATGACGATATATTCAGGACCCAGTTGGCTACTGCTATGGCTATGTTCACACAAGTAATGCAGAACCCGAGGTTTTTAGCCTTTCTGCAACCTCCTGTTCCGTCTCAGCAAGTTGGGTCACTGGATCATATTCAAAAGCCTGTTAAGGCTCGAGCACAGGTGATTCATACCGCACAATCAATGGAAACACCTGTACACTTGACGGAGAACATGCAGTCTCCATAACCTGTGCCTAAGGTGCAAGAACAGGTGGCTGAGATGCCAGTCTTTCAAGCTGTACCAGTTCAGCCCGCCACCTTTCAGCAGCCTATAGCTGGTTCTAATGGACAAGGAAGCAACCTACAGGCTATGCAACAAGTCTTTCCACCACCTTCAGTACATCCTGGCTATTTTGGAGGTGGATCGGTATTCCAGAGCATGGCTAGTCATGCACCTGGAAATCAGTTTTACACGCCAGGAACAGTGTTTGGGGGTGCTCAAACGATGATGCCTAACCCCATGTACAGTGTCATGGGTATGCAACCAGGGTTTCAGACCACTCAGGGCCAATTTGGGATGCCACAGGCAAATTTTGGTATGGCTGGAATTACAAATCAGCAGCCAAATATGGCATTTCCTGGTCAAGATAATAGCGGCCAAGGAACATAGATGAACCCTAATAGTGTTCCCATGTTTCAGTCACTTCCATATGACAATTTAACGCCGCTGGAGAGGCCAACTCTGTACAAAGAAGGTGGCAAAGGTGTGACATTCACGACCTTTACAGGGTTTGATGACAGGAAGAAGGCTCTTTCATTCCTCCAGCAGTTTGACAAGGCCTATGCAGGGGGGAACTTTACAGAGGCTTCAAAGGTTCGCAAGGCAGCCACTTTCTTGACAGGGAATGCGGGACAATGGTGGACAACTTTATTGCTTCAAGGGCAAGCTCCGTCCACATGGATTTACTTCAAGCAGATTTTTGCAGCAGCATGGTTATCTGATGACTTTGAAGCAGATGTCATGACAGAATGGCACCAGCTAAATGCTGCCACTTGCAGAAATCTGGATGATTACAATCGGAAGTTTTGGAAAGCTCTACTTCAAGTAACTTCCTATAGGTTTGTGCCATTGACAGAACAGATTGAAAAATACTGTTGTGGCCTACCCAAAGGATTGAGAAAGTACTGCACAAAGACCAAAGTCACTACTTTGACGCAGCTCATCGAGGTAGCAAACACTGGCAATGGTTTGCTCAAGGGAGAAGATTGTGAATTTAACACTGGCGTCAAGGCAGGATCAGGCAAGAAAAATTCTGCCAAGAAGCACGTTCCCAATGAGGCTCCTAAAGGGACTCAGGAGTCAGCCAACGCAGGGAAAGACAAAGCTACGGCTGAATCAGAAAAGGGACCAGCAAAGAAATGGAAAAGACGTTTTCCTCGCAAGTCAGAAGAGCAAAAGAAGGTCCTGAGGACAGAGAACAAATGCTTTATATGTGAGCAGCCTGGCCACATTGCTTACAATTGTCCTACAAAGAAAAGGCCAGTTGATTCTGATGACAAGGAAGACAAGAAAGGAAAGAAGCCCATGGCTGGTCTAGTGCCAGATATGGTGGGCGACAAGCCAAATTCAGATGCAAGTGAGCTTTGCAGAGCATGGGGAAAGGTCAGGGATCAAACAGTGCTTATCTTCTTTGATCCAGGTGCCAAAGCCAACTTTATTTCCCCAGAATTGGCTTCAAAGTTGGGAATCAGACCTGAAGAGATGGGGTATATAGCAGAGGCAGGTTTGGCATGTCCTGGCCATACAGAGGCTGTGACACCCATCATTGGAAAGTTGCGTCTACATATCCAGTCCTATGTAGATGCTGAAGAATTTTACATCATGCCACTGGACGGATGTGATGTGTTGTTAGGTATTCCTTGGTTGTTTCGTGTACAGGGAATCATGGATGCCTACAACAAAAAGATCACTGTACAGAGCAGGGGAAAGACTCACATTCTGGATGTAAGCTTATAGGGGAGTCTATTCCTACTGTATCAGCTTCTGCTATTACTTCTGTAATGAAAAAGCATCTTTCTGCGTACTTGGTTTTTGCACGTGAAGTGTCAGATTGTGATGAATCAAATTTATCTGTGCTAGATAAAGAAAGGTCAATATTTTTACAACAGTACAGTGACTGTTTTTCCGATTCATTACCGTCTCAATTACCGCCAGAGAGACCCGAGGACCATGCGATAGATTTGGTGCCAGGCAGTAGCCCACCAAATAAGCCTCCGTACAGGGTTAGTGCGGCTCAGCAGAAAGAGATAATGGGCCAAGTACAGGAGCTGTTAGAAAAGGGGCTCATTCAGCCTAGTTCATCTCCATTCTGTTCTCCAGTGTTGTTGGTGCAGAAAAAGGATGGCTCATGGCGTATGTGCATCGACTACCGTGCACTGAACAAGAATACCATCAAGAATAGGTTCCCTATACCTAGAATTGATGATATTATGGACAAATTAGAAGGAGCAGCTATGTTTAGCAGGATAGATCTAAAGAGTGGGTACCATCAGATCCGCATTAGATCAGAGGATGTGCACAAGACTACTTTTAGAACAACGTTTGGCCTTTACGAATTTTTAGTGATGCCCTTCGGTCTCACAAATGCTCCTGCTACGTTCAATAGAATGATGGACAGAATTTTCCGTCCACACAAGCAGTTTGTTGGTACATTCTTTGATGACATGATAGTCTACTCAAAGAATGAAGAGGAGCATAGGCATCACTTGGCCATTGTGTTCAAAGAGCTACGCAGTCATAGGTTGCTCATCAATGCAAAGAAAAGTGAGTTTTTTCTGGAAGAGATTCACTTTCTGGGACACATTGTCTCAAAGGATGGTGTTAGAATGGATCCTGCAAAAGTTGAAGCGATCAAGTCATGGCCAAATTTGAAGACGGTGCATGATGTCCGAAGCTTTTTGGGACTATGCTCCTATTACAGAAGGTTTATCCGAAATTTCGCTGAGATTGCTTCACCTTTACATGCTCTTCAAAAGAAGGCAGTCACCTTTAGATGGACACAGAAAGAGATTTCAGCTTTTAATCTCTTAAAGGAAAAGATTACTTCGGATCCAGTCATTGTGTTGCCAGATCTTAGGAAGTCATTTGTTGTCCAGTGTGATGCCTGCGGTAGTAGCATTGGTGCAGTGCTAATGCAAGATGGCAAGGTAGTAGCCTATGAGAGCAGAATTTTGCAAGGGCCAGAGATGACCATGCAGTTCTATGAGAAAGAGTTACTGGCTGTGATTCATGCGCTCTTAAGTTGGAAACACTACCTGCTAGGTGCAGATTTCGTTGTCCAAACGGATCATCAGACCTTGCGATACTTCTTGACACAAACAAAGTTATCTGAGAAGCATATGCGATGGGCAAATATTTTGTCCATGTTCCATTTTCAGATTGTGCATGTGGAAGGCAAGAAGAACGTTGTGGCTGATGCCTTGTCAAGGAAGCCACAAATTTCAGCTGTGTCGATTCCTTATCATCATGAACTTGATGATATGAGAGAATAGTATGCAAATGATGAAGATTTTGCAAGGGTCTTCGAGCAACTAATGGATGGACAACGTCATGAACACTATTTTCTTAAAGACGGGTTCATGATGATGCATGGCAGATTGTGTGTCACAAAGCCATTGCGACGCAAAGTCATGGAAGAGAGTCATGTCCCACCGTATGCAGGGCATCATGGTATTGATGCTACAGTTAAAGCGGTTGAGACATTCTTCTATTGGCCTACATTGAGAAGGGATGTGGATGCCTTTGTGCGAGAATGCCTAATATGCCAAAAGGTCAAGTTTGACAGGCAAAAGGCACCAGGGTTATTGCAACCACTACCTATTCCAGATAAACCATGGGAAAGTATTGCTATGGATTTTATCTTTGATCTTCCGAGAACGCAGACAGGAAACGATGGTATTTGGACCATTATTTGTAGATTCAGCAAACAGGCTCATTTTATTCCTGTCAGGAAGAAGATAAAGCCAGATCAGATGGCACGCTTGTTTATGAGCAATATTTTCAAGTATCATGGCATGCCACAGTCGATTGTTAGCGACCGTGATCCACGCATGACAAGTTTGTTCTGGAGAGGCTTGTTTGAGAATATGGGCACCACGCTCAAATTCTCTTCGTCATTTCATCCTCAAACAGATGGGCAGTCAGAAGAGGCAAATTCTACTGTCCTAGATCTGCTGAAGTGCTATGTGGTAGAGCATAAAGGAAAGTGGGAGCAATATTTGCCATTGGTGGAGTATGCATACAATAATACAGTGCATTCATCAACTGGCAAGGCACCCTTTGAGATAGTTGAAGGTGGCAAGAAAGTTCCTCCCGTACTGCAGACAAAGGACAAGATATTTGAAGCAGATAAGTATGTTCAAGACATGGATGAAATGTACAAGAAGGTCAAAGTGGCCTTAGAAAGGACTCAGGCAAAGCAAAAGAAAGCAGCTGATCATCACCGTCGTGAAGTGGTATATTCACTTGGTGATTGGGTGCTTTTACGCTTTGAAAAGACAAGGTTAAAGAAGATGAAGGGCGAGGAAAGACCGTTTCCAAAGCTCAGCATGCGTTACTATGGGCCTTTTCAAGTATGCGACATAATCAGTGATGTTGCATATAGGCTGAAATTGCCTGACAGTTGGAAGATTCACAATGCGTTTCATGTGAGTCTTCTCAGACCCTATGTGGGTGATGTGAAAGAAGATATGCCAGCTAAAGATCAGCCGGAAGTCGAGGAACTTGACGAGATCTTGGTCCCTGAACAGATTTTGGCACACAAAGAAAGGAAAGTGAAAGGCAAGGTTGCTAGGCGTTACTTGGTAAAGTTCAGAAACTATCCACCAATGGATGCGAAGTAGATGGAAGAAGGTGAACTTGCAGAGTCACCAACTGTGTTATCACTTTACCTGGAAGCCTTCGATTTGCAACCTACCTTGACCCACCCCCTTGAGTTTCAAAGCTACATGGATTGTCAGTGTGACAATAGCTTCTGAAACAAATGATGTACAAGGTATTTAAAGTGAGCTCAAATGAAATACCTGTTACGTGAATGTTAGAGCTGTACAGATTGTCAGTTTGGCAATTGCTCTTATGGAATGTCCAAAAGTTTGGTTAGTGCTATAGAAGTGAGTATTTCTTGTCAGTTTGTCAAGGATACATTGATTGCTTCTATTAAAGAGTACATGTGTAACTGCATTCTTAAACTGTCGGTTTGGGTATGCTCGAAAGTGTTACGGGATCCAACGTGTACTATAAGACAGTGGCAAAATGTGCAGCTACCATTTTGTCATTGGAAAGTTAGTGACTCAAAGCAATGGCAGAGTGCGCAGCTACCACTATGTCATTGGGACAGGGTTCACACGCAGGCAATACATGAGTCGACGAGGTGTTGAATACACCAGGGTTGACAATGAGCATGTATGTGTCGTACATGTGTCGACAGGTGTTGAATACATCAGTGTTGACTAGGAGCATGAACGACATAGATGCAAACGAGGACGTTTGAGATTTCAAGAGGGGGGTATGTCACCAACGTGTGACTACTATCTATCCTTTTTGTTGATTTCTTTCTTATTATCTATTTACTTTCACTTTTTGGAAACACCCCTCGGGAAATCTAACTGCCCTGCATTGCATAGCTAGTGTGGAACTGTCCAGAGGGAGTCCAGGCCTGAGGGCAAGAGAGCACTAAGGTTGGACAAGGACTATGGTTAGCCAAAGTGGAGTCATCTCCTAGCCAAAGTGGAATCCTTTGCTACAGAGGCTACATTTCAGTTCTGGATGTGGCCGCAGTGTACAAAGAGGGTCGGATGACCTAGAAAGATACAATGGCAGCATCTCCTAAAATTTAGGGAACTGCAATTTTGGGACCTGAAAATGTGTTGACGTCATTACCGCCGGAATGACAAGGGGAACATTTTCTTACTCTGCCGTGAAGTCAACTGGGCAACCGGTTGGGATATTTTTAGACGGCAACCCCGAAACGGGAAAATGCTTATAAATGTGCCAAGTGGCACCTTCTGGTGCACTTGCCTCATGCAACAAGAAGTGGCGCTGAATTTGAAGGAGAGAGAGCCTCATTTTCAGTTTTTGTCACAGGTTAAGAGCTATGGAGTGCTTGCTTTCCCTCTTATGCACAGTGCGGTGCCAGGAGTGATGCCCTGCACGCTACGCACTGCCCTCTCTCTCCCCTTTGGCAGTATGTTATGCCCCTCTAGTGGGCTCTTCATTTGACCAATGTACAGTTGTGTGGGTTCATGCGTGATTGCCGAGGCAAGAGCCTCTTGCACAGGTACTGGATTAGCTAGCGGCTAATCCCCCCGCAGGTACAGGTGAATTCGGAGAGGTTTTGACGCCAGAAATCTCGTCCGATTCAAAGGGCAAGTAGCCCTACAGGTGCGGGAGCTCGAGGACTTGCTACGGATGCGACCGGCACGCGAAACAGAGCCCGAAACAGTAAATTACAGCGTGCTGTGTATTTTTGCAGGTTTAGGGTTTTGGCCCTAAACGGACCCTAATACCCCGAGGAGGTTCGGGGACGCAAGGGGACCGCTGTACAAGTGATCTGGCGCATTTTCAGGGCTGAAAACAGAGAATTCAGCGTGCTGCAGATTCTCGCCAGGTTTTGCAAAGTGCCCGTATGCGTCGGGAAAGTCAGTCAATGCGTGGGAATACTGACTGTGAAGGGTCCTGGTACAGTTATGCTGCCGAAATCAGGCCGGAACAGCTGAAATTCAGCCCAGGTTGTGCGGGGCAGCTTGTAGGGATCCCTCTTTTAAAGAATAAAGAAATACCGAAAGGGGCGCCTAAGTTAGGGGCCAACCTGGTGTCCGTCTACTCATACAGGTGCGATCTAGCAGCCTGTATCCCTCTCCCCTTTGTTGTGTCTTGAAAGTACAGGTATAATAGACGACTAATAATGGGTGAAAGCTAAATCAAGGTTTAAAGTAAAGTCTACCGCCCTTTTTGGATTGAACAAGCCGGTTTCAGCCTCTCAAAAAACAGTACATGAAAAGCACTAACTCTAAAAACATCTGGCCCAAAAGCTCCTGCTCCAAATCTACCAGCACAAAAGCAGGAAATCCGCACCCTGCCACATCAGCAGCTCATAGCGCAATTCGCGGCGTTCGTACAGCCTGTGAAGGTAAAATGCGGGAGCGTCCGTACAGCCAGCTGCGTCATCAATTTTTTCGTAAAAGCCTTTTTTGTGTGTGTAAGAAGGTCCTGCCTTATTTTATTAGTGCCCCTAGGCACTTGGGCCCACTTGGTGAGGAACTGTAAGTTGGTGGGAACTTTTGCTGCTTCTAGTGTTTAGACCCCTCGGCCGGGATCTGCTAGTCAGTTCAGGTCTTCAATGGCTTGACACCTCAGCAGTTTGTGACAATCAGATATGTTTTCTCTCCAAGAGAAAAAAAGGTCGTGATCTCCACAAAGCGAATAGAACACCATATCTTTTGCCAGGATAGACATTTGAACAAATTTAAATGTCGAAATCAGGCACTTTTATCTATAGTATAGGATCCATAGAAACATGGAACCCGGAATGGGAACGGGATCAGAAATACGGCACAAGGGGAACGGAAGACCCAAAACGGGGAAAGGGGAGGGGAGGGGAGGGGAGGGGTAGATAGTCTTAAAGAGACTGAAAATTAGAAGTTCCATTGAGGAGCTAGGCCTTCATGTCCACAAGGTCACTAAATTAACTCTTTATTGGCCATTTTCTGATCCCGTAATGTGTCGGAACAATATTGAAACACATTTCCGAACAAGGTAAAATGCGTTCCGCATTTGAAACGTAAATCTAAACTGCACACACCTTTATAGGAATGCCTCAGTCTGAAACATAATCTGAGCACACCAAGAGCTTGGAACGGGCATTCTCTATTGCTGATTTTTTTCATGGAATGCTTGATTTATAGCTCAAAACTCCAATTTTCTCATAAAATATCAAACTCTTCCACTTACATCTGAGACCCAAGGCCATTCCTTCTGGAAGAGCACCAGAGGTAGTCTTCCTTTCTTAAGAACTTCAGTCCCAAACTGTTTTCCGCCAAAATTTGATCGAGGTGCTGTAGAAAACAGGCCATTATTAGTGGCTCACCCTTAAATGAAAAGTCCAATGTGCGGAGGAAAAGAAGATACAACCATACTGTGCATACCTGGTTTTAAGCCATACTCCAAGGGATTGTCTTGCGTGCCAAAGTTGATGTAATCTGAGATCTCAAAGACATCTCGCAAGGCCCTTTCTGTCAACAAATTGTGATTCATGGCTGCTAACCACTACCTATGAGGCAAAAGTTTAATCAAAACTGACTCTGTGTGTGTGTGTGTGTGTGTGTGTGTGTGTGTGTGTCACATCCATTGGGATGCTATTGCAGCTGTCATGGCAAGGATGGGTCATTCTTGGTTAGGAACTTTCCATGCCCTGGAGTTGGGATGCTTGATGCATCAAGGTTGTCCGTTCAATGCATTAATTCATGCCAATTGCCACATCTCATGCAAGACTGTATGGAGATCCCCCGTGTATGCACACCCTGTTGTTAGCAGATGTCACCCAGGAACAAGAATCGAGCACATACACACACATACACAAACTAGCCACATACAAAAAACCCACACACCCACCAGCACGCACACGGACTGGCTCTCTCTCTCTCTCTGGAAGGCTCGTGTGCGCGTGTGAAAGATCAATATGACATGCACGCACGCAGTGTGACGACAACAGGGGGTCTGTGTGTGTAATTCTGAGAGAGAGAGAGAGAGAGAGAGAGAGAGAGCGAGCTCCAGACCTCGTTCCAAATGGATGTGCACTGAGAGGTTTGATTGAATCGTTGCCTGCAATTGAGTTTTGAATTGAGGATTCAAATCTCAATTTAAATTCACCCTTCAACACAAGTTTGTCCAAAGAGCTAAGAACTATGTGACGGGGGGTAATTTTTTTTTGACATGTCCAAAAGGTTCTCCAACCCTTATATCGGGGTTTCCTTTTCACTGGGGACCTGTGGTGCCGGAGTTGCAGCACCATTAGCCTTCATGGGGGAATCCTTGGCGAAGTGTCCAAAGTTGTTGCATTTAAAACATGCTCCAAAGTACGTCCCAAAGTTTAGTGGAATAGTAACAAGCCCAGCTCCAACATTGATTACCATGCTCTTAGGTGGCGGTGTGACGACAACAGGGGGTCTGTGTGTGTAATTCTGAGAGTGAGAGAGAGAGAGAGAGAGAGAGAGAGAGCGAGCTCCATACCTCGTTCCAAATGGATGTGCACTGAGAGGTTTGATTGAATCGTTGCCTGCAATTGAGTTTTGAATTGAGGATTCAAATCTCAATTTAAATTCACCCTTCAACACAAGTTTGTCCAAAGAGCTAAGGTTATCCCTTTTAGCAAGAACTATGTGACGGGGGGTAATTTTTTTTGACATGTCCAAAAGGTTCTCCAACCCTTATATCGGGGTTTCCTTTTCACTGGGGACCTGTGGTGCCGGAGTTGCAGCACCATTAGCCTTCATGGGGGAATCCTTGGCGAAGTGTCCAAAGTTGTTGCATTTAAAACATGCTCCAAAGTACGTCCCAAAGTTTAGTGGAATAGTAACAAGCCCAGCTCCAACATTGATTACCATGCTCTTAGGTGGCGTTTTAGAAACATTCCAGCCTATACAAACCCTATTTGAGGTTCTACCAAACCCTCTCTTGCTAGGTATAAATAAGGGGGTGCCCAACTGACTGGCAAGCATCTTGAGATTATCCCATAGCCAGCTAGGCAGTCCCACAAACTCAACCCAGGCACGATTAAACCCTTGTAGAAATTCAGCTGAGTCAAACACTGGCTTCCAAGGCACCACACAAACCGTAGTCCTATTAAATACAAGGGGCCCCTTGTCAAGGATTGTTTCCACATCGGAGGCCTCTTTGAATCTCACTGAGCCAAAACCTTTAGCTAGGTATAAAGTACTTTCAATTGCTCCTCCATGTCCAAGAACTTGCGGGCCTTGAAGCCATTGAATCATCTCAAACCTGTTTGGGATTCTTCCACTGAACCCAAATACAAGCGTTAGCTTAGCTTGCCTGGCTAACTGTTTTTTGATAAGTGTTGGTGGAATTTCCACATTAATAGCCTTGGCAACCTCCACCTACTGTGGCAAAGACTTTTTTAAAGCAAAAAAGGCCCGATCTGCCAACCCGTCTTCAATCAGCCCGCTGCCATCTACTTGAGAGCAAGTTCTTTTGTTGTTTTTAGGGCCAGACTCAATCATTTTGTTGACTTCCTTGAGCTCTTGCTCGAGTGTAGCTCTTGCACTCTACAATTTTTCAATATCTGCTTCACTTGACAACCCTTCTGATGGACCTTTTCCATAGTCCTTAGAGTCGGGGTCCTTGAGTATGCTAGCAAACAAAATACCTGGCCTGCGAGCTGCAGATACACTTGTCGCCTTACTTACGTTCGTACAGATGGGACCCTGAGGAACCCCGGCTTTGAGGGTTTTTACCTCGAATTTAAACCCTTGAGCTGATCCCATTTTTTCTCTTATTTCTCTAGAGGAAACTTTTTCAGTCGAAACAATTTTGTCCTTTTTCCTAGTTGGAGCCGAATTGGGGCGCAACATTTCCGCATCATACAACGGTCTCAAGACCGAGCCCTCTCCTTCTTCCATCGGCACGATTAACTCCCTTTCGGGTATCTTTTTCGCTCTAACATATGTGAGAATTTGACAATATCTTCATCTACGGCCAGAGTGTCAAGTTCCATTACCAAGTAGCAGAGGACAACTTGGTGCCAAGAGAACAAAAGGTTGAGAGGGAGAGAGCCTTTAATCAAAGGCTCAATTCATCAGTAGGGCCAAAAAGGGATTATTATCTAATAGCGATCAAAAGGCTTTGAGGTTTTGGTACGGAGAAGGTAAATAGTGAAAGGGAAGCCTCAAGAAAAAAAGGTGATTATTTTGGCACGAGCACAGGACTCAGGAGCGATAATTTACTCATGCAAAAAATTTGATTATTTTAAAAGGCAGCAAAGTTTACGATTCACAGACAAAAGACAATTATTAACTTGGTGAAAATCGTTATTATTTAGACGAAGTGCACCCAGAAGGAAAACGGGCTAGCCTGCTACTCCCTTGGATTCCACAACAGTCCTCCAAACACTAAACCATAGCGTGACCATAAGCATAGAAATCGCAAGGGCGTTCCAAGAAGGCTCAGCCACAGTTTCTCTTTATCACTCTTCAGAACCTTGCTGTGCGGATGTGTTCACCCAAAAGCCATCCTATTGGCTGCTATGTTCATGCGATCTCCCTCAAATCTTCAGATCTCAGCACGACAGTAATGTTCGCCCAAAAAGTAAAGAAGAAACCTTGTTCCTTTCGTACTTTATAAAAAATTTACACTAACTTTTAATAAATATCACATGGAAATTATAAATAATGTGCGAGCAATGTTTGCTTTTGATATTTACATCAAACTCTCTATCTACAATGTCAATGGATATATTTTTTATTGATTTCATAGAGATAATACATGTCCCTCTCCTTTCAATACATCTCTATCTCTTCTCCCTATTCTTCCACCCTCCCCCTCCCATAAGATTAAAATCCCACCCCCCACTTAAAATTTTAGAAGGGGAAATTATCAGGGACCTACCCCTAATTTATATGCTTATCTAGTTTTAAAAAAACACCCTTCCCTTGCACTCATGTGGTACGATAAAATTTTCATGTCAATCCCATGGGATTAATCTCCAACCCCCCACTTAAAAGATTAGAAGGGTAAATTATTAGGGACCTGCCCCTAATTTATATCTTATCTAGAATTTAAAAAAATGCCCCTCCCTTGCACTCACGTGGTATGATAAAATTTCCATGTCAATCCCTAGGGGTTAAGAAAATCCAACACTCTACAATGTGTCAACATTTAATTTTTCTCGTCTCGGATGTCTTCATCATTAGTCATGATTAATTAGTATGTCCATTATTGCAATTTACAACTTAGTTAAATTAAGATTAGAGATTCCTAGTCTTCCTTTCTTGATGAAGAGAGGATGGTACAAGGGCGACATGGGTGCTCTGAGAACTCTTCTTGATTTGCAGAGGAATTCACGATATTAGATGTTCAAGAAAGCATAAACTTGTCCAAAAAAAAAAAAGATGATGATGATGTTTTTGCACAAGGAAAGAATGCTATTAGATACTTTGCACTATGATGGCACAGTCTCTCACTACAAAAGCAAAGGATGACTCTCTCACTATTTTGAGAAGATTCAAAGTGAAGAGGAAAGAGGAAAAACCATTCAAACTTTTGTGGACAAGGTTTGGGATTTACATTTTAAAGCCACTATCTTAAAAAGAATAAAATTCTTTGAGCAACCCTCAATGATTTTGTGTAGGCCTTCCTAAAGATATGCATGCATACATGTCTATGCATATAAGACAGAGACCATATCACAAATTATTCATTACACTATGGTTACTTGAAGGATCTTGTAAGTGCCATGGTTGGTGAACCAATGTAGCATTCATGGTTACAATTGCACCATAGCAATAGCTAATTAGGTAGATTAGAAGAGAGAGATCAATATGATATACAAATGATAACGTGCTTGATTGATTGGAATGAGAGAGAATACAAGTTAATCATAATGGCCGTATATAGGCTTACTATGGAAGGTGGAAATAAACGGTAAAAGGGATACGCACCACATGTGGAAAAGGACAAATAGCATGTGGACTACAACAAGTAGCATGTGGCTATAATGACTAGTATGTGTGAGGCTATAGAGTCCCATGGGGAAAGTGTAACTATGCACATAATGGTGCATGTTTGCCTTTTAGGGATTGTTCTAACTGTGATTGAAAGTTAAAAACTTACTCCAATAGATGCCCTTGTAAGTTGAAGCTTACATTAAAATATTGGGCTATAATCATGGAGCTTAATGTGAGTAACTACATAGGGCTCATAATGATGAACATGATGTAAGAAAATAGTGTAAGTGGTACCTCCAAACTATGTGGTTTGGGGTAGTGTCTAAACACTTTACAAATGTGGGTCATTACTTCCTTTTGGAAACTTCATTGGTGGTGGTTTTGTACCATTTCTAGTCCATAAAGACACAAAAATTATATAGGATGGTCTTACTATGTCTTTGGGACAGACATTACATTAGGGAAAGTTTGGACTCAAATTTGGTCCTTTATCGCTAGAGAGAGAATGCAACGCGACCAATGGATGGCGGGCTACTGTAATGGTAACTCGGATTTTCCTTGTTTCTATCTCAGATTTTAGCATTTTCAAAAAACAATTTTTAGTTGCATAAAAAACCTTAACAATAATATACGTTGTGATTTTCTCGAATCTTTCTTGTCAGGACGGAATATAGGATAAATGTACCATAACTCACACTCAATGCAGTTGTGCACACTTTTTTGATAGGAGAGACTTCATAGTATTCCCGCTCATTCTCATTCATTTGCGCTCAACTTACCTTTACCTTAACCAACAACCCAAGTTTTCTTACCTTTCTCTACAAATGGATCCCTTTCAGATCAAGATAGTGGAGGAGTTGCCTTGCTCTAACGAGGCACCCAAAGACAAACTGTACCATTTTCTCTATAGAATTGGGCTTCAGCAGCGGGAGCAGGAATTCAAACCTATTTTTAACCCTGCCTTCTCATTGCAAGAATTTTTGGCTTCTCCGTCACATTTCCTTGCAGAGTTTCATCAAACGAGCAACAAATGATCAGCAGTACATTTGAGTTTGAAGGTTGTCGATATATTCATATGAAGGATATCAGTTCTGACCATTTAAAGAAAGATATTTTCTACAAGTGCAGCCTTAAGTTTCCACTGCAGTCTTGCAGGAATGTCATCAGATGTCCCGTACATAATTAAAAGTGTCGAGTTGCAGAATACTATGTTGGGTTCATACTCTTTTTTAAAGTTAATTTGGACGATCATCGGGACACATCAGAGGAGGCCAAGAGCAGTCACCGTTTAGTCACTGGTGACAAGTTGGTGCAACCACCAAGTGGTGCTTTGTGTGTTTCAAAAGGTGTTCAGTTGCCAGAGGGAGCTTTGCCAACAAATGTGCTCCCTATCGTCCCCGTCGGTGATCGTCAGTATGTAATGCTTAGTGACATCATGGAATTGTTTGACTTGAGAGAGAACTACTACCTTGCTATAGTTTCTCAGAATCTACAAGATGATGGCACTATAATCAACCCTGTTGATGACAAGTATTTTGTCATGGATGCTCATGTAACAGCGAGTGAGTTTATCGAACCAACGGAGGCACTAGCAATGATATACAAGGATGCAGCCGCATGTGCCGTGACGCTTCCAACGGAGTCGGAGTTCAGGGCTGGAATCACAGAGATGGGGAGAATTTCTCCATCAATGACATTGATGCCGTCCTCATCCTCTGCAAACGAGAGTACACTTGACTTATGGAATGCTGCATTACTCAAAGAAGATGAAAATCAGAAGGTATACTCTTGCGTAAATATTTTCTTGCTTCCTTGTATGAGAGTTTCATGTGTATATACCAACACTTGTCTTTTATTTTTCGTAGCTCGTAGTCTATGATGATAAGTTCATTCCTTGTCCCCGTGGATGAGGTAAAGAAGACTTGGGAAAGAATTCCTTCCTTGGTCAGTACTTGGAGAATTTGAAAGCTCCAAACTCCCTCTGCTTCCATTCCAACTTCTCTGAGGATAAGGGTGAATTCCATCTTTTTGTATTGAAGACATTCTCAATATATCTAGGAGGCGCGGTCATCATATGGAATCTAGACAAGGTGATGCTACTAGACAAGCAAGCAACGGTCTCAATTTTTGGTGTAGGGTCTGGCATGTATGGCCTGCGCAGTCGCTACTTTTTGTCACATGCTGCGTATGGTCTAGCTTGTGGAATCACATACCCACGCCAGTTGCCACAATATGGAAAACATGATCTATTGAAACAAAAGCGGCCAATCATTCAACTTATAGAGGAGACCCCGCACGTTGAGGCATTTGAGGAGATCCAATTGTTTGACCTCAATGTTCTTGCGACGGATGCTAATGACAAGATGCATCATTCAAAGAGACCAAGGCACGAGGAAGAGGGTCCTTCAAATAAGGAAAAGAGGCCATAATATTTTGTATCATTTCCAGATGACTAGAAATAAATAGAATGTATTTGTTTTATGCATCAAAACTAGATTGATTATGTAACAATGTCTTGCAATGTACTTTTTTTGTTGCAACCATCATTCACATTATGAAAAGTTGAAATGATAGAGAATCAATGTCTAGCAATATTTTTAATTTTGTTGCAACCATCATTCACAATATGAAAAGTTGAAATTACATCGATTCTTCTAGATACATTAAGTTTGGTGTTTGGATCTCCTTTCTTCGCCGTTTTTTGGCTAATCTCACCACATGGCCAATCTGACTTTGTTTGACTTGTTCCTTGCAATGTGACATGTGCATTAGTTTTCGATACGTCCATTTTGTAGCTCCTCTAAGCTATTTGCTTTGTCCGCATCACTGCCATGTCGAGTGTGACTAAAATAACCAGTACAAGCTTGGTAATGGGCTTTTTCCATGCCATGTGTAGACCAAACACCCAAGCTGCCATATTGCCTTGCAAACGAAGGCATGTGATTACAGATAATATGCTGCACACAAAGCATGCAGACATTATAAGGATGAGTATTTTCAATTCAAAAGATTATCATGTCATCAAACCAATTATAGTACCATGTAGTGAGTAATATGTTGATTTGTCCATGCACTTATGAATGTCTTGTGGAAGGTCTCCACAGCTTCTTGGAATTTTGTATAGTCGCCATCAATCCATGAGTTCAATTTGCAGAACTTGAATATTGCATACAAGGTTTTCCATACCTTCGCTTTGCGAGTCCTTGCTGCACCATTGTCGGCATGCTCAACAACATTGTGCAGATTTTTCCACCCGTTGTATCTTAATGCTTGTCTTTCTTGTGCACTTTGGCTTTTGTGTTGTCATCCAATTGTGGGCACTAAAAGAAAGAGTCGGCTTTCACACCACCAATGGACAGCTTCTTTGGAACATCCCGGCCATTTTTTAATCTCTTCTCATCCTTGTCTATCTTAACATGTCTCCGTGCAAACCCATTTCTGAGAAGGCCATCTCTAAGGCTGAGATTTTCCTTTGCTTTGCAGAGAGAGGTCAAGTGGTCTAAGCAAAACAAATGTAGAGAAACATTAGTTTTTCTATTATTCTACAAAGTGCATGCATTGTGCATATGTGTACTCTGGATAGTGGGATTTGGGTCGAAAGTTAGGGTCGCACAAATGCCTATCCGGAGCTTTTCTCCAAAATTATTTCTCAAGGATGTGAACCCCTCCCATGCAATACAAGCAAGGGCTTTTGCTTGTTGCTCCTTTGGAAACATTGTACATGCATTTCAAGGGTTTTACGTCTCTAGCCATGTGCCACTCTACATTGTAGGATCCCATGCACTCCATATCCAATTCCTTTCCATTTCTCTGTTCGCTTATTGTTTCTGGTATGTTTGTTTGATAAAAACCCAATTTAATGTATCGAAGTTCTCAGTGGACACCTGAAATAATAATTTTGGACTTTTTATAATGCACATTTGAAAGCATTCAACTGAACATAACGATAAATTATCTCAAACATAACTTCTACGCACCTTGAACATCGCAAGAAGGAAAATGTTGTGCTCAGATTGCACACCAAAGTTTTGAGGATCATCTGGTCCAATGCTTGCATCAAGAGCTCTATTCATAAGTGTGATTGTAACTCGCTCAACCTTTGTCTCCTTTACAAGCTCGCACTCATCTAGCTTGATGACAAACTTCACGACGTCGTTGCACTCTTCAAGAGTAACATCGAACAATTGCACAATGTATGACTATAGCACGATCATATCATTAAAAATATTGTTATAATTGTCAAAGACCATTTCTTCTCCTTTTGGCGATATGTATGTCGATTCAATGTGGAAAGGACTTCCTAGCTTTTCAAGCACCTCCTTGTTGACTTCCCATCTTGTTTTTTGAATAGAGGAAGGGTTTGGAAGTAGATGTGCTTGATGCGAAACTTTTTGACCTGTCTTTGCACAGACTTGAGTAAGAGAAGTTCGGAATCAAAACCCTTTTCTAGTGGAACAACACTCCAAATGATGCAAAACCCTTTTCTAGTGGAATAGAACTGCAAATGATGCTACATACTTGAAAATGGAAGCATATCCCTTATTGGATATGCCAGCTTTATCCAAAATTGATTGAAATTTTGTGCAAAGGGTTGGTTCTCCTGTAAAGGTTCTCAAGCTATTTAGCAACGATCTTACCATAGTGCTTATCATCCAAGAGGCCAGCTACATTTTTGCGATTCAATATGAGCTTGTAATGGGCCAAGAGGTGGTTGTGTTGCACTCCACTTCCTTGTAAAGGTGAAGCAAAGATCTGCACAAGCATGTTAGCAGTAAGAGATGTGAGAGTTTATGAATATAAATCTAAGAAGGATAGATGCACTCACTTGATGGCTTGCACTCTTTTTTTGATTCCTCCCGAGCCAAATTTCAAGTCCTCGTGTCTCTTAGTTTTCTTTCTCCTTGGCCAAGACCTAGCGCTTCTTTTTCTCTGAGTTGTTGTGTAAGCTTATTGATGGTCTCCTTGCCCAAATTTGAGTCCAAATTTTTCCTAATGTCTAACTCCTTTGTGAACATTTCCATACAAGTGCTCATAGTTGCAATGTGGGAGCTTTGGTCACTCAAATAGTTGCATACATTACAATTATATCCAAAGTTGTAAACTAGGATAATTGGAGCCATTGAAGGGTTTTCAACCTCTAATTTGGGAGTTGCTAGAAGGCTTTGAAAAATGATCGTCATGCTTGAAGATGTCATTTTTGTTGCTTTGGGATTAATGTTTGATATTGCTTTGGGTAGTTTGAATTCTTGTAGGTTGTGCTTGAATGCTTTGATGCCCTTGGATTTTCTTTTCATTGTGATATGTGTAGGGTTAAGGTGGGTGGATTAGTGTGCCATTCATGCTAATGGCATGATTTGGAGAGGTTAGTGTAAAGCTTGAGAGAGAAACTAATCCACAATACAATATAGAGTATAATTGCAAATGATAGACTTACATTTTATTCAACAGAATGTGCCTCTATATAGGCTTATACAAAAGAGACACTCTTTTGACACATGAGCACAACATGTGGCTACCTATGCCCAAACACAAGTGGCTTTGCTTTACACATGGGTTCTAAGGGGTTCTTCACATGGGTTATTGACACATGACACTTTTCTATGTGGAAGAGATTATTCACACAAGAGATGCAACAAAACCTCACATCCCAACAATCCTCCCCTATGAGGGTTTTGGTTGCATATCACTCACACAATCCTTTCCTCAAAACACACTAGGGTTAGGCACACAATTCACAAGCCACCCCTTGAACACAAAGTTGCCTCCCCTAGACACAAAGGGTGTAGGCACAAAAAACATCAGGGTGTAGGCACACACAAGCTTCCCCTGGCACAAAGAGAGGGTAAGGTACAATTGAGGGAATGCTCATAGTGCATCATCATAAACCAAGCCAATATTTTTGTCGTTATCTTTGTCAGAATCTCCAAAGGTGGCAAGGTTGATTTTAGCTTTTGTTTGAGCTTTGAAATGCTCTTTGTGATTGGTAACCTGTGAAGATTTATTATTGAGTCTGCAATACTTTGTAGCATGGTTGTTCTTGCCACAAATGTGACAAGGGTTGATTTCATAGCAATTCTTTGAAAGGTGATTTGTTCTGCCACAGTGTGGGCATTTTAAGTTCCTTTTGTGATTGTGGTTGTAGCGGTTGGATGAGACCACATAAGCACCATTTGATTGTTATTGATTACCTTTGAGTTTCTTTTCGTGCTCTTGAAGAGAGTTTATCACATTTTCAATTGTGGGGATTGGGTCTTTCTCTTTAAGCACTATTACAATTTAGCCAAAATATGCATCTGGTACGACTTTGAGAAGCACAACAATTTGGTCTTCATTATCTCCCGGGGGATTCACCATGGAAAACTTAACGCACCACGTAAGTGCAAGGGAGAGGGGTTTTTTTACAAATTACATAAGCGTATAAGTTAGGGGCAGGCCCCCAATAATTTATCTCCTAAGCTTAGAAATAAGGGAGGGGGGTATCATACTTGGGGGGGGGGGGGGGGGGGGGGGGGGACTGACTCGGGTTGATTACTTGTAAACAATTGGTCACTGGTGTGCACTAGAACTCGGATGAATTTTGGGGAATTTTTTTATCAGGTCACACATCAAATTTTGCATCAAGCTGGACAAAGATAAGGGCTGATTTGGAGTAGGTCAAGGGTTGATTTACACCAGCTTTGGATGGGTCATAATTGGACAAGTAGCCAGAGTACAGGCTGATCCGGCACATAGTTTAAAATTCAAACTAAGACACATTGAGGGTACATCTAGTTATCAACAATTGTGGTTCCTTAGTACATTATCAGTCACCATGCTACACACTCGTTGACTAGTTTTACTCAGTTAGATCATGTGAGACCTAAATTTTATATGTAAGATAGAGATATGATAGTTTTCTTTATTGATTGTCGTATAAGTGTAGAAAGGGGGGTCATACTCCCTAATATGAGTCGTATATAGGGGTTTTATCAAAGTTGTCCACTCACAGGTGGCGTCTCGTTTCATATATAGAGTGAATCCCCCGAGCATTATCTACAGGGCATTTTATACATGTCAACTATGTGCAAATACTTTTGAGTCTATTGACTAGAGATGACACATCTTCTCTAGGCTCCATAAGCAATCCATAAAGTTGCATTTTTAATGCAATTTTAGAATGCTTGGCAATAGCACCAAAATGCTGCTCTAAAGTTATCCATGCATCGTGTGCAATGGTGCAATCATCTAAATAATGCACAAAGTTGTTGTCAAGGAATGTGAGTAGAATGCCGAGAGCTTGCTCATCTTTAGCTGCAAATTGTGCTAAGCTCTGACGTGTTTCCACTCTGTCATCGTCATTTGGTGGCTTAATGATGGACCATAACTGCTTTCGCATCAAGTAGCCCTTGGTTTTTGCCTGCCACATGTGAAAACCAAGTCCGATGAACTTGTCAATTCCTTTTTCTCCCATGACGATGCACTGTCGTGTACGGGGAGAGAAAGGTCTTACTTAAATAATTGGGCAGTGTCTAATCCTCATGAGCAGTTAATTTCAATGGTTTTACAAATTGATTGTAAAGCCACTCTCCAAATTCATGGAGTACCTCTTCACAAAACATGAAGAACTTTGGTGGGCACACGTATAAGCTCAATTGAAGAAGATAATTTTGGGAGTCACGGCAAGAGTAGCCAAGGCGGTTAAGATGAGTTTTTTTATTATTATTATTTTTATAATCCACCTTTAGAGCGAGTTCTATTTGCTTGTCGATGGGTTGCAAAGATTGAAAGGTTTTTTTTTTAATCTAAAAGAAGAGGCAAAGATGTTGGCTATGGGAATGACTTTTCTGGCCTTACTGAGGTACAAAGTTTGTGGCCGTGGGAATAGCTGCTTGCAAGTTATAAAAATATAAGAAAAAATTAAGTTATATACACACACGCATATATTCGACAGAGGTACTGGGCAAGAAAGCGTGTGGTTAGAGGATGATGCGAGGGTGAAGGTAGGTGTGAACAGGACGGTACAGGGGTCGCAAGAGTGACGGGTGTTAAGATCTGCAGAGGCTATGGCGGTAGGAGCTCGATGATGCAGATGGTTTGGTGGGTGCAGTACGTGACGACGTCAAAGCGTTATACAAAGGGGGCTTCGCAAGACTGTAGATGAGGGTGTTGATGAGCCGAGCGACTGGGCCAGGGAAAGCCAGTGCACTACTCAGACAGTCGAGGACGTGCAGGCAGTCGAGGTGTTGTCCAACAACTAGTTACTCAGACCAGCAATGATGGCAATAGTTGGGGTTGGCTGAGAATGCCAAGGACAGATGACGATGCGTGTAATATTGAATTGGGCTGATCCAGAAAGCAACACTACTTGCCGGCCAGTACACCAATGGGGAGTTCAAACGGTTGTGGAATTGAGTAGTTGGAGCCGACGAGTTGCAGGCTAGAATGTGTGAAGGAGGCCTGAAGTTGGTGAAGTTGAAGGCCTTGTGATGTGAGCTTCAAAGCTTCTATTGTGGCTGAAGGCAGAGAGCAAAAATAGGCCATGTATAGAGCTTGCAAAAGCTCCACCAAAGTCGGTCGAGTAGGTTCAAAAGCTTTCCAGTGCACGTGTTTGGTCTTGAACCATTTACTAATAATGATGAAAATCAGGCCCTCTTCACTTAACTTTCTCCTCCTAGAAAGAAAAAGAGGTGGAACTTGCCCCTTTTTTCCATAGCCACACACATTCACATACACAAAAGCAGTTGTAAGCTATTGTTATGCAAAGATTGCACATGCTAACGATGCACTTAATCATACAAAATTGTCCGACTAATTGGTTGCACTAACAAAGCCCAATTAGAACAAGGTGATGCTCAATGGAAAGCTCTCAACAGACACCTTCTTCACACACAAGTAATGCAAGCGTATTGTGATTTCAAAAGAACACTTTTGAAGATCAAAAGTGTGTAGAAATCGACACTAAAAAGAAAAAATAATTGATAGAGTATGCAAAACATGCGGAATTAAATCCCTCTCCTCTAATGATCATGGGTAGTGGAGCATGCTCTTATGTCGGATGAAAATTAGAGAGTGATATTTATTAATAGTGCAAGAGAATAAGCGTAACCAATTGAGGTATTAATAATGATCAAAAGGAAGAGGTCAATACGCCTAGGTATGGAACCATCATCTCTGATACCAGTTGTAGGGTTAAGGTGGGTGGATTAGTGTGCCATTCATGCTAAGGGCATGCTTTGGAGAGGTTAGTGTAAATCTTGAGAGAAAAACTATTGCACAATACAATATAGAGTATAATTGCAAATGATAGACTTGCAATTTATTCAGCAGAATGTGCCTCTATATAGGCTTATACAAAAGAGACAACCTTTTGACACATGAGCACAAGATGTGGTTGCCTATGCACAAACACAAGTGGCTTTGCTTTACACATGGATTGTAAGGGGTTCTTTACATGGGTTATCGACACATGCCACTTTTCTAAGTGGAAGAGATTGTTCACACAAGAGATGCAACAAAACCTCGCATCCCAACTCTATGGGGATCGTGGCTTAATGCCTAGGCGAATAAACTCTTAATGCCTTAATGCTCTTAGTGCCATGAAAAAGGGCCTTGGTCACCCAAAAAGAGATGAAGTGGAGCCAAATAGTGTTGGAACAAGGGCTTGCTCACTTCAAGGAGATGGCGCAATACAGGGAGTTAGTGAGTGTGGAAATTGAGGCTTAAAGAAAGCTCCTCATAATAAAAAACGATTGCCAATAAATAAAAAAAGAGAGCTTCACAACCAACAACTTTCAATTTCAAAATTTGAGTTGGGCAATTTTTAAAAAATGCTTTTCTTGGTTTGTCTTCAAAATGGTTCCTACCACTTGCATTGACTAAAACAAAATTTGTTCTCAAGGGCACACACTCACACATCCAAAATGGGAATGCACACTTAATCAAGTGAGTGCGCGCGCACACACGCTTGCTTGAATAAATTTACATACACACTAAAGCAAAGTTTAACGTCCAAAAAATAACAAAAATGAACCACAAAATCATAAAGATTTAATTGAGGTGTTGATGCTTGATGTTTAAGCCAAATGTGGAAATGACTAGTGTATTGAAAAACTTACAAACGCATCTATGTATGAACATACGTATTGATCCCCAATTAATGCACTCAAGCAAGATGATTTGGATTTAAAAAAAGCAAGAAAATACAAAATGTAATGAAATTATGATCACGACCATAGGCGGAATGAGAAATCCAAGCGGTTTAGCAGAGAATTGATGCTTCTAATGCTCAATTTTCTTGAAAGCTTGGTAGTGGCCCAAACATCTTTAGCCTTTGTGCATATCCAATAGTGCATAATTCAATTGAGATCTTGATGCTAATTACTAATCTACTAGGGTTATAGAGGTGATTAAGAAGTGCTAATCACACTCCAAGCTCTGATACCACATTTAAGTGCTATGGTGGGTGAACCATGTTACCATATACATGTGGTAGTGATGTGTGTGAACAAACTAGGACCGCTGGGGTATTTTTTCCATCTTTAGGAGGTTTTTTCCCCCATGCATTGTATATATGCCCATCACTCTAGGGCTATCTATCTTTCCATTGCACACTAACACACTCTCTATTGTGTACCTAGAGCTTCCTTCATCTTCTCCGAGCTGTGTGCGTTTCTCTGCAACCCTAATTCCAACAATGGTATCAGAGCAGATTGCGTCCTCCCGGGCTCAGTCACCGGCAGCTCCGACACACGTCTGTTTAGATTTTTTATTCGGGCTCATTTTGGCCTCTGTTTCCACTACAGGCAGTATTGCACAGGCTATTTCGTCATTTTGTGCAGAATTTTTGTCAATGTCGTTTTCTACATAACAGGCGTCTTACAGTCTTCTACGGTTTGTGCTATATAGCACGTGTTGTTCTCGCTTCGTTTCTCCTCTTTTCGGGCAGTTTTCACATCAGGTCCAACATTTACCATGGCTGACAACAACACAGATGTGTTCAAGATGTTTGTTGTTGAGGACAGATTAGATGGGGACAATTACCCTATGTGGTCTTACATGATGCAACATGTTCTTGTGTCAAGGGGCGTCTGGAATATTGTGCAGGGCATTGACGTACGTCCTGGTTCTGAGGATGTAGGCGATGTTGAGGATGTCGCAGGTCTTGCTGGAAGGATTGCTGCTATTAGAGTTGTATTGCCTACGACATAACAATACTGTTGGGATGTAAAGGATGCGCAGGCTCATGCATTGATTGTGTTGTTTGTGAAGCGCACCATTGTTCCTCACATTCGTTCAGCAAAATGTGCAAAACAGGCTTGGGATATTTTGGCCAGTCTTTATGCAAGTCACAATAATGAGGCTAAAATTGCTTTGCTACGTAAAGAGCTGGAGTCGAAGATTATGCATGAGGAAGATGATATGGACACTTTCCTTGTTGGTGTCAAGGATATCAACGAGCAACTTATTTTCTGCAGGTGAAGTCATTTCAGACAGTTCCCTTGTGCAGACTGTTCTTGATGCCTTACCAGATTCTTACCAAACTTTTGCTAGTACTTGGAGACTTATGACCCGAGGAAATCCTGAAGTTGTCAAGTTTGATGCATTATGCACATTGTTGTTGCAAGAGTCACTTTCCAGAGAAAACAAGACTAGACAACGTGCAGTTGAACAGACTTTTATTGCTTCTCAAAGAAAAGGTGGTAACAGCAATGCAGCCACTTCTTATGGTTCTACTGCGAGTCACAAAAATTATGTTCCTAATGCTTCTGCTAGCAGCAATTCATCTGGAAATTCTGGTGATAAGGTGTGTTGCCATTATGGTAAATCTAATGATCACTTGATCAAGCAGTGTCCTAAGTTGATGGCCAAATAGGCTAAGAAGAAAGAGGGTGGTTCCACTACAAATGATGGTTCCACTATAAATACAGCCATTGTTAAGTCTTCTATGAAAGGAGACTGTGATGTGATGTTGATGCAGAATGGGCTTTTAGTGCAGAGTGCACTTACCATCCCGATATCCATAATGCATGCATGTCAGTTGCTGCAGATTCACATGTGTGGCATTTTGACAGTGGTGCTACAAAGCACATTACCTCACATCGTGAATTGTTCACGTCTCTCGAGTCTTTCCCTCATGGGGATTTAGTCACTCGTGCCAACAATGCCTCTCATCCGGTTCAGGGAGTTGGAAAGATTGTGCTTACTGCTGCAAATGGCAGTTCTTTCACACTTGCTAATGCACTTTATGTACCTGGGATCAATAGAATCTTTTGTCTGTATCTCCACTTGCTAGACTTGGACTTGTAGTCAAATTTGTGGATGACAGATGTACAGTTCATGATCTCAGTTTGGTGATGAAATTGTTGCATGTGGGCTTTTGTGTCATGGGATGTATAAGCTCACTTTGTATGACAAGTGTGGACAAAATTTTGCAAATGCAATTACAAATTCAAGGGCTATTTCATATGCAAAACTTTGGCATGCACGTTTTGGTCATGTGAATTTTGCCAGTTTGCTGCGTTTGCAAAAATTTGATATTGTTGCTTCTTTGCCGCCTCTTGAAGCACCTATCAAACATGTTTGTGAAGGCTGTATTTTGGGTAAGATGCAGCGTTTGAAGTTTCCAAAGGATGGTTCAGTTAGGGCCACATGCATGTTGCAGCTTGTGCATAGTGGTTTGTGGGCCCATGCAAACTCCGTCCTTGGGCAATTACCTTTACTTTGTGACTTTCATTGATGATTACTCCAGGCATGCATGGGTATTTCCGCTTAAAGCGAAGTCCGAAGTTTTTATGTGCTTTAAACAATTTTTGGCTATGGCTGAAAATGTCTTAAAATGTACTATGGGCACCCTCCGTTCCGATCGAGGGGGGGAGTATATGTCTCATGAATTTAATGCCTTTCTGGCTAGTCGTGAGATAAAACACCAAAGTACAGTGCCTTATACACCTCAACAAAATGGTGTTGTTGAGAGGAAAAACAAGTCATTTACGGAAAATGGTGTTGTTGAGAGGAAAAACAAGTCATTTACGGAAATGGCACGATGTATGGTCAAAAGTCAAGCTTTGCCGCATTCTTTTTGGCTTGAGGCCATCATGTGTGCCACTTATGTTCTAAACAGGTGTCCCAAAAGCTTTGCAGTCTATTACTCCATATGAAGCATGGCATGATAGAAAGCCTTCTATTGAGCAGAAGCGCGTTTTTGGTTGTTTGGCATATGCTTTGGTGCCACAAACACAACACAAAAAATTGGATGATAAGGTTGTTCAATGTATTTTTGTTGGTTATAGTGCTGAAAGCAAAGGTTACAGGTTGTATCATCCGCAAACAAATCATATTCTAGTTTCACGCAATGTAGTGTTTGTGGGAGATTCTATTCAGCCCTTGCTGTCATGTACTAGAGACAGTAATGTAAGCTCACATGACATTTATGACACTTCGTTGCC
The DNA here is from genome assembly GCF_014529385.1 of Adiantum capillus-veneris. Taxonomy (NCBI): domain Eukaryota; kingdom Viridiplantae; phylum Streptophyta; class Polypodiopsida; order Polypodiales; family Pteridaceae; genus Adiantum; species Adiantum capillus-veneris. The sequence continues at coordinate 7,038,833 of NC_140949.1, forward strand.
TCTTTTCAGTGGTGGAAGTTCAAAAGTAAATTCCAATGAGGAAATTGTACATCCTATGGGGGTTCCAGAAAATGTTACATATCAGCCTATTACTAATGCAGATGTACATGATGTACTTGATGAGGAAAGGGCTGAAAATGAGCAGGCTAGAGGTATGCCAAAATGGTTGGTGCATACATTGCGTGACTGTAAATTGGATGCACCTTTATCTAGTTGTACTCGTTCAGGCTCTTGCCATGCATCTGATGCATCAAATTGTTATGCTTTGGCTATGACTAGCTTACATGATGTTGAGGAACCTTTGTCTTTTGATGAAGCACAGAATTCAGGAGATTGTTTATGTAACGTAGCCTCGCATTTTTGTCAAGAAAGGACGAGAGGACAAAGTGTGTAGATGTAAGAAGGCTTTGTATGGGTTGAAGCAATCTCCTGGTGCTTGGTATGAGAAAAGCTGACACTCATTTGGTCAAACAAGGCTTTTGTAACATCCCAACAAAAAGCACATTGTATGTAAAGCGTGAGGGTGATGTACTTCTCATTGTGTTTCTTTATGCTGATGATTTGTTGATCACTGAACCAAATGAGAGACATACTGTTGAATTTAAGGTTGATTTGAATGCTACTTTCAAGATGAAAGAGTTTGGGGCTATTGCGTCATTACTTGGGTATACAGTTTAAGTAGCGTGATGGTGGTATTGCCTTGTGTCAAAAAAGTTACATAGAGACATTACTATGTAAGTTTGGACTTGAGGATTGCAAACCTATTGCCACTCCCATGGAAACAGGTTTGAAGTTGAGTCTACATGATGCTAGTGATCCTGTTGATGTCACTCTTTACCAAACTGATGTTGGCTGCCTCATTTATGTATGCAACACGAGGCCGGATATTTAGTTTGCAGTCTCACAAGTCAGTAGATTTATGCATAGCCCAGGGTCTAAGCATTGGCAGGCTTTCAAGAGGATTTTTTGCTACCTTAGTGTCACTTTTCATCTTGGCTTGTTTTATCCCAAGGGGGGATCATTGCCGCCAGAATTACATACTTTCTCAGACTCAGATTGGGCTAGTTGTTTTGACACGAGAGTGTCCACAAGTGGTTTTTGTTTCATGATTGGTAGTTCATGTATGTCATGGTTGATCAAGAAGCAACCTACTATGGCCGCTTCTATTTGTGAGGCTGAGTACAGAGCAGTCTTCATAGCTACGGTTGAGTGTGTATGGCTCAGATGCCTTATGGCTGATTTGGGTGTTGGACAGGACACTGCGAACACTATCTACACTGACAGTTAGAGTGCATTGGCAGTTGCAAGGAACCCAGTTTTTCATGCTCACACAAAGCACATTGAGGTGCATTACCACTATGTCAGCGAGAGGCTCTCAGCAGGAGAGGTCAGCTTGGCTCATGTGCCAACACAAGACAACCTTGCAGATCTTTTCACAAAGGCATTGTCTCGTGAGAAGCTTGAAGCTTTTTGCAAAGCTTTGGGCTTACTCCCCTTTGTGGATTGATCATGTCCTCAGTTCATGGCACTTCCCTTTACTCATGTGCCAGCTCTCGTTCACCGCATCACTCCAGGGGGATTGGATACCATATACATTTGGTAGTGATGTGTGTGAACACACTAGGAGCGCCGGGGCATTTTTTCCATCTTTAAGAGGTTTTTCCCCCCGTGCATTGTATATACACCCATCACTCTAGGGCTATCTATCTTTCCATTGCACACTAAGTAACACACTCTCTATTGTGCCTAGAGTTTCCTTCATCTTCTCCAAGATGTGTGTGTTTCTCTGCAACCCTAACTCCAACAAACCAATGTAGCAGTTATGGTTGTGGTTTCACAATAGCAATAGATAATTAGGTAGATTATAAGAGAGATTTCAATACAATATGGAAATGATAACTTGCTTGATTGATTGGAATGAGAGAGAATACAAGTTTAGCATAATGACCTTATATAGGCTCAAGATGGAATGTGGAACTAAATGGTAAAGGGATATGCACCACATGTGGAAAATGAAAAATAGGATGTAGGCTAAAAAAGTAACATGTGGTTATAGTGAGTGGCATGTATGAGGCTATAGGGTTCCATAGAGAAAGTGTGTCTATGCACCTAATGGTGCATGCTTGGCTTTTAGAGAATTTTCTCATTGTGAGTGTAAGTTAAAGTCTTAACCCAATAGAGCTTTCCTCCTTTTTCCTTGGAAGCTCTCATCTGAACAAACTCCCTTATTTAGTCTCGTATGCACACCGAGAGGAGATTATGACACAAGTTAATGAACTATCAATAAAGGGTATAATTAGACCAACTTCATCTCATTTCTATTGTCTAGTGCGTTTAGTTCAAAAGAAAAATGGCTCATACCAAGTGGGTGGCGACTATCACACTAAACAAAATCACAATTAAGAATAGATTTCTAGATGATAAAAGTTGAATGCTCATTTCAATTTAGATAGGATTAACCTTAAAGTGGTTATGACTAAATTTAAGCATTTAGAACCACTTTTGGTCTATATGAATATCTAGTGATGCCTTTTTGAACTCATTAATACATTGCTACATTTAACTGAATAATGGATAGATTATTTTGTAAGCATACGGCTTAAACAAGAGTCTTCTTTGATCATATCATTATCCACTCTAAGACTTCTGATAAGCACAATGATCATTTAAGGAAAAAATTTCAAGAATTGCATGATTTTAAGCTCTACAACAAGAAAAGTGAATTCTTCTTGCAAAAGACACAATATCTAGTTCATATCATTTCTACAAACGGTATAAGGATGGATCCACAAAAGATTAAGGTGGTAGAGGAGTGGCCTACCCCAAATAGCTTCAACGTTTTGTTGCTATTTGTTTGTACTATTGAAGATTCATACAAAAGTTCTTTACATTAGTTGGGCCATACATGATTTAACAAAGAACTAGGTCAAATATCAATGGACGCAAAGAGAGAGAAATGCTTTTATGACTCTTAAGCAAAATCATATTTGTAAGCCTATAGTACTACCTGATCTCTCCAAGCCTTTTTAGATCCATTGCGATGTTTAGGGAGATTGTTTATCGATTTTTATAATTACAAGAGGGCCATGTTACACCCTATGAACATTGTGTGTGTGAGAGAGAGATCCCCTTATTCTTCTAACTAGTAAAGAGTAAGGTGCGTACAAGTAATGGATGGTCCAACGTCTCTGGCGTGTCTGATCGGGTAAGAGGCACACCGCTTTTACCCCAATACACTTTTTAAGCGCATGTACTATAGTCAGTAACTCTCGCTCATAGTCCAAGTAGTTACATTGGGCAAGATCTAACTTTTTGCTTTCAAATGCAATCGAGCATTGTTGAGCGAGCCAGCAGAGGATCACACCCACATTTTTGCTCACACTCATCATTTTTGTAACCATTGATTGTAATAAATGTCTTTCCGACATTGATTTTGAATTGAGCCATTCATTAAGTAACAGGACTCAATTGAGTTTCCAGCTTGTAATCCCGAAGTAATTTCACTTGCTGATGTAATTAGTTAGAGATGTTCTCACCTCCAAGGCTGAGGTATATAAGCCAAAGTTTTGTAACCTAAGAGATTCAGTTTTTAATCAAAGTGAGTTTTTGAGCGCCGTGACTGTGTCTGAGAGAGAGTGAGAGAGAGAGAGTCTTATCTACTTGCTACGCGAGCTACGGAGCCACCATTGGAGAAGCGACACCGCCATTGTGTTAGCAATGGCGAGAGCTACGCACAAATACCAAGAGTGCGCGCTATCGGCTTCTATGTGTGGTAAGTTCCTACGAGCTTCGGTGCGAGTTTTCTTCCAACTCGTGTGTCGGAATGGAGTGTGCAGCATATCTATAGAACCACAACGAGTAGAGCTACACATTGGTACCATCGGGGTCAAGTTTCGATCACCTGTATTTTTCGGCATGTCCTCATACGCGTTTGCCGCACGGAGTGGTTATAGGTTGATTTTGCAATTCAAGTCTTTAGGGTGTTGTTCTTACCTAGTGTATAGACTTCCCCTTGAGTTTGAGATCGATTCAATGATTCTAGATCCTGTTTCGTATAGCATTCGTTCGTAGTAAGGATTTCAGTCACTTGCGTATTTTAGAACTTAGATTTGATTTCCTTAGTAGTGATTGTCATTAGAAGGTCGAGTAGGTGATTTGACATCCACCTAGTTGTTTCCATGCGCATGCGGGTCAAGCTTCGTCCTCGTCTGACAAATTCTGTTGTTGGTTGAGTTCTCGCTATTTAGCTTCCGCTAGCGACGTAACCGCCTTAACATTTGGCGCCGCTGCTGGGGACGAGAGCCCTAAGTAGGTGACCTTAGACTAATCCTACGAGGTGAGTCGTATAAACTACTTTGTATACTTTAGTTAGAAAAGATCTAGGAGTGGTGGACTCCGAAGATCTCGAGAGATACTAGGAAGTGGGGTATTCCTGGGTCTTCCGTGTTGACAGTAATTTTAGTTTAGCTTAGATTGGTTTGTTGTTTTGTTGGTGTTGAGTAGTTGTTGATAGAAGAAGAATTTGCTAGTCCGTGAGTGGCAGTGGATCTCTTTAAAATCACAATTACCAAACCCATTTTATGATTAGGAATAGCTTAGGTAGGACTTCATTTGATCCTGATCTAGAGCTAATAATCATTGGAGTATTTGCTTGATATGGCTGATTGCATGTTAGATCACTAAACCGTCGAGTTAGTAGTGAAACTTGCAATAAACAAAAGTCAGAGAAATTTTCTGTGTATCTGGGAGCTGCTGAGCATTTGTGAAAGGATTCTGTGCCAAAAAACTGGAAATTTGCAACTTTAGACATCATACGCGTATGATGTCTAAATGACCAAACAGAGACCAAAATAGAAATTTTGACTTTACCAGAGTGTTCAAAAGGGGAGTTATACCCTAATTTCAACTTAAAACAAGAGCATTAACACTCAAAGAAACCCAAAAAGACAAGTCGGAGTCCAAGAAACGCAAAGAATAGGAAATTTTGGATTCAGATCTTGTTTTTACATTCAAACCTGACAAAAACACTTGAAACTCAATTATAAACATTGGAGAAGGCTTAAAACCAAAAATAGTCAAAATCTGGGACAAAAGACATCATACGCGTATAATGTCTTTTGGCACATCCACTGCTTATTTTTGATATCTGACCTGACAAGATTGTTACAAGCACTGTGGGAAGCATAAATATCAAGTTTTGACCCAAATTGATGAAAAAGACATTATACGCGTATGATGTCTTTGACCTAATTTTGGACATATTTTGATACTTTGCTAACACAGATCCATTGTAATAGCTGTCTAGAGGTTATATTTCAAGTTTCATCCCATTTGGATCACAATTGACCCAAAAAACAAGTCAAAAGCGGAAAATTTCCAAGAAAAGCCTAAATTAGCCATAACTTGCTCAAACAGAGTTCAAACTGAATTTTGTGAGTGGAAAGAGCATAAGGGGGCTACTGAGAGTGAGCATAACCAAAATAGTCTAAATCTGTGAAAAAAGACATCATACGCGTATAATATCTTTTTCAGCATAACTGCAACAAAATTCTCACTTGATGAAACAGAAGTTGTCCAACTGACAAGATTAAACAATTGACCAAGTATCAGTCAGTTTGGATCAATTCTGACCACAAAAACTTGAGGAAAACAAATTGCCGAGACGGAAAAGTTAAAGTCCTTTAGGGGAATTGATGAATTTGAGATCGGGCAGGAACCTCCAGAATAACCAACCAAAACAAGGGGAACCAGCAAGTGTCATATCAACCGAGGGAAGTGTAAACCAAAGTTGGGTGCAACCATTAGAGCCGATCTTTGAAGGAAGTGTTTCTGATACTTCTTCGGAGAGATCTTACGAGATTTTCACCGAACACTTGGAACACTTGAACCTGAACAACAGAGAAAATATGGCAGCAGGATCATCAAACCCTTCCGCCACAATGAAGCTATTGTTCATAAAATACCAGTACGACAACGAGCAAGGTGCCAAGATCTACAAAGATGGAATGGACCGCTATTGTGTAAAGATAGAAGAGAGACCTAGTGAGTTCAAGGACTTAGTGCCTGTGAGCTATAGCGGAGATAGATATCTAGATGACGAGGGTACCATGTACTTGGTAGTCCTAAACCCTAACATTGTGGACAAGTGGGGATTGATGGGCACCAAAGCCAAAGTAGATGAAGAACTCGAGGAAAAAGCACCAATAATGAACTTCCCTGATGCGAGGTTAAGAAGAGAGAATGAAACTACAAGGATCAACACTGATAACATCTATGTGGGGCTATATAAATATAATAATGGGGAGCAAGATCTCTATTATAGATGTGAAGAACCCTACATCGGAGAGTTGACAGACCGAAAGAGACTTTATGTCTTTACCTGCACAGAGGGATCGGAAGTGAAAATTGCCGCTTACGACAAGTATGGCAGGCAATACTCAACAATGGGCAAGAAAGAATTAGAAGGATATACATACTTTGGGGGACCACTACATCAGTATTATGTTACTTCTAGCTCACAAAGACCAGCACCAACAAATGGAGGGCAAAACCCAATGATGACAGGAGGACAAAGAACTCAGGCTGTTGACTCTTTCAGTCAACCTCAGTACTCAAAGCCCGGACCAATGGGATCATTACATTCCAGAGAGTCAATGGATACGAATCGAGGTAGTGCAGTTCCAATCCCCACGTATACCACTCCAGGTCCAAGGTTCGAAGCGGAACCATCACATTTACCTCCTAGTAGTAGATTCAGGGCAGGGGAACCGACAAGGGTAACCCATGAAGTCCATGATGCTAGAGAAAGCTTTAGCCGAGACACATGAGCAATGAGATTGGTAGCAGACCATAGACATATGAGACCATCTCAAGTAGCGAAGTGTATGCCAAAGAAGTATGGTGGTTCGGGAGATCCGTATGCACATGTGTCACTCTTTAAGCAAGTCTTAAGAGCTGAGCAGATAACAGATTTCCATACACAATACGAGGGATTTGGTCTTACTCTAGAAGGTACGGCATTGACATGGTTTCAACCACTGAACATAGGGGGATTCCATGACATTGACCATTTGCTAAGAGAGTTTGCTGAGGAATTCTCAAAACGAGGGATTAAGCACAATACGGTCTCACAAATATATGCTTTTAAATAGAGAGAACACGAAAAAGTGAAGGAAGCTTCACTTCGCTTCATTCGCTTCAAACAATACATTGAGAGATGTCCAGTACGTGAACGACCACAAGATGACAGACTATCTGTTCTCTTTATTGAGGGACTGAGAAACGACACTCTCAAGAAGGACTTGCACTTGAAAGCTTGTACAAGTTTCGAGCAAGTAACGAGAGAGGCATTGTACTTAGTGGATAACTGTACGGTTTATCGAGAGGTGTCAGCGGATACAGATTTTGCATCCAGTAGCTCCTCCTCCGTAGCGAGCGAGACTACCACTAAAAAGAATGTTCAAACAACAACCATGCCAAATGTAGAGCAAATGATAGAAGATGCTCTAAAAAGGATGGCACCATACCAAAAACCATTGCCAAAAACACTGAAATGGTGTGCTATTGAACAAAAATGGACAAACCATCCAACAGAGGAGTGCTATTACAACAAAGGGTATGTAAGGGAGCGTCAGTATGCACCTCCTGCTCAATTAGCACCACCTCAGGTACATCCAGTACCTCGATACCCAACGGGAAATGTGCCAGGACCTATGGGGATAGAAAGACCGCAACCGGTATTGGGACAACAACCACCTTTACCAGGAGCAAGACCAGTGGGCATTAGATATGCACCAACCTTAGAGAATCAGGAAGAACAAGCCCTAGTGCCTGTTCAAGCCTATTATGAAGAATCTGGTGCACACATGTCTCCAACTGTGTATTACCCACCAGAAGAACCCAAACAACCAGAACCATGGGGCATGATTAGGAATGTTGGAATACCAACAGTTAAAAGTGCTTCTGATGAAGAGAGATACAATTTGGACGCAAGAACATTGATGTTCATAGCTCATGGAGGGTTAACAGGACAAAGACCATCCTATCCACAAAGGACGAATCAAATGGGACCAAGACCAGCACTAGGACCCTGTTACAAGTGTGGAGGTGACCATCTGATGAATGTTTGTCCACATACGGAAATCATTAGAATTAACGCTTATTGCACTGAGTGTGGGGTTACTCACTTCATTGAGGATTGTTCAAAGAATCCAAACAAAGTGCAAAAGACGACATTGAATATGCTAGAAACTATTCCTACCAGCAGTGGGTCTGAAATTGAAACTCTGATACCAACGCAAGTTGTTACTAGAGCTCAAGCTAAGAAAACCACTAGAGAACCTGAGAATGGAAAGTTAGCGACTGAAATGGTTAGTCAAGGACCGTGGAGTCAGAAAAACACATGGAAAGCTAGAAAAGCACGCATGAAGTTGAGAAAAGAACGTGAAGACGCTATTCTAGCTGAGGAACTAAAGCGAACTAAAGATAGATTAGAAAAACTTGAGAGTCAAAACGGGAAACGAGAGATGAGCCCGGAAAGAACGAAACAAAAGAGTATCAAAGAAACAACGAGCTTAAGCTCAGGGGGATCAGTGCTAGTCGACAAAGTACACGAACCATTGGACGCACTGATGAGAGCTTACGAAGCTAGGTTAAAGAACAACCAAACACAAGAACAGAGGTGGATGACATACCCAAACGCGGAATTGGAAAAGCAGAGACTTGAAATGTGCCAAGAATGATCGAGACTGCACAAGCCTTATTAGAACCACCAAAAGAAACAATGAATTGTGGAACGGAAAACCCAATTCAGGAAGAAACTATTGTTTCACGGGTAGCTGAAAAGACTCCCAGTGCACAAAAGCCTGAAAATACACACAAGGATGACCGCATAGTGTTGAACACAACCGATCAGGAGATAGAGAGTTTTCATCCAGTCATACAGAGGTCTTACGAAAGAGATGAGGATTACAATGAATTTTGGAAACAAGTGAGAGAGGCAAACTTTGCAAACGAGCTAAGTTGCCAAGCTAATCAGACAAATTGGGAAAAGGACATCAGAAACCCTCCCATAGTGGAATTTGAGGCAGGATCTCAAGTGGACTTGGATCTGCAATCTTACTGGGGAGATGGGGACTCTGTTAGAACAATGGAGAGCAAACCTCATTCATTGAAAACCTTACCTTCATACTTAGGAGAGTATGAAGCAAAATCCGAGATTAGAGCACTTCCCTCACGAAGAATCTCATCAGAAAAAGTCATGGACTCGCAAGGATTGATAGAGATCTTGTCAACACCAGTGACATGCACTATCACTCTAGCTGAGCTTTTGAGGTTAAGACCACATATGTGGACCACTGTAGGAAAATGCTTGGAGAAATTTGGGATAAAAGACCCAACATCGAGACTGCAAGAGGGTATACAAGAGCTGAGCAAACCACAAAAGAACGCTAAGCCTGTACCCTTAAACAAGGTCGGAGAGTATTGCGAAGGTGAAGAGGGGAATACAACCTTACCAGTTGAATTCCAAGGAGTGAACACGATGGCAATACTAGACAGCGGAGCTGGGGTAGCCATTGCTACAAAAGAAATCTGGAAAAAATGGGGGAAACCAGCAATAAGGAAGACTAGGTTGAAACTCCAATTAGCAGATGGACACATGGAGAAACCTATGGGGTTATTAGAGAAAGTTGTAGTGACTTCTTGCGGCATTGAATACGAACATACTTTTGCTATTGTCGATTTTGGCAAGGAGAATAACTATGATATCATATTGGGAAGACCATTCATGAGACAGTTGAAAATGGTCCAGGATTGGGGCTACGATCACATATACCTGAGAAATATGGAAACCACTACACGTGTGAACCTGAAAGACCATAGCTACAAAGATGTGAACCGAACACCGGTAGAGGATTTTGATTCAGCTACTTTGGCGGGATCCGAATTTCCAGCTTGGTTAGGTAAACCCAAGGAGTTATGGATGTGTGGAGCCTCGAAATGTGGAAGTCTGAAACGAGAAGAATATGTTTTAGAAAGGGCTATCGAAGACGAAACTTATATAGGAGAACCCTTTCCAGAGGACACGCTTGAACCATTAGAATGGACACACATTCTAGCAACCCTAGATGTTTGTGCAATTCCGGATGGTCCCACAACGAAATTTTGCGACAAGGACGGGTACGACGTGGTTCCGTACTTCATGTTGAGAACTGTATTCGAAAAAGAAACTGAAAAGAACGATACACTGGAAAAGGAAGATGAAGAGGTGTTTCACGACATTCCCGATCATCCAGAGTGGGGAAATGAAGCAGACAACGAGTCAACGGACAATTCAAGCGGAAACGAAGAAACTATAACGGATGTCCGATTTTATGATTTTTCGAACCAAACTAAACAACGCCAGAAACGCTATAGAGCAAAGAGAAAAACAAAGGGGGTTAGAACCAATCCGATGCCTAGAATAAGGGGAAAAAATCAATTCCTAATGCTAGTAAAGGCAGGAGATTGTGTTAAGGACAAGATTTCTGGAAGAATGATGGGGAATGATCAAAAGAGCTTACGAAAAGACAAAAGAGGCTCAAGAAATCGAGTTCAAAGGAATGGAACGAAAATTGAAACTGAAAAATCAGAAAAGAACAAGCGCAATAGAGAACACACGGAGTCCAAGCTAGAACGTAGAAACAAGTACAGAGAGCTCAAGAAAACTCTGAAAGAAGTTTAGACGACAGAAATTGAGAGTGGAGAGGACGAAAACGCCAAAATCAAGGAAAACATGGATGTTCCCTCTCACTATAGGAAATTCACAATAGAGGATAGGAAGGTGGTATTAACCCCACCTATTCGAGAGAGAAAGGAGAACGAATCTTATGACGGACCGGAGGATGCAAAAAAAGTTGATTTAGCAGCTCCAGGTGAGCCACCTAGACCGATGTACATAGCCACAGATTTGTCTCCAGGCGAGGAAGAGAGACTTTTGAGTCTTCTCAGAGAGTATAGGGATGTGTTTGCATGGTCTTATAAGGACTTAAAGGGAGTTGACCCATCGATATGCCAACACACAATCCCACTGAAACAAGACGCAAAGCCTAGCAGACAGAGACCATACACATATAATGATATGTTTGCTAAGCGAATCAAAGAAGAGATAGATAAGCTAATGGAAGCTGAATTCATATACGAGATTGAACACACCGATTGGGTATCTCCGATTGTGGTAGTACCCAAGAAGAACGGAAAACTCCGAGTGTGTGTCAACTTAAAGAAAGTGAATGCTGCAACAATCAGAGATAATTATCCCTTGCCGATAACTGATCATGTTCTAGAGCGTGTATCAGGGAAAACAACATACTCTTTTCTTGATGGTTTTTCAGGATATAACCAGCTAGCCATAGCACTGGAAGATCAACATAAAACAGCTTTTGCAACAGAGTGGGGAATTTATGCTTATAGGGTTATGCCTTTTGGTCTAACCAATGCTCCCGCAACCTTCCAGAGGCTGATGACGCATGCTTTCAAAGAATACTTAAGGTTGTTTCTAGAAATATACATGGATGACTTATGTGTACATTCTCTTCTGAGAGATGAGCATCTAGAACACCTAAGAAAAGTATTTGAGAAATGTAGGACATATCGCATTTGTCTCAATCCTGAGAAATGTGTGTTTATGGTCCGACAGGGCAGAATTCTGGGACATATTGTCTCACAAAACGGAATATCCACGGATTTAGAGAAGATAAAAGTTATAGTGGATATGCCTAGACCAACCAATGCGAAACAAGTACAGAGCTTTATGGGACATTGCGGATATTATAGACGATTCATTTACATGTACGCTATAATAGGCCAACCACTTTACAGGCTAATAGTGAACTTTGAATGGACAGAGGAGTGTGAGGAATCGTTCAAGAAATTGAAAGAGGCACTCATTACTGCTCCAGTCTTGAAATCACCAGATTGGGAGAAGATATTCCATGTGCATATAGATGCTTCGGCATATGCAATAGGATGCATTCTGGCTCAGCCAGAAGAAGGAAACATGGATTTTCCTATCTGTTACGCCAGTCGACAGCTCAACAATGCAGAGAAGAATTACACCACAACAGAGCGAGAGGGATTAGGAATGATATATGCTGTGAAGAAATTTCGGCATTATCTTCTAGCCAACAAGTTTGTGTTTTTTACGGATCACCAAGCCTTGCTCTACCTAGTGAATAAACCATGCAATACCGGGAGAATAGTGAGATGGTTCATTATCTTACTGGAATTCGACTTCACGGTAGTAGTAAAGAAAGGAAAAACACATCTTAGAGCTGATCATCTTTCGCGATTGACGAATGGAGAAGACCCTATAGGAGTAGATGACGACATGCCAGACGCGTACTTGTTCAACATAGAAATGATACCGAAGTGGTCTCAAAATGTCGTTAACCTATTAACCTATGGAGGAGAGTTCGATAGAAGAGAATACAACCAGAAACATATTGCTATTCAGCAATCCAAGAATCTTCAATTGGTTGCAGGAAGGTTGTATCAATTGGGAAATGATCATGTTTTACGACTATGCATCAATCCTGAGGAATATAATATATATCTGCGCGAAGCACATGTTCAGGAATGTGCATTTCATTGTTCAAGAAGGAACACATATAGGAATTTGTTACAATTGGGAGTCTATTGGCCAGGAATGAAAGAAAGCGTACATGAATATGTCACTGTATGTATTGTATGTTCATCAAAACCGCCAGCAGAGTATTCGACATTATATCAGATAATGATCGCTCCGAAATGGAGTCAGTATATTGTTGAATATCTCACAAATAGAACTTTCCCAGAAGGAACGTCAAAAGCTCGTCAGAAATCTGTAGAGACAGAAGCTAGAGATTACGCTTTAATAGGAGATCAACTCTATAAGAGAGGTAAAGACAACCAGCTTAGGATTTGCGCATCAGAGTCTGAGTATGTGATAATCCTGGAGCAAGCTCATGGAGGAGTAGGTGGAGGCCATTTCTCAGGTGATAAGACAGCAAAACTTGTCTTAGCCGCAGGAATATGGTGGCCAACATTACATATGGACGCTGAGGAATACGTTAAACGGTGTGATGACTGTCAGCGGACCAAAGTACCACTTAAAAGAGATGATATGCCGCTTAGACCAATGATGGGGGCAAGAGCTTTTGCAAAATGGGGGATTGATTATGTCGGACCCATTTCACCTCCTGCATATAAGACTCATGCACAATACATCGTTGTGGCTACAGACTATCTAACAAAGTGGGTCGAAGCAAAGGCAACTCAAAAAGCAGATGCCAGGACCACGGCACAATTTCTATATGAATACGTCTTTGTACGATATGGATTGCCAATAGAAATTGTGAGTGATCGAGGCACACATTTTATAAATGAAGTGATAAAGATCCTTCTAGATGAATTCATGGTAATCCATAGGAAATCAGCCCCGTATCATCCACAAGCAAACGGACAAGCTGAAGCAACAAACAAAACCATATGCACGGTCCTTACGAAGATTGTATCTGAGTCGAGAACTGACTGGGACCAGAAGTTGCATTCAACATTATGGGCATATAGGGTAGCATATAAAACATCAATAGGAACGACCCCATATAACATGGTTTTTGGGCTAAATGCTATCTTACCAATAGAATTCTTGATTTCAACCTTAAGGGTGGCTAAGGATCTAGAGTGGACAGGGCACGAGCTTTCTGATAGAATAGATGACCTGGAAAAGCTAGACGAGCTTCGCCTAAAAGCAGTAGCTTCTATCTACGCTCAAAAAAGGCGACAAAAAGAATTTTTTTAAAAGCATGTGCGGACTAAAGAGTTTAAGGTTGGGGACTATGTCCTAGTTTACACTCTGAAACAACATGCTAAGAAGCTTAAAAAGCGAGGGATGGGACCTCTGGTGATTAAAGATCTATCACCAAGTGGAGCCGTCAAGCTTGCTACATTAGACGGAGAAGAAATGCCCAATTGGATTAGTGGATGCAGAGTGAAAAATTATCTTTTGCCGCTAACCCAAGACATGCTTCTCAAAATACATCACGAAGAGCTGCGTGTCCAGAAAAAGAAAAAGATTGTGGAGGAAGCGCAAGCTGAGGCGAAGGAAAGAATGGAAAAAAGAAGACTACTGCGTCAAAAACAGCGCAATGAAGGAGCAATACGAATAAACGCAGTCAGTATAACAGAAATGGATAATGACAAAGAAGAACCCATCATTGAATGCAAAGTAGGAACCAACCAAATCAAAGCCAGAGCACTATTGGATTCAGGAGCTCAAGCTAACCTACTTTCACTCAGTTTGTATAGACAATTGACAAATGACACTAAACTACAAACTGCCAAGCAAGAGTTAAAGAGTTACTCTGAGAATTCAATCAAAACTGTCGGATGCACAGTTTTACATATACAGATTAACCAATATGTGTATCCTCATATGTTTTACGTGGTTGAAGACCAAGCTACACAACATCCATTATTGCTAGGACAACCATGGCAGAAGCAATACAATGCAATGATTGACTGGAGTTCTAATTCAGTGCTTATCAAATACGAAGGTGAAAGTCAATCAGTTAAGTTCACCAAAGGAGAAGAGCCAACTCCAAAGGACGAATCCAAAGACAAAGATAAACAACAACCACAGAGAAAGAAGAAGCAATGGCAACCAAAAGTTTCTATACAACCGGATTACTCTTCGACAAGGAATTCTCAACAGTGGATAAGGAAGACAAGCAATAATATAACAGCTCAACCTTGGGAAAAAACGGAGTCAAAGTTGGTATGGAGACCAAAAAAGGTTGTCCCAGAGAACACAAAGGTGGAAAACAGAGTCTTCAATACTAGACAACAGAGTGATTCCAGACAATCAAGGACAGTGAAACAGATCTGGATTCCAAAGAAGTTCATGACGGCACAAAGCTATAGCAAGCAAATTTGGATCCCAAAGATTTGTAAACATGAACTCCCTTCAGTACAATCAACGGAAACTCCTAGGTATTTCAAGTCGAGGAAATCAACACAAAGAACAAAGCAGGTTTGGGCCGCAAAGAGTTTGTGGCAAGCACAAGTGAAGCAGAAGTAGATTTGGATTGTAAAAAAGAACAACAAAGTAAAGAAGAATCCATCTACTGATTCTACTACCGAAGTGCCAAAACCAACCCAAAACCCGACCACCAATCCTTCAATCAAACAAAGAGCAGCTTTATTGGAAAGACTGTTGTATCATCGCTCTACAATTGCATTGGGAACTTATGACCAAAACAACTACAATGCTTCGCCCACAGACACTTCATAGTCGTCCGGGAGGACTCAGACTAGGAGGGGGGGAGGTATACAGGTATACAGGAGTTATACAGGAGTTACAAAGCAGCTACAAGCGCCAAAAACAAAGAAAAACAAAAATTATATTACAAGGACAGTGTCTTACATGATTTTGCAATTTTTATGTTTGATTGCGGATATTGATAATATTTATGCCCTTATATACCTTTTTTTTGCAACAAGAAGAGATCAAATGATGAATTTGGGTCTCTAGACGTGTAAATATCACTAAATAAGAGTGTTTTTGGAGCAAAAAAGTAAAAAAAGTGGTAATCCAAGTCCAGAAATCACAAATAAGTGCATATTCATATACACAGGGTTACCAGCTATTTATCGTGTATGTTTGGAATTTTTTGGCTTCAATTTGCTATTTTCCTTTATTTTTTATGATTTTCTTGATAAAAGTAAAAGAAAAATAAAAAAACAGGTGAAATGAGATCGGAAAAAAGAAAAGAATAGACGGTGATGGTCCTAATGACAAGGGCAACCCATGGTAAAAATTGGGTACAATTCTGAAAAAGTTGCGGAAAGCGTGAAATGACAGAATTTTGGCAAAGTGGACAGATTTCTCAGAAACAGGTCAAACGGAGTCCAAATTGAGAAATTTCAAATCCTAAAGTGCATTTCACAACGAGATAGGAGCACATGTCAAATTTGGTAACAAGTGATCCGGGAAGTCCGAAGTTAAGTATTTTTCACATCACTTTCAAGCTCATTTCCACTATTACCTTCTTGGAGAGAGCAAAGAGCACACAGGAGCATCCGACCTTCTACCGCCTTCTACGACTGCTACGAGAGCTCTGAGGACACCAAACATGAGAGGTAGACTCGTTGCCATAAGCTTTTGATGCTTATCGTTAACTTTTGTCGCGAAAACTGACCAAAACCAAGAAACAAGAGCAGACGGGGAATGGGGAGGAACGCTAGGTAGGGGCACAACCGCCTAACCAAACCTTGCAAGAACTTAGAGGTGGGTTACCTTAACATAGAAGATGGGTTTCTAACATTCAAAGCTCGAGAAAGAACGACTTGAAAAACCCTAGGTCAACAGAGCCTGCAAGAGGCAAACAGAAAAAAGTTGTCGAAACGACACAAAACTTCTCAGGAAGCTTAACAACATCGAGGGCAATGCAACCATGGAGTATCTCCGGGTTTGGATCACCAAAAGTAGGTCGGAACAACCGATTCGGCGGCGGACACACAAAGCGTCATTTTGGCATAACGGCTAAAATTGACGACTAAATGACATGAAACTTCACAAGCAGCTTCAAATATACATGGATGACTTATGTTTGCAAGCAAAACCCAAAAGAAAGCTGATTCACTTACCGATGGTGAAAAAGACGCTCTCAAGCAACCAAATGGAGAAAGATGGAGAACGGGGAGCCAAAGTCAAGTTCAACCAAATAGGTGGCTTCACAACATATCCAATGAGCTGGAAATGCAACTCTCGAGAAGAAAAGTTGAAGAAATTCAACTCCAAGGCAAAAAGACGACTTCGGAGACTGAAATGCCTAAAGGGGGCTTTTTAGCTAAACTAATGACTTTTTAAGTTGAAAACTAGTTAGCAGGGCTTAGGGCACTAGCATAAAGCATTCTTTGCACAAAAAGACCAACATTTCAAGAAAAGACATCATACGCGTATGATGTCTCACAGCATGATTTTCACATCCATTTCAACAGCCTCATTCCACATGTTAATCACATCCTATGAACCAAGTATCATGAGAATTGGAGTTAGAAAACCCAAGGAAAACAGACCGAGACCAAATGTGTACCATATCTAGAGCACATCACAAGGAGTATAGTGGTCTTTTCAAAACTGAATTTGGATATAACAAAACCAAACCAAAAGCCCATAATTGTTAAGCATCCTGACAAAGTGTGAGAACTGACCTAATTTTCAATTCAGAGATCCATTTTCAAAAAAATTGATGACATAGGACCTACTACTCATGCTAATTTTGATGGTACCAAGAAAAATCAATTAAGGCTCCAAACATGGATCGCGATCCATGACCCCATAGTGACAGCTTAACCTAAAACTTCCAGCTCAATAGTGCATAAACAAGGAAACATATCCCCAAGTCCAATTTGGGGGGGAAAAAAATCAACAAATCTAGGCCAAAAGGGAGCAAAACAGGTGACAAACTAAAAATCGCAGTGCAGACCTAGTGTTGAATATTTGACTTATCAAAACAAGTCCAAATTCAAAAATATTTGAGATTTAGCTTGTGGACATAGAGTGCAACAAGGTGCCAACAGATCAAGTCCAGATGTGGTTGAACATGTATCGCGATTCATGTCCCCCAACCTCAGAATTTGCTAAAAATTGGTACAGAGCCTGCATATGACCTTGTCTACATACTGTCAAAATTTGGACTAAAAATTTGACAGGGGGTCATGGATCGCGATCCATGTACCTCTGCATAGTGGGGGTCTTTGACTTGATGAGCTTGTAGACATACTTGAGTACATCCCAATTCTCAAGTTTGAGCTAAAAATACCTTTTGGAGACCAAGATACAAGCCAAACATCCTTTGTCCTAGTCCTGAAACTGTTTTAAGTGTTGTTTCAAGACCAAGACACCGGATGTTTGGCTTATTTTGGTTTTCAAATAAATTTTTCTAGGTTTCCTAATTCCAAACATTTAGGGTGCCCCAAGACCAATTTCCAAAGACCAAAAAGTCACAAATTCCTGACTTTTGAGAGACTTGATCAGGGGGAAAAAGAGATAAGTTGCACTAAGACAAACTGGGCTTGTCAAGGACTATCTTGAGAGTTTTGAGTGAGCCTTAACCATGACAGATCATCCACCACGAGGGTTTTCTACTCCACTCATAGACATGAAAAAATGCAAGAAACGTTGCAATGCCGACAACAGTGGGATTGGGAGAATACCTAGAGGAAAGGCATCGTTTGATGAACAAACCAAATATGAGATTCATAAAAACCAATGAATCGATGAGAGTGCTTATGGATTACATCATGAGGGCTTATATAGGTTTACAAATAGGGATCCATGTATCTTCTATAAGTGTGTAGAGCCATGTGTTAGAGAGTTGACCACCAATAAGAACCTCTATGCGTTCACATATACAGATGCACACGAAGTGCAAGTTTTGATGGTAGATAAGTATGGAAAGAGTACATACTTGTCAATCCAATTGACCTAGAGAGATATACATACAAGGGTACTCCGATCTCTACTTACTTTCAGACAAAAACGATGCCAGATGATATATCAGAGAGGATTCCACTGGGATTTTCTCCAAGACGAGAGGAGAGAACGAAAGAAGTCTTTCCAAGAGACCACAAATTGGTTAGATTGGTGATTGAACCACAACGATTAAGACCATATCAAGTGGCCCAATGTGTCAAGACAAAGTACAATGGGTTAGGGGATCCATATGCTCATATCTCACTCTTAAAAACAAGTTTTGAGAGCTGAACAAATAGCGTAT
Source organism: Adiantum capillus-veneris (assembly GCF_014529385.1). Classification (NCBI taxonomy): domain Eukaryota; kingdom Viridiplantae; phylum Streptophyta; class Polypodiopsida; order Polypodiales; family Pteridaceae; genus Adiantum; species Adiantum capillus-veneris. The sequence goes on from NC_140949.1 coordinate 7,057,633, forward strand.
TTTCATACACAGTATGAGGGATTTGGGTTGACATCGAAAGGAACAGCCTTGATTTGGTTCCGACCACTAAATAGAGATGATTTTACCAACATAGCACAACTCTTGCAAGAATTAATAAAGGAGTTCTCAAAAAGGGGAATCAAGCACAACACGATGTCACATATCTACGCTCTCAAATAGAAAAAGGACGAAAAAGTGAAGGAAGCTTTGCTTCGCTTCAAATAGTACATAGACAGATGTCATGTGAGAGAGCTACCGCAAGATGAGAGATTATCAATTCTCTTCACAGAGGGCTTGCATAACGAAATTCTAAAAAAGGACCTGTATTTGAAAGGATGCACAACATTTGAGCAAGTGACTAGAGAAGCTCTATATCCAGTTGACAATTACAAGGCCTACGTAGAGGTGACGTATGACATAGAAAATGCAAGTAGTAGTTCCTCTTATCCAAAGATCAAACTTGCAACAAACCAAGATGCTCAAACTCCTACAATACAAAGCTTTGATCAAGACTAAGTGGTGATTAGAAGGATAAATGAAGTCTACATATAGAACCTGAATATACGACAACCTCAATTGAGGAGATGTGAGACTTGTGGAGGGGATCATCCCACTCCATGGTGTAGCACTCAACCAAAGCTGCAACGTGTGCTAGGGCAAACAACCACCTCTTTTGAATGATGGTAGAGTAGTAGTCAACTACCCTCAGCCAACACATGTGCCACAACCCGTGAAAAACCAGTACTCCATGGATGTGAATACGCTCATGTTCATAGCCAATCACGAGTATGGTTCAAAGAAAATTCTTACTAGATAAGAACAACGAGCGGCTGGATCACTAGCTATGCAGCAAGAAGGTCCATTCTATGAATGTGGAGGTGACCATTGGGCACGAGGTTGTCCAAACAAGGGTCACAGAATCTTTGGATTTTTTTACGATTGTGGGAGAGACCATCTACTCCAACATTGTGCTAAAAATCCATACTACAAAGGGAATGCGACAATGAATGTCATAGGCATGATGCCTTCTTCAATCGAAACCGAAGTAGAACCCACGATTCCTTTAAAGGTGATGACTCGAGCTCAAGCTCAAGAAGCTACCAAAAACACAACCGTATTGTCACCTCAAACAGAAAGCGAGAACATATCGGTGAGAACTACAAGAAAATCATGGAAAGCCAAAAGGGATAAAATGAAAGCGAAGAGGCTGAAGGAGAATATAACTTTGGAAACTAAACTGGATCAAACCAAAGAACTGCTTAGATGAGAGCAAGAAAACAAGAAAAATGCAAAGGAACGTGAAGAGTCAAAGATTGACTCAGGCGGTTTAGTCTTGGTGGAGAAAGTGAATGAGCACTTAGACATAATATTGCAAGCATATAAAGCTAGGCTAAAACCCATTCAAACCCAAGAGCATAGATGGCTGACGTATCCTCATCCAGGGTATGAAAAATAGAGGTTGCAAATTTGCAAGGAGCTCATCCAAGCGGCCCAAGCTCTTATGGAATGGAGGTCCTAATCCGCAAAAGGATCCAAGAAATGGAGAACAAAGGTGTTGTAAATAGATACCAAGAAGAGCCAGAAGTTGAGGTACAAGGGAAGTAACCAATACCACAAATGGGGTGGGCTCACAAGTAGTCAGGCCAATTCTGGAGGTAGAAGAACCGCGGCCACAATCCTTATGGGAATCATGTTGAAATTAGGGTTGTAGGAAAACACACACAACTTGGAGAAGACAAAGGAAGCTCAAGGCACACAACAAAGAGTGTATTACTTAGTGTGCAATGGAAAGATAAGTTAGCCCTAGAGTGATGGACGTATATACAATGCACGGGGAGAAAACCTCCTAGTGAGGGAAAAAATGCCCCGACGGTCCTAAGTGTGTTCACACACATCACCACTACATGTATATGGTAACAAACCCCCCCTCAGAGTGATGCGGTGAACAAGAGCTAGCACATAGAGTATAGGGAAGTGCCATGCCCTGAGGACATGATCAGCCCACAAAGGGGAGTAAGCCCAAAGCTTTGCAAAAAGCTTAAAACTTCTCACAAGACAATGCCTTTGTGAAAAGATATGCAAGGTTGTCATGTGTTGGCACATAAGCCAAGTTGATCTCTCTTGTTGAGAGCCTCTCCCTAACATAGTGGTAATGCACCTCAATGTGCTTTGTGCGAGCATTAAAAAATTGGGTTCCTTGCAACTGCCAATGTGCTCTAACTGTTAGTGTAGATAGTGTCTTGTCCAACAGCCAAATCAGCCATAAGGTGTTTGAGCCATACACACTCAACCATAGCTGTGAAGACTGCCATGTACTCAGCCTCACAATTGGAAGTGGCCACAATAGGTTGCTTCTTACTCAACCATGATATGCATGAGTTGCCAAGCATGAAACAAAAACCACTCGTGGACACTCATGTGTCAAAACAACCAGCCCAATTTGAGCCCAAAAAAGCATGTAAGTATGGTGGCAATGATCCCCCCTTGGGATAAAACAAGCCAAGATGTAAAGTGCCACTCAAGTAGTAAAAAATCCTCTTGACAACCTGTTGATGCTTAGACCCTGGGCTATGCATGAATCTGCTAACCTAAGAGACTACAAACTAAATATCTGGCCTCGTGTTGCATACATAAATGAGGCAGCCAACATCAGTTTGGTAAAGAGTGACATCGATAGGATCACCAGCATCATGAAGACTCAATTTCAATTTCCATGGGAGTGGCAATAGGTTTGCAATCCTCAAGTCCAAACTTACATAGCAATGTCTCTATGTAATTTTTTTGACACTGGGAAATACCACCATCACACTGCTTAAATTGTATACCCAAGCAATGATGCAACAACCCCAAATCTTTCATCTTGAAAGTAGCATTCAAATCAGCCTTAAATTCAAAAATGTGTCTCTCATTTGGTCTAGTGATCATCAAACCATCTACATAAAGAACCACAATGAGAAGTACATCACCCTCGTGCTTTACATACAATGTGCTTTCTATTGGACTATTACGAAAGCCTTGCTTGACCAAATGAGTTTCAACCTTCTCATACCAAGCACGAGGAAATTGCTTCAACCAATACAAAGCTTTCTTACATTTGTACACTTTATCTTCCTGCCCTTTGATGACAGAATCGTGAGGGTGCGCTACATAAACTTCCTCAACTATATCACCATTCAAGGAAGCAGTAACAATGTCTGATTGATGTACATCCCAACCAAAACGATCTGCCAATGCACATAGAAAACACATAGTAGTCATACGACAAGTGAGAGCAAAAGTCTCTTCATAATTTGTGCCTTTTTGTTGTGCATAACCTTTTGCAACGAGTCGAGCCTTATAGCGATCAATCTCACCATTCAGCTTACATTTCAACTTGTAAACCCACTTTGTACCAATGGCCTTTTTGCCAGGAGAAAAATCACATAAAGTCCATGTGTCATTTTCTATAAGTGCATCATATTCTGATTGCATGGCAGCCATCCAATTTTTTGAATTCTGTGCTTCATCAAAAGACAGACGTTACTCAACATCATGTAAGCTAGACACAACGAAAGCATAACAATCTGATGCATAAGATGCATGGCAAGAACCTGAACGAGTATGACTAGACAAAGGTGCATCCAATTTATTGTCATGCAAAGTATGCACCAACCATTTAGGCATACCCCTAGCTTGCTCTTTCTCAGCCCTTTCCTCATCAAGTACATCATGTATATCTGCATCAATAATAGGCTGATCCATAACATTTTTAGAAACCCCCATAGGCTGTGCTTTTGCCTCATTGGAATTTACATTTGAACTTCCACCATTGAAAAGGGGCAACAAAGTATCATAAATGTCCTGTGAGCTTACATTATTGTCTCTAGTACATGACAGCAAGCACTGAACAGAATCTTCCACAAACACAACATTTTGTGAGATCAAGATACGCTTTGTTTGCGGATGATACAACCTGTAACCTTTCCTTTCAGCACTATAACCAACAAAATTACATTTAATAGCCTTATCATCCAATTTCTTACGATGTGTTTGTGGCACCAAAGCATATGCCAAACATCCAAAAACACACATGTGCTCAATAGAAGGCTTTTCTATCATGCCATGCTTCATATGGAGTCATAGACTGCAAAGCTTTCATAGGAAAGCTACTTAGGACATAAGTGGCACACATGATGGCCTCAAGCCAAAACAAATGCGGCAAAGCTTGACTCTTAACCATACATCGTGTAATTTTTGTCAATGACCTATCTTTCCTCTTAGCAACACCATTTTGCTAAGGCGTACAAGGCACTATTCATTGGTGTTTTATCCCACGACTAGCCAAAAATGCATTAAACTCATGAGACATATACTCCCCCCCTCGATCAAAACGGAGGGTGCCCATGGTACATTTCAAGACATTTTCAGCCATAGCCAAAAATTGTTTGAAGAACACAAATAATTTGGATTTTATTTTAAAGCAAATATACCCATGCATGCCTGGAATAATCATCAATGAAAGTCACAAAGTAAAGGTAATCGCCCAAGGACGAAGTTTGCATGGGCCCACAAACATCTTTATGCACAAGCTGCAACCTGTATGCGGCCCTAACTAAACCATCATTCAAAAACTTTGAATGCTGCATCTTACCCAAAATATAGCCTTCACAAATATGTTTGATAGGTGCTTCAAGAGGCGGCAAAGAAGCAACCATATTAGATTTCTGCAAGCACAGTAAACTGGTAAAATTCAGATGTCCAAAACGTGCATGCCAAAGTTTTGCATCTGAAATAGCCTTAGAATCTACAACTGCATTTGCTAAATTTTGCCCACACTTTTCATATAAAGTAAGCTTATACAACCCATGGCATAAATGCCAGATGCAACAATTTCATCAGCAAAACTGAGATCATGTATTGTACATCTGTCATCCACAAATTTGACTACCAAACCAAGTCTACAAAGGGTAGATACAGACAAGAGATTCTTCTTGATCCCAGGTACATACAATGCATCAACAAGTGTGAAAGAACTGCCATTTGCAGTAGTAAGCACAATATTTCCAATTCCCTTGATTGGATAAGAGGCATTGTTGGCACAAGTGATTGAATTCCCATAAAGGACATCCTCGAGAGAGGTAAACACGCTACGATGAGAGGTAATGTGCTGTGTAGAACCACTATCAAAGTACCACACTTGAGCATCTGCAACAATTGACAAACATGCATCATGGACAGAAGGATCATAAGTGCACTCTGCACTAAAAGCCCATTCTGCATCAACATCAGCATCATAGTCCTTTCATGAAAGACACAACGATAACTGCATTTGTAGTGGAACCATCCTCTTTCTTCTTAGCCTCTCTGGCCTTCAACTTAGGACATTGCTTGATCAAAAGATTATTAGCTTTACAATAATGGCAACGCATCTTCTTTGCTCTTATCACCAAAACTTCCAGACGAATTGCTGCCAATAGAAGCATTAGGAACAGGCAATTTACCACTCTCATAAGAACCATGAGAAGTGGCTACATTGTTGTTACCACCTTTTCTTTCAGCAGCAATAGAGGCATGTTCAATTGCACGATGTCTAGTCCTATTTTTTCTGGAAAGTGACTCTTGCAATACCAATGTGCATAATGCATCAAACTTAACAACTTCAGGATTTCCTTGGGTCATAAGTCTCCGAGTACTAGCAAAAGTCTGGTAAGAATCTGGCAAGGCATCAAGAACAGTCTACACAAGGGAACTGTTTGAAATGACTTCTTTTACAGAAGTAAGTTGCTCATTGATATCCTTGACACCAACAAGGCAAGTGTCCATGTCATCTTCCTCACGCATAATCTTTGACTCCAGCTCTTTACACAACAATGCAATTTTTGCCTCATTGCGACTTCCATAAAGACCAGCTAGAATATCCCAAGCCTGTTTTGCAGATTTTGTTGAACAAATGTGAGGAGCAATAATGGGCTTCAAAGACAACGCAATCAATGCATGAGCTTGTACATCTTTTACATCCCAACGAGCTTGCTTAGTTGTAGGCAGCAACCCTGCCACCAAAACTTGCAACATTCTCAACATCGCCTACATTCTCAGAATGAGGACATAAATCAATGCCCTGCACAATATTCGAGACACCCTTTGACACAAGGGCATGTTGCATCATATAAGCCCACATAGGGTAATTGTCCACATCCAATCTATCCTCAGCAGCAAACATCTTGAACACGTCTGTGTTTTTGTCAGCCATGGTAAATGTTGCATCTGATGTGAAAATTGCTTGAAAAGAGGAGAAACGAAGCGAAAAGAACATGTTCTATACATCACAAACCTTAGAAGATTGTAAGGACCTATTATGCAAAAAACGGCATTGACAGAATGTCTACACAAAATGACAAAATAGCATGCATAGTACTACATGTAGTGGAAATGAAGGCCAAAATGAGCCCAAATAAAAAATCTAAGTAGACCAAGCTCTACTAGCTTGCCTAAAATATATTTTGACCTGCGAACACTCACCAAAGCTCACAAAAATCAAAGAAAGTGAGTAGGCGTGTGCTAGAGTTGCTAGCGACTAAGCCCGGGAGGATGCAACCTACTCTCATACCAATTGTTGGTATTAGGGTTGTAGGAAAACACACAACTTAGAGAAGATGAAGGAAGATCAAGGAGAGTGATGGACGTATATACAATGAACGGGGGGAAAACCTCCTAGTGAGGAAAAAAATTCCCCGACGGTCCTAAGTGTATTCACACACATCACTACCACATGTATATGGTAACAAATTGATTAGGAACCAAAAAGATGGTAGTGGTGCTACTTTACAATCAGCAACTATCCCTGAGATAAACATGGATCACGATTTTTTCCAAAGGGATATACGATCTCTATATGGGGATATCAGGTCTGTCGCATCTGAAGAGAGCAAACCACACTCTCTACAGACTTTGCCATCTTTCATAGGAGAACTCAAAACAAAATTTGAGGTTAGACTGGTACCTTCTCAGTGGAAAGCCACACCAAAGGTGACAGTACACGAAGTGATGTCATCCCTATACGATGCACTATTACTCTTGCAAAATTGTTGAAAATTAGACCGCATCTATGGGGCTGAATGAGAAAAACCTTAGAAAAGATGGGGTTGAAAATACCTTCACATGACAAACTCACAGATGAAAACATGGATGAAACTTCGCCTAAGAAACCACAAACAAAATCGGTACCAGTGAATAAGGTGGGTGATTACTGCAAAGGAGAGGAAGGAAACACCACCTCACCACTTGAGTATAAGACGGTTGCGATATTAGATAGTGGGGCAGGAATTGCCATTGCAACCAAGGGAGCATGGGAAAAATGGGAAAAGCTTGCTCTTAGGAAAAATCGAAGGAAACTGCAATTAGCGGATGAATACATGGAGAGACCGATAGGAATGTTAGAACAAATCATTGTATCCTCGTGTGGCATTGCGTAGTACGAGCATACCTTCACCTAGTTAATTTTGACAAGAGCAGCAACTTTGATATCATATTGGGCAGACCATTCATGTGTCAGCTCAAAATGGTGCAAGACTGGGGCTATGACTATATCTACTTGAGACACAAAGAGGGCACACACAAAAATCAGTGTCAAAGATCATAGTTATAGAGACGTAGAGAGAACCCCAGGGGAAGAATTAAACTCCACAACCAAACAAAAAAAGGATGTATCTGCTTGGTTGCAAAGCAAAGCGCATATTGGATGTGCGGGGCATCAGAATGCGGGTGTCTTAAAAAGGAAGATTGCATCCTAGAGCATTCAGTAGAAAATGGACCTTACATGAAGGAACCATTTCCAGAGGAGTTATTTGAAACCTTTGGATGGGATCAAATATTGGCGACTCTTGATGTCTGCGTAACGATGTGACCAACACCAAATTTTGCGACAAAGATGGCTATGATATAAAACCATTTCTAATGGTTTCGACGGTCAAGAAAATTGAAATCCTCTCTAAAGCTACTAAAACAGGATTGGCAAGTGATTGCAAACAAATTGTGGATTAAGTTTCTATACGGGATCTTCCACACGATACTGAAGAAGAACTTTCAAGTGGCTATGACATCACTCCCTTATTTATGATAAAGGTGTCGAAGAAATCTAATAAGATCTGTGAGTATGAAAGCAAAAAAGGTGAGACAGATAGCTACATCGTGAAACATGATGTCAAAGTGCAAAAGAAGAACACAAAGCAACCATGAGAATATGTCATCATTGACATACTTGGAGAATCGACAAAGGTTGTTTTAAATAAGCCGACTCTAGAAAAAGTGCAAATGAAAGCAGATGAAGGAAAAGAGTTTCCAAGTTTGGAATCAAATGTTCAGCAAACGCAAGATCAAGAGAAGAACAAGGATAAGAAAGAAGATCGATTGTCTCCTATGAAGATCAAATTAAGCATATGCGAAGAAACAAAACTTAAAATCACATGTTCAGCTATGATAGATCTAGAAACAAAAAAGAATCTAATGACTTATGGAACGTGGATCGTGATGGCAAAGCTGTCAACAATAAAAGAGCTAGAAGAAACAGTGTACATAAGTTTAAAAATTTTGATTCCTAACTTTGGCGTGGCAGAAGCCGTACTCAAGTTGAATACTGGGGAGTATAAGGATACTTTCCAATTAATCAACTCCCATCACATCAAAGAGAGTCTGGTCCTGACACAAAGCTGAAGAAATATCTTCTTTTGACAACAACCCAAAGCTTTGACAACGACAACAGTAACAGTCCATGAAGCTTCTCAAATCCATGCGGAGAAGAAATTTCCAACCATTGCAAAAAAAGGTAAAGCTAAGGTAAATACTGAAGAAGATCAACCTTTTAAGACGACTTTACCTTCAACAAATCTCCATCAAACTTTTCGTAAAGCTTCTACATCAAAAGACAAAACATCAACAATGCAATGGAGACCAAAGAAAAAGTCTATCAACCAAAGTTTCCATCACAAAAATGCATCCAGAAGAAGCCGGAAAGAATAAACCAAGTGCTAGTATCCAAGGAGTACATCAACGTCAATGACCCAATTTGGATACATCTAACACGGGTTCAACCTTAACAACAAAAGGTGATAGGGTGGGTAGTATCAAATAAGTCAATCACTACTCAAGGCTACCAACCTTAACAAACAAAGGTGATAGAGTGGGTAGTATCAAATAAGTCAATCACTACTCAAGGCTACCAACCTTAAAAACAAAAGGTGATAGGGTGGGTAGTATCAAATAAGTCAATCACTACTCAAGGCTACCTTCAAGGAAACACCATTGTTTGGGCCAAAAAGCCTAAAGTAATAGCCTTGATCTAATCACCTCAAAGAAAAAAGTTATACACAGAGCAAGCCGAGCAATGGACAAAATACCAACAACTTAAGAAAGAGTAAAACAAACCGCAAAAGGCATCAAAAGAGACCTTCAAAACCACAAGCAATGCGACAAGTGTGGTTATCAAAGTCAAACGCTACTGGTCAAGCTACCCAAGAAAGACAGACGAAGCATCGGATGACTATAGTCAAGCTACTCGCAGCACAATGATTTTATGAAGGTAACACTCAAATATGGTTACCAAAAATTGTAGCTCAATCTGGAACAACCAAGAGAAATCATGCAGCAAAAGCTTATATTCGCTTATATTCAAAGGCAAGCAATGACAACCAAGAGCTCACGAAAGCCAATCACAATGGAGGGTGCTAAGACCTCTAGATGGATACCTCGTCTTCAACTACAAAATCAAGGCTTCTACAACGAAAATCATCAAATCTGGCTACCGAAGCCTAGTGTCCATCAAGTCATCGAGCAAAAGAAGCAAATGCAAAAGAAGACAAGGTGCGTTCCAAAATCACTAGTGGAAACTCAATCACAAAGAACCCACACCTATCGACAATCGCTTCTCATGGGAATTAACGCAAAGGCTACATAAGCCCCTACAAGATTTGTAAGACTTGTTTCACAAAGCAGTTACAACATAAAACAAGCAAGTCAAGAGGAGCCAAAATATGGCAGGCTAGTGGACAAAATGGTGGCGTACGTAGACCAACACAATGAAAGAGACCTAAATTTCCATGAATTACAGAATTGGGTTTCTGGCTTTGAACAGGTAAGTCCAAGTCGCCATTAAACATACATGGCATAAAAGTCAGAGTCGAACAACTAAGCCACTAAATGAGCGAAACGTTGGTCCCAAACCTTCATGTAATATTCTCTGTGGTCTAAACATCTTAGTAATTCTAGGTAATGCTGAAGCTTGAAGAGTTGAGCATAGATACATTATGTTGGTCATGTTGGTATTGGTGAGCATAAGAGTCGAAGTCTATATAAATTATGTGTGGTGAAGTGAAGGAGGAAGTCCAAAAGACTCTCACGCACTAAGCACAATGAGGTATGAGTGGAGAAGCTTCTATAATGAAAACCCTTCTTGGAAACGTGGAAGCTATTGAAACATCCTTTGATGTCACATGTGTTACATTTGTTCCTTGAATCACCCATCAAGTCCATCTCTTACATTGCATGCTTGTGTTTGATAAAATTTTCATATGCATATAGAGTGTCTCATAATTGGCACTTGCATTAGACACTCTTCCTTTGTTTATTCCACGCACTCACCTTGCATGACATGTACTTCAAACGCAAATGCTCAAGTCCAACAATAAGAGCGTATACCAAAGGCACTTTTTTCCCCCTGGGTTTTTTACCTTTGGTCATCCAGATTTTAGACCCTAATCTAAAAGCACATAATCTTCTTGTATATATTCCTTCTACATCAGCAATAAGGAAATGGATACCCAAATCAATCAACAACGACTTGGAGCAAGATGTGGAGATTTCAACATACTTATCAAGAGCATCTCTTATCTTCAAGGACGACAACAAAGCTCGATAAAAAAATGGGACAACAACAAAGCTTCATCAAACACGGACAAAACATAGAATGGCATACAAAGACAACGGACAAATAATGACAACTTCAGGAAGCGAGCTCTCAAGAACAAAATATAAGGAGCTCCACAACGCTGAAGCTAGCGAAATATTGCAAGTCAACGACAAAGGCAGACACATCAAAAGAACTCTTCACGGCAATAAATGGCAACAAAAAGAAGAATGAGCAACAAGATTAAAAGTTGCCTTGATAATTGAAGTCCAACACATGCATCAACCAGGCCACATGAGATATGAAATACTCAAGGAAGGGGGGAGCATCATCAACGACAACGCACTTCCCAAGCTAAAGATCAACCTTGAAAACAAAGCTGAAGACAACCCTAATGGCAAGAGTGCACATGGTCGTGTCGAGGGACAACATGAGCTAGGAAGGGGGGAATGTCAGCGGATTGACCGAACAGGCGTCCACTTGGCTGGACACGTAACCGGACACCACATTTGTACTCTATTATTTTTTCAAGCTAGTGTAGTGATACTCTGTGTAAATCCTAATTCCAGAGTGGCAAGTCAATTCCCTAAGTTATTTTGTCATGATAACTGTAAAGGTCCATGCCGGCCACTAACCATTTAGAAAGCCCTAGGTATAAAGGTCAATAACTTTAATGTGAAAGGAGGTTTATCTTTTGAAGAAGAAAGAGCTATGTTGTACGTACGCTGAAGCGACTACGAAGCTCCCACTTGTAATCATCGCAACTAATGATTGGGTGATCCGATTTCAGTTTTGAAACTTGCATTGTGTTCCTCTTTCCATGCTCTTTCATTCAAGTGTAAGCATTGTCAGTTTTGTTGTGGTTCGCGACTACGTGTTAGTGAGCCTTGATTGCAGTTTTGAATGCTTAAATACTATTTTTGACATTTTGACCATAGGAGAGTGTTTCAAAACCATAGGGTGACCTTTCTGGATAGTTCTGTTGTAGTTTTTAGGACTTTTTTCATGATAGATCGTGATTTTGGTACCTTGTTGGATTGCGACCAGACTTGGTAGGATAGTGTCCCTAGGTGTCTTAAACCTCCTCCTAAGTTTCGTTGCATTTTGAGTCGGTTCGAATGTTGAAATGGCGTGATAACCTAGAGTGGTGAGAAAGGACATAGGCAGGTTTTCCTGATCATTGAGTGGTGGTTTGCTTGTTAGGTTCACTTCTTGAGATTGACAACCTCAAAGAGTCTCCGTGCCCCATCCGAGTCACTTCCCTGAGTATTGACATTATGTTAGTGCCGGATAGCTATGCTACAGATGTTCGTCGCGACGACCCACTAACAGAAGGAAATTTACAAAGCATGGTTGATAGAAAGCACCCTATCCCACCGAGCGCAACATGGCTTTTTGAGAGGTTTCTAACAAAAAACGATAGATAATGCTATGATTGAAGATATTATGGATTTTTGTTCAAGAAACACACAACTCCTAGAAGTAGAACAAAGCCTTTGCTAGCTAGATAAGTTCAATACATTGTAAAATGTTGAAACATAGCTTTGTTTGTAGCTCTTGGAGGGGCCCACCTTCCCCCCACAAACTTGGAAAGGGCCCAACTTTCTCCCCAATTTTGGCACTAAGTTGGAGAGAGACTCAACTCTTAAGTATGTTAACCTTGGGTGCCAACAACTATCCGAGGTTGTAGATCTTGTTGGAAACACTTGAATTTTATACCTAAGTAACCTCAAGTAATGGGGATTAATTGCATGTTTACACATTGAAAGGAAACATGGGATCCCGTATATCACAAAGAAGTGCGTGGGCCATGGGGTTAAGGAATATGCCTCAAAGGCCTAGGTGGTGGGTTCTATCCTTGGGGGCACACGATGGGGCATGGCATAGCGATTGCATCCACAACAGAGATCCGTTCACTTTGAATCTCCTTTGTAGAGCTTAATGGGTGTAATGGGTACCCATGATAAAAGAGTCCCACCCTTGGTGCCCCCTTGGCTCTATATACCATGGGGTCGAGAACCGTTGACCTCCCTGAGGGCAGCTTGGTGCTCTATCCACACATCGTGTGGGTTTGCTTGTCCATATTGCCACTTCACTTGTTCATAAAGTGAACCAGCCCAGGCAAAAGTAAAATCAAATGAAACAAGTGATAAAATCACGAGGCGTGCCCTTGATAGCAACAATGGATGTTAAAAAAGACCACCATTTTAGAGAGAGAGAGAGAGAGAGAGAGAGAGAGAGAGAGAGAGAGAGAGAGAGAGAGAGAGAGAGAGAGAGAGACCCATGATTGGGTCAACGAAGTCCAAATGAGCACCACCGAGTCGTGCATTCGAATCCCCGACTCATAATGCCGAGTTGTTGACGAAACACAAGAAGTCATCCTGATACAAACTTTGGCAGTGCACCATATGTAATACATAGTTGCGATGAAGAGTTTTTGCTCACAAAGGTAGCACAAGCACACAACTTTAGAGTGTGCCATTGGGATTCCACAAGCTCGCTCAATTCTTTAGCTGCACATGATTCTATTCGCTTGCTAGATTGCCTACTTCCACCATAAGAAAGATCTAGAGGGGAGCTTGCGACCTCCAAACGGCCCATGCTAGAGCTATGCAAACAATGCGTGTGCTCACCTTGGCACTTCCAATGAACATTCCAACGCTTAAAAAACAAGACTTGCGTTCTCACCTTCATCTGCAGGCTATGGTGCTTCTAAGTATTGCACACATGAGTAGAGCGAAGAGGCACGAGTAGGTTGGTGCCATGTGGTCACATGCCCATGTATATTCTAAGGTAATGCCTTATCATTGGTGAGAGTGGCAGCATGCGAGCAAGCCTTCACATGCATAGTTGCCTCAGCACAGGAAGGAGCATGAGTAGAAAGAGGGAGATAGATCAAGTCAAGTGCATGCATGATTGGCACATATCTGCAGCATGTTGCACATATCTATAGTGCAGTAATGTGTAGATGGATGGAGATGAGGTATGTAGGTTTAATGGCGAGCTTGAGGTAGTTGATTCTGATATGCAAGAGCAAACACAAATGCGAAGAGAATCGCAGAGTCAAGGAAGAGACCATCTCATAGAGCAAGTGCTTAGCAACTTGTTCCAGCAAGCGCCGAGGACGAAATGTTATGGGGGGAGACTCCAAGAAGGGTCTGGAAGGGTGCTCGCACGCGAGAGAGAGAGAGAGAGAGAGAGAGAGAGAGAGAGAGAGAGAGAGAGAGAGAGAAATGAAATGTTATATTAACGTCTTCAAAAGGCCATAGTGACCTATGAGACCAGAAAGTTACAAGGTGGTGGATCTGATACAAAGTCAGAGTAAATAACCTAACAACAGTACAAAACAAAGATATATACTATGGGATCCTAGATTGGTCGGTGTGAGCTAAGCAAAAATGGGCGGCTTGTTGGGATAGCTGAATCACAAAAGATCTAGCATCGGTCATTGGCGAATCTCATCAATTTCCTCCATGGTTAGTAGTTTGAACGGGCGTCGTGCATGCCTGGCCAGCGTGCTCCGAATCTTTTGACGTAGCCTCTGTCGATGCTGTGTAGTCCTTCGCAGTCGTGGGCGCCTGGATTTCCCTAGTTCAATCGCTCGGTCGATCAGTGTGCCTCTAGTGTGAGACGAGGGGGAGCTCTGTTGTGGGAGTGGCTCTTGCGACTGTCCCGTGTCTGCTCTGAAGAAGTCTGTGATCCGTCTTTGAGACTGGCTAGCCTCGCCATTCATCAGGCTCTCTCTGTGTCTGCGCAGCTCGAGCAAGAACAAACCCATGCATCTCTGATCTTCGTATCCCATTACTCTTGAGAGTGGTCCAAAACCCTCGCTGAACAAGCAATGGAAGCGGCCTTGTATCTCGTAGTAGACGGGGCAGCGACATGTATAATGCAGCTCTGTCTCAGGTTCCATGTAACACAAGGGGCATGTTCTGGCCTTTGCTGGTACTCCGCTGTATCTCCCAGTTTCAATCCGCAGCTGGTGAGACGATGTGCGTAACTGGCCAATAGCACATCACATTCCATGAGACACAGTGGGTATCCATGTATCTTGGTCTCGTCACAAAACCATCTTTCGTGAGCTGGAGAAGGTGGTCTCTGTAGAAAGCCATCTTCGTGCCCAATTCTTGTGCTGGTTGTATCCATGTCCTCATGGTGTCTAGCTGGGTCAGGTCTTGGCGGATGAGCTTGGTGATCTCCGACTATGTAAGAATGGGAGATGGTGCATCCAATGAGTACTGGAATGGTGCCAGCCTGTCTATGCTGAACCCATGCGCCTGAAACCATGATGTCATCTCCCCATACCAGCAAGTTGTATCTCCTTGTATGGCTAACTGTCGAGAGGACTCAAGTGCAATGTAGGCATATCTGTCTCTGGGAAGTTCCCATGTGCGGTTTATGAAGGAGACTGATCTGGTGAGCGCCTCCACCACTAGTGGGGGGGTCGCTAGCTCTGCTCGGATAATGGCCCGTGGTACTGATGCCTTGGCTCTAATGAGCCGCGAGATCATAGAGACAAGAGGTTTCTCCATGTTCCCCCATCCATCTATGCGACCCGGCCTCCCGTGGTGATCCAATGAAGGTCCCCATATCTTAGCCCCGTAGAGCAATGCTGAAGCCACCAAGGTGTCAAAGAGCCAGAGCTTCGTCCGGGGCTCCTGAAACTGAACCTGCGAACACATCCTCTCCAATCTACCCAATGCTGCGTGGGCTCTAGTTAGTTTGGTCTCTGCTGCTCTTCTGAGTGAAAATGTAGGTCCGCTAAAAACCACTCCAAGGTAAGTGTAAGCGTCTGTGTACTCCACAGTCTCCTGGCCGTATGTGACTATAGGTGCTGACCTCCTGATCCACTGTAGGGGAGAGAGAGAGAGAGAGAGAGAGAGAGAGAGAGAGAGAGAGAGAATTAGAATTTTAAATACATATTTTTTACTCTCTTTAAAGAGAGGATCTTCATTCGATTCCACCTTTAACTAAATTTCCCAACATTGAGTAATGAGCACTGCTACAAGCCTACTTATTACTTGCTTGTCTTTGTAATGAATATTTTTCTAACCAATAAAAAAATATGAAAATTTTAAATATATTCTCTTCTTTTTCATTAGTGAAAAGGGAATGCATCAGGAAGGCCTCACCCCTTTGGGACATGCCGAAAAGAAACTCGGACGCAAAAGATGGATCAAACGGCACGGCGGGTGTCATCAAACCCAGCATTTGAGGTTCATCCAAGGCCCCGTGATATATATTGCCGAGGTGTGTGCTGCTGGCGGCTCGACCATTTGGGGGAATCAACAGCAGTCCATTAAGAAAACGCAGAGAACGGCTAACGAATTCACGACGTTTGATTGTCCACCCTGCTTGATATCAGACATGGATTCTCGCCTTCACAGCCAGCGGCAAAGGGGCAGGTTAAGGGTATCTCGAGCATTTACGCCTCCTCCGCAACAGCAGTACGTACAGCAGCTGCCGCCTGCTGCGTCGTCGCATTTTCATCCTCAACAACATCCGCTGCAGCATCGCATCTCCCTTGTGGAGGATCACTTCCCCCGCGCCGCTTCCTCTGGAGCTGGCATTCCCTTGGAGCATTGCGATTATGCTACCCTTCTTGCCTACCGTCAGCGCATCAATGGTCTCTTCTCATCGCAACCTTCAGACATGGTCCCTCACCTGGCTCGGAGCCAAAATGCTGTTTGGTCTCAGGCCCAAAGACCACAGGGGTTTCGTGGCGCAGAGAACAGGCTTGCTCTCTCCGAGGAGTACGGCAGGCAAGGACCCTTTGATCGTGATTACAGGGACACTAGGGACGATTTACGATCCCTGTCAGAACTTGACAGCAGCAGAAGGTCGGCAGCCCTTTCTGCGAAGCTGTTTCTAGACGATGTTCGACCTGGATTTCAGAGGGGCTCCCCCTTTGAACCAGCACCAGCTGTTGAGTTGAGTAGACACCGCATTGACAGAGAAGAGGCCTTGTCTCATGACTCTCTTTTCTCAAAGGGATCTGAACGGGGTGCAGAGCGAGGTCTTCGGAAAAGAAACAGGGAAGAGGAAACAAGCATGGATTGCAGAGAGAGGGCTTTACGGCACAGAAGATTTCACGATCCTGGACTGGCTGCACTTCCAAGAACACCCGAGTCATCTCGGGATTTTCCCATTGTGCAACGTGTGCTTTCATCAGGTCGCTTTGTGGATGGGGAGGATCGGCAGGATCGAGCTGCATCTCCTCGTGAGAGGCAAGAGTCACTTCATATATCTCCTGTCAAGTCAGTCAAGAAGAAGTTTCCCTGCCATCACAGAAGAACATCATCAGATGTGTGGTATGGCAGTGCCCCTGCACTAAAAAGGTTAGATGAATCAAAAGATAAACTGCTTAACTCTAATAATCCTATGGATGCTCATATGCGGTTAAGGAAAATTAATGGCCAGCGAGACTCAAAGGGCCATATTCCTAGCCCCAAAACATCATCATCTATGAAAAACAGCACGCAATTAGGGGTTGATGCCACCGATCCGAAGAACAAACTTGATGATACTGAGATTTTTAACATTCACAAGGTTTCCGGTACGACTAGAGTAACTGGACAAGCAACCCCAGACATGGGGCACGAGGCAGGGGGACAGAACCCAAAGCAAAGGCTGGCAGCAAAGTCTTTGAGTTCTATTCGAAAGGCACTCAGAGCTGTTGAGTCAACACCTAGGAGTAAAAATGTGAAGACACGAGTTATAAGAGTCCTTGGCAGCGACGCAAAAGTTTGTGGGGTCTCACCTAAAAATAGAGAAGGTGAACGAGAAGGTAATGCTCTAGACCTGCAGATGATGAAAGGAACTGCAAGCTGTAAAGCAGCAGTGCAGCATGACACAAGATCATCTCAGCAGAATGTACGCAAGGAAACATTTTGTGGGATAAAAGTAAAGCAGGAGCAACTTGTACTTGCAGACAAGAGCACATCTCTACAGACTCCAACAGCCTCAGAGCTCCCTATTTCTTTATGCCAGAATTTTGCAGATTGCGGGAACAAGAATCATACGGACAACAATGTGTTTCAGCATGGGCATGAGAAAGAACAGAATTTGATGTCTTCTGATGTTGCACTGGCACCCTTTTTAGAACAAGAAAAAGGACATCCTTGCTGGCTTGTTGCTACAGAGAACTCAGGACATTTAGGTACGAGGAAGACTGGTATTGCTAGTCTGCCTTCAGGAATGCCTATGCATGAGCAGATAACAAAGGATCAAGATTCTGTTTGTCCATTGCTGAGCTTGAGTGTGAACATTGGTGCGGAGCGTATAGAGAGGGGAAATGCTGAAAATCACCAATCAGCAGTTTCATGTGGGTCTTCTTTGCAGGATTCTCTGCTGTCTACGAATGCAATGGTCACACCTTTGATAGCATCAAACACAGGAGGGTCAGGGTTGGTTGTAGAAGAGATTGCAGCCGAGTGTGAAGTGAGGCTGTTTGGAAAATCTTTGAAAGCACCAGTGGCTAAGGCCAGCTTAGGTACCTTACGCATGTCTGCTCCATCTGTTAGCACCACACCAACTCCTAGTTTACCATTATTACAGCTGGTACCAGATCAGCAATTGGGTTCAGTCAGGCATTGTAGCAAGGCATTAGAAGCAGACTTTGATCTACCATTGGATTTAACTGCACATGGAACTTTGAAAGACAACGAGGCTGTAGGTGGGATTTCAAAACAGGGAGAAGATGCAGCTCTGGTGTCATCTAGTCTGGCAATTTTAAATTCAGCAGTGTCAACTCCTGAAGTGGTCTGTAAAATGCAAGGAACAATGTCTAGGTCACCTGACAAATTGTCGGAAGGCGTGCCTAATGTAGGCCATGGCACAATGCTAGAACCATCCTCTTTCTTGTCAGCTCTTGCCTCTGAAAAGGAAGCTGATGAATTGCTAGAAAAAGAGCCCAATGGACCTTCGTGTACTATCCCTCAGCCAGAACCAGCTGCAGCTTCAGCTACTGAACAACAAGAGGGCACCATAGGAGCACATGCAACTACAGTTTTGATAGAGCCAGTTATGTCATCAGGTATGGCTTCTGGGCAAACAATGTTAAAGGAAGATCTTCCTATAAAGGAATCTCTTGTTCAAGAAGATCGATCAGTATCAGAGGCATCTCTTGAACATGATGGAAGACCAGAAGTTTTTTCAACGGAGAAACCAACAAACTATATTCCGTCTAAGCAAGTTTCCTCATTACATCCGCAGGGAAGGCCTCACAAATTACCAGGTCGTGCTGGGGCAAATACTTGGCGTAGGTCCGTTGATAACCATGTCTTGTCCTCCTCGCAAGTCCTCTCTAAGCCACTTCCTGACAAGTCTCTCCCAAAAGTTGTAAGCCAGAAAGTGTCTGAGGTTGCTGCGTATGTTCGAAAAGGGAACAGTTTGGTAAGGGCTTCTATTTCGTCTATTACAGGTGTGTCCCCATCTTCAAATCCAGGTCTTGTAGGAGTCGGAAAAAATTTGGCAGGAAAAGGACTTGCTAATCTGTCACGGGCAACTCGGGGCTATCCAGGTTTTAAGAATGTGGTAAGGAACACCACAAGATCTTCATTTAAGCAAGTCTTTTCGGTTCAGAAGGTGGCACCTCAAGAAGCAACTCCAAAGGTTGTTAGTTGTGACAAGGTTTCAGTAGCAGTAGAGGATTCTGAATCTTTAAATACAGGGGCGAAGTCTATGATGGTTGTGACTCCTGAGAGGCAGCATAGTAGTTCTCTTTCTGCTAGAACTGCAGGTGCCGAGGAATTCAGACCTCTTGTGGCTGTTCCAGAAGCAAGCAGTTGTGAACTTATTGCTTCTGTTCAACCTAGACCCCAGCTGCCATCTGGACACTCTGTCACAGTTGGCTCAAAAATGCCCGACAGTAGCACCACTTTATATGTAAAGAGCAAGGCCAACCAGCTTATTGCAGCTTTGCCTATTAAGACACCTCAGGTTGCCTCCTGTCATGCAAATCCTAATACCCAAGAGATTTATTATAAAAAAAATAACAATCAGTTGGTTCGGAATGGTTCAGAGGCAAAGGGAAAAACTGTAGAGTATCAGACATCAGGAAGCAAAACACAGGCGGCCTGCCAGTTAAGTCTTAAAAAAGGTATACTAGCTTACACTAACTTTTGTTAGATAGATGAGCAGGATGCATCTTATAGATCAAGTTTTGAAAGCTGATTATTGAACTTTGCTCAATGTTCCTCGTAAAGACTTTCTTAGTTGTTACTTTGGCGTCATATTATTGTTAAAAACATGAAATGTAATCAGGACTGTCATATTCTGGTTTGGATTTTAAAAACTTTGATGCTATTTTTAGAAAGTAGGTGCTAGTCATATGTCAGTTCTGTGATTGTGAGGTTTCTTGTTACTTATATTAGAGTTTGTCACCCCTCTGGCCTGTCCTGGCAGAGTTGCTAGTGCTGCAGTTTCTCATAGGGGCTGATCTTAGGGAGTGAGGGCTGTTTTGTGGCTGTGCCCATCCTATGTGAGGTAGTTTTCTCATTTTTGGCTTGTTTCCGCTATTGTTTTGCCCAATGTGTACCGCTAGCGGTGTCATATATATGTTGCCTCTTGGTAGTCCCAGGTCTTGGGCATTTTATCCGAGAGCCCTATGCCCACTGGTTTCCATTTACGGGCGAGGTTTTGTTTCGTTTTCCGAGGTTTTGCCCACATTTTATGGGTCGTGGGGCTTTCGGGGTAGGTCGGGCAATCTGGTTATTTCCCTATATAGGGAGGGGGGTGCCCACCCCATGTATTCTTTTTGTGCATTGTAGTCAGAGCCAATTTGTATCAGATCCACCACATTGTAACTTTCTGGTCTCATAGGTCACTTTGGCCTTTTGAAGACGTTAATATAACGTTTCATTTCATTTCATTTCATTTCTCCCTTGTGCCTCGGTGTTTTTGTAGATCTCTCCCCTTTTGTGCCTTCTCTAACCCTAGGTGAGACGACTCTTGCGTGTACTTTGCAGATCTAGGAGATCACCGCGATGGGGCTGCCCTTGGAGGCTTGACATTTGGAGGTTGCTATTGTTCGCCATCGAGTACAACAGGTTGTGCACCTGTTGCCACTGTTTTCAGCCAGATCTGTCCATTTTCCGCTGTCTTCCGCTCCCACTTCCAACATGCTATCAGAGCTCTAGTGTTGAGATCCGACCTTGGAGCATTTTTGTGGTGTGTTCCAGCGCTTTTTTGGAGTTTTCAGAGAGGAGTTAGCTTGCTGTTTTCTCATATTCAGATCTAGTGTTATCGCATTTGGTGCGAGTTTTCAAGGATTTGGTACGAGTTTTGCAAGTACAAAGAGGTTGTCTATTGGCTGTAATAAATTATAGATTGGAGTGGTCATTTTAATGGAATATAGACCCAGATTTGGAGGTGAAGAAACGTTCTAAAGGAGGGAGAGTTGACTGGCCGTTCATTTGGTGCTGATTTGGAGTTGTATGGGCTGATTTGGAGCGGTTTCTTCCAAGTACATGAGCCTATCCTCTCACATGACCATACACTGCCTATCATCATCATGAAAGGTGACTAAAATGGTTGTGGTGCTGGAGCATCGTTAGGTGCTACAAGGGATTGGAATGAGAAGGAGATGGGTGACAAATCTGTGAAGATACTGACCTTTTTGGCTGATCGTTAGTTAGATGGTACGAATTATAGTACTTGGAGGATGACGATGATGGCAGTATTTGACTCGTATAATCTGGGGTTCTTTGTGACAGACGGTGGAGAAGCCATCTATAGCAGAGGGTGTGTAAGGATTCTAGTCGCTAATCCTTAATTAAGTACTTAAACTCATGATTAAGACTTAAGAAACTGAAATTGAACTTAGAACAAGACTTAGAAGACTCTGTGTTTGATTCATTGAAAGTGTGATACAAGGGTTCCTTTTATAGGAATTGAATAGTCATCTGTGAAGAGACATGACTTTAGGCGAAAAGACACATCCTTTCGGCGAAGAGCTGCAACCATTGGGTGAAGAGTTGCATCCGTATGGTGAAGGGGTGTGATCAGTCGTTGAAGGAGTGTGGCTTTTGGTGAAGAGGTATGTCTTTTGGGCGAAGGGGTGTGACCATTCGAGAACAAGAGTCCTCTTGGGTTAGTCACACTTCGCATCTGCATCTGTAATGAATCAAGAAGAGTGTAACAAGTCACAATCGTGACATTTCTTCCCATTTACATTAAAACCCCGTGTTTAGATGAAAGTCTTCCGCTTTTCAAAGAATTCTTGAAGGAGGTTTGGGTACTGCTGCATATCTTCATCCGTCTGCCAAGTTGAGTCTGACTCATCAAGATCCATCCACTTGACAAGAAATTCTGTTGTGATCTTTCGTCTTGTTTCTTTTTGTCTTACATCAAGAATCTTTTCTGGAACAAGAATTATGTGTTCATCTTCAATTTCTGGCACATAAGAAGATAAGTCTGGAATTGGCGAATCTCCTTGTATGTATTGTTTGAGCCAAGAAATGTAGAAAGTTGGATGAAGTTTTCCCCATGAGAGTGGAAGTTCCAACTTGTAACTGACAACTGAGTACTTCTTGATTATTTTGAAAGGTCCATCGAAGCGAGGGCGCAACTTTGGAAAGACCGATTTCACAGTTTTGTAGCGATGAGGTGCTACATATAATAAAACCAAATCTCTCTCTTGGAAATCTGCATGTCGTCTATGCTTATTGGCTTGTTTCTGGTACTTTAGTTGGACATGAACCAACTTGTCACGTACTTGAATAAGTACATCTTACATTTCTTGAACCAATTGATCTGCTAGAGCTACTTTGTGTTGAAGAATAAAGTTTGTCGGTATAAGAGGAGTATGCCCATAAGCTGCTTGGAATGGAGTCATGCCAGTTACTGAATGGATAGAGTTATTGTATGCGAACTCTACAAGTGGCAAATACTCTTCCCATGATCTCAATTGAATTTGTATGTAATGTCGAAGCATTTCTTTCAAAATTTGATTCACTCTTTCTGTCTGCCCATCAGTTTGAAGATGGTATGCTGAGCTGAATAACAAATTTGTACCAAGGGATTTGAAAAGGGATGTCCAAAAATGCTCTGTGAATTTTGGATCTTTGTCTGAAACAATAGACTTTGGTAGTCCATGTAATCTGAAAATGTGTTGCACAAACAATTGCGCAACGTCTGGTGTCGAGGTAGCTTTCTTGCAAAGAATAAAATGTGCCATCTTTGAAAACCGATCCACCACTACGAGAATCTGTGCATTGCCTTTTTGAGAACGAGGCAATGTAGTGATAAAATCCATGCTGACACTTTTCCATCTTTCTTGAGGTACGGGCAAAGGATGAAGTAACCCTTGAGAAAGTTGTCGAGAGGCCTTCATTGTTTGACAGGAATGATAAGCTTTGACAAACTTGATAACATCTTGCTGCATTTGTGGCCAAAAATATGTTGTAGATAACAATCTGTATGTCTTGTTGATGCCTGGATGAGCAGCAAAAGGGACTTCATGATGTTCTTGGATCAAAATTTTCCGCAATGGTGTATTGTGTGGAACACAAATGCGATCAATGTAATACAGCAAGTCATTGACAATGGTGTAAGCTGCAAACATATTCATCTCTGCAGGAGTCGGAGTAGAGGATTTAAGGGCTTGAAATGCATCCCCAAAATCTCGATCTGTCAAATACTCATGCTTGAAACAAGCAGGTATCTCCATCTGCACACCGGAAATGGCAAAGTTGATGGCTCGAGGAAGACGGCTTAAGGCATCTGCAACTGCATTTGCAAGGCCTGGTACGTATTGAATAATCATATGAAAATTTGCCAAGAACTCAACCCATCGTCCTTGACGAGGATTCATCACCGGTTGAGTAAAAATGTATGTCAATGATTGATGATCTGTCTGTACCACGGAATCTGCGCCAAGAAGATAATGTTTCCAAGTGCGGTAAGCATGAACAATGGCTAAAAATTCCTTGTCATAAACTGGGTATCTCATTTGTATGGCTGAAAATTTGCGGGTGTCAAAAGCAATGACACGCTCATTCTGCATAAGAACACCTCCAGAAGCACGATCTGACGCATCGGTCATGACCTGAAAAGGTTGAGTAGGATCTGTAATAGCCAAAACTGGAGTTGTCATCAAGGCATGTTTAAGGGCTTTGAACGACTGTTCTGCTTCTTCAGTCCATTGAAGTTTATCCTGTTTGGTAAGCTCAGTCAAAGGAGCTGCAATGTCGAAGAATTTGTGGACCTTGGTATGATTAAAGTTTGCAAGTCCCAAAAAGGAGCGCACATCTGAGATGGTGAGCGGTAAAAGCCAATCCACTATGACCTGTATTTTCTTGGGATCGATTGCAACGCCACTGACAGAAATAATGTGACCAAGGTATTCCACCTGATTCTTGAAGAAATCACTTTTCTTCTTATTGATGTATAGCACATTGGTTCGTAAAACTTGGAAGACAAGCTTCAAATGTTCCTTGTGATCAGCCATGGTTCGACTGAAAACTAAAATGTCATCCAAATACACGATCACGAACGTGTCCAAGTATGGTCCGAATATTTCGTTCATCAGCGTCATGAAAGAGGCATTGGTTAACCCGAATGGTAATACCAGAAATTCATAGTGACCATACTTTGTGCGAAAAGCTGTCTTGTACTCATCACCAATACGAATGCGAATTTGGTGATACCTTGATTTTATATCAATTTTGGAGTAGATCTTTGCTCCTAGTAACTGATCAAATAACTCGTCAATGCGAGGCAGGGGAAACTTGTTTTTGATCGTCAACTTATTCAAAGCACGATAGTCGATGCAAAGACGCATAGATCCATCCTTCTTTTTGACCAACAGAACAGGAGCTCCAAAGGGACTTTTGCTTGGGCGAATATGACCCTTATCCAACAAATCTTCTAGCTGCCGCTGTATCTCTTGAGACTCTGAGTATAAAACTCGATAAGGGGCTCGAATTGGTGGAGGTTGGCCGAGGATCAAATCAATGGGATGGTCCACGGGACGCCGAGGAGGCAAAGTTGTTGGTAGCTCGTCGGGAAACAAGTCCAAATGTGGTTGAAAGAAGGGTTGCTGCAAATAGGCAATATTTGAGGAGGATTTAACTTCTGCTTCTTCTGCATCGGGTTTAACATCTCTTAACATGATTAAGGCAGTAGCACAATCACGTTTTCGAACCAGCCGTTTGACTTGTAAAGCAGAAACCAATATAATGGGTTTGGCACTGAAAAGACCACGAAGCTCTATTTCCTGTTGCTTGTGAAAGAGCCGAATTGAGTGATCTCTGAAACTGATTATTGGATCATACTGAAATAACCAAGATTGACCAAGGATCAAGTCGTAATGTGACAAGGGCATAACTGAAAAACCAAGCTGATCTTGGTAATCCTATATCTGAAAATCTAGCTTTTCAATCCTTTTGTTGCACTCGAGGAAGGAACCATCAACAAGTTCTACTTGGTAAGCTGCCTCACTAGGTTGAGTTTGAAGGCGCAATTTAGTAATCAAAGATGCGCTGACGAAATTAGTAGAACACCCACTGTCCACAAGAACGTTCATTGGCTGCTTGCCAACAAAGCCAAGGAGGCTGAGAACCTTATTCGAAAGATCCACTGTAGTAGTAACGTGATTCCGAGCATTCATCATTAAGGCACTTACAACCTTGGAAACTCGAACACAACGTGCTGCCTGTTTGCCTTTGTCTGGGACAGGAGGTTGGCTGTGGATAGGTTCTGCAATTGTGGTCTCCATGTGAGAATTCTGGCGAGGATTTGAAGGATTTGGCTTCTTGGGGCATTCATACCATCTGTGATCTCCATGACAAATTGTACATAATCCTGTACGGTTGGAGTTGGAGGTTGAAGGAGTTGATGAAGAGGATTGCTGTCCAGAGGACGTATTCGGCCGAAAATCACGACGACCATTCCTTCTATGATTGGGACGATGGTTTCGTCGATTCTGATTATTTGCCGAAGACGAGGCTCTGGAAGTGGCTGCTTGTCTAGAAGATTGGGGTCGGAAAGAAGTTTGTCTAGCAGAGTATTGTCTCGAAGAGTGAGCTCCTGAGAAAGAACGCTGATTCTGACCACCTTGTCCTTGGTAATTACGTTGTGAAGAGCTTGCAAAATTGGAAACTCGATCACCAAGAAGGAAACTTCCGAGTGGGCGCCCATTGTCACCAAGACGCTCAACATAAGCGATTGCAGCATCCAGTGTGGCAGGGTTAAATTTATGGACATCATCTTGCAGGGAAGGCTCAAGTCCGTCAACAAAAGTGTGGAGTTTGTCGGAAGGACTGAGTGTCTCTATCTCAAGAGTTAATATCTGAAACTCTGAGATGTACGCGGCCAAGGAGACGTTTGGCTCAGGCGGCGGAGAGAAGACCGGGCGTGGAAATCGGCATTTGCAGGCTCAAAAGCCTTGCAAAGAACGCGCCGGAATTTGTCCCAAGTAGCGGTGATTTTTCCATCTTTGATGCGGTGACGCCACCAAAGGAATGCAGTTTTAGTAGAGAGCTAGCCAAAGCAACTTTCTTGCTTTCAATGAGATCAGTATTTGAAAAGTAGACCTCCATTTTGAAAAGCCAATGGTCCAGCACGCGCTTATCGCGGCGATCGTTGTATGGCTCGGGCAACTTTGCATCTATCTTCTTTTTTTGTGCTGTGTTTATTATCTTAAAAAGATATTTCAATTCAGGATTGTCTACCTCTGGTTCCGGAGCGTCGACTTGCTCAGGAACTGACTCTGCTACCGAAGAAACTGAATGGGTAGCTGGCTGTCCTCGAAGAAGAAAAGGCCTGCAGAACATCCAAACGTGCGGTCATCGATGCAAGACCGGTGGAGAGGGCCTCCTGGAGGACGGACATCTGTTCTCTGAGGATGGCTATCGGATCGTCTGGTGCAGCACTGCCTGTCTCTGACATTCTGACGACTCAGAGGGAATATCTCGGAGAAGCTGGAGAGGTGTGGTTGCCGTAAAAAGGTGAAGCTGCTGCTGATGCTGCGTCCCACTCTAAGAATTCCTGTCCAAGATCCGAATCCTCGATATCTTCCACCTCGTCGATAGGAGGTGTGTCGTCTTGCGTCAAAGGCGTGTAGTCCGGAAGCTGTAACTCGCTGTGAATCCGAACTAAAGGCTGCTGGGAGATGATGTCGTTTACTGAATCCACGCGACACTCCGTCAGAGAATAGGCCAAGTGGGGATACCGGCTCAGTATGTGCTCGTAGTGTGGCAAATGAAGAGGCTCGCATGTAACGATGATATGCCACACCACCCAGCCCTGTGAGCGCGAGGCATGCCGAAGAGTGACATAAACCAGGTAATTTTGGGGCAACACTGCTGGCTGTAATGCAGGTACAGGAGCAGGCTTGGGTGCCGGAATGAAGTCGGGAACCTGTCTTTCCTTTGGAACTGAAACTGGAGACAGGGAATCCGAAATAAGAATGACTTCCGGTTCGAATGCGGGTTCCGGTTCGGGTACGGGTTCTGCTTCGGGGGTATCTGGTATAATTATCACTTCGGGAGCCGGAGGAGGATTTTTTGGCAATATTTCTTCGGGTACCTCGTCTATGTACGAGAGAAAATTGACGGGAACGTCGAAGGCATCGTCGTCCATGACTCTGAACAAGCCCGCGTGCGCGTCTGTTGATGGCCAGAATTGGTGGCGCTGGAAGTTAGCAGAAGAGGGTGCGCTGAATTTCTCTCATGATGGCGCTGTTTTGCCATTGCACTGGCTGCCGCTAGCCTCTTGGTATTTTTTTTTGTTTAATTTTTCCACAAAGGGGTGCCCACTTAAAATCGGTTGGCCAAAATCTTTTAAAGTAAAAGTGTGGCCTTGGTTAAAAAAAAATCCAGTGCTGGCTTTTTTTCTGTGAAACGCTGCACTGCTGGCTTTTTAAAACGCACGCTGCTGCCTCTTGGAAAAACAGCAAGCGCTGCCATGTTTGGGCTGCCGTGAGCGAGTTGCCGGGTGAAGGGGCGGCCTGGATGCATGGGCTCGCGGCTGATGCGCAAGGGAGATCCACGCGAAGGGTCACCTACTGTTGGAGAGACTTACTCTAGAAGTGCAACTGGTATGCCGTAACACCCACGCTTTTTGCCATCTTCTGCTTAGTTTTATGTATGTGTTTGAGAAAAAAATTTACCTCATGGCCATCTTTCTTCTGCTTCCATACAACTCCGGGAAGGGGGAGAGTAGCGGTGAGGGTGAGAGGCTCACAACCTTCGGGTCCCGGGAAAAATTTGCTCTGATACCACTGTAAGGATTCTAGTCGCTAATCCTTAATTAAGTGCTTAAACTCATGATTAAGACTTAAGAAACTGAATCTGAACTTAGAACAAGACTTAGAAGACTCTGTGTTTGATTCATTGAAAGTGTGATACAAGGGTTCCTTTTATAGGAATTGAATAGTCATCAGTGAAGAGGCATGTCTCTTTGTGAAGAGACATGACTTTAGGCGAAAAGACACATCCTTTCGGCGAAGAGTTGCAACCATTGGGTGAAGAGTCGCATCCGTATGGTGAAGGGGTGTGACCAGTCGTCGAAGGAGTGTGGCTTTTGGTGAAGAGGTATGTCTTTTGGGCGAAGGGGTGTGACCATTCGAGAACAAGAGTCCTCCTGGGTTAGTCACACTTCGCATCTGCATCTGTAATGAATCAAGAAGAGTGTAACAAGTCACAATCGTGATAGGGTGCACTATGGGAGCACGTCAATGCTCTAGTGCGGCCCTTTATCATCTTGAATTGTATCCCACAGATTTTGGATAATGTGAAGGCAATGATGAGTTCCAAGCAGATTTATCATTTGAGATCATGCGGACCTATGAAGCGGGTTGCGTTGCAAGTGCAGTCGATCAACCTGGATGCAACCTGAGCCACTTCCATGAGGGGGTTCATAGCAACAAGATGCAATCACCGTGGCAAGAGATGCTTTGGATTTGGAAGAACATTGCCTCAGAGGACATGGCCATTTGTTTGTTACTACGGTCTTGCTCCGGTATCTATTTGTCATTGATTACAAGTGGATGAGTGAAAACTATTTTGTGGGAGGAGTTAGTGCCGACGGTTTTGGATCTGGAGGAGCAATTCAAATCCCAAGTTAGATTGAGGTCTTCTGATTCAACTGCGGCTTTGGTTGGAGATTGAAAAGGAAAACAGAAGGTTGGACAGAGCGAGCCGCATTCTTCGAGGAGCAATGCAGAGTGGGAAGCCTTGAAAGCCCAAAGATATTGCAACAATTGTGGAAGAAAGGGTGATTTTTGAAGGAAATGTCCTTCATGGAGAGCGGAGTTGTCAACATTGATGTCACAAAGTGATGACGTGGCGGACAACAAAAACCCTAATTTCTGCCAGAAACCCTAAAATTCCTGCAAACCCTAATTTCTACCAGAAACCCTAATTTTCGAAAATCGCGGAGGTTGATTTTTTTGTGGAAAATGATGAGCGACGCGAATTTTGCTTTTTTTTTAATAAAAAAAGAGAAAAGACTCTCTAAGAGAGAGAGAAAACTGATGCTTTTTATCTTAAAAGCTTTTGGGGCTCTGCTTTTGGGCATCCCTTGTAACCTTTAAATTAGTGGTGAGGGCTTCACTTCTCAGAGCATCTGGACGCAGAGTCTGAGAGTGAAACCCTAGCCACTCTCTTGTCCTTTGATTTGATTAATATAAAAAGAAATACCGAAAGGGGCGCCAGTCTTTGGGGCCAATATCTCTAGGCACGGAACTTCGCCGGGCCAATGTACATCTATTGTGATCTGTGACTTGTTTTGAAGTGGTTATTTGGTGCTGTCGCGGTTGATTCTTGACTTGGAGTGTCCAAGTCTGTTACAGTGGTATCAGAGCACGGCCGATTTCTCTTCTACGGGAAATCCGATCCCCGAATTTTTTTTCCGTGGCACCTATGGCTTCAGGCAATGATCAGTCGACTCCCTCTGCATCTGGAGATGCGGGCAGGGATAATAACGAAGATTCCGGCAGAGAGTATGGCTGCCTAGGCCTACTCAGACGGAGCAGCAAGAGATGGAGCATCGTCAATTGATTGGCGATGCAACAAAGATAAATGCTCAATTTTGCCAAGGACCCGAAGATGGCAAAATATATGAACCATACCTCTTTGGAAGAGGTACAGACGGAGTGGCAGAGAACCACAACACCACTCTCGAAACCCGCTCTCAAGAAACCTTCTGCCTCCAAGAAAATATACGGAGAAGGAAGTGGAGAACGTGGTTGATGCACAGATTGCGCAGCTTTTCGACGTGCAAAAGAAAGACAAAAAGCACGGCAAAAAGCAGAAGAAAGGCATTGACTTTCCAGGTTATTTGGGTCGTCAGTCAACTTTTGACAAGGCAAAGAAACAAAAGAAGCGTGTCAAGTTTGAAGGCTTACTCAGTTCTTCTAGCTCTTTAGACTTGAGCGAAGAAGAAAGAAAAAGCAAAAAGCGAAGCAAGACACAAAGCTTCGGAAAGGGCAAGAAAAAGGCAAAGAAGGCTACATCTCGCCTAGAGACTGACAGTTCTACTGAGGACTCGTCTACAGACAGCTCAGATTCCGATGACGGAAACTTTTATGTGAACAAGAAGAATTTTTTTTACAAAGCTAACCAGTATGACTTTCTCGAAGATAAAAGCAAGAAAGTCCGAGAGTTAAAGGAAGGTGGCCACTCGATCAAGTTTGATACTTTTTCAGGATACTCAGATGCTTCGAAGGCTTTGTCTTCTATACAACAGTTTGACATCGCTTTCGTGGGAGGACGCTGTTCAGAGCACTCCAAGATTCGGAGAGCTACCTCTTACTTTAAGGGGAATGCTCGTACTTGGTGGTCCACTCTTCTTTTAAACAAGACTACGCCAGTTAAATGGCTGAAATTTAAGAGGCTTTTTATTTCTTCTTTGTTGACTCAAGAGTTTGAGTGAGATATACGAGCTGCTTGGAACCATCTCCGGATGACCAAGAGCGATACAGTGAATTCTTACTGTGAAAGATTCTGGAGCTCTTTTCTACCCGTCTCTTCATTCAAGAAGATCTCGTTCAGAGAACAGATTGAGCGGTTTATCAATTTCTCTTTCAATGTTTGAAAGGCAGTCACCTCTGTGGATCCCCACAAGAAAGGGACTCCTTTCTGTGTCAAGACATGCAAAGGGGAAGCAACCTCTACAAACTTTCGTATGAACCGCCTGTAGGTCGAACACAATCCCAAGAAGCTTCTAACTTCATGGACATTCTTCAAATCGGGCCAATCACGGATAGTCTCTATCTTGGCCGGGTCCATTTGCACTCCTGCTGCTGAGACCATGTGTCCCAAAAAGTGTCTCTCTTGTAGGAAAAATTCACTTTTCTTTGCATTAATCACTAACTTGTGATCTCGTAATGCCTGAAAGACCTGAAGCAGACGATCTCTGTGTTCTGCCTCATTCTTGGAGAAAACAATGATGTCGTCAAAGAAAGTGCCAACAAATAGCCTGCAATCTCGAAAAATTTTGTCCATCATCCGGTTAAATGTGGCAGGAGCATTGGTTAAGCCAAAAGGCATCACCAATAACCCAAAAGTAGTCCGAAAGGCTGTCTTGTAGACGTCTCCCGACACGATTCGGATCTGATGATATCCACTCTTCAAATCAATCCTGCTAAAGCACGAGGATCCCTGTAACCTGTCGAGTATATCATCGATCCTAGGAATCGGAAATCTGTTCTTGATGGTGATTTTGTTGAGAGCTCTATAATCGATGCACATTCTCCAAGATCCGTCTTTCTTCAAATCCAACAACAGCGGAGAGCAAAGCAGTGAAGTACTATGCTGGACAAGACCCTTTTCCAAGAGGTCTTTCACTGGGTTCATAATCTTTTCATTCTGTACTCGGCTCACACGGTAAGGTGGCCGGTTCAGTGGTGTGCTTCCAGGTATCGGATCAATGGTATGATTTTCAGGCCCTTTAAAAAGCAATCGGCATGAGTGTGGAGAAAAATCTTGGCGTTCTTTTGTTCCGGTCAAAACATATTCAACCTTTATCCATCGTTCAGTTCTCTCCCAAAAGAATGAGTAAAGAAACTGAAGTTCATCAAGTACAATCTCCGAGCCCTTCATTTGTCAAAGTTGCTTTCTCGGCCCGATAATCAATCACGGCATAGTTCTTGTGGTACCAAGGGATTCCGAGTAGAACGTCACTCGCCTGCCTTGAACACCCCTGTCATTGCAAACGAAGTATGCCAATGCTCGGTGTAATGGCAACATCCCGTCCGGGTGCCAGTCGAACTACCTCCGCCTGTGGCGTGAGTCTGTCGGGCGTAATTCCAAATCGAGCCGCCAATTCCAAGTGAAAAGAAGTTGGCCTTGGCTCCTTCAAAAGAGCTTCATGATCCTTCACTTTGCCCCAAAAAGCGGCAAAGTTTGTACTTTCATTCATTTGATTCGGTGCAGGTCCCACGCCATGTGGTACCAGTTTTGCTTTTCTATCTGCCTTTTCTGCCACGTTCCTCAGCTGCTCTTGAACTCTCAGGTTCACACGGGAGACGGATTCTGTATACATAGACGAGATCTACAGATGCCTATGCAGTGAGGACCAAGGGCGAACTTTGGAGGAGCTTACTACTATACTGACACAAACATTACATGATGCAGCAGCAGAGGCATACCCACACACCCAGCCCGAGCATAGACGCCGTTCTGGGAGTATGCCTCAAACCAGTTGGTATGATGAGGAATGCCGCCAAACTAGAGCTAGACTTCAGAGGGAGGTGCTTTTGGGAGACATCACTCATAGACAGTCACAGATTGACTTTCGATGCCTAGTGCGGCGGAAAAAGAGGGCATTTTTGGCTCAACTAGAGCAGGATCTCTACCAGCTATTCTTGAGTCAGGACTTGCGTGAGGCATGGCGGCTCTTTCATGAGTTGTTCCCCCCCTGGCCATTACCTCTACAGAGACTTGGGGTCAGTACGCATCATCTTTGTACACAGTTTTTGGATAGCCACCCCTTCTCGACCCCCCCGACCCATGCCCACACACGTGCTTTTTTCACCGCTGAGATGGTGAAGAAGGCTTTTGACAAGATGAGGATTGGGAGAGCATATGATCATGATGGCTTGGTGGCTGAGCATTTCATGCATGCCAAAGATCTACTAGCAGTCATGTTTAACCGTGCCACGTGCGAGGGCTTGCCTAATACATGGAGCCTATCTACGATTGTACCTATTTTCAAATCTGGATGACCCTATGGAGCCTACGAATTATCGCACTATCATGATTGGACACACACTGGCACGGTTGTACGCATCCACTCTTGAGCAGCAGCTGAGTAGATGGGCAGAGAGGGAGGGAATGCGTGCAGCCGCGGGCAGGCAGGGTTCAGGAGAGGTTTTTCTACTCCTGACCATATCTTGACACTCAGGGCCATCATCGAGGAGGGCAGATCTTGTGGGAAACGGATCTATTGCAGCTTTGTGGACTTTCGCAAAGCATTTGACACAGTACCCAGAGCTAGACTGATGCGT
This sequence comes from Adiantum capillus-veneris, assembly GCF_014529385.1. NCBI lineage: Eukaryota > Viridiplantae > Streptophyta > Polypodiopsida > Polypodiales > Pteridaceae > Adiantum > Adiantum capillus-veneris. The sequence continues at coordinate 7,090,962 of NC_140949.1, forward strand.
AGATTACAGGAGATGGGAGTACCCACAGAACTCAGTTGGGGGATCATGGCATTGTACAGATCAATAGTAGAGCATGTGCACCCAAGAGGGTCTATCTACACCGGTTCACTCCACTATTGGGTTGAAGCATGGCTGCCCGCTCTCTCCTACTCTATTTGGTATGTATGTGGATGAGGTTTCTAACTACATTGAGAGAGATTGGGATAGAGGTGCACCGCTAGCGGGGACATGGATCCCGCTATTATTACACGCTGATGATATCGTGTTGATCTCCGACTCCCCGGAGGGGATGCAAAGTCACCTGGATTCTTTGCATAGGTTTTCCCATTACAGTGGTTTGTCCGTTAACCTTGGTAAAACCAAGGTCATGGTTGTAATACCACCCCACAGTGGATCAGGAGGTCAGCGCCCGCATTCGCATATGGCCAGGAGACGGTGGAGTATACAAATGCTTACACTTACCTTGGAGTGGTTTTTAGTGGACCAGCATTCTCATTACAAAGAGGAGCGGAGACTAGATTGACCAAAGCCCATTCGCCATTGGGTAGATTGGAGAGGATGTGTTCACAGGTTCAGTTTCAGGAGCCTCGGACGAAGCTCTGGCTCTTTGACAGATTAGTGGCTTTTGCATTGCTCTATGGAGCTGAGATTTGGGGGCCTTCATTGGATCATCGCTGGAGAACAGGTTGCACTGATGGATGGGGGAACATGGAGAAGCCCCAGGTCTCTATGATTTCCAGCTCATTAGAGCCAAGGCTTCAGTATCAAGTGCCATTAGCCGAGTAGAGCTAGCTGCCCCCCCACTAGTGGTTGAGGTGCTCATCAGATCTGTCTCCTTCATACACTACGTGTGGGAACTTCCTAGAGACAGATACGCCCGCCTTGCACTTGAGTCCTCTCGACAGTTAGCCATGCAGGGAGATACAGCATGTTGGTATGGGGAGATGACATCATGGTTCCAGGCGCATGGGTTTAGTATAGACAAATTGCCCCCCTTCAGTACTCACTGGACTCACCCTCCATAACTCTTACACAGTCCGAGATCACCAGGCTCATCTGCCAGGACCGGACTTAGCTAAACACCAAAAGGACATGGAGACAGCTAGCACAGGAGCTAGGCACGAAGATGGATTTGTACAGAGAACATCTTCTCCAGCTTACGGCGGACGGTTTCGTGGCGAGGCCCAGATACATGGACACCCACTTGTCCCATGGGATACGGTGTGCTATTGGCCAGATATGCACATCTTCACACCAACTGCGGATCGAGATTGGGAGATACAACGGAGTTCCAGTAGAGGCCAGAACATGCCCCCTGTGTAACATGGAGCCTGAGACAGAGCTACACTACACATGCCACTGCCCCGTCTACTACGAGATACAAGGCCGCTTCCACTGCTTGTTCAGAGAGGGCTTTGGACCGCTCTCCAAAGTCATGGGGTACGAGGATCGAAGATGCCTGGGTTTGTTTCTGCTTGAGTTGCGCAGACACAGAGAGAGCGTGCTGAGAGGAGAGGCTAGCCAATCTCAGAGACACAACATAGACTTTTTTAGAGCAGACTTTGGACCCCGGAGGAGTTACTACCACAACAGATCTTGTGGCCTCACACCAGAGGCACACTGATTGACCGAGCAACTGAATTGGGGAGATCTAGACGCCCACAACTATGGAGGACTACACAGCATCGACGGAGGCTACATCAAAGGATCCGGATCACTTTGGCCCAACATGCACGATGCCCAGTCAGTCTGCTGATCATGGAGCAGATTGATGAGATCTGCCAGCGACCAATGCTGGATCTCTTGTGATTTGTGGTTTAGCTATCCCGACTAGCTGCATTGTTCACACCTACCGGCTTAGGATTTCACAGTATTTATATTCCATCATTTTGTCATTTCATTTCATTTTGTCACTCTGACTTTGTATCAGATCCACCACATTGTAACACTCTGGTCTCATAGGTATTTTGGCCTCTTGAAGACGTTAATATAACATTTCATTTCATTTTATTTCATCTCTCTCTCTCTCTCTCTCTCTCTCTCTCTCTCTCTCTCTCTCTCTCTCTAAAGGAGGTCAGCGCCCGCATTCACATACGGCCAGGAGACGGTGGAGTATATGAAACCAGCCTGTTTAATCCAAAAAGGGCGGTAAACTTTAGACTTAAACTTTATTTGCTTTCACCCATTTAATTTGTTGCCCACTTTACCTGTACTTTCAAGACACAACAAAGGGGGAAGGGATACAGGCTGCTAGATTGCACCTGTATGAGAAGACTGACACCAGATTGGCCCCTAAATAGGCGCCCCTTTCGGTATTTCTTTATTCTTTACAAGAGAGAATAAATGCTGTGGTTCCCTACAAGCTGCCCCGCACAACCTTGGCTGAATTTCAACTGTTCTGGGCCGATTTCGGCAGCATAACTGTACTAGGACCCTTCATAGTCAGTATTCCCACGCATTGGATGACTTTCCCGACGCATACAGACACTTTGCAAAACCTGGCGAGAATATGCAGCACGCTGAATTCTCTGTTTTCTGCCCCGAAAATGCGCCAGATCACCTGTACAGCGGTCCCCTCGCGTCCCCGAACCTCCTGGGGGTATTAGGGTCCGTTTAGGGCCAAAACCCTAAACCTGCAAAAATACACAGCAGGCTGTAATTCACTGTTTCGGGCTCCGTTTTGCGTGCCGGTCGCATCCGTAGCAAGTCCTCGAGCTCCCGCACCTGTAGGGCTACTTGCCCTTTGAATCGGACGAGATTTCGCACGTGAAACCTCTCCGAATCACCTGTACCTGCAGGGGATTAGCCGCTAGCTAATCCAGTACCTGTGCAAGAGGCTCTTGCCTCGGCAATCGCGCATGAACCCACACAACTATACATTGGTCAATTGAAAAGCCCACTAGAGGGGCATAACATACTGCCAAAGGGGAGAGAGAGGGCAGTGCGTAGTGTGCAGGGAATCACTCTTGGCACCGTGCTGTACATAAGAGGGAAAGGAAGCACTCCATAGCTCTCAACCTGTGACAAAAACTGAAAATGAGCTTCCCTTCTCCTAAAATCAGCACCACTTCTTCCTGCATGAGGAAAGTGCACAGAAATGTGCCACTTGGCACATTTACAGGCTATTTCCCTTTCGGGGTTGCCGCCTAAAAATCTCCCGACCGGTTGCCCAGTTGACTTCACGGCAGAGTAATAAAATGTTTCCCTTGTCATTCCGGAGGTAATGACGCAAACACATTTTCAGGTCCCAAAATTGCAGTTCCCTAAATTTTAGGAGATGCTGCCATTGTATCTTTCTAGGTCATCTGACCCTCTTTGTACACTGCAGCCACACCAAGAACTGAAATGTAGCCTCTGTAGCAAAGGATTCCACTTTGGCTAGTCAATGATCCCACTTTGGCTAACCATAGTCCTTGTCCAACCTTAGTGCTCTCTTGCCCTTGGGCCTGGACTCCCTCTGAACAGTTCCACACTAGCTATGCAATGCAGGGCAGTTAGATTTCCAGAGGGGTGTTTCCAAAAAGTGAAAGTGAATAAATAATAAGAAAGAAATCAACAAAAAGGATAGATAGTAGTCACACGCTGGTGACAGTATACAGATGCTAGCTTACCTTGGAGTGGTTTTTAGTGGACCAGCATTTTCATTGAGAAGAGCAGCAGAGACTAGATTGACGAGAGCCCATGCAGCACTGGGTAGATTAGAGAGGATGTGTTCACATGTTCAGTTTCAGGAGCCTCGGATGAAGCTCTGGCTCTTTGACACCTTGGTGGCTTCTGCATTGCTCTATGGAGCTGAGATTTGGGGACCTTCATTGGACCATCATGGGAGGACAGGTCGCACTGATGGATGGGGGGACATGGAGAAGCCACTAGTCTCTATGATCTCACGGCTCATTAGAGCCAAGGCTTCAGTACCACGTGCCATTATACGAGCAGAGCTAGCTGCCCCCCCACTAGTGGTTGAGGCGCTCACCAGATCCGTCTCCTTCATACACCGCATCTGGGAACTTCCCAGAAACAGATATGCCCGCCTTGCACTTCAGTCCTCTCGACAGTTAGCCATGCAGGGAGATACAGCATGCTGGTATGGGGAGATGACATCATGGTTTCAAGCGCATGGGTTCAGCATAGACAGACTGCCACCCTTCCAGTACTCACTGGATGCACCCTCTCTGACTCACACACAATCCGAGATTACCAGGCTCATCCGCCAGGACCTGACTCAGCTAGACATCAGAAGGACATGGATACAGCCAGCACAGGAGCTAGGCACGAAGATGGCTTTCTACAGAGAGCATCTTCTCCAGCTTACGGAGGACGGTTTTGTGACGAGACCTAGGTACATGGACACCCACTTGTCTCATGGGATACGATGTGCTATTGGCCAGATACGCACATCTTCACACCAGCTACGGATCGAGAATGGGAGATAGAGCAGAGTACCAATACAAGCCAGGACATGTCTCCTATGTGACTTGGAGCCTGAGACAGAGCTGCACTACACATGCCACTGCCCCGTCTACTACGAGATACGCGGCCACTTCCACTGCTTGTTCAGAGAGGGCTTCGGACCACTCTCTAGAGTCATGCGGTACGAGGATCAAAGATGCTTGGGTCTGTTTTTGCTCGAGCTGCACAGACACAGAGAGAGCCTGATGAGAGGAGAGGTCAGCCAGTCTCAGAGACGGATCACAGACTTCTTTAGAGCAGACACTGGACACCCGGAGGAGCTAGCCGCCTCACACTGGAGGCACACTGATCGACCGAGCGACCGAGCTAGGGAGATCCAGACACCCACGATTGTGGAGGACTACACAGCATCGACGGAGGTTGTATCAGAGGATTCGGATCACTCTGGCCCAGCATGCACGACGCCCGGTCATGCCATTGACCATGGAGGAGATTGATGAGATCCGCCAGCGACCGATGCTGGATCTTTTGTGATCTGTGATTTAGCTATCCCACCTAGCTGGATCTTTTGTGATCTGGGATTTAGCTATCCCACCTATCTGCTTAGATCACACCTAGCTGTTTCAGATTCCATAGCATTTTATTTTGTCATTTTTGTTACTCTGACTTTGTATCAGATCCACCACATTGTAACTTTATGGTCTCATAGGTCATTCTGGCCTTTTGAAGACGTTAATATAACATTTCATTCATTTCATTTATTTCTCTCTCTCTCTCTCTCTCATCCGCCAGGACCTGACTCAGCTAGACACGAGGACATGGATACAGCCAGCACAGGAGCTGGGCACGAAGATGGCTTTCTACAGAGAGCATCTTCTCCAGCTTACGGAGGACGGTTTTGTGACGAGGCCCAGGTACATGGACACCCACTTGTCTCATGGGGTCCGATGTGCTATTGGCCAGATATGCACATCTTCACACCAGTTGCGGATCGAGACTGGGAGATACAGTGGAGTACCAGCAGAGGCCAGGACATGCCCCCTATGTGACATAGAGCCTGAGACAGAGTTGCACTACACATGCCACTGCCTCGTCTATTGCGAGATACGAGGCCGCTTCTTGTTCAGAGAGGGCTTTGGACCACTCTCCAGAGTCATGCGGTACGAGGATCAGAGATGCTTGGGTTTGTTTTTGCTCGAGCTGCGCAGACACAGAGAGAGCCTGATGAGAGGAGAGGCTAGCCAGCATCAGAGACAGATCACAGACTTCTTTAGAGCAGACACTGGACACCCGGAGGAGTTACTACCACAGCAGAGCTCGCCGCCTCACGCCAGAGGCACACTGATCGATCGGGCGACCGAGCTGGGGAGATCCAGACGCCCGCGACTACAGAGGACTACACAGCACCGACGGAGGCTGCATCAGAGGATTCGGATCACTTTGGCCCAACATGCACGACGCCCGGTCAGACTACTGACCACGGAGGAGATTGATGAGATCCGCCAGCGTTCGATGCTGGACCTCTTGTGATTTTAGCTATCCCAGCTAGCTGATTAGTTCACACCTTGGAGTTTAGGATTTCCATAGTAGTCATTTAGTCATTTTGTCATATTGTCATTGTCATTTTCATTTCATTTTGTTACTTTTGTTACTCGGACTTTGTATCAGATCCACCACATTGTAACTTTTAGGTCTCATAGGTCACTTTTGCCTTTTGAAGACGTTAATATAACATTTCATTTCATTTCATTTCTGTATGTGTGTGTGTGTGTGTGTGTGAATCAATCATAGAGTCTCAATATAAAACTGATGGTACCTTGGCCTCATGTTTATAGGCACTTATCCCAAAGACAAAAAGCGATTTAATAATTAGCAGTTAATATTTACAAAGTGCTTCAGAACATGTAAATATCAGAGGCTAGAGCAACTTAAAATTATCTTCTCATAACTGACTCCCAAAAAGTAGCTTCTAGCGCAAATTCTCTCACGTCAGCTTAGTCCATACCCTGCTGCATCAGCATGCCACATCATCATTATCGTATTGCCATGTAAGCACCTGTCCTGTAGTCCCATGATTGCGGCTCGAAATCCAGGCAGTAACGCTCAGGTTTTGGCATCCTGCTCTTTTCCATTTCTGCTCCACTCCATCCAGTATGGGATTGGCCGGGCCACTTTTGAGACAAGTGTGGCTGGGTGGTATGGGACGCAGTCTTACAGTGGCATGCCTACGTCCTCGGGCACTGGCCTTGGCCCTGACTAGGGATGCTTCTAGACAGTGGCTGTGGTTGGGTGGTTTGTCCGATGCATGCCATAGCCAAGCCAGGTAGCCGGGAGATCTTTTCGTGTATGTTTTAGTTTTGTGGTTTGTGTGAAGCTAGATCTTGTCATGTTTGTCATTCCGATGTGCATGGCAGGCTCCTTGTCAAGCTATTTGCTTAGAACGGTGAGGCTGCTGCGAAGGCAAAGAGGAGGAAGAGCAGAGAAACTATTAATCTGCCTAGTTTTGAGGCCCGAATTGTGGACATTTCAGGGTTGATTGAAGTGTCTTTTATCCAATGGCACCTATCCCCAAATTGCAGCTGTGCCCAGGAAAGCTTGAGTAGCGCATCTTGACCAGTATAGTATGCTGTGCATTCATCTCACTTTTAAAACTCTGGTTTTACTAAAACAGTCTTGAGCAGCTGTACTCCTGAAAGAGTTAAATATTCCTGTTTACAGGCTATGCATGCTGTAAATCAGCTTGTAAGGCTTGAGCTATATTAACACTGAGCTTAATAGTTTAAGGGTCCAAACACATTAGATTCCATATGTTTTAAGCGTGATTGCTTTTTTTTGTTCCATTAGCTAGAAGAGTCAAATGTAGCTAGAAGGTTTTAAACTTTTCATGCTAGCAGTTTTCAGGAAACGGGCTTATCTATCCTCATCTCGAGTGTGGACTTTGAAGGATGGGTCCTCTCCACAAGCCAGAAGTGTCTTACCTCTGCTGTTCCCATGGAAGAGACCTGGCTTTGGATTAGCTGTTTGTGCTGGCAGATATAAGGCTCTGCCCAAGGCTAAAAGGGGGTCTTTGTTGTTTTTGATAAGGTTAGAAGTTGATTTCTGTCTTGTACTGTTGTACTTGCTTATCTGCATCAGAAGCTTAAAAGCATGCAGTTTACTTGCAGTAAAAAGCTGCAGCGTTTGCGCAAGGTACAGCCAGTGTACAGCCGATCAGCTGGTGGCTTTTCTTTACATAGGTCTGGAGTACTCAGTCTTAGTGGATCTAATCTGAAGTGGACCAAGTCAATTGAGAGGCGTTCAAAACAGGCCAGTGAGGTAAGTGGCTAATTCTCTCAACTTTTAGTTTGCTAGTGAAATATGTCAGTTTTTGGTGCCATTTATTTTAACCATTCTTTTCACCTTTGGGATTGTCAAAGCTGCTTAGGGAATTACTTCTGTTCGTAGGAATCTATTTAGATAGATGGATGATGCATAAATTTTAGCATAATAGTATATCAGTGGCCTTTTGGATTCAGAAAGCTCTTTATAGAATCAGTTCTGTTGAAAGAGATCTATTTAGATGGATATATATAAAGTATAGCAGGCCAATGTATAATTAGCCGAGAAGGGGGGAAAAACCTGTACAATACAAGTGGCCCCGCATAAGCTCTTACATAGTAGCACTACACATAAAAGTTCATGTTGATGCCATACAGCCATGTGAACTTGCTGTTTGATGTCACATCAAAGGGTCTACTGGGTTTAGTAGAGTAGAAGTACGTAAAAGCATTCAGAGTTTTGTGGGACCAGTCTCTAAATGATGTACTTCGAATGTCTGTACCTTTGAAGGAAGCCACGAAGGCAGTGGCAGAAGTTGAAAAACAACAAAGAAAGGAGAAGGCCAAGGCGGCGAGTGGGGTCGCTGAAAGTAAGGTTCGGAGGAGACTTACTCGTGAAGTTTCTCATCGGAGTAAGTTGATAAACTGTGCTAGAAAGTTATTTTAAGTTGTTAACATAATGATTGTACTGGTTGTGTTTGATTAAGTTTTTATTACATGTTAAGAGAGCAAGGCGAAAAATCAAGTGTATAATATGCAGCATTTTGTTGGACTCAGTTCATATTATGCTAGTTGACATATAGTTTTTGGGGATTCATTTTATTTATTTGAGAGCTTTACTTAATCAGGAGGAAGAATTGTCACTATTGGCTTAGCTCGTTACAAAATGGACCCCTTGGGACGAACATTACAAAGGCTTCCTGGTAGGTCTAGTCTTATGCTGATCAAGTTCTTGCCTTGTAGAGGGATTGTAAAAGCTATCCTAATCTGTGCTTGTTATACAGATCAGTGGTGTGGAAATGCTGAAGTCAAACAAAGTACTAACTCAGCCATATTGTCGACGCCAAGGAGACTATCTTATGATGGGACAGAGTACGTTTTAATGGCTGCTGTAGAATTTTGAAGATGCAATTCTGATTTTTAGATTTTTGGCCCACCACACGAGCCACTAGCTTGGAATTTTGTGAGTAACCGACAAAGAATAGTAGAAGGGATGAGAGTGGTACTGAATGCTGTGCCTTCTGACACATGACATGCCTGTTATTTTTCGCATAAAACACTACATGAAAGTCAGTATTAGGTTCCTAAACTTGTTTCATGTATTCTGCATTCTAATCCTTTGACAGCCCCTAATCCCTGTGGAACCAATTGCTTTGATTACTTTCACCAAACCTTGGCTGGAAGTAGGGACCCTGGGACAACAACTACAGTCTAGCTTCTCTCTATTATACTGATGGCCTTGGCCCATGTTTACAACTAAAGGTTGCATCTTGAAGAGGCATAAAATACCATTCTCTCTAGACCCTGTGACAGATTTTTTGCAAGCTCTACACATTTTTGGCTTGTTAGAACTAGCCATAGGGGAGAAGGATGAAAGGCCGTTCATCTCCTATTGATGGGCATGCGTCCCTCAAGTGGGGCTTAAAAGTATTGAAGCCCAAAAGAAATCATGTCCTTTTCGGGAGGGTGGGGTCTTGATTTTAAAAGCTATTTCCAAAGGCTGCATTCACTTTTTGAATTTTCTTTTGTTTTCCCTTAGTAGTAAAGACACAGACAAATAAGCACACTTTCCTTTAAAGTTTCTGAAAATAAGGAATTCAGTTTCTTAAGCATGTTTTTTGTAAATATATGTTTTTTTTTTCAAAATTTACAAGATCATTTTATTTCTTCTCCTTTCGTTTAGTTGTAGAGTTTTTAAAATTTTAAACGGTAAAACTCTAAATTAAGAGACACTTTTTGAGAGGCTAATATGTTTAACATGCCTGCATGATCTTCACCTTGTTTATCAAGCATAGGAGTTTTGTCACGTTTGCAATTGATGGACAGAAGTAAATAAAAGGTCTTTTTTGGTGTGATTGTAAATATAAAGCTACAAAATCAAACATTGTCTTAAAGAATAGGATGCAAATGAAACGGTTTCTTACATTTTCCGTTGATCTTCAGGAGTAAATAGAAAATGTGAAAGCTCACAATCAGATTATGTCTTTGAAGGAAATATTTTGGTCCTTCTAGTCATTTAACATTTAATTGAACTTTCTACACTCGTTTGCTGACGCTATATCCTGTAAAATTTGCTTGGTGTGTAATATGTATTGATCTTTAGGTTTGTCGACCAACCCATGCAAAAATTTATTTCAAGCTATTTTTTCTCTCTTTAGGTATGTACGAATTGGGAATGGCCATAAGCTTGTAAGGGATCCAAAGGCAGCTACACGAGCTTTAGCCAGTGAAAAAGTGCGATGGAGTCTTCACACAGCGCGGTCTCGTCGAGCCAAAAGGCAGCAGTATTGTCTCTTCTTTACGCGGTTTGGGAAATGCAACAAAAGTGATGGTGATTGCACTTACATACATGATCCTGAGAAAGTCGCCATTTGTACAAAATTTCTGAAGGGTACCTGTTCAGGGATGAACTGTTTGTTTTCTCACAAGGTACTACTCCCTTCATTTTGTTACGTTGAGTTGGCCAGGAATTGCTACTGTTACTAGTCATGCACATAGACATGTAGCAAGATGCTTGTGAAGAAAGTTAAGCTTGGGAAAGAAGCTTTCTTTCAGTTAATTACTCATTGGAGATTTGAGAATGCAATAGCAACTGCATGCAACTTTTTTGAAACTGAGCAACCCGAGTTTAGTCCAAGGCTCTGAGCCAGTGTTGCGCTGGCTGATTCTCTACTTCAATCTTTTAAGAGCGTAGTGAGTTGATTGTGTAAAATAACTAAACAGTTCGCCATTGTTGCGCTGGCTAATTCTCTACTTCTCTAGGAAAAGCTTATCTTAGGTGAAAGACATTTCAATATTTCTTCATGTGCTGCTGGACAAAAGTTTCTGTGCAAATTTTAGCATTTTTTTTTCTCAAGCACAGTTTTGCTTGCTGGGTTTTGTAGGCTTGAAAATCCTACATATTTGCTTCATTTCTCTTTCTTGTGCAGGTCATTCCAGAGCGAATGCCAGACTGTTCCTTCTTTCTGGAAGGTTAGTCATGTGGACATTCATCAATATCCTTTCAAAAATAAAGGGGTAATTTTAGAAACTTTAATCACTATATTTTGAACAAAAGTTGACATACTGAGTTTGACAATCTGTCAGGTATGTGTACCAATGAGAAATGTCCATATAGACACGTGAATGTGAATCCAAAAGCTCCTATTTGTGAAGGATTTTTGAAGGGATTTTGTTCCGAGGGCGATGAGGTGAGTTTTCTATAGCTTGAATCAATAAGCAATAGTTTAGTGTTAATTGATTAGAACTCTATCTTAAGTTGAAAAGGGATTGGGTAAATGTCTTTGTACGGTCAAGTATCAGACAGGCAGGCTAACTACTTATGCTTCTCAAGCTCAAGCTGCTGACACCATTTAGTGTTACTAAGTAACTGCCGTGTGGTACCTTATTGTTTTGTCTCTGGCTGTGCTGCCATGAATTGATTTATTGATCTTTCTTCTCACATGCACATTGGCTTTGTGTATCGTGTGGACATGGTAGTATAGTCTATGACACCTGTAGAGTAGAAATAGAAAATCTAGGGGGTCTTAGTTGGCACATTGTGAGCCTGTTAGCAGAATCTGGCCCTTGGAAGGTAGTACTACGATGAAACCATAACGCTCTGTGCATTCATGATTGTATAATGCATAGTCAGATGTTGTTACAATTTCATTGGCATCCAGCAATGCTAGCATGTAGTCTAGTATAAGTATTTGACGCTATTCTCGTATCGATTTAATACACTGATTAGGTACTATGCAGTGATGCGACCCTCTATTTGTGTTTATTTTCATAGGTACCTTGTATTCCCAATTTTTTTTTTTCATAGAAAAAGATCCTTCTATTAGTTAATGAAACTGCCCATAGGGCTACAACCACCTCTACAAGAGAGGGCTACAACAATCATGAGGGGGAGACTCTCCCAATGAAAAAACAGCATATGTACAATGAGGCTAAATCAAGAGATGGGAGGAGGGAAAAGCCACACAGCTGGACAGTAGTGCCATCTGAGCACACCCTGGACCATGGTGAAGAAAGGCCCAGGGCGCCAGAGCCGAAGGAAAGCCTCTCTACGCTCCCGCATGCGGTGGGAGCTGCCTTGGAGTCTCTCGAACTGTCCTCTGAGAGTATGGATCAGCTCTAGCCAAAGATCCCGATCAGTCTCTGCTGGTGGTACAGGGCGAGCCTCGAAGATGCGGAAGCAGCGGGCCCGCCAGATGAACGAGAGTGTCAGGCCGCAGATGAGCTCCCAACACTCCTCTCTCTCACTGCACCACTCCTGTGGAGTAAGCTCTGTAGCAGGCTGGAGTGTAGGTCGACCCCCATGCATCACTTATCATCCTGTTGGTGGAGGATAGCTCAAACTGAAGTGCCGGGCCCGTGAGAGTGGACCAAGCAGCTGCCCCCCAAGTGTACTGCCGAGCTGTGGAAAGAGCTGGCATCAGCCGAAGAATACAAAGCCAAACCTGCTGTGCCAAAGGACAGTCCCAAAGACAGTGGCGCTGACTCTCCACAAGATGGTCACAAGCTGCGGATGCTGCCGAGAGACCACTATGTACAAGCCAGCTCCCAACTGCTGTAGCTTGATGTGCAATCAGCCACTGGAACAAAGTGACTCGCTGCGGCTGTTTGGAGTCCCACAACCTCTCCCAAAAAGCTGCCAAGAACTCAGCTGTGAGACCCTCCTCCTGCCAATGAGGTGCTGCAGCAGGACGAGCCTCTCTCCATGCTACCAGTATGTGACATCCCAATCGAACAGTGTACTGAAAGAAAGGGACACCTGGATGGTCGACTAAGGAGAAAGGGTCCCTCCAAAACCACTCTCCAGGATCCCACTGCACTCATGCCAGTGGACAGCACTCCTAGGCCCACAGGCTCCAGTGGCCAGTCTCAAGAGCTGCAGGGTCAGGATCAAATGACGCAAGTCCTCCAACAGATGCCCACAAATCGGATCCTCTGAAAACAGCACTCTGCCACGTGTGGGGCCTCTACTGAATCTCTGTGTAAGCGACCCTCACCCTGTAGCGCGAAGAACAGGGAGGGTACAATCTCTGAGCAAGCCCGAATTGCGATGAGAACGCCCACTTGCGTGAAGGCACCCATCCATCTGGGCGCTGCTGACTCGAGAGGTGTGAGCCACTCAGCTGGTACTGCCTCTGTGATGTCCTGACACATGCTCTGCACCCCTCTCATGCCGTGTAGCTGGATCCCTTGAAGCTCCTCTGACAAGCCTGAGAACTGTAGCCAGTCATCTAAAGTGCGTGCTGGACCCTCTGCCATGGGACCCCAGGAAACATGAGGCCTACTACCAACCAACTGGCCTCTTAGAGTGCTAACCATGGGGTTCCAAACAAGGTGCTGTCTCAGGCGCTCCTCCGTGCAAATAGGCTGACGTTGCTCCAAGCCTCTCCGCAGCTGCGAGCAGACTCACAGTGAAGCGGTCCTCCAGTCTCCTGCTCAAGCCAACTCTGCACATCTTTGTGAAAATCCATGTGGTCGAAGGTCGCCAGGGGTCCAGCCTGAGGCACTCTAGCACTAAGCCGCTGAAGCAAAAACTCCTTCCAGGGCTCCTCCCCTGGGAGAAGTCCTTTGACGATAAACTTCCCTACAAGGGCTCTGCTCTGTTGTGCTAGGTCTATGATCCCCAACCCTCCTTAAGAACGAGGAAGAATGGTGACTTGCCATGCCACTTTGGCCCGTTGTATTCCCAAAAGTGAATAGTAGGACTAACCAAGGAGGGGGTCTCATTTGCAATAGTAGTTGGCGTGTCTTTGTGTTGCCATGTCACCCCTTGGCAGTGATTTGGAGGAGCCGCATAGCCACAAGAATCAGCCCACCATAGCCTCAATAATCAGCAAGACATTGGTGATGAACGGGCCCTTACTAGGGTCGTCTAGTACTTGCTATCCTTGAACTGCAACCTCCCATACATGCACTCCAGTTGCCTTGCATGGACTGCCACTTGCCATGCATGGACTCCAGTTTGAAAGCGCGAAGCAGAGGCTACCGGGAGATGTGCGCCGTGAAGTAGTGCAGGATTGGGCCGGGTAGAGCCAGGCACATATGCAGGAAGGGGGTAGCGCTAGGGATCGAAAGTGCTAAAAGAGAGAGAGAGGCTCGTACGTTTTTGGGAAAACTCACATTAGTTGAGTTGTGGGTTTTCCACTTTTATTATAAGTGACTTTAAAAAATGTGTCCAGGTTCACAGTTCAATGTGAACTTGGACAAAGTATAAAAATGTACATAAAAGTGTACATAAGGGGTTATTTAGGGCCTTTAACCCAACAACCTCCCACTTAAAGGCATAAATGACACCTTTAAGCTAACCAACTCCCACCAGCTGTATGCAATGCTCGTGTTGAGCTTTAGCAAGACTCTTGGTGAGAACATCTGCAGGGTTATCCAGTGTATGGATCTTAGTCAAAGTGACTAGACCATCCTCCAATACTTGACGTATGAAGTGGTACCGCACATCTATGTGTTTGGTACGCGCATGGAACATGGCATTTTTGGCTAAATAGATAGCACTCTGGCTATCACAACCCAACACTGGAGTATGAGCAGGCATGCCAAGTTCTTTTGCAAGTCTGCCCAACCAAATGGTTTCCTTTGAAGCTTCTGTGGCTGAAATGTATTCAGCCTCAATAGTACTCAATGCCACATTTTTCTGCAACCTAGAATACCAAGAGACTGCACCACCAGCAATAGCAAATACATAACCATTGGTATATTTCCTCGTATCCATGTCACCTGCCATGTCGGCATCACAATATCCTTGCAACTTTAAGTCATTTTTACCATAGCAAATACACTTTGATTGTGTACCTTTCAAATATCTCAGAATGCATTTGACAGCTTTCCAATGGGCTTTGCCAGGATTTGACGTGTATCGACTAACAACTCGCATTGCATAAGCAATGTCGGGACGAGTGGCAACCATAGCATACATAAGAGAATCATAAGCGGATGCATAAGGAATTCCCTTCATTGCTTTCAATGCCACCTCATCCTTTGGGGAATCTGCTTTGCTAAGCTTGGTGTATGGAGGTAAAGGTACTCCAAGAGGCTTAGCATCAACCATATTAAACCTGTCAAGTACTTTTACAATTTACTTTTCTTGAGATAAAAACAGTAATTTCAGTTTTCTATCTCTTTTAATATTCATGCCCAAAATATGCTTTGCATCACCCAAATCCTTCATAGCAAATGCTGAATTTAGCTTACGCTTGAAAGCATCGAGACTAGTCTTATGTTTCGCGGCAAGCAGCATATCATCAACATAGAGAACAAGTATGATGGGACTATCATCTTCATCCCTTTTCGTATACAAACAATGATCTGCATGGCTGCGTTTAAAGCCTTGAGACAGCATAAAAGTGTCAAACTTCTTATACCACTGCCGTGATGATTGTCTCAAACCATACAGAGCCCTTTTCAGTTTGCATACTAGTTCCTCGCGTGTAGGAACTACAAAACCCTCAGGTTGTTTCATATATATGTCCTCTTCAATGTCACCATGCAAAAACGCTGTCTTTACACTTTTTGTGCATATCCTTTTGTAGCCAATCTTGCCTTGTACTTGGGTTTTTCATGCACAATCTTAATCTTGTATACCCATTTGTTAGGAAGAGCCTTTCTCCCTTTAGGCAATGGCACAAGATCCCAAGTATCATTTGCATACAAGGATTTCAGTTCCTCTTGCATGGCAAACTCCCACTTACTGCTTGACTCACATGACTTAGCCTCTTTATAAGTAAGAGGTTCGCCCTCATCTGTCAACATTACATGATGCAAAGAGGGATTAAATCTCTGCGGTTGCCTTCTCAAACGAGTTGACCTGCGTACCCAATGGTCTACATTCTCAGGCAACGGTTCTACATCATGAGGCAACTCATTTTCAGCTCTATCATGCTGCTGAAAATCATTTTCAGCTAATTCAGGTGGTTGTCCATCCTCCTTAGGCGCATCAATATCATGTCCTACCTCTTCTGGCTCAATGTTAACCGGCTAATTATCAATTTCAGCTTGCGGTAATGCATCATGAGGCTCTTTTTCAACATCAATGGGTGGCACGACAGGCTAAAATCTGACAATTTTCTTGTCAGCATCAGATTCTGTAGCATTCTTAAGCAATTTTGCCTCATTGAACACTACATCTCGGCCGCGAATTACCATTTTAAATTGTGGTAACCACACTCTATAGCCCATTTCACCTTCTTCCCCATAACCTAGGAAGACTCCTTTAATGGACTTCATATCAAGTTTTGTTCTCAAGTCATTGCGTACATGAACAAAAGCTTCGCTGCCAAATACTCTCAAATGATCATAAGAGGCAGGTTTGCCAGACAAAACTTCCTCTGGAATGTCATTTTTCAGTGTACTATTCGGAGAGCAATTGCAAATATGAACTGCAGTTTTTAATGCCTCCCCCAAAGGAAAGATTAGCGGTGGACAACATGCAACATACAACGCACTCTCACATAAAGTACGGTTGTACCTCTCAGCCACACCATTCGAAGACGGATTATAAGTGGCTGCCAACTCCTTTTGTATCCCATTATCATCACAAAAGCACTGAGATTCAGCAGATACATATTTTCCTCCATTGTCCGACCTGAGACATTTAAGCTTAGCACTCTTTTGAGTAGTGACAAAAGCATGAAATGTCTTAAAAGCATTAAAAGTCTCACCCTCATTTTTCAACAAATGCACCCATCCTTTCCTAGTACAGTTATCAATGAATGTAACATAATACAATGCACCACCAAAAGACTTAACAAGCATAGTGTATACATCAAAGTGAATATGATAAAGAGGATTAGCTTTGCGAGAGACACCAAAGTAATAAGAAGATTTCTTTTGTTTTCCATAAAGACAATCGTTACAAAAATCCAAGTTTTTGCCTTTTATATCAACCCTCTTCAGAGAGTAAAGCACATCAATACCCTTTTGGCTCATATGGCCAAGTCTCTTATGCCACAATTCTGTATGTGAAGCAACTTCAGCAATAGCAAGAAACTTGCCAGGCAAAGCTTTACATCGAAGATAGTACAAGTACCTCCTTTAGACCCTTTTGCAACAAGCATAGAGCCCTTAAGCAACTTCCATGAACCCCCAACAAAAATGATAGTAAAACCATGTGTATCTAACTGGCCAACAGATAGCAAATTTTTCTTGATGCCTGGTACAAACTTGACATCATTCAATACAAGCTCTTGATCGCATGGTACCTATTCCCTCAATATTGCAAGCAAAATTATCACCAAGGTACACCTTGCCATAATTACCTGTAGCATATGTAGCAAAACACTCCAAAGATGGAGTCACATGGAAAGACGCACCAGAATCTACTATCCAAGACTGGGATAGGCCATCATTAGCACTAAGCAATGCATCAATGACATCTGTCTTCGAAATAAGCATGTCTTCTGTATTAGCTATCACCAAGGGGCATGAAGCCGCAACCAAAGTTTCCTCAACGTCTGACAACTCCTCAATGACCACACTAAAGGATACATTTGCATTTTCAACATCCTTGGAGGAATCACCTGTTGATTTTTCCTCTTTCTTCTCATCTTTCTTCTTCCTATCATCCTCTTTCTTGAAATACCTGCAATTGGGTTTCTTGTGACCCTTTCTGCCACATTGATAGCAAGTGACATCTTTATCCTTTGTTTTGCTCTTACTTCTATTTTGAGTCCTGTTGCCCGCATCACGCTTTTGATTTCTACCTCTTGCATTGTAGGCAAAACTGTCACCTTCCGCACTGGACTTGCATCTAATCTCTTCATTGAGAATAGTGAAGGAGTACGAGCGGAAGTGCGACGCGAGAGAGAGTGCGAGAAGAAGAGCACGACGATATGGTGAACTCGCTCTACTGTAATGTGTAGAGCATAGTGAGTTCTTATTAGGTTTTTACAAAAGAATATGTGTACATACCTGGCGGCCCGCCCACTTACCTGGGCGACCACATTGGGCTTTATACCCCAACAACCTCCCACTTAAAGTCCAATGTGGTACTTTAAGTGTGAGAGAAGCTACTATACAAGCTAATATACAAGAGATGTAGAGAAGTGATGTACTACCCTACACCTAACTGCTTGCGAAAATGCGCAAAGCTCTCTGAGGGAAGTCCTTTTGTAAGTAGATCAGCAGGATTTTCTGTGGTGTGAACTTTGACAAGCTGAAGTTGCTTATCCTCGAGCATTTCCCTGATGAAATGATACTTCACATCCACATGCTTTGTCTTTGAGTGATAAACTGGATTGCGAGCCAATTGTATAGCACTTTGACTATCACAATATAACACAGGCATCTCTTCTTTGATTCCCAAATCTGTTACTAGTCGATTAAGCCAAATTGATTCTTTGCATGCCTCTGATGCTGTAACATATTCAGCCTCTGTAGTAGACTGAGTAACACAATCTTGTAATCTAGAACGCCATGATACTGCTCCACCAGCCAATGTAAAGACATACCCTGACGTAGACCTTCGGTTGTCTAAGTCACCTGCATAATCTGAGTCTGTAAAACCCTTTACACTTAGCTCCTGACTCCCATAGCATATACGCATACTCTTTGTAGCTTTCAGGTATCTCAATATATCCTTTCATTGCCTCCCAATGTTTCTTGCCTGGGTTTGACATGTATCGACTTACTACTCCCACTGCAAATGCAATGTCTGGGCGAGTAGCAATCATTGCATACATCAAACTACCCACTGCAGACGCATATGGAATCTTATCCATTTCAGCCTGTTCTTCCTCAGACACGGGACAATCTTGTTTGCTAAGTTTCACATATGGTGGCAATGGAACACTCAGTGCCTTTCCCTTCTCCATATTGAAACGTTGCAAAACCTTGTCAATATACTCTGTTTGAGATAACCAAATCAACTTCTTTGATCTGTCTCTCTCAATGCGCATACCAAGGATATGACTTGCCTCACCCATGTCTTTCATGTCAAACGATTTTGCCATCTTTGACTTCAAAGCTGAAATTTCTTCCAAGTGCTTGCCAGCAATCAACATGTCATCCACATATAAAATAAGGATCAGCCAACTACCATCCTTAGCCTTCTTTGTATATAGACAGTGATCGAACTCACTACGTTTGTAGCCTTGAGAAAGCATAAACTTGTGGAATTTATGGTACCGTGCCCTCGGTGATTGTTTTAAGCCATAAAGACTCTTTAACAACTGGCATACCCAATCTTCCTTGCCTTTCTCAACAAACCCTTCTGGCTGCTGCATGTAAATTTCCACATCTAAATCACCATGCAAGAACGCTGTCTTGACATCCATTTGGTGCAACACCAAATCTAATATGGCAACCAATGCAAGAAAGCATCTCAATGTAGTCATCTTGACCACCGGAGAGAAGACTTCATCAAAGTCAATGCCTTGTTCTTGCTTAAAGCCCTTGGCAACAAGCCTTGCTTTGTACTTTGGCTGACTATCATGAGTGGTGATCTTATACCTGTAAACCCATTTACAAGGTAGAGCCTTTTTGCCCTGTGGTAATTTAACTAGCTTCCATGTCTTGTTTTTATGCAGAGCTGTCATCTCTGACTGCATGGCCAATTGCCAATTCTCGGAGTCCTTCATTTGCACTGCTTCCTTGTAACATGAAGGCTCATTGCAATCAGTCAACATGACATAGTTCATAGATGGAACAAACCTATCAGGAGGTCGCGTGACACGTCCAGATCTACGCACAATAGGTGGCTCAGGCTCAGCCACAACCTGTGGTTCCACTCTATCCTGTCCTTGCTCCTCTTGAGCCCTGACATTTTGTCTTGCACGTGCAGGTCCATCTTCTTGGAAGACAACTCTTCTAATCTCCTCAACCCTCTCTGGTTTATAATGATATTTGGATTCATTAAAGTGAACATCATTGTTGCGGACAACCTTTCTGGATTCGGGATCCCAAAGTATGTACCCCATCTCACCAGAATTACCATAGCCTAGAAAGATGCACTTTCTACTCTTTGGCTCAAGTTTGTTCCTAAATTCCTTTGGAACGTGAGTATAATATATATGCCTCACAGCCAAAGACTCTGAGATGCTTGTATGAGGGCATTTTGCCTGACCATACCATCTCTGACACTGAATCCTTCTGCAAAACCTTGCTAGGAGATCTATTTAAAAGATGAACAGCGTTGATACAGCTTCAGCCCAAAACCCATTTGGCAGCTGTGCATTAGACAACATACTTCTGACCTTCTCTTGTATGGTCCTATTCATCCTCTCAGCAACACCATTTTGAGGAGGATTGTAAGGAGCAGTAAGTTCACGTTTTATACCTTTTGACTCACAAAAGTCCTGAAAGGCCTTTGAAACATACTCTCCACTATTGTCAGTGCGTAAGCATTTAAGCTACTTGCCACTCTGATTCTCCACAAGTGTTACAAACGTTTTGAAAACACTAAACGCTTCATCCTTGTGCTTGAGAAAGTAAACCCATACTTTCCTCGAGTAATCATCTATAAATGTCATAAAGTAAGAAGCTCCCCCTAGAGATAGGTTAGGCATAGGTCCACACAAATCACTATGAACAAGTGCCAACTGTGTATCTCTTCTACTGCTTCTATGCTTATGTGGATGCTGTGTTTGCTTACCATACAAACAATGTTCACAGAATTCAAAATCATTAAATGAAAAGCCAGACAAATAACCAGAACGAGACAAGATTTCCATTCCCTTCTTGGACATATGTCCTAGCCGGCTATGCCACAAAGAAACGTTCGGCTGCTTGGTTACATTGATTACATTTTTAGAGACATTTGATACATAAATCATGTAAAGTCCTCCAGACTTTACTCCATGTGCTACTATCATAGAACCCTTGGATATCTTCCACATGTTCTGTCCAAAAGTGGTGACGTAGCCAGCATCATCAAGTAAACCTTTGCTGATCAAGCTCTTTGTAATTGCGGGAACATGTCTCACATTCTTCAGTGTGAAAGAAGAGCCATTCTGAAACTTCAATTGAACATCTCCAACACCTAAGATCTCACATGTCTGCCCATTGCCTAGCCGAACATGATCTTTAGTGGTCACATAAGAAGTAAACCACTCCTTGTTTGGAGACACATGAAGTGATGCCCCTGAGTCTATAATCCAATCACTCGGTGCATTTCCATCAGATGCTGTAAGAAGAGCTGAGTCCATTGTATTCTTCAAGAAGTAGATGTCTCCTGACACTAGACTGTCATCCTCTGCAACAGTGTTTGTCACATTTATTTCTTGAATCTTCACTGAGGACTTGTTCTTCTCACCATGGTCTTCAGCTTTCTCTTTGCCTTTTTCTGCTTTCCATTCTCTGCAGTCTCTTTTCATGTGACCCTTCTTGCCACAATGGTAGCATTCTATGTCACTCTTGCCTTTAGCACTGCGGGACTTGCTACGAGACTGATTCCTCTTTCCACCTTTGTACTTTTCTTTGGTCCTTCCCCTGACAACTAAGGCTGTTCCTTTGCCTTTGTCCATTGTCTTTCTATTGGTTTCTTCAGTAAGCAGACTTCCTTCTACACCTGCTATGTTCAAACCATCTGGAGGTGCAGAATTACTCAAAGCTGTGCGAAAAGTGTCCCAACTTTCCGGCAATGTGATCAACAGGAACATAGCTCTAACAGGTACATCAAACTTAACACCTTGAGCTGACAACTGACTATAGATTGTGTTGAATTCATTCAGATGATTGGACATAGGTGTCCCTTCTTTTATCTTCAAGTCAACAAGCTTCTTAAGCCAGTATACCTGTGAAGCTGCACTCTGTTTCTCATAAAGATCACTCAGCTTTAACCATGCTTGATAAGCCGACATCTCGTCTGCTACATTGAAGTAAACGCTTTCTGCCAAAGTCAGCATAATGGTAGAAAGTGCCAATTCATCCATTTCGCTCCATTCATCTTCGTCCATATCTTCTGGTTTTATCCCCTTGAGCTTTATAGGTTTTATCTGCTTCTTTTGTACCAACACGTGCCAAATCTGCTTCTTCCACAATGGGAAATTGGTTCCATCCAGCTTCTTGATATTGTAAAGAGCAGTGTCCTGTGATCCAGCCATAGCTACGCTTCACAGTAGTTTACTTTCTTGGGAAAAATTCGGCAGAGTTTCCTCTGTAAACTGACCTCTGAACCAATATCAACCTGTCAAATGAACCAAGAAAGTTTCAGATTCTGCATAAATTTCGGCAGAGTCTCCTTTGTAAAATGGCTCTGGTGTACTCAAAAAACAGACCAAAAACAGCTCAAAAAAACATTGTCTCTCTGACACTGTAAGCTGCGGGTAAACCTGTCTTGCACCTGTACTGTCTCTCTCTATCCTGTCACTGTCCTGTAAGCATAGACTGTGACAATGCCTCAACGGCAGTAAAGCAAAGATGCAATCCCAATTGTCTAACTCACAGTCAATACATCCTAGCTGCCTATCTAAGGGTGCTCGAGGGATCGCTCCAAGACCTGTATCACCGAAAGGATCTCAACATTCGAGAATCCCCCAGCTCAATAAAACCTCACTCGACCCTCAACAAAGGCTGCAGTAAATCTGACAGTACATAGACTTCCCACAAAGTTATACATCCACAAATTTCCCACTGTATGCTGTAACCGCTGCGGCGGTTGTTTGCTGCGTGACTCACAGCCAGCAAACCCTCAATAGACATACATCATCTCTGACAATACATCCCATGTGGAAGTACCTGCAATGTCAGGA
Organism: Adiantum capillus-veneris; assembly: GCF_014529385.1. Lineage (NCBI taxonomy): Eukaryota > Viridiplantae > Streptophyta > Polypodiopsida > Polypodiales > Pteridaceae > Adiantum > Adiantum capillus-veneris. Next base: position 7,113,604 of record NC_140949.1, read on the forward strand.
TGAAATCTGGAATATCAAGCAGCAAACACAAGCTACCTGATGAACTAGTGGATGTCGCCTACAGTCTGTGTGTAGATGCGTCCGTGTCGTATGTGACACGCCTCCAAGAACTGTGAGCCGTCCTTCGATGTGTAGACAGCCACTAATCAACACTGTGGGAGTGTCGATATCCTTAGCACCTGTAGTCGTAGGCCGAAAACCCCAAATTTGCAGAGTCGGATTTGCACCCGCTGAGACCACGTAGTCGAAAATGGCCTGCGCAGAACTTTGTCGAAGCCGAACGGTGACCGAGATGACAAGATTTGGGGCCGTGTCTTTGCCTGTCGAATTTCACTCCAATCTGAGCTGGTGACTCTAGCCTCCTACAGTGCTGCCCCGAGCCTCGATCTGAGCTCTGATACCAGTTGAAGGAGTACGAGCGGAAGTGCGACGCGAGAGAGAGTGCGAGAAGAAGAGCACGACGATATGGTGAACTCGCTCTACTGTAATGTGTAGAGCATAGTGAGTTCTTATTAGGTTTTTACAAAAGAATATGTGTACATACCTGGCGGCCCGCCCACTTACCTGGGCGACCACATTGGGCTTTATACCCCAACAAATAGACCCTCTCACACCGTCATACGTGAGGGTGGGACTATTACTCAAGGAGACAACCAATGTTTCCCAAGTATCTGGCAGTGTCATAAGCAAGAAAATAGCTTTCAGCTTATCATCAAATTGCTGAAGCTCATTGTCGTGCAATTGACTCAACACACTTGTAAAAGCACTCAAATGCTCAGAAGCTGACTTCGAGTCATCAAGCTGCATATTCACCAACTTTTGCATCAAATGCACGTGGTTCACAGGCGTGGTGTTCTCATAATTGGACTTTAGCTTTTGCCATATTGTATAAGCAGAGTCCAAACGCTTGATGTCCGTCAAAATGTCATCATTGATAGCCATGTTGATGTAGGCCATAGCCTTCTTATTCAAACTGGTCCACTCTTTGTCAGACAAACCTTGCGGCTTATTCTCTTCCAATGCATCTTCACAATCCTTTAAGAAAAAGATACCTTGCATGCGTTCTCGCCAAAGGTCAAAGCCTTGACCATCGAACCGTTTGATTTCCATAAAACTTTTAGTGTCAGATGCTGAAGAGGTAGAAGCCATCTTAACTCAACCACAAGTGTGTATACAAAAGAGATGCAATAGGCTGAAAATTTCAGCAAATAGGAGCAACCACAAGACTTTGCATACGATAGACCACAATTTCTTTACATGAAACTGTCCAAATCTGAATTTTCAGCTGAATATGCGATTTAAATCACCTGTACTCAGCTTTTCACTCAAATCCTCACACAAAACATCAATACATGTGATCCAATAAATTTGGTATACCTGCGTATTGCTGTTTTAACATGTAATAACTTGTAAATCACCTGTTTTGACCTAAAAACATGTTTTGGCAGTTTTGGTGACCTTCTTGACCCCGGAAGCAAGGGGCTTGGCGATAGAAGCAAAATTGGTCGCGGGAGAGCAAATTTAACTTGCTGTCTAGCAGACTGCGCAGGTCCTATTTTGAACCCTAGAGCTCTGATACTAGTTGAAAGCGCAAAGCCGAGGCTACCAAGAGATGCGTGCGGTGAAGGAGTGCAGGATTGGGCCGGGTAGAGCCCGTCACAGATGCAGGAAGGGGGTAGCGCTGCAAGTGCAAAGAGAGAGAGGCTCGTACGTTTTTGGGAAAACTCACATTAGTTGTGGGTTTTCCACTTTTATTATAAGTGACTTTAAAAAATGTGTCTAGGTTCAATGTGAACGTGGACAAAGTATAAAAATGTACATAAAGAGTTATTTAGGGCCTTTAACCCAACACTGTTGACTTGCATGGACTGCTACCTGCCATGCATGGACTCCAATTTACTTGCATGATTGGCTACTTGCCATGCATGGACTTCAATTAACTTGCATGAGCCATGCGAGTGTTCACTTGCCCTGCATGCTCTGCCAAATGCTAGAGGTGCCAGTAGCCTTACTCCTTTCTCTGCATCCTTTGCTAGGCTATGAGTTGCCCTGCATACTTTGCCAGCTTCCCTTCTCCTGGGTGTCTTGCACTTGTAGCTTCACAAGGAGCAGAATCTCTTGCAGCTCTCCTACAGCTTCTAAAGTGATTCTTGCAAAATCAACAAGCATATCAATGCATTCAATACTCGTAGATATTCAACCCTGTACATGGCTATGTGCCAAATTGGTGATAGTTGCAGATCAACCCTGCAATGGCCGATATCGGTGACAGTGGTAATTATGTTTTTTTTTTTCTGCTACTCCGTTGCGAGTCCAATCACATGATTGGAAGGAGACCTACCTACTGAGCCTTCAAATGACGTAGAACCAGAGGTAGAAGAGATTGAAGAAATGATATGTGCACATGGCTCTATGTGCCACGTGGATCTGCTACTACTACATCTACGGAGCCAAGGTTTGTCTGTAGAGCCTAGAGGATTTGGTATTGGCAACCTTGCAAGCCTGTTTGCAGGATTTGCACGTCTAGGCAAGTCCATTGTTTTAGGTTTTTTGTCAGTCTTAACCCTCTTTGCCGTTGTCCTCTTCTTCTTCTTTTCCAAGTTGTCATACTGCATGGCTAGTAACAGGTGATTCTTCTTCTTCTCATAAAGTGTACCAAAAGTGTGTGTATCACTGTCTGAACTGTCAGAGGTGGAAGAGGTTTCCTCCTTCGAATTGCTAAATTGCTTTTTGCGCTCTCTAGACTTGCTTTTCTTTTCTTTTGCTTGCATTGCTTCGACCGTCTTTTCTCATCCATGCTAGAGCTACACGTGTTTGACGGATGTTGTTGGCATCCAGTAACACAAAGTCGTGGTCTAGATTCTGTGGCAAAATTGGATTACTAGGTTGGGAGATATTGATGCTATAAGTGCTTGAAACCATGTGCACATTGCACATTTTATAGGCGGAAGTCATGATTGTGAGATTCTAGGTAGGGCTACCACTACAAAAGCAGCCCCTCCCTTAGTAGCCTCATGTATCGGGGGCCTCACATGATGTTTTTGCATAGCTTGCAATCAGCCCCCCTTCACTTGTCGTGTTGCTGCAAGATCACCCTCCCATCAGCATCTCCTTGTGGCGTGTTCAGGCAGCTATTGCCTTCTCCATTCAGCCTCATCATTGGCCATTGGAGCCCCCCTTGTTACTGCCCATCACAGTTTCCCATCTCCCCCAACCCAACCTGCATACAGCATCAAATGTGTTTTTGTCCTTTTTGAACTGCGACGTTATCAATATGTAGGAGATTGGGCATGAAAGCAACTGAGCTGTGTATGGCCACAATGGTGGAGCTGATTTGCAGACTCTATGTGGGAGGAATCAAGACTGAATGCTGGCTGTAAAAAGGCAGATCTGGCTTGGTGCTCAAGGGCTGAAACGCCAGCAGAGAGGTGGCCTCTAATTAATGTAATCACATCGGCTTAGGTGTTGAGAAAAATTGATAGGTTATGACAATGGATATAGTAGAAATGTGTAGACATATGGCTTTTACATGCCTTCTTTTTACTAGTAAAGTGCCTTCAGTAGTCAGTTATGATGCTGTGTAATGCTATGTTGTCTCTGCTTGTAGCAAACTACTGGCAGAGCTATTGACTGCCAAGGTTTTTGCAGCCCTATTCCGGACTGACTGCCTCCTTTGGGGTTTCTTTTGAGAAAGAGAATTTCGTTTTTTGTATGTGCTTGTCAAGATGTGATTTGTCATCTCTAAAAATGTTAACCATTGGTGTTGGATATGCATCTAACCATGAGTCACAGTTTTTTATCAAAGTAAAGTGATTTTGGTTTTCTTCTTGAGGCATGAAGACTTTTTTCGCGTGTTACAGTGCAATAAGAAACATACAACAGTGTGCCCCACATTTTTGGCGACTGGAGAATGTCTTGATAAATCGACTTGCAAATTGCACCATCCAAAAAGGAAATGTAAAAGAGCTCCTACTAACAATCTGTGGAAGAGCAAAAGTAAAAAAAGGCGGCGCTATTTTGGCACTGAAAGTATCGAATCTGGTCAATGCGCAGATGAGGTCAGCTTTGATGGTGTGTCTTCTTCAATGGATGCAGGTGCAGAGTTTATTGAGGTTCCTGATGTGATTTTTGATTTCGAAGAGAATGAAGAGCTCAGAAGGAAGTTTCCTTTTATCAAGGAGCATATGCACATACCACAAGATCTCTTTCAGGGTGAAGCAGATACGCTTATAAAGCCGATTCTGCTATTGCAAAGACCTGTTCCTGTTTAAACTTTAATATACACTGTGATATCAAGTCACTGTATGATTGTTTATTCCATCATAGAGTCGGGAGGGCCTTTGATGAGCTGATTCAGAAAGATGATTGAGGCTTTTTCTTTTTAAGCACTAGCCTTTATCATGGCTTCTTTTCCTGTAAAAATTGAATTGCGAGCCCAAAAAAGAATTATCATGTCAGGGCAGGCTTTTGTGCATCTACTCTGTAGCTTTTGCCAGAAACTCATTTTACATACATGCATTCATGTCTTATATTTGATGTTTGAAAAGGGCCCTGGAAGAAAGAGGTCAATCCCTTGCGCACGCTCCCGTTTGGGAGTCTCTTAGGTTTTGAGACGAAACATTTCATCCTTCGACCAGAAATTATCAGGGTTTCTTAAATTTTCGTAGATAAATACAAAAAATGATTTAGACCTTCACACTCTCATCTCAAGATTTGTAGATTCTTACTGCAAGTGACGCCATTATCATGCACTCTAATCTTATCGGGATACTGTTGACAAGTTGAAAGGCAATTGCATTGTAGTGGATGTTCAACGTTAATCATTTTCTGCACATTTAAATTACAGTCAACCTTCAACTTTCAAATAACCATGAATCATTTCATGGATAAATGAGGAGGTAAAGAACCCTATCTAAGAGAATTCAAACTCTGTGATTCAAAGTCGACATGAGTCGGAACTCAAATTCCAAAAGTCGATTAGTCATCCCCCTGTGTTAGCCAAGTAGTATAATTAGGAACTTGCTACTTTTAGGTGCTGAGCTTGCTAGCTTTTGAAAGAAATTGTGTGGTGTCAGTCAAAGCTTTGTTACTACCTTCCCACTTTGTGCCCCAATCTGATGGACTATTTTGTAGAGATCAAGCTGCTCTTCAAGCTATAAAAGAATTCCAAATTAGTCTTTGCACTCTTAATGAAGCTACCTTAATACAGATGCCCCCCAAAATGTAAAAGCATTTCGTTTCCTACTCGATAGATAGATTGCAGTGGAATCTTTCAGTGTGAACCACCAACTTTGGATTTTACCAGATAAAGATTTTTTGGCTCCCATTCTTAGCAAAGTTTGGGTGTTTTTGGCTAACTTTCTTGCCACCACTCTTGAAGTTTACGTGATCAAGATTTTCAAGGGACTACAATTCCGCCACAAAGGGGAACTTATCAAAGCCCCTTCTAATTTGAACTTTTTTGACCCCTCCAAGTGTGCATCCATGTTGCACTTAACATTCTAACCAAAGGAGTCGTGGATTTTGTAAAGAGTAATCTGGATTGCTACATGAACTTTATCCTACTTGAGAAGTGCTTGCAAATTTTTGGATCCAAAAGCAACATGTGGATGTAGTATTACTTGGTTTGACCATCGAGTATGGTATGCTTTTAACCACTTGGAGCTTTTGTTATGAGATAAAGCAACGACTTTCGTTTATCCCTTGCTCTTGGCTTGGGGGTCAAGCTTCATCCCTAGGTATTGCTCGGATTACCTCCAACCATTTCAAGAGCCTGATGTTGACGTTCTTAAAGATCTTACGTCTAATGAGCCTATCACTTTTATAACCACTTATGGGAATCATAAGGGAGTCAAATTGGTTACTAACTTGCTTAAATCTTGTATTGATGAAGGAGCAACATCCTCTCAGAAAAGACCTATCTTCCTTACCTCACCTCTTTCATATCTTTTCTTAACTCCAAAAGCCTCATCTACCAATAGTATAAGGCTAGAAGTCTTCCTAGAGGAATAGGGAAACGTACTATTATTTGACATCTACTTGACATGTATTACGATTTGATTGCAGGTGATTCTAGGACCATGAGGAAGAAAAACAATATTTAATGAAGTGCAAAAAAAAGGAAAATTTCTACACACTATCTAATAATGATCTTATGGATTGCCTCCCTCCCAAGGCTATCTTTTGTGAATGTTTTGATAATGTTTTGGTCACTGTGAATATCTTGACAATGTAATGGTTGATCGGACTTATCATAATCCAATCAAGAACTTAGTGTACAATGTTGATTTCCTTAGGAAAAAACTTGTTTCTAATTGCAAATGTGACAAATTTCTAAATTTTGTAGATTGTTTGATGGCTTTGGGGAGCATGTTTGTACCTAATCATCTTTCATAGTAGATTGGCAAGATGTACTAGATGCTTAAGAGACTATGCGTCCGGCAAGCTTGATTCATGATATGCATACACTTAAGACTTATGAACATGTAAGAGAAATCTTAGAGTCAACGCAAGACAAAATTATTCATAAAGTATACTTTTGGTCATACCTGTTTCTTACCTTTGACAAGAGTCATTGTAAGTATTTACAAGGTTTACATCATCATTTAGCTGGATGTCTTGTATCCACCTTGCATCTTATAAATGATAATTTTTAAATTTGACAAGATATCGTCGGATAGATTTACCACTTCCTAAAACCTTGTCTTCATGTCATAAGATGATCTTTGGCTGCAAAATCTCTTCTTCACCCTCAAACTTAGGTAATTCCTCAATCACTAGTTCTTTGGGTGGCTTGCTCTTATAAGGTTTCAAGAGGCTCACATGAAAGGCATTATGAATGAGCCAAGTACTTGGCGACCTTAACTTATAAGTTGTTTCATTGATATGTTTAAGAATTGAAATGGACCATAATATCTTTTTGCTAACTTAGAATAATATTCATGGGGACCCGTTGGGCATCCTTGTTTTCACTTGCCCGTAGTGTGACTTAGGCGTGCTTTTGGAAACTTGAGCAATACCCAATTTCTTTGAAGATCAAGGCTTGTCTATGCTTATCAGCAACAACAACCTTTTGCTTCTTTTGCGTGATGGATATAGCTTCTTTGATTTCTGAAAAGATTCTTCAAGATCCTACTATACTCATCAACAACAAATATGTTCCCAAATGCCTTGACGATCAATGGGAGCTTGGATCTTCTTTCAATTATTTTGAAGGGTGCCTTTCTTGTAAAAGTATGGATAGTGTTATTGTACGCATACTCTACTCAGGATAACTACTTTTTCCATTGATCTCTTTGATCTACTTTTGTAAGATAGGATTTAAGTAGATCAAAGATTGTTGAATTTGTTGTCTCACTTTGGCCGTCCATTTGTGGGTGATAGGCAAAGGAGAAATTTAGCTTAGTACCCAAATTCTCAAGGAGACTCTTCCAAAAATTGATGGTCATTCTTGGATCTCTATCGGATACTATAAATGCTAGTAAGCCATGGTACTTAAAGACCTGTGAGATAAAGAGGGTTGTTGTATGGTGTGATTTAATAGTCTTTTTGTTCGGTATAAAGTGTACTTACTTGTTAAGCTAGTCTACTATTGTCCATATTCTTGTATTCCCGTGTATGGATTTGGGTAATCCAAAGATGAAATCCATGGATATACTTTCCCATGGGGAATCATGTATAGGCAATGGTTGAAGCAAGCTAGGATGCCTCCCTGTATCATACTTTGTCTTTTGACATACAATGCATTTGGCAACATAATCTGGTATCTCTACCTTCATTGTTGGCCAATAAAAATACATCTCTACTTCCTTGAGAGTAGCTTGAATCCCTTATGTCCCATATAAGGTGGAACATGAGATTCGTACTACATAACCTTTTAAATTATGTGTAACACATAGCCTTTTCCTAAGAGAAGATAACCATCTTGCACATTGTATGATTCCTTTTTCTCCCTTAGTGCAATAGCTGACATTATGTCTCTGAATTATGTATCCATAACGTACGCATCTATAATAGAGGATAGATAATTGTGAGTAGCTATTGATACAACATTCACTTTTGGCCTTCGTAAAGTTCATCGGCCACTTGGTTGTGCTTACTAGCTATGTGAGCAATATGAAAATTAAACTATGAGAGATTATTTTCCCATCTCATTTGCTTATCACTTAATTTAGTTTGCATCAAAAAGTATTTAAGACTTTAAAAGTCTGCGTGCAAAATAAAAGGAATGCCTAGGAATAAAAGGAATGCCTTTGAAAGGTCTGGTAATATTAGAACGGGTGGAAAGATAAGCTTTGCCTTTAAATTTTCAAAAGCTTCATTCTCTTTTGCAGAGCGTAAAAATTTAACATTTTTCTTAGCCAAATCATATAATGGGCATGCTATGAATGAGATTTTTTATATGAAGTGTCTATAGTATGCACACATTCCTATAAAGCTTCTCAATTTGTGTAGATTTGTTGGTATAGGCCGTTCTTTTATTACCTCCAACTTTGGAGGGTCCATTTGGATCCTTGCTTGAGAGATAGTATAACCTAAATAATGAATCTCTTTTTAAAAAAAAGTCATTTTTCTTTTGATTAATATAAAGATTATTGTATATTAAAGCTTAAATATTACCTGAAGATGCTGCTTATGTTCTTCAATAGTGTTTGAGTAGATGCTAATCTCATCGAACACTCCCATAAAGCTTCAATGGGATCTAAAGAGCCCTTCCATCATTCGATTAAAGGTAGTTGATGCATTGGTAAGTCTAAAAGGGAGTACAAAGAATTCATATAGGTCAAAAGTTGTTTGAAAGGTAGTATTATCCTTATCTAGCGATAGCCACTTTTGAGATCTATTCTACTAAAGTAGGTAGACTCTTGTAGCTTATCAAATAGATCTTCTATCATGGGAACAAGAAATCTATTCTTTATGGTTATCCGATTAAGTGTCCTGTAGTCCACCCACATTATATAAGTATAATCTTTCTTTTATACGAGTAGAACGGATGAAAAAAATAAAGAACTAGGCATGGCCATGCCTTTTTCTACAAGCTCGTTCACTTGTGTCATAATCTCCTCTTGCTAAGGCGGTGAGACTCGATAAGCAGGCTTATTAGGAAATGAGCTACCAGATAGAAGTTCTGTGGAATGATAATCTTGTCCCCTTTTGGGAGGTAGCTCCTTGGGAATGTCATCCATAAACACATCTTGAAACTCATTAAGGAAACTAGGGAATTCTAACTCCTCTTTAGTTTCATCTTTAACTTCATTAGGGACACATGCATCTTTCTTACACTCTTTAACAAAAACCATATAACAAGAAAGAGATATTTTCATTATTTTGTCTAAAGTTTGACTATGTAAAGAGGTATAGTGTTGCTTGCACTATTTACATCTAGTACAACATCCTTGCCTTGATAGGAAAACATGAATTTTCTCTCAAGAAACTTCACAGTGACAAGCATGCGATCAAACCATGGTGCCCCTAGGATAACATCTTCATGCTTGAGTGGAGGGATGAAAGAATATTCTTTACTAACATAACTTTTCACATGGAGCCTTAGCCTTCCAATCAAAGGAGTGACTAAGACCTCTTTCCCTTCAAAAGCTTCATGTGCTTGTACTATATCTCCCATCTCAAAGTCATGAATTCCTAGCTTTGTAGCTCAACAAAAATGAATTTGTGGGTAGAGACAGGGTCAAACAATATGAAAGCATCATGCTCTCTTACCTTTTTCCCAAGCATAAGAGAGTGGTATTCGTTTGCAATGGCCTTCCTCTTTTAGAGGTTCCACTAAGGTTGCTCTAGGAGGGTCATCATGTTCATTTCTCTTAGGACATAACCGAGAAACATGACCTTACTCTCCACACTTGGAACACTTGTTATCTTTACGAAAACATTTTAACCTCTTCAAGAGAAAGTTTATTTTTACCTTTATAGCCCTTCTCTTTTGTCTTTCCTTTGTTGTTGTTGTTGTTAGTTTTAGGAGAATCCTATGTCACATTGTTCTTCTGCTTTGGCTCGTTTGATTTTTTGGCTTCTATTGGCTTTGAGCCCTTCTTGGTCCGTTGTTGGAAATGAATCCTCAAGGCAAACATAGTATGATGTATGACCTGCGTAATAGTTTTAGGTCTTTGTAAGTTGACATACTCACTCATCTCCTCAAGTAGGCCAACACAAAATTGTTGCTTTTGCTCTACAAAGTCTTCGTTTTGTAGACAGTGGCTTTGAGATGTAACTCCCAAAACTTATTCACGTACTTTGGGATAGACTCATATGGGGCCATCTTCAAGCTTCGCCATTTTGTGAGGACTTTGTCTTTGGCATCACTTGCAAGGAATTGCATTGTAATAGCAATCCTCAAATCTCTCTAGGTCTTTGGAGCTTCACCTTGACACGTAGGCTTTTCCCACCACAGGTTGACTTTTAAAAATGCATAGAAACATTTCGGAGCTTTGAAGATTTGGAGAAATCTTCATCTCCAAAAGTCGTGTCAAATTGTTGATAAAGGCCAATACTATATCAGTTGCTCCAAAGGTTCCATCATAGGTAATAAATTTGTTGTTCTTTCCTTCCTCTTTGAATTTCTTCAACTTATGTGACCTCTTCCATGCCACATACCTCCTCTATTTACCCCTTCTCTTCTCTCTCTCTTGGGTGTGGTAAGTCACTGTCCTCCGTGTCAGAAGATGGTGATGATGACGAAGAGGAAGAATGTGACTGCTTTCTTCATTTCCTCTTGCTTTGATTTCTTTCTCCCTTCTTTGAATTAGTATGGAAGGGAGTGATTGATGACTTCCTCTTCCTTTTCGGAGGAGTAGGTGACCATCGTGCCTTCTATCTTCTTGCCTTGGAGTTCCTTCCGGTATCTCCTCTTCATTACCCAAAGAGATTCCCCTTTTGGATTTCTCACTTGGGGGCCTTGCATAAATTCTCTGTTCTTGGACACTTGGGGAACTTGAGATTGAAGGGCTAGAATTTGGCTTTGAAATTTTGCTTGCAAAATAGGGTTCCCCATTGCTTCTTACAACTTGTTAGTTGACAACTCTGTAACTATCATCAAAGGCTATACCATGAGCCAAATCTAAGTTGTATTCTCTTGATTATATTGGGCCATGATTAAATTTCTTTATATGTGTATGCTAACTCTTTTCTTGACACTTCTAAAACATTGGCTACCACTTTTCTTATCCCTTGAAAATTTGTGTGTGTGTGTGTGCGTGTGTTGGAGATGATACCTGTGTACATAGGCTATGCAACAAAAATATGATTTTCAAGGGCTGCCAAGCAGGGAACCTCCCCAAAGATAGTAGTAGTGCATCGACAAGTATATAAAAACAGTTTCTTAGGGTTCTTACTCAGGGTTCAATGTCTAACATGATGTGCAGGTGAGCTAGAGGAATCATGGGTATTCATGCTAAAAAGGACAAGTGATAAACATCACTCCTTGATCCCAGAAAGAGAGAAAAGTTCTACCTAAGAAGGGTTGATAAAGTGCGCAATGTGCAAGATAAAATCGAGCCAAAGAACCAGCATGTCCGCTAGAGTATGTCCGCTAGAGTATGTCCGCTAGAGTATGTCCGCCATTGAATGTGTTCATGCTGGGACTGTCCATGATCCTACGAGGATTGTCCATGCAAGCAGGGCACCAGGGTATGGCGAAGAGACATCTCCCACATGTGTGTGTATGTGTGTGTGTGTGTGTGTGTGTGTGTGTGTGTGTGTGTGTGTGTGTGTGTGTGTGTGTGTGTGTGTGAATACCAGGTCTACTTAGATGAGGGATAGTTGTGTTAAGCGCTTGCGTGAGATTGCAGAGCCCAATCCCTTACGCAGTGGGTGAGTGGACAGAGATACGTGCTGTGCAGAGTGATTCGACGAGCGGTTTTTATAAGCATAGGCCATGTTCACCACCCCTATGAGCGTATTACAGCTCGCAGATGGTATGAAACCAATAATGTGCCCGGATACTGTACGAGGGATTATGTTAGGGAGAGAGAGGAAAAAAAGCAAAAGAAAATTTTAACTTCATAGGGAGTTATCCCAAGAGACCACAACGATCTATCCGAGGAGAGCTTAACTCAAGACCTTTTATTTAAGAGGAAGAGTATAGCTCGTGACTGAGTAAGAAATGCCATGCCTGGTGCATGAGCAAAGAGAGAAGGAGCCAAAATGGCCTTAAACTCGAGATAAGGTACAATTATCTGGAAGGATATATTTCTAAGTAGGTGTGCAAATCATCCACACCAACACGACATCCTGTGTGTGTGTGTGTGTGTGTGTGTGTGTGTGTGTGTGTGTGTGTGTGTGTGTGTGTGTGTGTGTGTGTGTGTGTGTGTGTGTGTGTGTGTGTGTGAAGCTATGGTAGGTGCCATATGGAAGTCTTGTTGGTGGTGTTGTCGGACATGTTGAACATGTCACGAAATATGGTTGGGACTGTCTAAGGATGGTGTATATAAAGCAAGATGCAACAAATCAGTGCTCTTTTTACCATTCTATTTTTTTGTAAGAAGTGCATTATGATATTGATGGCAATCAGACTTTGACGTTGACTTTTGCAAAGTGCAACAAGAATATCATTTTGACTGAGAGGACAATAAAAAATATCCTGATATGTTTGAAAGTGACAACTTCCCTTGATGCTATAAAGAGGTTGAAATCATAGTTGTTTTTTTCAAAACACTCCATGGATTAAGTCGTGTTATTCTGTCCGAAATTATTAAAAGCTACCAAAGAGGACATAGCATCAATGATTCCTTGTTGCCAAAGATTCCTTTGATATCATCCCAAGCTCTACTGACATACTAATTTCTTAGTTACTTCCTCTATCTCTGCCCTAAAACTAGCTTGTTAATGTTTATGTCTTGTTTACAACATATTTTAATTTCCCCTACAAATTGATCTTCTTATATATGCTTGTCAAGACTTTGTTTTGCAACAACATGATTTCCTTGGCAAGTGTTTGTTATATCAATAACTTACTTGCATACATACATCAAAATGCTTCAAACAACAAAATTTTCTCACAAGCATATGGAAGTGGCACATCTATAATTTATATAAACAACATTCATCATGAGAGAGAGAGAGAGAGAGAGAGAGAGAGAGAGAGAGAGAGAGAGAGAGAGACTTATCTTATTATTGATTATTTTCTTAGTTTGGTTTGTAAGCCACTTTGTATGGCTCTTGTTTCTATGAAAAATCTCAATCTCCATGAATAATACACCAGCACGAGCATAGTCTTTGCTCTGATGTCAATGCAACAATTGAAGGCATAGTGTCCCTGTAAAAACACATGAAAATACACATGACATAGCACAGCTGATAGTACATGGCTTGAAAGTGCAACATAGGCTGCATGGAGAAACATGAGAGAGAGTGAGAAAACAACAGACAATCGCACCTTTGCAATCAGAGTGCTATCGATGTACATGATAAAGGAGATGAGAGATACATGAGATAGGAGAAGAGCAATGTGTGCACTGGGTAGAATCTTCCTCCATGCATAAGTGGGATTCTTCCTTCTGCACGTGTTTACATTATAGATGAAAATTGAAGCTCAAAATAGAAACATTTTAGGTTGGGGAAAAATAGGAATTGTCCACAAACTCCATTGACAACTTGAGTATACTATTTAATAAGGAGGTAATAATTCATGCATGTTATTTGCAAATAAGATGTAGTTATTCATCTAGACTTGAAGCCATTGATTGCTCTCACCTAGCACCTACCTAATTCATGGATCTACTATACATCACCATAACAATGTCATCACAAAACCATATCATCAAAGTGTATCATAAACATAACTTAATTCAAATGAACAATATACAAATAACCAAATATTCAGTTCCATTAAGTTTACACTAAGTAATATTCAATCAATTTTCTTCAAGGCAAGCTTAGAAATCTAGCCGAGATTTTGCAATTGTAGCCGAAGGAAAATACATTAAAAGTATTGGTTCCTTTTGAATTCACTGCCTACCGCGGATGTCCACATGTATGTGATGTATTTCCTATGGAAATCAGTCCTAGCAGTTCCTAGGTGAAGCTCAAGCTTGATAAAATTATACATTTCTAGAAACAAAAGTGAATGCGGCATTTTATTGTAGGTACATGGAAATTATCGTGTTGGGATGTTCTCTCTCTAGATTTTTTCGTGCATTCTTAGATGACCTCAAAGTTCATTCACATCATAAATCATCGTTAACACTCTAAAATCTTAAATTCATTGCATTCTTAGATGATCTCAAAGTTCATTCACGCTATAGATCATTGTTAACACTCTAATACATTTAGCAAGATGTTCTAAACATGCAAGTTGACATTGTTAAGGCCTTTAATATCGACCATCGGGAATTCATTTACAACTGCTATGAGAAGGTTGGATCTTGGGCCCAAACTTCATGATGTGGGCCTATTGGATTTAAGAAGGTGGGAAATCATGATGCATCTTCATTCAAGATTTTAGAGTCGTGGAATTTGGGATGCTCGGTGTGTCAAGGTTGTTTCCAATGGCTCATTTTTTTGTGGTTGGGGTTATACTAAATATCCATACTCCACAAAATACAATCCAACATCTACAAACATATATAGATGCATTGTCTCTATATGCTCTTGATGTTGGTTTATGTATCAATTTTGCAAAGTCACCTCCTCTGCCCCTTTCTCATTATGGAATAAATTCACATCTATGGCTCGCTTGAATTGTTCATCATGGTCAATTGAGCTTGATTTCCCCATTGGTCGAGATCTCATTGAAGGAGGAGCTCTCTTGAATTTTGATCCGTCTTGAAGACGAGATCAATTATTGGAAGCTATCCACATGGCCATTGCATTCCATCCATAGTTTTTTAGAGCTTCGTCTCGCGCTGCCTCTGCCTTGCATTGCGTGGTGGTGCTGCCAGCCCTCGCGTGCAGCCCGCTTATATATAGTTTTATCTTTTGTTATTGACTTGGAATGAAAAGCACATAGATCGCTTTATGTCCAAGGATACAATGCTTGTGGCAAACCCAATCTAATTGCAAGGGTTTTTATTTGGGTAAAAGAACTTTAGTCCGTTCACTTAAGATGCATGTAGGTCTTAATATTCTTGACATTCATAACCACGTGCTTGCTCAAGGCCTCTTTGTTGCCTACATTACTTCAACAACAATCATGAGCTAAGATGTTAGTAACCATGTGTGGAGACAAGAAAGATCGTGCTTATTGTCATTGGAGAATTATGAGGATCTGATTTTTCTCCATACTCTTGGTCATGTATATGATTTCCCATATTCCGCCTCTTCAATTTTGGCTCCGCAACAAAGACTCCACAATCTTCATTTGTGTAGACAATCGTCATACGTGGATACTTAATTGCACTTTAGAGCAAACATTGGTTTAGATCCTTCTGCAATTGTATGCCTTGGTGTATGCATAAAAAGCATGTAATATCTCCAAAATTGGTATACATAGAGCTATTGATGTGGTTGTTGTAGATGGTATGTTGCTTTGTTTTCTTGTGGCCCCTCGAAAATAACAAAAATATCACTTGAGGGTACATCATCAACCAATATGTAGAGCTATTATTAAGCTTCTCACACCGTTTCGATCATTTCTTCCACTTGAGACTATGGACAGGTTGCAAAATTTGTGTTCAAACTATTCGAACTACTCCTCCATTACTTTTCATATCCTTAATTACTTCCAATGCATATCATTGTCTTACTTCCCTTGCCTTCAATTTCTAAGCATGGTACTCAATTATGGCATTTCCACAAACCTAGCCATTGGTAAATAGTATTTTACAAAAGTCTTGGAATTATTGCCTCCAACATGAAATGTTTCTTTCTTTCTTCTGCGTTGTGCCACAAGTGCACTCCTTGTTGGGGCCCTTCTAGCATGTGACCACATTTCTTCTTTAGTATGTTTTTGTCACCAACATGTTGAGGAAGTAGCTCACATGCTATTGTGTTGCTATCATTCCGAGACTTTCTTCAAGTGGTTACACAATGCCTACAAAATCTTTTCCCTTGCTATGGTTTTCGAAGATTCTTTTTGGATTCTTGGTGAATTGAATCCATCATTGCCAAATTTCGAGTAACCCTTAGGGTTATTTATCATACACTCTATCACCTTCAACATGCTTTTCCGTAGAAGCATATCTAAAATTTTACCCTGCACATGCTTGCATATTCAGCCTTATTTCAATTTCACCAAAAAATTGTGTACAAACATGCGTGCGCGCGCGCGCAAGGAGGTTAAGCGACAAGCAATCAACCCTTTAAAAAAATAGCACATGAGTCAAGTAAAAATTCATGCAAGACTATCTTCCTGGACATAGTATGCATGCACAACCCAAACGAAAAAATACCTATATTGACTTAAAACCCCCATCAATTCTGTTGTGTCGATTGTTTTTATAGACTTTTGCAAAATTTATTGAATAAAACGAAAGGCTTAATCCAATGAACAAATACAGTTTATTGGTCCATAAGTACTTGTGTCATGATCCCACCACCAGTACAAGGAATACACCATCTTGCTAAGCTTAACCCTGCTACCCTATTAACTATCTGGACTGCTCCTCCATTGGTTTTCATGCGCTTAATTACATTCAATGCATCACTTGCTCTCTCCTTGCTTTGGATTTCTAAGCATGGTAGTCAATTGTGGCATTTGCAAAAACCTATTTTTTGGTGAATACTATCATACAAACGACTTGCAAGTGCAAAGGGCCTTCAACATTATTTTAGTAAGTGCGCTCCCTATTGGGGTCCTTCTAGCATGTCGAAACATTCCTTCTTCTATATGTTGTTGTGGCCGACGCATTGAGACAATAGCTCACATGCTATTGCCTTGCTCTCACCCGCAAGACGACCACCTACAAAATTTTCCCTTGCTACGGTTTTGAAAGATTCTGGTCAATTGAATCGTCATTACCATAGTCATTTATCACACACTCAAAATTAACTTATATACTTTTTCCCAAGGCAGAATATCTACAATTTTACCCTACCCTACCCACGCTTGCATATTCAGCTTCTTTGGCCATTTTCTGATTGTTTCCATGTGGCAAGCATTTCACTTCATCAATGTCAAGTCTGTTATGCCTGTTTCTAGCTTCTTGCATGGTTCCACCCATTTGGGTGTCGTTTACACTACTGTAATTGATGCAAATCTAACCTCTTTCTACCCTATTTGCATGGCTCCACCCATTGTAGATGGTTGTCTTGTACATTATTGTAAAGAATGTGCATATATGTTCACAATTAAGCAACAAGCAATCAACCCTTGAAAGAATAGCATGAGAAGCACAAAGTCATGCAAGAGTGACCTAATGGATAGGGTATGCATGCACAACCCAAGCCAAAAACTACCAATTGATGGCTGCAAACCCCTTTTGCTTTGCCATGCTCCTCTAGAACTCTTGCACACTTCATCGAATCAAACGAAAAGGCTTAGTCCAGTCAACAAATACACATCTAAATCCCTCTTAAACATCAAAAAGCAGGGAGTCCAAATCAGTGTTTTGCATCAGTAAAAATAGTTAATGTTTAAGTGCATAAAGACAACACTACAAAATCAAATCATTTACCTTCGGGCCTCATTTTGTAGCAATTAATCACAATCCATGTCCAATGTTGAAAAGATATGGCCGCCTCAGGCTAAAAAGCCACTTAGAAACGAGAGGAAGAATATAAAGCACCTGAATATATTCTTCACATATTCCACCATCAAACTTTAACGCACGAGTGGTGACCATGAATAGCAAAATTCTGCAGATTACTGGCCACAAGTACTCACATCACAATCCCAATAGTGCAAGGAATGCACCATCTCACTTACAACATACTAGTCTTGCAAATGCAGGTGCACAGAAAAGATGGAACTGTGAACAATTTGATATGACAGAAAATCATAATGATTGATGAGTATCAATTTTCAACATGATGTGCTGATTACACAATTTGTGATTACGGGTGATAAAAACCAGCCTCAAAATTGTGCCATACAAGGAAGGCACTTCATTAAACAGTGAAGGGCATCAGGATCAGTGTCTCAACTTTGCATACATGTTGATGAAGCTGAAGTACACAGATAGTAGCAAGGTCAAATCAAGTTCTCTTCTATAAATGCCCAAAATGAGCCTTTCAAAAGCCTTGAAAATTTGTGGCAGCATTGCCTCACTTTCGAAAATGAACCATCCTCCAATACAACATGCAAGATAGCTTCACTCTTCGCTGGGTTGTTTGATGGTGTGCTCAAAGCCTGGCAATCACTGCCTCAACTTCACTCGGTGAATACAAATGATAGGTGGGTGCCACTTTTGCAATATCAACATTATTTGGAGTAACCTGTTAAAAAACAATTAAGCCATACGGCATCCAGTTTCAACTTCTCACGCATCATACGTACAAAAAAGGCATCATAACTTTTTGGCCATAGAAATAAATAGAGCACCTTACGTCATTAACCCAGTTACATGCATGTCATACCTTTTCCTCCATCACTTGCTTCAAGGTTGACAGAGCTAATGTCTCTGCTTCTTCGAGTGTCATGTCCTGGCGAAAAGAAGATAAACACCTAAAGTTAAAACCTCTTGAAATGACTTGCAAAATCCAAGAGAGAACTTCATTTGCCTAAGCTTGGCAGAATGAATGCTTGACACAAATAAATTTCTGTCCTAACAACGTTTCGTAATTAGTCCATACAAGCATCAACTGCCAAAGTAAATTTTGCAGCCAATAGGTCTATACATTTTTCAAAATGCAAAGAACTTTCATAGAAATAAAAAGTGAAAGATTGATGGTACACCAAATGCATCAATAATGAACGCCCAAAGGCATTGAAAACTCAAAAGCCTTTGGACTATCTATAAAAGAAAGTTGTGGTGTTACTACATATGCATGTCTCTGACATATAATCTCTTCTTTCATTTTCCTTAGTAGACCCCAGCGCCCCGCACGTGTTTTCTTATCAATGACACAAGTTAACTATCTGTCCTGACTTTAATTTCAGCCATTGCACAAATAGCAATCTCCTCGCTGCAAAAGCAGCAACACTCTTACACACTGTCTCTCCTTTTTATCATATGAGGAAGAGCTTTGAAAAACATAACACCTTTGAATAATGCTCTTGCAGAGATGTATCAGCACCCTCTGAGCCTGATCCTATTGCCTTTCCATTGCATTGCCAAAATGTGCCTGACGGATCAGTGTGGTACCTACACAAAGACCAGGCAGCATAAGCACAGTAATTACAGCAGCGGACCCAACAGGTCAGTCACTTCAAGAAACTAACACCGATTACCTGAGAATCAGCATACACTATACAATCTTTTCACAACAGTATGTAGGTTAGAAAAGGATTAAAACATCACAACATAGTACTAAAAACCATACTGAGATAAAAACCATTTAAAACACAGAATAAT
Organism: Adiantum capillus-veneris; assembly: GCF_014529385.1. Classification (NCBI taxonomy): domain Eukaryota; kingdom Viridiplantae; phylum Streptophyta; class Polypodiopsida; order Polypodiales; family Pteridaceae; genus Adiantum; species Adiantum capillus-veneris. The sequence goes on from NC_140949.1 coordinate 7,133,007, forward strand.
TTAAAAATCCGACAACCTGAAAGAAGGCCAGTAGTGATGACTTTAATTGAAATAGGAACAGCTCGACTTTAAATTCATTAACAACACAAAGTAAGACTATAACGCGCAACCTCCTTGAGAATGAAAAACCTAGTCATGTGGTTGTCATTCACGCTGTGTGTGTGTGCACAAACATACATTGCATACATACATGTAACTATAATATATATATATTTTTTTTTATTTATTTTTTTTTTTTTATTTTATGTATGTATATAGACAGATAAACGTGTATATGTATGCTATACATAATAGCAATACACATGCATACCTATATTCGTCCAACACATACACACATGTATATAATTTTAACTAAATATTTATTTTTTATTTTTTTATTTATATATTTCACGAAACTTGTTTTGCTTTTTTTAACCTTAAAACGAAATGTTTCAAAACCACGAAACGTTTCATGTCACCTTGGTATGCTTACCCAAGTAATATTTGGAATTCGATAAAAGGATTGTATCCAAGCATTGAGAAAAAACAAGGAGTATTGAAACTTCAAGGAAGAAATTTGCAATAAACCATCAAGGTATTGCTATAATCCAGATGTCGAATGCACGCCGCCGCCAAAAGAGAATAGACAAGATCTAGCTATAGACAAATCATAACCCTATTATCCCCCATTCAATCATTAGAAGGGTATTTGCCTATGTACTACACAAATGGCATGTCCAGCATCTCGTATCTGATGCTCCGCAGATCGTACCTGACACTCATCCAAACTCACACATGTACACGTGTGTGTCTACTCTTGATGATGTCCATGTCACAATTTGATGCGGACAGAGCTGTACGGACAGGCTGACGTGGCAGAGTGCCACATGGCAGCAATACGGAACTCCGCTTTTCACGCTGACCGTGCTCACGTGGCAAAATGTACGGATTTCCGCGTTATACGCTGGCTGTTGACGTGGCCTGGCTGTACGGATTTCCGCAATTGGCGTTGGTGCTTTTGACAAGTTTTGAAGACCAGTTGCTTTTGGGATTGAATTGCTTTTGAGTTTCATGCTTTTGGGGCTTTGCTTTTAGCACCCCCTTGTAATCTTTATAAGTGACCCAAGAGGGCTAACTTCTCAGAGCATCTAGACGCAGAGTCTGAGAGCGAGCACATGCGGGAAGTTGTACTTTGCTCACAGATTAATATAAAAGAAATACCGAAAGGGGCGCCACTCTTTGGGGCCAATCTCTCTAGGCACGGAACTACACTGGCCCGTGTCGACTCTCTCCCTTGAATTGTGAATTGTTTTTTTAAAGTGAAGCTTTCATGTGTCACGACAAAATCTAGACTTGGGGTGTCCAAATTTGTTACACTGGTATCAGAGCACGGCTGATTCTCTTCTACTGGGAAATCCGATCCCTTTTCTCGCGACACCTATGGATTCCGAAAAGAATCAATCGACCTCTTCTACAACCACTGAGGCGAGAGGAGGCAATACGGTAAATTCAAGCGACTTAGCAGAAGATGAGTACGGCCACCTCGGCCTACACAGTATGAACTTTTGGAGATGCAACGTCGACAACAAGTTGACGAGTGCACAAAGCAAATGATTTCGTTTGCTAAAGATCCCCAGTTTGCAAAATTTTTGACCCAGCAATCCATGGCTGAAGTGCATACTCAATGGTAGAAAGCCACCGAACCACCAATCAAACCGGCAATCAACAAACCTCCTACTCCGAAGAGGTGGTCCAAACCCAGATCAATCAGCTTTTGGACACGAAGAAGCAATTGAAGAAGCGATTGAAGAAGCGAAAGAACAAGAATGACTATCCCGGTTACTTGGGCCGTTAATCCTCTTTTGCATCTGCAAGACAGAAGAATCGTGTGCGATTTGAAGGACTACCCAATTCTTCTTTCTCTTCTTTTGACGGTTCTTCTAGCTCTTCCTCTTCCGACTCGAGTGCAAAGGACAGAAAGGGCAAGAAGCGAAGCAAAAAGCAAAGCTTTGGAAAGAACAAGAAAAAGGCAAAGAAGATCATATTCCGACTAGTTTTTGATAGTTCAACGAAGGAGTCATCCTCTGACAGTTCGGACTCCGACGGTCACATGTTTTATGCGAAGAAGAAGCACTTTTACAAAGCCAACCAATACGATTTCCTCGAAGATAAGAGCAAGAAGACAAAAGAATTTAACGAGTGTGGACAACCAAGAAAATTTGAATCCTTTTCTCGATTCCGAGATGCTCTGAGGGCTTTGGCCTTCATTCAGTAGTTTGACGTAGCCTTCTCTAGAGGGCATTAGTCAGAGCACTCCAAGATTAGGAGGGCTGCATCGTTTTTAAAGGGAAATGCTCAAACATGGTGGTCCACTCTTCTTCCAAGGAAAGAAGCCCCGGTCAAGTGGTTGAAGTTGAAACGGCTCTTTATTTCTTCTTCGTTGACTTAAGAGTACGAACGAGATGTAAGAACCGCTTGGAACCATCTTCGGATGACCAAGGGTGATTCTTTGGACGCATATTGCGGGAGGTTTTCGGATTCTTTTTTACCAACCTCTTCGTTTAAGGTCACCTTTAAAGAACAGATTGAGCGGTTTTGTTGCGGCCTCCCTACAGAGATCCGAGATTACTGATGAGCGCGAAGCTGTGTGTGCAAGTGATAGAGAACGAGGAGATGTGCAGGAGCTATGGCTTACAGAGGAGGCACTTGCCTGCAGAAGTGGAGCGCTAGCAGATCGAAGTTGCAGAGAGAGAGAGAGCGCTACACAATAGTTGAGGGAAATAAGTGAGTGAGCCGAAATTGGGCTCACATTCCCTTTATTAAAAGTATAGGACCAATTTTAAAGTTAGTGGCCAAGTTCAATGTGAACTTGGCCAAAGGTTAAAAACCTTTAAATCTATACACAAAAGGGGGCCATTTGGGCCTTTAACCCAACAACCTCCCACTTAAAGGCATAAATGGCGCCTTTAAGCTACGTGACTCCCACCATCTGTATGCATAGCTCATGATGTGCTTTGGGTAAGCACTTAGTGAGAGCATCTGCTAGATTTTGTGATGTATGGACCTTAACCTAATAAGGCCATCCTTAAGCACTTCTCGAATGAAGTGGTACCGCATCAATATGCTTTGTGCGTGCATGAAATATGGCATTCTTTGCCAGACATATGGCACTCTGGCTATCACAACCAAGCATAGGTGCCTTGTCGGGCAAACCAAACTCGTTGCATAGACGTGCAAACCAAATGGCTTCTTTGGAAGCCTCAGTGGCTGAAATATATTCAGCCTCTGTAGCAGACAATGCAACGATCTTTTGCAATCTAGAACACCATGAAACAGCACCTCCTGCAAGAGTAAACACATAGCCACTTGTGGATTTCTATGTATCCACATCACCAGCCATGTCAGAGTCACAAAATCCCTTCAACTTCAATGGTCCTTTACCATAGCAGAGGCATTTGTTTTTAGTCCCTTTCAAGTACCTCATAATGGACTTCACTGCATCCCAATGCAACCTGCCTGGATTAGCCATAAACCGGCTCACAACTCCCACTGCATGGGCTATGTTAGGCCTAGTAGCAACCATAGCATACATAAGTGAACCACAAGCTGAAAGCGTAAGGCACACTTTGCATGTCATTGGCTTCTTCCTTTGACTTGGGGCAATCATTCTTTGAGATTTTGACATATGGCTGTAATGGCACACCAAGAGGCTTTGCTTCAGTCATGTTAAATCTGTCCAGCACCTTTTCAATGTACTTTTCTTGCAACAAATACAATATGCGCTGGTCCCTTTGCCTTGTAACACGCACTCCAAGTATATGTTCAGCTGCCCCAAGGTCTTTCATTGAAAATGCAGATTTCAGCTACCCTTTAAGAGCATCAATAGTGCTTCTTTTCTTTACAGCTATCAACATATCATCCACATAGAGCACAAGAATGATAGGGCTGCCATCCTCATCACGTTTGGTATACAAACAATGGTCTGCATGGCTTCTTCTGTAACCATGTTTAAGCATGAAGCGATGAAACTTCTTGTACCATTGTCTACACAAGCTTCTATTGAGCATACATACCAAATCTTCCTTGCCAGGAATAACAAAACCCTCGGGTTGCTTCATGTAAAGCTCTTCCTCCACATCACCATGCAAGAAAGCGGTATGTACATCCATTTGGTCCATTTCCAAATCAAGAGCAACCACTATGGCAAACAATACACGCAAAGTGGTCATCTTCACAACAGGAGAGAACATTTCCTGAAAGTCTATGCCCTTGGTTTGAACATATCCCTTTGCAACTAGCCTTGCCTTATACTTGGGTTTTGCATCAACAGTCTTGATTTTATCACCCATTTGTTAGGAATAGCCTTCCTTCCTTTGGGCAATTCAACCAAATCCCAAGTATGATTAGTATGCAAAGCTTTAATCTCTTCCTGCATAGCAAGCTCCCACTTGTCGTTGTGCTCACATGTCTTTGCCTCTTTATACGTAAGAGGCTCTCCCTCATCTGTCAGCATAATGTAATGCAAAGAGGAATCATATCTACTCACGGACCGTCTTGGACGAGTAGACCGCCTCACCCAATGATCCACATTATCCGGCAATGGGTTTACATCAGGTGGCATGAGAAAATCATCAACAATGGACTGTTGTACATCATTTTCAGCACCATTTTCAGCTTTGTTTCGTGGCTGCAAATGCCCTTCAGGAGCCTCAATTTGCTGCCCAACATCTTCTGGCTCAAACACCACTGGATCATCTACATTTTCAGCCATATGTGGTGCATCCTGAGGGTCAAGAATAGGCCTAACAGGTGGCTGATCATGCTGAAATTTGACCCTTTTATGGTCATGCTTTGAGGCACAATTGTTTTGAAGCAACCTTGCCTCATTAAAAACAACATCCCGGCTACGTATAACCCTTTTGAGCTGAGGTAACCAAATCCTGTAACCCATTTCGCCTTCTTCACCATATCCCATGAAAAGGCCTTTAATGGACTTGGCATCTAGTTTACTCCACAACTCAAGTCTAGCATGCACAAAAGCCTCGCAACCAAAAATGCGTAAGTAATCATATGAAGCAGGTTTGCCAGACCAAACCTCTTCAGGGATGTCACCTTTCAAAGACATGTGAGGGGATCGATTGCATATATGGACTGCAGTTTTCAAAGCTTCTCCCCAAAATCCAAGAGAGAGATTAGCTGTGGACAGCATGCATCTCACCCTCTCACAAAGTGTCCTATAAAATCTTTCAGCCACACCATTAGAAGAGGGGCTGTATGGCATAGTAAGCTCCCTCTTAATGCTCAAATTTTCACAAAATTTGTTAAATTCAGCACTTGTGAACTCCCCCCCATTGTCCGTGCACAAGCATTTTAGCTTTCTACCTGTTTGGGTGGTCACAAATGCATGAGCAAAGGCTTCATCCTTAGATTTAAGCAAATAAACCCAAATTTTCCTAGAATGATCATCAACAAAGGAGACAAAATAACATGCACCTCCCATAGACTTAGGAGGCATGCTACATACATTAGAATGTACAAGATCAAGCACACAAGATTGACGAGAGTCACCGGAGTAATAAGAACGCTTTACTTGCTTGCCATATTGACATTCATTACAAAAATCAAGCTTTGTGCCTTTAGCATCACGCTTGTCCAAAGTACAAAGCTTAGAAAGGCCCTTTTGGCTCATATGGCCAAGCCTCTTGTGCCACAACTCCATGTGAGTTAATTTCAACCAATGCAATAAACTTGCCCAACACGGCCTTTCCATGCATGCAGTAAAGTGTCCCTTTCTTTGTGCCCTTTACAATCAGCCTTGATTCTTAGTCATTTTTATGATCCTCTCTCAAACAAGATGCTGTAACCATGCATATCCATGTGACCAACAGAAAGCAGACTCTACTTGATTCCCGGCACATATCTAACGTCATGCAAGACAAGTTCATTTGTGCCATCTATGGAGAGATACACAATGCCGATCCCCTCAATGGAACATGCCTGATTGTTTCCAAGGTATACATGGCCATGCTTGCCTGCATCAAAAGTAGAGAAACACTCCTTGATAGAAGTCACATGAAATGAAGCACCGGAATCAACTATCCAAGTCTGGGATAATGCATCATTGACAGTCAACAAAGCATCAATAAGATCACTCTTAGTGATCTGCATGTCCTGTGAATGAACATTAAGAGAGGCATCAAGGTCATAAGCATCATCATCTGACAAAGTGGCACACAAGATGTCCTCTACATCTGACAGCTCTTCAATGACAACACTAGAAACCACATTGGCCTTCTCTTTGTTCTTTGAGCTATCCTGTGCATCTGTCTTGACTTCCTTCTTCTCTTTCTTTTTGTCTCCCCCATTCTTTTTCCGTTCTAACTCGGCTTTGTAGTACCTGTAATCGGGTTTCTTGTGACCTTTCCTGCCACACTGATAGCAAGTCACATCACCCTTACCTTTGCTGGCATCTCCCCTTTCCTTACTCTTACTCTTACTCCTTTGTGCATAGACATTCTTCTTCTCTGTCCTGCCTCTAACCATGTTGGCAGAGTTGCCTCCCTCTCCACTTGCTTTCCTCCTGATTTCCTCATTCAAGATAGAACCCCTAATACCATCAAAAGTCAAATTGGGGTTATTCGACAATGAAACTACCAATGTTTCCCATGAGTCAGGTAAGGTCATAAGCAAGAAGATAGCTTTCAGCTTATCATCAAAAGGAGGCAAACCCGAATCCTGTAACTGCGACAAAGTACTTGCGAACAACGACAAGTGCTTTGCAACGCTCTTGGACTCATCTAGTTGCATGCCAACAAGTTTTAGCATCAAATGCACTTGGTTGACAGGCGTTGTATTCTCATACATCGCCTTTAACTTCTTCCACACATCAAAAGCAGTTGTGAGACCTTTCAAATCAATGACTGTCTCATCGATCATGGCCATTTTAATGTATGTAACTACCTTCCTGTTCAGGCTAACCCATGCTTCATCCGTCATATTCTTCAAGTGCCCTTTCACAATCCTTAAGGAATAGGATTCCCTGGATAATGTCTTTCCAAAGGTCGAAACCTGTTCCATCGAACCTCCTAATCTCGAAGAGATTCTTCATATCCGAAGAAAATGAAGCCATAGTTACACGAATTAGAGGGCTACAACGCTGAAATTTTGGGCAAAATGCACCAAAACCGGAGTATAGCCTCACAAAAGTGTGCACTACAGCTCCAAATGGTCACAAGAGCAATTTGGGGTAAAATGAGTCGATTTAGGCACAAAAAAAAATTTCTGAAATTTATGTGCAGGATATTTCAGCAAGTGAATTTGTACTCAAAAACAACAATTTTAGTTGTTTTTAGTCTCACAAAACATACATAAGGCAAATGCACAACCTTTAAAAGCATGTATGAGCAAAAGCCCCAATTTGTAGCATCAAATTGCACAAAATTGAGCCACAAATGGTCATACATAGCCAAAACTTGTCAAATGTGCGTAGATTGCATCAATTTGCACTTTCCCCAATCTAGACGCATCAAAAATACACTTGCAAAAACTTGCGCAAATCTGAAATTTTCTGAAAACACCTGTTTTGGAACCTGTTTTTCGGCAATTCTTTGTTTTCGGGTGGCAGGCACCTAGCAAAGATGTTCCCACACCTTAATACATGATTTGCAAAACTTGTATTTTGTTGTCATAACCTATAATTTGCTGATTTTGACCTAATTTCAGCCTGTTTTAGGTCAATTTGACTTGCCGGGTGCCCTCTAGTGTCCGAGGACGTGTCCTTTGGCGATGAAATTACAAAACCTCACGTGAAAGTTGACCTCCTTGGCTGAAAATCAGCGTTTGCAAGTTTGGGAGCACACCCTAATTTGGCTCTAATACCAGTTGATGAGCACGAAGCGGTGTGTGCAAGTGATAGAGCACAAGGAGATGTGTAGGAGTTGTGGCTTGCAAAGGAGGCACTTGCCTGCAGAAGTGGGGAGCTAGCAAATCGAAGTTAGAGAGAGAGAGAGAGAGAGAGAGAGAGAGAGAGAGAGAGAGAGAGAGAGCGCTACACGATAGTTGAGGGGAATAAGTGAGTGAGCCGAAATTGAGCTCACATTCCCTTTATTAAAAGTATAGGACCACTTTTAAAGTTAGTGGCCAAGTTCAATGTGAACTTGGCCAAAGGTTAATAACCTTTAAAACTATACACAAAAGGGGGCCATTTGGGCCTTTAACCCAACAGATTACTGCCTTGAACAAAAGTCTTAGTCCATACAACAACTAATGGGACATGCGAAACGGGGATTCTCGATACATTTAGGGAATTTAACTTACCCCACTGATGAAATTTTGACTCAAAGGACCAGACAGACCTCGAATAATGATAATAGAAAGAAAAAGAACCCCCATGAAAAGAAAGATACACCACCCCGATTGACTCTTAGAGAGAGGGATAACTATCTCAAAGAGGGGGAGTGTTTTGGGTGCCGGGAACAAGGACACATCTCCGCAAAGTGCCCCAAAAAGGCACAACGAGGACAGACTGAAGATAGGCAAAAGAGTTCTAGAGCAACGAAGGAACGTGGCAGAAAAGGCAAGATGAAAGCAGGAACGTACCAGATTGCATGGGAACCGACCCAAGCCAGATGGATGAAAGTACAGAACTTTGCGGCGCATGGAGCAAAGTGAACGATCAGGAAGCCCTTATTTTTTTTTATGGAGCCAAGGCCAACTTCATTTCACCTGAATAGGCGGCGCGGTTCAAGATTACGACTGACAGGATGGGGCCACCGGCGGAGGCAGTTCTAGCGACGCCTAGACGAGATGTAGCCATTACGCATGTCATTGGCAAATTTCATTTGCATTGTCAAGGGTATTTAGGGCACGAGGACTTTTACATCATGTCTTTGGAAGGGTGTGACGTCCTCCTAGGAATCCCTTGTACCATAAGAACAACGTCGTGGTCGACTATCGGGCCAAGAAAGTGACTTTGACAAATGAGAAGGGCAGAAAAATTGTACTAGATGTAAAATGGAAGGGCAAATCCGTCCCTATTGTATCGGCTTCGGCCATTTTAAAATTAATGAAATCCAATCTTTTTGTTTACTCAATCTATTTGAAAGAATGAAATGATGAACATCGAAAGAACATGTATGAACTAGACAAAGAACGACTAGATTTTCTGCACACACATGCTAACTATTTCTTGGAAGGCCTGTCGGGCGAGTTACCCCCATCTCGTTCTGAGAACCATACTATTGATCTGATTCCCGGAACCACACCACCGAACCGGCTACCTTATCGTGTTAGCCGAGCTCAGAATGAAGAAATCATGAACCACGTGAAAGACGCCCTTGAAAAGGGTCTCATCCAGCAGAGTACTTCACCCTACTATTCTTCGGTTTTACTAGTACTATAAAAAAGAGGGATCTTGGAGGATGTGCATTGACTATAGAGCTCTCAATAAAATCACTGTCAAGAACACATTTTCGATTCCAACGATCGATTATATTCTTGACGGACTTCAGGGATCCTCTTGTTTCACCAAGGTTGATTTGAAAAGCGGATATCATCAGGTCAAAATCACTCCAGGAGATGTCTATAAGACAGCCTTTCAGACAAGCTTTGGTTTATACAAATTTTTGGTGATGCCTTTTGGACTTACCAATGCTCCAGCGACTTTCAACCGAATGATGGATAGGATTTTCCGAGAGCATCAATCTTTACTGGGCACTTTCTTTGATGATATTAAAGTTTTCTCCAAGGATGAAGCAGACCATCGACACGATCTGCTACAGGTCTTTCACGCATTGCGTGATCACAAATTAGTTATCAATGCCAAAAAGAGCGAGTTTTTCTTGCCAGAGATACATTTTCTAGGACACATCGTCTCAGCAACAGGAGTATAGATGGACCCGGCCAAGATTAAGACTATCCGTGATTGGCCAAACTTGAAGGAAGTTTGCATAGGTAGCTTCGCCTTTGCGCTTATTGACTCTAAAAGCATGGTTACAGGGGATGGAGGGGACGGGGCTTAGGGCAAGGGACGGCCGTAACCGAGTCGGGGACGGTATTGGACGGCTGGGAACGGATGGCTAAGCACATGCCAGGAGGGAACGCAGGCTATCGTACCAGGGAGGGTAGGGGACGGCCATATTTTTTACAATTCGAATTTTTAGCCGTTTGAAACGGTCAACAGGGCAGCCCGACGTCTTTTTTTGGGGGGAGGCTATAAAAGCACCCCTGGGTCTCTCAAGGCTCAAGCTCTTGTTGGCAATTGCTCAAGGCTCAAGCCTCTCCTCTCTGCGGTCTACCTTCGGCAAGCTCTACCCTTGAGTCTCGACTCTCTCTACCCTTGAGTCTCTCTACCACTCTCTCCCTCTTCTACCCTCTCAACTTTGAAGCTCTCCTCTACTCTCTCTCCACCATCATATCATCTCAAGCTAACTCCACTTCTCAAGCTGGCTCTTCTCGAAGGAGGCCTGCTGTGCAAACATGGTCGTGGTGGGATGAAGTCAACTCTACCGCGTGTGGTCAAGGTGGCACTGCAAGACCATGGACATGCAAGCTATGCCCGTACAAGAGAACGAGTGGTGCAAACATGAACCCGGTCATGAGGTGAAGTTTTGCCCTCGAGTATCTCCCGAGAAGAGGTTGGAGCTTTTTGAGAAGCTCACGGTGTATGAGGTCGAGGAAGCGGCCAAGAGGGGCCGTTTTATTGCCGTTCATCCCTCCGCCACGGCGACACCGTGAGAGCAAAGTCAAGCCAACCTTGGCTCCACCTCTCAAGCGTTCCAAGACAAATGCATCTACATCGGGGGCTTCCATGCGCACCCTCAACGAAAATTGGAATCCTAAATTGAAGGAAGAGGTGGATAGGTCGGTTGCCCGATTCTTCTTCCACGACCACATTGCCTTCCATGCTTCGCGGTGAGTTTCCCTTGTGACTTATGGCATATGCACATTGGAATCTCGCATTTTGTATTTCATTATGGGGACTCGACTCTGGACCCATACTAACACAACATGCTCTCTTTTGTGTGGAAAGGTCTCCATACTTTCAAAGCATGGTTACGAAAATAGGGGAATATGGCCCCTCTTAGTGCCACCTTCATCGGGAGGGGCTTCGCACCACCCTCCTTGATAAAGAGAAGCTTGTCGTGGAGCAAACGGAGCAAGCAACAAAGGATTTGTGGGAGACCAATGGCGTCTCTCTCCTTGTAGATGGATGGAGCGATACCCGCAAGCCGTCCATCCACAGAGTGGTGGCCTACTCTCGGGGGGAGATGTACTTTGTGGAGTCACATAATGCATCCGACGATGGCAAGGCCGTAGAGATGCTTGCTGCGGAGTGGACAAGCACCATAGAGATCATCGGCCCGGAGGATGTCCTTTGTATGGTTTTGTATGGTTGCAGATGGAGAGGCGTCAAATAGGGCAGCCGGGGCTATCATTGAGAGCATGTATCCCAGTATCCATGTCACATTTTGCATGGTGTATTCCCCCAACAACCTCCTCAAGGACATAGGGAGCTTATCATGGATTTCACCCACCATTAGTGACGCCTTTCAAATGGTCTCATTTGTGCTCAACCATCAAAAAGTGCGCCCTGAGTTCTCAAAGAGGAGCCACTTGTCCTTGCTCAAATATTCAGAGACAAGATTTGCATTAAATTGGCTTATGCTAGGCCACTTGTCTACATGTGGCGGAGCCTTAAGGGGCCTCTTTCTCATTGATGAGTTCCACGCCATACCAGAGTCTACATCAGCAACAGGATTGAAATGCCGAGAATGGGCCGACGATGCCGCTTAGTGGGAGGAGGTGAAGACTCTTAATGCCATGGTCAAGCCTATTCTACACCTACTTCGAGTTGTGGATAGCTTGCAGCCATGCATCGGCAAAGTCTACAAAGCCATGGATCGGATGATAGAGACACTTGAGAAGCTTGTGCCTGACCCTATTCAGTATGCGGAGATTCGTGGCTTGTGTGAGTCGAGGTGGAATGGATACTACTCTCCACTTCATGCGGCAGCTTATGTGCTTGACCCCGAGTTTCAAGGAAGGCGTCAAGAGACCGACAAGGAAGTGAGCAAAGGATGGCGGCTTGCATTGGAGCGCCTTGAGCCTAGCAGTGACACTAGGCGCAAGATTAGGGATGAGCTACTCAACTACCAGCAAAAGAAGGGCTCCTATGGATGTGTAGATGCACAAGTTGTGTCACGAGCGTGTGACTACTATCTATCCTTTTTGTTGATTTCTTTCTTATTATTTATTTACTTTCACTTTTTGGAAACACCCCTCGGGAAATCTAACTGCCTTGCATTGCATAGCTAGTGTGGAACTGTCCAGAGGGAGTCCAGGCCTGAGGGCAAGAGAGCACTAAGGTTGGACAAAGACTATGGTTAGCCAAAGGGGGTCATTGACTAGCCAAAGTGGAATCCTTTGCTACAGAGGCTACATTTCAGTTCTGGGTGTGGCTGCAGTGTACACAGGGGGTCGGATGACCTAGAAAGATACAATGGCAGCATCTTGTAAAATTTAGGGAACTGCTATTTTGGGACCTGAAAATGTGTTTGCGTCATTACCTCCGGAATGACAAGGAGAACATTTTCTTAATCTGCCGTGAAGTCAATTGGGCGACCGGTTGGGAGATTTTTAGGCGGCAACCCCGAAACGGGAAAATGCTTGTAAATGTGCCAAGTGGCACCTTCTGGTGCACTTTCCTCATGCAACAAGAAGTGGCGCCGAATTTTAAGCTGGGAGAGGCTCATTTTCAGATTTTGTCACAGGTTAAGAGCTATGGAGTGCTTGCTTTCCCTCTTATGTACAGTGCGGTGCCAGGAGTGATGCCCTGCACGCTACGCACTACCCTCTCTCTCCTCTATGGCAGTATGTTATGCCCCTCTAGTGGGCTTTTCAATTGACCAATGTACACTTGTGTGGGTTCATGTGCGATTGCCGAGGCAAGAGCCTCTTGCACAGGTATTGGATTAGCTAGCGGCTAATCCCCCGCAAGTACATGTGAATTCGGAGAGGTTTCACGCCAAAAATCTCGTCCGATTCAAAGGGCAAGTAGCCCTACAGGTGCGGGAGCTCAAGGACTTGCTACAAATGCGACTGGCACGCGAAACGGAGCCCGAAACAGTAAATTACAGCCTGCTGTGTATTTTTGCAGGTTTAGGGTTTTGGCCCTAAACGGACCCTAATACCCCCAAGAGGTTCGGGGACGTGAGGGGACCGCTGTACAAATGATCTGGCGCATTTTCGGGGCTAAAAACAGAGAATTCAGCGTGCTGCAGATTCTCGCCAGGTTTTGCAAAGTGCCCATATGCGTCGGGAAAGTCGTTCAATGCGTGGGAATACTGACTGTGAAGGGTCCTAGTACAGTTATGCTGCCGAAATCGGGCCAGAACAGTTGAAATTCAGCCAAGCTTGTGCAAGGCAGCTTATAGGGAACCACAGCATTTATCCCCTCTTTTAAGCAATAAAGAAATACCGAAAGGGGCGCCTAAGTTAGAGGCCAATCTGGTGTCGGTCTTCTCATACAGGTGCAATCTAGCAGCCTGTATCCCTCTCCCCTTCGTTGTGTCTTGAAAGTACAGGTAGAATAGACGACTAATAATGGGTGAAAGCTAAATCAAGGTTTGAAGTAAAGTCTACCGCCCTTTTTGGATTGAACAGGCCGGTTTCAAGTTGACCGCAGCAAGATTGGCTCAGTTTTGTGGTGGGAGGACTATGGAGGAGATGGCCCACATTTGCAGCGCTTGGCTGTTCGTGTCCTTAACCAAGCATATACCACTAGTTGCTTGGAGCAACTATGGAGTGTGTACAGCCACATTGCCTATAAGAAGAGGAATCGCATTGGGGTCCAGAGGGCCAATGATTTGTTGTTTGTGAGCGCTAACTTGCGCATGCTTGCCAAGAGCGTCACACACAAGGCAGATCCCTTCACTGAGTGAGAGATGGCACAAGAAAATCCATCTATGGCCGAGACACTTTTGAAGGAGCTAGAGGAGGACTGCGAGCCTCAATGCGAGCCTCGAGAAGCCTCATATGTCGCTAACGACCTCGACTACGATGATGATATGGAGATTCAGCAGGCGAGCACTTCCGGAGTTTGATGATCATTGATCACTCTAGAGTCTACAGTCTACTCCTCTAGAGTCTACCTAGCCCTTTGTACTTTTTGTTATCCTTGAGGCTTGTCCTTTTTGAGCCCTTCTGGCATGCACTTTTTATTTTGTATCCATCGATGTTTTATTAGCACATTTGTGCCTATATGACTCATGCTTTTTGGTCTATTTAGTGTAAATTTGTGGTCAAAGTGATGCTCTATGTGTGTGGCATGTGTGAAGGTCAAAAAATGCCAAAAAAAACTCTTCTTTTTTTTTTGCCGTTTCGACCCCCGTTCCTGATTCCTGACTTTTGTTGTCCCGTCCCCGGCCCCGTCCTCGTCCTAGACCCACCGTCCCATGTAACTATGTCAGAAAGGCGTCCTTTCTCGAGAGGACCGACAGAGGTGACTGCATGTCAGACACTTAAGGGAAAACTGACTGCTGGACCAATGTTGGCTTTGCTAAACTTGCAAAAACCATTCGAAGTTTATTGTGATGCTTGTGGTCGTCATCTAGGAGCGGTCTTGATGCAAGAAGGCCATGTGATTGCTTATGAAAGCAGAATGTTTTCAAGGCCAAAATTGGTAGCACACATTCATGAGAAAAAGCTATTGGCAATTATCCATGCTCTTACTGAATGGCGACATTACCTACTCGGAGCCGATTTCACGGTTTTTATTGATTGTCAGAGTTTACGCTATTTCTTCTCATAGAAGCATCTTTCAGAAAAGCAAATGCGGTGGGCTAACATCTTGTCACAATTTCACTTCCAGATTGTCCATGTCCAAGGACAGAAAAACTTAGTGACAGATGCATTGTCTCGGAAGCCCCTTGTCTTGGCTATTTCTACGATCCATCATAGAAGCTTCAAGGATATGGTTGATCAATACGCCACCGATCCGGATTTTTCCGATGTGTTTACTCGGATACAGAATGGAGAGATAGTACCAGGATATTCCATACGAGATGGCTACTTGATGAGGAAAACAAGGTTGTGTATTACACAGTCGTTGAGAGAAAAGATTTTGATTGAGTGCAAGTTTTACGGGTCACCACGGCATTGACACCACCTTGAGAGGTGTGTAGCGTTATTTCTTTTGGCCGAGACTCAACAAGCATATGGACGAATTTGTTCGTCGCAATTGTTTAGTATGCCAGAAGGTCAAGTTTGACAGGCATAAGGCACACGGATTACTACAGCCTTTACCCATTCCCAGCTGCCCTTGGGAAAGTATTGCAATGGATTTCATCTTTGATCTCCCATGGACACAGAGTGAGCACGATGGCATTTGGACTGTCATTAACAGATTTAGCAAACAAGCTCACTTCATTCTAGTGAAGAAAACATTCATGCCGGACCATTTAGCGAGATTGTTCATTGCACAGAAAATTCGATTACATGGCATGCCTGAGACGACAGTCTCCCACAGAGATCCTCGATTCACGAGTTTGTTTTGGAGGGCTATTTGGGAGAACATTGACACACGGTCGCAGTTCTCGTCTTCATTCTACCCGCACACAGATTGGGCAATCTGAGATTCCACACTCAATTGTTCTGGAATTATTAAAGTCTTACATCTCTCATCAGAAGACTCAATGGGAAATTTTTTTGCCTTTGGTGGAATTTGCATACAACAACACGGTTCACTCTTCGACGTGGAAGGCGCCATTTGAGATAATTGAAGGTACTCCGAAGGTTCCACCGTTTTTTAGCACTAAAGACAAGATTTTTGAAGCCGACTAGTACACGAGGGACTTAGACACTGCTTTTGTCAAGGTCCGCGAGGCATTAGAGAAATCTCAAGAACGACATAAGAAGGCAGCACATTGACATCGACGAGATTTAAAATTAAAAGAAGACGATTAGGTGTTCTTATGTTTTGAGAAGGCACGCCTAAGGAAACGAAAGGGAAAGGAGCGGCTTTTTCCAAAGCTTGGCATGAGGTATTAAGGCCCTTTCTAGATTAAAGAAAAGATAAATGACGTCTCCTTTCGACTCAAGCTACCCGATACTTGGAAGATTCACAATGCATTCCATGTGAGACTCTTGAAACCTTTTAAAGGTGAGGTGTCAGTTAATGGGGAGCCTGATGAGCAACCCGAAGTGGAAGAGAGCGAGGAGATACTCGTTCCTGAACAAATTTTGGCACACAAGGAAAGAAAGATGAAAGGTAAAATGATTCAGCGGTTCTTGATTAAATTCAAGAACTATCCGGCATTAGATGTGAAGTGGATGGAGGAGGAGGACCTAGCTCAAATTTTGAAACTTTACCTTGAAGCATTCAGTTTAGCATCGTCTACTCCGATAGATCCCCGAACTCAGCAAGGTTGAATCTGGTGCAGATGGATTGCACAAGAGAGGAGTCACTTTGTTGCTTTGTCAACAGATTACGTCGATTGAATAAGGCCACTGATGTATGGGCTGACAGTATTCTGCTATATGACTTTATTCCCGAAATTGAATATGATAGATTTGTACTCTCTCAAATGACTTGTTTAGGTGTAGGAACTGAAAGACGAAATGACTGCAACATTTCGGTCTCATAAATCTCTATAGACATGATCACAATAAGGATTAGTTAATCCGGCATCAATGAGGTCCGGGATGGATCTAAATGCGATTATTAAATACGTTGCTGGCAGTCATGGTATGAGATTTGGAATGAATTTTTTCTTTGAGTTGATTTGCCATGTGATGTCCTATGATATCGTGTGATATCCTGTGATGTGACTATCATCTTTGTACAAGTACTAGATGTGTCGTGTCTAGTGCGTCGGTACGCAGAGTCACTGTCTACTGAGATAGTTTATGGCCTCTGTCCGTTTTGTAGGCATAATCAAGGGCGATTACAATTCTTTCAAGAGGGGGATATGTCACAACTGATGACGTGGCAGCCTCTAATGACACGGACAGAGCTGTACAGACAGGCTGACGTGGCAGACTGTACGGACTTTTGCGTTTTACGTTGGCTGCTGACGTGGCCTGGCTGTACAGATTTCCGAGATTGGTGTTGGTGCTTTTGACAACTTTTGAAGACTAGTTGCTTTTGCGATTAAATTGCTTTTGAGTTTCATGCTTTTGGGGCTCTGCTTTTAGCACCCCTTGTAATCTTTATAAGTGACAAAAGGGGGCTCACTTCTCAAAGCATCTGGATGCA
The DNA here is from genome assembly GCF_014529385.1 of Adiantum capillus-veneris. Taxonomy (NCBI): domain Eukaryota; kingdom Viridiplantae; phylum Streptophyta; class Polypodiopsida; order Polypodiales; family Pteridaceae; genus Adiantum; species Adiantum capillus-veneris. The sequence goes on from NC_140949.1 coordinate 7,150,240, forward strand.
AAGTTTGAGAGCGATCACCCGCAAGAAGTTGTACTTTGCTCACTGATTAATATAAAGGAAATACCGAAAGGAGCGCTAGTCTTCGGGGCCAATCTCTCTTGGCACAGAACTACGTCGGGCCGTGTCGACTCTCTCTTTAATTGCGAATTGTTTTTTTTAAGTGAATCTCTCATGTGTCGCGACAAAATCTAGACTTGGGGTATACAAGTTTGTTACAATCCAAATAAGATGGCTATTGGAACGCCGATGCATCCACTGTCTACTCGTAAGAGAACAACTGCAATGTGGATCAACAACGCCCTTGTTGGTTAACCCCAGACAAGTACCTTTGCTACCCCAACTCAGATGGTGTGGACCACTACTTGTAGAGCAGGTATACAGCTCTACCAACGCCAATGTCTGGGAAGGTTGCAAGAAAGTCTATGCTGCCCTAGCAAGGTAAGAATGACAAGAGCCGCACGAGAAAAGGATGCCAAATACTCACCAACCTACCCCTTAGTGAAAAGGCACCTCCGGCCCCATATGGATTGGTCTCTCTCCTTCAACAGTAGGCTACCAATGCACCACCAAATCTGAGGTTGTAAAAGCTGATATGGCCACTGTCAATGTTGATGTGGCATACCATGCCAGATTGGACGTGAGTGGAGCCGAGCGGAACACGACGGCTCGCCCAAACTTCAACACAACAGCCTACAAAATGCAACGTAAATAGAGGGTGCTGATGTGGCCATGCTGACGTGGCACGTGTATGGGTTGATGATGTGGCTAATTAGACGCTTAGAAGTTGCTTTTGGTCATCGGTTACTGAAAGCAAAAGACCTTTTATTGCTTTTGCTCATCATTTTTTGATAGTGAGATGATTTATGTGCTTTTGAGCACTTTTAAAAACATCAATTATTTTTTTATTGCTTTTGGGGCCAAGTGCCTATAAAAGAAAGGCCAAGGTACCATTAATTCCCAGATTGTGTACATCAAGCTGACATTTATGAAGAATGCAAGATAAACCACTGTGGAGGCAGCTCTCTCTCTCTCTCTCTCTCTCTCTCTCTCTCTCTCTCTCTCTCTCTCTCTCTCTCTCTCCATAGGCGAGGGTAGCCCTGTGGGGGGGTGTCAAGTACAGCCCTCTCTCTCTCTCTCTCTCTCTCTCTCTCTCTCTCTCTCTCTCTCTCTCTCTCTCTCTCTCTCAGACGAACCCTACTCTCCCTCTGTGTCTCCCCATGGGTGAAGGCAGCCCTGTGGGGGGCATCAAGTACAGCCCTGCCCCTCGCCGAACCCACATCACCAGCAGCCTGCCCGTCGACACACTCAGTGCTGCCTGCAGTTCTACTGCGGCCTACCCCTGTCTCAGCACACTCAGCGTTTGCAGTTTGCGTTTATCTCGCCTCTGCCTGCAGTTTTCTCACCTCGACACAGTCAGATCTGTTCCACCGCGAGCACATTCTCAAGACTTCTGAGGTGCATGCCATTGAGCAGCTCGACACATTTCACTGGTTGTCATTTTGGCAGGCCTACAAGAGGCGGTTCACACAATGAAGTGATTGTTTGCGGACGGGTTTCTTGACCTGACACCATGTCCACCCCTGGCACACCAGCTCCCCGTCCACGAAAGAGCTTTCTTGCCGTGGCAGCCGCACCCAAGAAGGATCCTGCTGCACGTCAAGAAGCACGGATCTTGACCCTTGAGACCCAAATCCATGAGCTCATGGCAAAAAATATGGCTCTCAAGCTACGCTTGCAGAAGCTTGAGGAGAACGCGCAGGATATAGATAGTCAAGCTCTTCTTGCAAAAGCACGAGAAGTTGAAGCCTCCCTTACAGAGTCTGTCACATTGGTCCAAAAAGAAGTATACGAAGTTACACATGGCATCACAAAGAGGATCGACATTGAGCTACAAGCAACCCTTACGGAACGTCAGTTGCGGGAAACCCTCAGCTTTAAGGTTAGGATTGGGGGGCTCCCATCACCTTGGTGTACCGACGACACTCTTGAAGAAGCAATCATCAACCTTAATGAAATACTTCAACCAGTCAGCATCGAGCCCAACGCAGTCTCTTGGATCAATGATACAAATAGGCGCTTGCCACCCGGGCAATGCACCCTTACCCTCAAGGACAAAGAGGAGCGTCTGAAGCTATTACGCCAATCACGCTTCCTCGAGGGAACAAAGTTCTGGATTGCTGAGGAACTGACAACAAATCAACTCAAACTCAAAGGGAGCGAGCTCAAGAAGATGCACGATGCCCGCAAACAAGGCAAATGGGCAGTCTATCGAGATGGACGAGCTATCATCCAAGATTTTCGAACTTCTACGAAGACAGGGCCACAATTGGCTGAAGATACCCCTTAGGTTTCTCTCTCTCACTTTACCCCTCCTTATTCTCGTTTTATGTTAGTCTCCCAAAAGCTAGAATTTCCAGAATATACTTCACCCAACTGAGTTGTATCAATCATATGATGAGCCACTTCGTAAGGTTTTTCATTTGGTCCCATAGGTCATATCTGACCTCCAAGGACGATAATCAATCAATCAATCAATCTCTCTCTCTCTCTCTCTCTCTCTCTCTCTCTCTCTCTCTCTCTCTCTCTCTCTCTCTCTCTCTCTCTCTCTCTCAGAGTGTGTGTGTACGCGCGCGCATATGTGCAAGTTGTGCTGATTGTGGCTGCCCGAGACCCATGCGGTGGGTTGCACTACTTTTCAGGGCGGATTTGGAGCTTTGTTGTGGGAGATCCACGATTTGGTGCGCCCATGTTCAAGAGGAGGTTTGCTAACTTACTCGTCATCAAATTCGCCCTTTCCGCCGTATCAAATCCAAGGCATCCTTTCAAGTCGGATCGAAGATCTGTGCAAGCTTGTGGTTCTGATCTTTCACGACAAAGAGGAGTGTACGGCTGGTTGTTGCTGTTTTTCACCCTCTTGGAGCTGATTTGGTGCTGATTGTGACTGATTTGGAAAACCCTCTTCTCAACCTGTCGTGGCCTTATCGCATGCCCAAGTTTTCTTTAACCATGGAACGGGGTGAAGGTTCTAATATATACTCGGTCCAAGATGGAGGAGCTTGCCAATGATGGAGCAACACATGGAGGGGTAGGAAGACTGGTCATAGTTCTACTCTGGCATAGCACATCAACCAATCAAGATTCCTACTCTACCCACCTTTCAGCTCATTGGCAATTGAATAGCAATAACTACACCATTTGAACAGCGACTATGATGATAGTCTTCGACTCATAGTAGCTTGGAAGCTTTGTCTATAGCAAGTTCCAAAAGCCAAAGGATCCAACGAGACCAAAGCTGTGGAAACGTGTCAATGCTTCGAGTCAACCACTTATTATCCTCAATAGTAGGGGTCGACTTGCCTCTCTATAAGATTGAGTGTCTCCACTAAAGCACATTGCTTTGGAGGTGCAATTGTGGACTTTGTATGCCAAGCAAACATCCATGAGGAACCATATCAACAAGATGGATCTCGAATTTCCACATCATGCACCTGGATAGAGTAGATGTTATCTTGGTTTTATGATAAACAAGTATATAGACTATGCACATCACTCTCTTGTTTTTGTTAAACACGACATGCCTCATGTATCTGTTTCGCTTTGTTATTAGATTTCTGTAAATAATGGGTTTGCAATACGAATTGTTACTGCTTTGGAAATGTTTAGGGATACTAACTCTTTATGTTGACTTTTATCAGTGTATACCATCTGCTTGGTTTATTAGCGCTTGGTACTTCTGTCATTGAATTTGGTAAAAATGTTTCTTGTTCTTCTCTTGAATTTTGGGATTCTAACGAGTCCACCCTTATCCGACAAATCATGATTGATTTCAAGGATAATTTTCCTGATGATCTACCTCGTGGCTTGCCGCCTTCGAGAGAGTAGATCATGTCATTGAACTGGTGGCTCGTACTCAACCTTTTTCGAAGCAACCCTATCGATCATGGGATTCATTCGACCAAGTAAATCCCTGTGGGGAGCGTGTGTGTTGCTTTCTCGAAAGAAGGATAACACTATGCGCTTTTGCGTGGATTACAAGGGGTTGAATAAACTTACTATCAAGAATAAGTATCCGCTCTTGCGTATGGATGATCTGATAGATCGACTCCCTAGAGCGTTGTATTTTACGAAGATAGACCTGCGATCAAGCTATCTTCAAATACAATTCAAACTCGAAGATGTTCCCAAAACAGGTTTCCATACACCTTATGGTCACTATGAATTTTTTGTCTTACCCTTTGGCTTGACCAACGCTCCAACTACGATTCAGCACATGATGAATGATCTACTGAGACCATTTCTAGGCATCTTCATTGTTGTATTTCTTGATGACATCCTCATTTACAACCGGAGTTTGTCTGAGCATCTTGCGCGTATACACACTGTTCTCGAAGTACTAAGAATTTTTTTTCGAGAAAAAGATCCTTCTATGAGTTACTGAAACTGCCCATAAGGGCTACAACTGCCTCTTCAGGAGAGGGCTAAACAACCATGATGGGAGACTCTCCCAATGAAAAAACCAGCATATGTACAATGGGGCTAAATCAAGAAATGGGAGGAGGGAAAAGCCACACAGGTGGTCGGTAATGCCATCGGAGTACTCCCTGGACCATGGTGTAAAAAGGCCCACGACGCCAAAGTTGAAGGAAAGCCTCTCTGCGCTCCCGCATGTGGTCGGAGCTGCCCTGTAGTCCCTCAAGCTATCCTCTCATAGTATGGATCAGCTCTAGCCAAAAATCGCGAACAGTCTCTGCTAGTGGCACAGGACGAGCCTCAAAGATGCGGAAGCAACGGGCCCACCAGATGAACCAGAGTGTCAAGCCACTGATGAGCTCCCAACACTCCTCTCTCTCACTACACCACTCTTGTGGAGTAAGCTCTGTAGCAGGCTAGAGTGTAGGTCGCCCCTCCTGCATCACTATCATCATGCTGGTGGATGATAGCTCAAACTGAAGTGCCGGGCCCGTGAGGGTGGACCAAGCCGCTGCTCCCCAAGTGTAATGTCGAGCCGTGGAGAGAGCAGGCATCAACCGAAGAACTCGTAGCCACACCTGTTGGGCCGAGGGACAATCCCAAAGACAGTGACGCTGACTCTCCACAAGATGGTCACAAGCTGCACATACGGCTGAGAGACCACTATGCACTAGCCAGCTCCCAACTGCTCTAGCTCTATGTGCGACCAGCCACTGAAACAAGGTGACTCCCCTCGGCTGTCTAGAGTCCCACAACCTCTCCCAGAAGGCTGCCAAGAACTCAGATGTGAGACCCTCCTCCTGCCAATGAGGTGCTGCAGCGAGGCGGGCCTCTCTCTGTGCTGCTAGTATATGACGTCCCAATCGAACAGTGTACTGAAAGAAAGGGACTCGTGGGTGGTCTGCAGAAGAGAAGGGGTCCCTCCAAAGCCACTCACCAGGATCCCACTGTGTACTCATGTCAGTGGACAACATTCCCAAGCCCACAGCCTCCCGTGTCCAATCTCAAGAGCTGCTGGGTCACGATCTATGACACACGTCCCCCACCCTGAAGCTCCAAAAAAAGGGATGGAACAGTCTCTGAGCAGGCCCTGACGAAGATGAGAACCTCCAATCGTGTGAAGGCTCCCATCCACCTAGGTGCTAATGGCTCGAGAGGCATGAGCCACTCAGCTGGAACTGCCTTTGAGATGTCCTGGCACATGCTCTGCACCCCTCTCATGCCCTGTAGCTGGAAACCTGCACCTCCTCTGACAAGCCTGTGAACTCTAACCAATCACCTAAAAAGAGCGCGCTGGACCCGCTGCCATGTAACCCCAGGAAACATGAAGCCGACTACCAACCAAGTGGCCTCTCTGAGTGCTAACCATGGGGTTCCAAACAAGGGGCTGCCGTAGGCGCTCCTCCGTGCAACTAGGCTGTCTCTGCTCCAGGCCTCGCCGCAAGAGCTCCCAAGATCGAAGTAGACTCACAGCGAAATGGTCCTCCAGTCTCCAGGTCAAACCAACTCTGCGCATCTCTGTGAAGATCCATTTGGTCGAAGGTTGCCAGGGGCCTCCTGCCTGAGGCACCCTAGCACGAAGCCGCTGTAGCAAGAACTCCTTCCAGGGCTCCTCACCTGGAAGAAGTCCTGTGACAATGAACTTCCGAAGAAGGGCTCTCCTCTGCTGTGCTGGGTCAATGATCCCAAGCCCTCCCTGTGAACAAGGCAGAGTGATGACCTACCAAGCCACTTTGGCTCGGGCTATCTGAGTGTCACGTCCTGACCAAAGGAAGTTCCTGATCAGCCTCTCTACCTAGCTAATACAAGAACTCGAGAAGATCCAACAAGAAGTGATGTACCACATAGTCGCCAACAACACCTGGTTGGCCACTACTACTCTGCCAGCCAAAGAAAGTCGTGTTGAGCTCCAATGTAACAGCTTTCTCCTGATAGACATGAGAAGCGGAGCAATCTGCTGCTCGAGAGACAAGTCCAAACCAACCTGACAGCCCAAGTACCGAATTGCAGTCCCTAGGGGAATCCACCTAAAACCCTCACCTGGCATCCAATCGGGTACAGGAGCACTACCAACCGAGAAAGCCACTGTCTTTCTCCAGTTGATCAGTGCGCCCGATGCACAACAGAAGGTCTCCAGAGCCTGCTCACACCTGTGAAGGTTGGCCTCTTGGCCACCTAAGTACGAAGGCTGAGTCGTCGGCAAACTCAGCGTCCAGCAACTCATCTCCCCGAATAGGGAGTGCTAAGCCCCGACCGAATGTGTGAGCATGAAGCGATCACCTCTACCTCCCACCAAAAGTACCTGACTGTGAGCCTGTCTGTACAAAGCTGACACCCCTCTGATCCAAGCATCTGAGAAGCCCATCCTGCGTAGAGTGCCCTGAAGAAAGTCCATGTCAACTCTGTCATATGCCTTCTCAAAATCGAGAAGAAGAATCACTAGGTCCTCACCACGGAGCCGTGACAAGGCAGAAGCCTCCCAAAAAGTAAAGATGTAGATATTGCGTTCCTTGACAAACCTGTTTGAGTCCCATGTATAAGGCTCTCTAGAAGTGGCTGAATCCTCAAACTCAGAGCCTTGGCAAGAATTTTGTAGGTTGAGTTGAGGATGGTGGGCGCCACTGTCAAATCTCATCCAAGGAGCCACCCTCCTTGGGAATGAGGCAGATCAGGCCCTCACTCATGCTGTCAAGCATCACTCCTGTGTGCAAAATGTACTGAAAAGCACTACAGAGATATGGGCGAAGCAGGCCCCAGTACTCCAAGAAAAAACTGGGAGTTAGCCCATCCTCACCTGGACAACTACCACGGGGGAGGGCCCTAAGAGCCGTGTGCAACTCCTCAAGCTGAAGTGGTAGCTCAAGCCTCTGACGCATCTCCTCGGTCACAAGACAAGGCATCTGTGCCCAAACCTGCTCCCTGCATGCATCCTGACGCTCTGACCGGGGCTCTGCAGACAGTAACTCACGGTAAAAGTCAGTAGCAATTGCACGCATATCCTCAGGCTCAGAAGCAACTGACCCGTCGGGCCTCCTCAACTAATTGACCTTGGCATGCGAATGCCGAGGTCCCACTGCCTCAAAGAAGGCACCCGTCACTCTGTCGCCCACCTGGGTCCATTGAGCTGCCTGTCGGTGGAAAGCAAACTCATGCCGCCTCTCCTCTGTGCTAACAAGCTTCTGCCGAGTCTGCTGTAGCTACTCCTCCAGCCAAGGACTGTCTGGATGCTACTCCTGCATCCTCTGTAGCGAAGCAATGCCCCGTCTCAGACACTGCTCCTCCTCTCTCGCTGCAGCCCGGCGAGCCAGAGACTCCTGGAGAAAAAAACGGCTAATTTGAGCTAGGCATGAGGCCACTCTGTCAGCAGGAGAATCCTGCCTGTCCAAGCTCTCTGTCCAGAGGGCCTCTACCCGCTCTTTGAGTGTTGAGTCCAACAAGACCCTCTCTGGGATGCGAAGCATCGTGCTCCCACTCCTCTACTTGTCTGCCACTGTGAGGATCACTCGTGCATGGTCCGCGAAGGAAGTCCCTGCCAGAATGTCCATTGTCCCTCCCGAGTCACTGAAATGGTCACTAGTGTAGAAGCGATCTATCCGCGATAGATTCACTCCTCCCACTCTGCAGTCCGAACAGAGAAGGCAAGGCTGTCTGGGGGCCTCACAAAGCCAGAGTGCTGCCAAACATCCGAGACCCTCAGAGTCATACAAAACCTCTCCCAAGCTGCCAGCTCAACTCCATGCACAGTAGCGTGGCTACCACCAATCCTGTCAGAAGGGTCCTCCAACATGTTGAAGTCCCCTCCTATGCACCAGTGTTCTGCATGCAGCAGAGACTCAACTATCTGTGACCAAAACTCTGATCGAGCACTCGCCACATTGGACGCATAGATGTTCAGGAAGCCCACTAGGCAACCTTGAACCTGCATAGTAATCCACTGAGCCCTGCCTGGCACAGTAATCCCTCTGCCCACAATGGCCTGCTGCAAAGAGTCCGCAATAGTCATACATACCCCACCCTGGATGCCTCCAGGTCCAAAAGCAATTGACCAAAAAGTGTCATATCGTCCACGCAAGAGCTGACCACAACGTCTAATGCGGCTCTCACACAGATGGTGCTCCTGAAGCATAAGAAGATCAATCTCTTCTCCCACAAGGCAGCGCTGAAGCTCCTAACGCAGTCGGCCCCGCTGACGCTGAAACTGGGGCCCACCTAGTCCCTGCACGTTCCATGAGACGATCCTCATGGGGAGCGAGAGAGAACAGATGCTGCCGCAGCAGCTAGACGGGCTATCTTCGAGGCTGGCTTGGATGGGGAGTAATCCGCATCCGAGCGTCCTCTAGATAGGCGTGACTGCAACGAGTGCATGGCCCAAGCCCAAGCAGAGGGAGCCGTACGTAAAGCAACCTCCTCTGTCCAGGAGTCCTCATGAATGTATACATAGCATGGCAAGCACTGTGTATCGGCAAAGAAGTAAACCACAATGTGTCTACATCTTGCTGAATCTGGAGGTGTCACCGCAAACTTGGCCAATGGCCACAGAGTCTGAAGCAAGTCTGTAACTCCTAGTTCTCCCATGTGGTGAGAGAACTCTAGGACCTGTGTGTGCAACCATCCCAACAGTGAGTCGAGAGTCCACTTTGTCTGGTCCCTGCCGCAGAGGGGAAAGGCGAAGCCAACTGCTAAGTCCAAGGCCTCTGTCCCCCTAGCTGCAAGGAACAAAACATGGACCCTAAAGCAGGCTGCCTCATGGTCTGCTGAGGGGTCGCCGAGAAAACGAGCAAAGTCGTAGTCGAAGAAATCCCATCGGCGCCAGATGTCAATGCTCGTCATACCTCGAGGGATATCTGCAAGGGGGGACGTATGCACCTGTAGAGGGGGCCGCAAGAAAGGTTGTCCCTCTCTCGCGAAGCGACTCGTGGTAAAGGCGTTGCCAAGAGATCTCCTAGCAGCCGGAGAAGGCCCTGTCCCTTGGGACGACTGTGAAACTAAAGCGGGAGGGGGGGGAGAAGGAGCAGGGGGAGCGGTGGAGAAGAGGGGCGGGGGGAGCGATAGAGGTAGAGGGGCGGGAGGAAGAGGCGGCGGGAGCAGGAGGCGGAGGGGGGAATGAGGAAGAGGGGGGAAACTCTAAAGGGGGAGGGGCTGTCGAGGGTGAAGCTGGGGTGGGGGCTGGAGCAGGGACCTCATCCTGCTCAAGAGGACCAAACCGGTTCCCCGTGGGAACCCACTGCTGCTGAGTAGGCGCTTGAGGACCACTCTGAGTGCCAGGCTGTCGCTGTGGCCCCTAGCGTCGTCGACCACGGACCTGCTACCATCCCTCCTCCGCTGAAGCCCCAAACTCAGAGGGTGGCTTTGCATGTGTGCGTTGTCTCTATCTGTGTCTGCTGGCCAGCCCTTGCAAGCTGGGGCTGAGGCTGTGGTGTAGGTCTAGGCCTCCTCCGTGGACAAGCCTTCGCTAAATGACCCATCTGTCGACAAATGAAGCACTAGTTCGAGAGGCCCGAATACTCCACACTCTGTCTAAACCAACCCCCCATCCCCCGAGGCAGAAGAATAACCTTCGGGAGCGTGTGAGTGTCTCTGACCAAAACGCGAACTGAGGGAATGCCAGCCACCTTGCGAGGTGTCTCCACGATAGTCCCAATGGCTGAGCCGATCCAGGACAAAAGTGGTAAGTACTCCCTCCGCAAATCCGGAAAGCAGACGGAGATGGGGATGTCTGCCTCCTCTACTAGAACATCCGAAGCAGGGTCGAAACCATGTCTCCACTGTCGAAAGTGGGCTCGTGCTGCTCGAATGATCAATGGACTCATGGCGATGACCTTGGACGCCATCTCGGAGATCTCAAACTCGATCTGATAATAACCTCGTCCGAGTATCTGTACGTCCAAGATCTTGCCCACCTCTGCGAGAAGGCAGGCCCGGAGAAGGTCACGCAGCTCTCCTCTGCTAGGTCGGGTACCGAGAATCTTGCAGATGGCAGAAGTCGCCTGCAAGCGCTCTACCTCTACGGCTAGGCTTGCTTGCTCTATCGGCGAAAGAGCAAGTCGAATGGTGGGCTCAGCGGGGTCGGGCGAGGGGGCTTCGGACGAGTTCCTCTGTGGCGGAGTTGGAGCCTCCATCTATGTCTATTGCTGTGTCGAAGAAGCGGGCGATGAAACGACTCTGCAGCCGAGTGCGCCGAGCACTGTCCAAAGGCACAGTGCTACCAGAGCCAAGTGCAGGATGCTTCGGGGAGAAGAAGGCGGGTTGGGAAGAATGGATAAGGCCGGTGGAGTGCGGACCTCAAGAGGCCGTCAGCGGGCGGGGTGGGGGGGGGGGGGGGGGGGGGGCAGCTGGCGGGCTGGGGGCAACGGCGAGTACGCGCAGCAGGGGGTGGGCGGGCTGGGCTGCCGCGCGCAAGGAAAGGCGGGGGGCAGCCCGGGGGGGGGGGTAGCAGTAGCGAGCGTCTACTCTGGAGAGTGGCTTTTTTCGAAGTACTAAGAATTGAGAAAATTTATGCTAAAGCCTCTTAAGTGCACATTTTTTTAAGAAAGAGCTTCTGTATTTGGGTCGTATTATAACTCGCAATGAAATTCGCGTTGATCCTCAAGAATGTACGCCAAGTTAAGTCCTTTCTAGGCTTTACAAGATTCTTTCGCAGGATTATTCCAAAGTTGCTGCTCTGCTTACGCGACTTTTAAAAGGAGGGATGAAATGACCGAAGACTTCAGGTCCTCACCGTAAAAGGTAATCTCCCTATTGTCTGGAATGAGCGATCGTGGATCCTAGCAAGCCATTTGTAGTTGAAACGGATGCTAGTGATTATGTGATTGGTATAGCGTTGTATCAAGATGGACCTCCTGTTGCGTTCGAAAGTAAGAAACTTTCTAATGCTGAGATTCGTTACCCAACGTATGAAAAAGAGCTTTACGCCATAGTCCATGCTTTGAGGAAGTGGCGGCACTATTTGAATGGCTCTACTTTTGTTGCATGGATAGATCATCATTCTTTACGCTATGTCTATGACCAAGGTGATCTTAGAGGCCGGAAAGCTAGATGGGTTGAGCTAATGCAAGAGTTTGACTTTATGATCTGTTACAGCAAAGGATCCAGCAACCACGTTGCTAACGCACTCAACCGGATTCCTGAAGTTAATGCCTTGTCTATTGCTGAAATCACAAGAGATTTCTCTCTCCCTCTCTGAGGGTTACGTTGTTCCGATAGCTATTTGGGCAAAATATCAAACAAGGTCGAAGTGGGGCATGACTCGCATGCAGGGCCCACGCTTGGGTGATCTGGAGACCCAAGTCGTGCTGGAGAGACAAGACAGTGACAATATTCCATTAGAGGTGGACTATTGTTTCCAAATGGAAAGGTCTGCGTACCAAAAATCGATGAGATTCGACAAAGGATTTTGTTCGAATGCCATGATAGTCCTAATGCTTGGCACCTTGGCATCCATAGAACTTTAGCATTGGTCAAACAATATTTCTATTGGCCAGAAATGCACTCTTACATAAAGAGCTATGTGAAGAGATGCACTCAGTGTCAGATCAATAAGGCAGAGCGCCTTAGGAAAGCTAGCTACATCCATTGGAAATCCACGATGCTAAGTGGCAAAGTATTTCTATGGATTCTATTGTTGGTTTGCCAAATACAAGTCGCGGCAATGATGCCATTTGGATCGTGGTCAATAGACTCACAAAAATGGCCAAGTTTATATCAACGAAGTCGACAGTAAAAAGCCATGAGTTGGCGGTTTTATTTGTTGATCAGCTTTATAAGTTGTATGGTCTGCCAAAAGATATCGTCAGTGATCGAGATACCAAGTTCACTAGGCAATTTCGGTAAATGTGCTTGCTCACCTTCGCACGAAGTTGAGTATGTTGTCCTTCAATCATCTTGCATCTGACGGGCAAAATGAGAGGATGAGTCAGAACATTAGAAAACATATTGAGAGCTTATGTCTCTCATCGACAATCTGATTGGGAAAGATAGTTTCCACAATTGGAGTTTACCTACAAAAGTAGCAAGGATTCTGCTACTGGATTTAGCCCATTCACGTTGATGTATGGATTCGAGCCTAAATCCCTTATTACCATTGCCTTAGAGAAAGTCAAAGATCGCCAAGCTCGTGATTTCTTCTATGATATGCAAGAAATGCTAGAATTGGCTACGCATAGTATAAGGACAGCTCATGATCAAGTTACTATTTATGCTAATCAAAAGAGATCTCCAAGGACTTTGGAGGTGGGACAATGGGTCTATCTGAAGATACCCAAGGACTCCAAGACTATGCGAACTGGAAAGTATTATAAGCTTTTAGCTAGATATTGGGGTCCATTCTTGATCACACAAAAAATTGGCCAAGTTGCCTATAAACTTCAAATCCTTGTCAGCCGCCTTAGAGAAAAATTTAGTGAAGCCGACATTGTTGTGCCTATCGAGGAAAATGTATCACAAGATATGCAAACTAAGTGAAGCCGACATTGTTGTACCTAGCGAGAAAAATGTATGGCAAGATATGCAAACTAAGTATATTCCTCGAGAACTACATGCTGTTCTAGATCATCGTACCAATCATTCGCACAAAAAATATTATGATGAGTACTTAATTAAATGGAAGGGTCAATCTGAAAGGTTTGCTACTTGGGAATTAGTTAGAGCTTTGAAAGCTCAGTATCCCCACTTCATTGATGAGGACATCAATGATTTTTAAGCGGGGAAGTATGTTATGTCCCGCTTACAAGAGATTCTGGGGAGCTACAACAAAATTTCAGCATGCTATAATCCTTTGTTTTTCCATTGTTGGGTGCCCAAAACCCTGTACACGCATCTCGAGGCTTTCCCGAGGCTCCCCCAGTGTTTCCTTGCAGTTTAGGTGTAAAACCCTAAACCTGCAGAAAAACACAACAAGCTGTAATTCTCTATCTTGGATCTTTTTTAGCGGAGCAAACACACCTACACGTGTCCCATGGGACAGTTCCCCTATAAATTGGACGAGTTTTCACGCGAAAAAACTCTCCAAATTCGCAATCTTTCGCGATGGAACTGTGCGTACTTATGGGGGATTCGCAATTAGCTAGTCCGGTTCTTGTTCGGAAGGCCCTTGCATTGGAAAACACGCATAAAACCCTCAGGAGTCAGAACTGTACATAATCATCTGAGTAGCCCAACTAGTGGGGCATTACCATATGTGCAAAGGGGGGAGAGAGAGAGATGCACAAGAGCAAATTATCGCGCTACATGAGACAAAGGGGAACACAAGCTTTCCATTAAAGCTGTGAACCTGCACCCACTACTCACACACACACACACACACTGTAAGTCACAATGAACCAAAATCAGCCTCCTCTCTCACTTTTGGGCGTCCCAAGCTGGGATTGACTCAGTGTTGACCTACAGGTTGCTCTCCTACTACCAAGTGTCCAATTTGCCGCTTTGGTTAAATTCCCTAGTTTCCACCAACTTATAAAGTTGTAAGTGACTTGTCGAGTGGCCCAAATCCCTTCTGGCGCACAAAGGCTTCCATACTCATCAAAATTCAGTGCTAACTGGCCTAACCAGTCCCAGACTAAATGATTAGGCTGTTAGGCCGTAGCCATTTCACACTTGCCATGCAATGTCCACTTGCACCTTTTCAAAGGTTCCGAAGAAAACAAGTAAAAAGAAAATAAATAAAAATATGTAGTGCATATTTAAAGAAGACAACAAGAAAAATACACCTCCTTGTGACACCCCACATCCTTGAAATATTGCAAGCAACCTCGCTTGCATGCCAATAATACATGCAAATATCTCCTGATATCACATATATTCTATGATGGGAATCCTAGATATACATGCTTCCAAAAATGTAGCGTTGGACAATTAAACAATCCCACCAACCTGGCTACCACACATTTATCAAGCATAGAGGTCTTCGGGTGTACTCTCAAACTTCTCTAGCCAAATTCTGTATGGAAAGAGTAGATACAATTGCGTAACTACTCCTTTGAGCATCATGAACCATGCTCTTACCTTGCTCCAACCTTGCTCCAAAGGGCTACATCGTCACTGTGGGTTCCATCTGAAAGGCTTCAAGATACAGTTGAAATAGCTAAGGTAAATCAAGCAATTCACACTCTGCCATCCATTTGGCATCCAACGATGGATAGTTCTTGAACTTCACCAAATAGCGTATTGCAACCTTTCCTCTAACCTTCCTTTCTTTACGTGCCAATATATGTTCAGGAACAAAAATCTCATCCAATTCTTCCATTTCGGATTGTTCCTCATCAAGCATATTCTCTTGCACATCACCAACAAAGGGCCTTAGAAGACTGACATGAAAAGAATTATGTATTTTCAAACCTTCTGGTAGCTTCAACTTGTAAGCTACATCACTGATCTTTTCTGAAATACGAAAAGGACCATAATATCGCATACTGATCTTAGGAAACAAACGTTCCTTACCTTTCCTTTTCCTTAACCTGGACTTTTCAAAGCGCAAAAGTACCTAATCACCCAGTGAAAATACAAGTTCATGACAATGACGATCACCAACTTTCTTTTGCTTAGCCTGAGTCTTCTCAAGAGCAATCTTCATCTTCCTGTATATTTCATCCATACCTTGCACATACTTGTCTGCCTCAAATATCTTGTCCTTGGTTTGCAAAATGGGTGGGACTTTCTTCCCTCCTTCCACTATCCCAAATGGTGCTTTGCCTCTTGCTTGACATATGCCATGTGTTATTGTAAGCATATTCAACCAATGGGAGATGGTGTTTCCAAGTTGCCTTGTGCTCTGACACATAACATTTGAGCAGATATGGAACAGTAGAATTTGCCTCTTCTGATTATCCATCAGTTTGTGCTTTCCTTATAATCACTAATACTATTAGTGCTAGCGATGTTCTCAAACTCGTCATACGTGGATCTCTGTCAATGACAATTGACTAAGGCATCCCGTGATATTTAAAGATATTGCTCATGAATATCTTGACCATGTGTTTTGGCTTTATCTTCTTCCTAACAGGAATGAAATGGGCATGCTTACTGAACCTACAAATGATAGTCCAAATCCCATCATTATCTGTTTGCGTTCTTGGAAGATCAAAGATAAAGTCCATCGCTATGCTTTCCCATGGCCTATCAGGGATTGGCAATCGCTGCAACAATCCCGATTGCTTTTGCCTGTCAATTTGACTTTTTGGCATACTAAGCATGATCTTACAAATCTATCAACATCTTGACGTAAAGCTGGCCAATAGAAAAATGCCTCAACCCCTTTCACTATCGCATCAATTCCACGATGCCCAGCATATGGTGGAGCATGACTTTCCATCAACCTTTGGCCTTAACTCTCTAGTAACGCATAACTTTCCATGCATCATGAGAGTCATTCTTAAGCATGTAGTGCTCATGATGTTGCCCATCAACAAGCTGATCATGAATCCTTGCAAAATCTGCATCTTTAGCATATTGTGTCTTCATTTCGTCTAGTTCACAATGGTACGGATTTGACACTGTTGAAATTTGGGCTTTCGTGACAACGCATCAACCACCACGTTCTTTTTCCCTTCCACATGCATAACCTTGCAATGGAACATTGACAAGATGTTTGCCCATCACATGTGTTTCTCGGACAACTTCGTTTGAGTGAGAAACTATCGCAAAGTTTGATTGTTGCTAAATTGGCTTTATCTAACACAAAAATAATTCTAAATGAATTATTGAATTTATAAGTGAGAGGGTTTTCTCGCTTGGAACACCAAGGAAAAATAATTCTAAATGAATTATTGGAATTTTAAGTTAGAGGGTTTTTCTCACTGGAGACATCCGAGTACAGAATATTCCTAGTGCGTCATTCAGAGTAATGACAGGAGCACTGTGAAAGGGAATATTTGTAAGGCCACCTAAAACGGGTACTTCTGATGCGTCACATCGGATGGGTAACAAGGAGCATCGAGAAGAAGTATTTGACCATCCGAGAACGGATATCTCTGATGCCTCATAGAATGGGTGACATAGAGCATCGCAAAGGAGAATATATGTCACAAACTGGTGACGTGACTACATGATACACACACTGCCGGCTGAGATGTTGTAGTGGCAGCGTACAGCCCCCGGAATTCCCGCCACATAGTACGCTTGCAAAAAATGGCTGACGTGGCTTGCTATACGGACACCCACGAGGCTGCTGACACGTGGCCAAAAATGTACGGATGGCAACGGCAGTCTTCGGCGCTGAATTTTGGCTACGCTAAAACTTACGCTGACAGCTTTTGGGATTGCTTTTGTTTACGCAATTGCTAGGAGAAAGAGAAAGCTACGTAAATTTTTAACACTAGTTTGGTACCAAAAAGGACACTTTAGTGTCCTTTTTTTGCGAATTTAAATAAAATGATACATAAAATCTAGAACATATCTCAAGAAATTCTTTTGCAAACTTATAAAATGTCATTCAAAGCACTCATAGAAATTATAATCCCTCACTTTTTTTAGCATAACCTCAATAGTAACTACACTCATGAAAAGAACCTACACAAAACAACATTCAATGTTTCATTAAAACTCGTACTCTAGCGTGAGAAAAAAATGAGCAAGGTGCATGCAATAATCCGTGGTAACTACTTATATATGTGTTTGATATTTTTGCAATTGTCATGTGAGAAAAAAATCCTTTGTGTCTAGAATTAAATATAGAAAGTCATGTGGGTCAAATATGCAACGTTCACAAATTCAATTAACGATCACAAAAAACATTTAGTTCATCTAAATTTACAATGTCTTATGATACATATATACTAGATCTATGACTCCATTACATAAGGTGATAATTTTTAATGGTTATGCAAGCCACATTTGGTGATTTATGGCGTATCCAAAAAATTGCGCATGTTGTAATTATGGTTTTTTATTTATCAAAGATAAGCCTTAAAATAAATATACCTTCATAAGTTCAGAATAGTCTGAACTCACGAATTATAAGAGGGAATAAAGCACTCATAAAACTATAAAAGCAAGGGACACACGAAAAGAAAAGAAAAACAAAAACAAACAAACTAACTAACTAAATCACTTTGATTGCTTCGAAACAAAACTAGATAAAACAAACATTATTAACTTAAAAATGTTTTCAAAAAAGGTATGTGTAAAATAAGTTGACGTAACTTACTTGGCTTAAAACAAGTACTCAACTTTAAGCAAAAAAAAAAAAGGATAAGACATCTTAAAAACTTAATCCTCGAAATCAAACTTCACACAACAACCTATAACGAAACACATTCTTAAGTCCTCAGGTAAGCTAAATATGAAATCGAAAAATGAATACTACTACAAACCTACGAAGAGCAAAGAACCAAACTTGACAATAAAGCCTTAAAATAAAGTCCACTTTTGGATTTTTTCGTTCATCTCATTTATTTGTATACAAATACCTCATATGGACACAATTGGGAGATTTATATATACACTTTCATTAGTTTTTCATAGTAATGTTTTTTTTGTAAGAAATTATGCACTACAATTTTTTTTAAATGAGCTTCAATTACAAGATGCCTATGAGTTTGAACCCTTGAAAAATGCTTAGTTGCGTAGGAGCATGGATAACTACCAAAAGCTCTTTCTCACAAATCTGTGCAACTGTCACAAACTGCTGACATGTCAAGTCAGTGAAGAACAGAGCCAACCTTTAGATCACGGCCAAGGGGCCTAAACCCTAAGAAGAGCAAGCAATAGCAGAAGAAGAAGAAGTCCTACCAACTTATGGGACCCCGTCCGATGGGGCCCAGGTGGCATAAAGGAATTAAAATAAAGCAGGACCCACACCTATACACAAAGTTTTGCGCAGCCGACTGATGACATGGAAGACGTGTACGGACAACCCAAATTTCGCGTTGGCTGATGACGCGGCAGACCTGTACACAACCCGCTTTTTTTGAGCTAACAATGCTAACGTGGCAGTTGTACGGATTTCCGCAAAACGCGCTAATAGATTTTTGGGCATTGCTTTTGGACCAGATGCTTTTGAGTTTGAATGCTTTTCACTGAAACTGCTTTTCAAGCCAAGGGCCTTTAAATATGAGGCTAGGGCTCATTCTCTGGCATGCTTCCTGAAGAAGGTGCAGAGTTTGGAGCACCGGCTTGTACTGTGTTGATGCAATATAAAGAAATACTGAAAGGGGCGTTAAGGTTTGGGCGCAATACTCTCTGAAGTGGAATTCCGCCACTCTGTGTCGCGTGTCGTCTCTCTCTATCAGTTCAGTTGTTATTGAAGTGCTAGAAATCTGTTCAGTCTGTTCTTTCCTATTGGCACGTGGTGCCCATCTTGTGACAGTGGTATCAGAGCATCAGGCGTGTGCTTTTCTGAAAGCATACTCGTCCTACAAAAGAGCAGACAGAGCTATTAGCCACTCCCACCCTTACTTCATCGCGCATTGGGCGCGCTCTCAACTTCATCGCTCTGTCTTACACGGCATAAGCCATAAAGAACCCAAGACATGGAATTCATGGATTCAACAGAATATTTGCAGTTTCTACTCAACGAGCTTCACGACATTCTTTCGCAGCATCCTCAGCAGAATTCCGATGCTGCAAAGTTTTCAACAATTTTTGAATTACATGTTACCCCCTCTAATACCCCAGGTAATACCTCCTCCTCCGACACCAGAAAGTACGAGAGCTTCCAACCGGCAACCTTCTCAACCGTCTGTTCCGATCGAGGGACTCTTCAAAAATATAGTGCAACCATCTAACCCTGATCCAGTGCAACCGCCTTTGCCCCTACCTCCACCTCCACCACCACCACCACAACCAGGCTACAATGGTTGGAGCCCATATGGATACCCTTATCATCCATACCCGGGATATGCGCCTAATTAACCCAAAGATTTCAAAGATGACGGCACGACAATCAAATTTTTCACTTTTTCCGGGGTGAAAGATCACAAGAAAGCATTGCAATTCCTACAGCAATTCAACAACATCTATGCTTTGGGGAACTATACAGAAGAATCCAAGATTTCTCAAGCAGCGGGATTTCTTAAAGATAATGCTATGCAATGGTGGAGTTCGACACGACCGCATGCTCCAAGGACCTGGCAAGCTTTCAAGATAGTTTTTGCACGTAGTTACATGACTTCGATACTTGAAATCCGGATTTGGCAGAGTGGGGCAACTTGAAATGCTTGCCATCGAAACCATGGACAACTATAACCAAAGGTTTCTCGACGTGTACCTTCCGGTGTCCTCATTTACGTTTATTTCCTTGAAGGACCAGTGCGAGCGCTACACCATTGGACTAGCATCACCATTGCAGAAATTCTCTCTCCAAGCAAGTCTCTACCATGCAAGAGCTTATGGACCATGCCACGGTCGGCTACAAGCTCATGAAGGGAAAGTTGGAGTTTACCACAGAAGAATCTTCGGCCACTAACTAGAACTACCGGGAACAACAAACAAATTCTCGGGAATCCAGTGAAAACCAACCTCAACGGCCTCGCCTAACACATAGTCAACGAGACGCCTTGTTACAAGAAGGTTGATGCTTCGAATGTTTCCAAACCGGGCATACGTTCAATACATGTCCTGAGCGAGCCTCGACATCCTCAGTGCAACCTTCTGCTCCCACGTCAGACAAATCCTCGGGGCCACCTTCGGCCAAGAGGGCTAAACCTGCTATTGGACTAGTACCCGATATTTATGGTATACATCTCGAGAGTTTTAATGAATTATGCAGAGCTTATGGAAAAGTCAACGGCTTGAAAGCCCTTATTTTCTTTGACCCCGGAGCTATGGAGAACTTCATCCATCCAGCAGATGCACTTTGATTATGATGCAGAGGGTGGAGAAATTGAAGCTGAGCTAGCCACGGGGCAAACTCAGAAAGTGGTATTGCTCATTGGCGCTCTTCCTTGTACTGCTGCGGCGGTGAGATGCTGGCGGCGATGATGAAGGGCTGATTGCTGGTCAAAAACGTTGATGGCTGCTGGCGTTTTTGGTGGACTGAAAACGCTAATGCAGGGCTGAAGAAAACGTTGGTATTGCTAGAAACGCCAGGTGTTGGTCCTGCTGGTACTTGAGAGGCACCTACTACTGCTCCTCTGCCCTCTTCTGGCACCCCTAGGGATGCCTATATAGCATGGAAAAGCAAGGTCGAGCAACTACATGGATAGCCCCACGATTTGTTAAAATGCCCAAGTCACTTTATAAATTAAGTGACTTATAAGGTGGGGTTCACACGCGGACAAGAGACGGTTCGTATGCGATGAATTGCTTATGTTGGGTTAAATGCTTATGCTTAGGTACTAATGGGTTGTGCAATCAAAGGGTATGCAGCTACAAGTGCCTGGACATGCACGTCCTGCGTATAGGCTCACAAGGGTGCCAGAACACTACCTAGGCTGACCTAAACCAAGGAAATAGGAGTTACAGCTTGTCCACATGCACATAGGGTTAGATGTGCATGTGACAATCAATCCCATTGCCTTGCAATTAGTTGCATTATCTGCCACCACCTGCATAACATTCTCCTTGCCAACCTCCTCTATCGTTGTTTTGATGTGACCAAATATAAACTCAATTGTGATCTTCTCCCCTGCTTTCTTTGCATCCATAGCATGCGAGAAATAG
Organism: Adiantum capillus-veneris; assembly: GCF_014529385.1. Taxonomy (NCBI): domain Eukaryota; kingdom Viridiplantae; phylum Streptophyta; class Polypodiopsida; order Polypodiales; family Pteridaceae; genus Adiantum; species Adiantum capillus-veneris. The sequence continues at coordinate 7,171,303 of NC_140949.1, forward strand.
GTGCCCAAACAAGAGGACACAAGAATATTAATTATGTGCCGTCTACAAATGCCGGCCCACCCATCTGAGATAATGGTGCATCAGCCATCCCGCTTTCACAAGAGTAAGTGCCTTTTCAATTAAGGCATTTTGCTCGTCTAACATAGTGGTCCGCATCTTGGTGTAATCAAGACCGATCCACGTCTAGTAGGCCCCACCTTTGCGATCGCTTTTACCATTCTTTTCCACTGATCTGTGCGCAAAACATTGAAAGGTATGTTGCACTCAATAAGAGTGAGACCTATCTCCATCTCTGCCACCCTCTAATGCTCTTTGACCAAGCCTAAGAAGAGATGCAACTAGGCGAAGTGGTCTGCTTTGGTGTCTCAGATGTACCTCTATCACGCGGCAAGAGGTCATCATCATCGTTGCCAACACATGCCCTCTTCTTGCCAATAGGGGGTTGCGTGGAAGTAGGGGGTTGTGTGGAAACCGAACCTCCTCCCACCTGTGTCTGTGTACCTAGACTCTCCAACTCTCCAACAAAAGCATCATGTAAAGCATCATGCATGCTGGGACCACCTTTCACACTAGGTGCACCACCAGGAAAATACTCCTCAATGAGTTGCTCCCTCAAAGGCTGTCGTATTTTGTCACGTGCACCAATCTGATAAGTGCACCCAATGTCGATCAAGTGCTTCTTGACTCACGCTATGGTATTAGTGTATTGGTCCCTGCAAAACTTGCATTGCCATAAGCATGTGCCGAAACCTTGCTGGGAAGCGGTCGTGATTATGCTCAACACGTTAGTGTGGAGCGAGCCGTTGGGATTGGTCTTGCACAGCACGATGATTCCTACAAAGAGTGCACACACATGAGGAATGTGAGCAGAAAAAATGAACAGAGAGGGCAGGGGTCGCGAAGAGTACGTGCAACGTAGGAAGAAAGAGTGGAAGGAGCATACGAGAGAGTGGAGCTTAACTTTCTTCGTCAGAAAGTCTCAAGTAGAAGCCTCTATGTGATTGTTTGTGAAGGTCCTTGCACAAATTTGCTCTCTGGAAATCGTAACAGGTGCCTTGGAATTTGCCCCAAAGTTTTAAGCCTTGGCACACACTTCAATAAAGCCTAGATCACACAAAAGGGGCTCGCCAAATCTCTCTGCCAAAATCCGTATGCTGATTTCCCCCAAAATAAATTATGTTGATCGTACAGTATCGTACGCTACGTACGGTACCGTACCGTACCGTACCGTACCGTACGGTTGTATAGTGCTGTATGTACATACAAATGCAACCTAGTTATTCAATCTAGGCAATTTGTGTGTGACAAAGGAGTAGAGTGGCTCCCCTCTTGTGCAGTCCGCACCGCACCAGATTCACCCTTGCTCATTCATCGATAACTTTTGGCACAAACACTGCTAATAGCCCAAAAGCTTCAAGATATAGTGTCAAGGGCAACGGAAGTGTTTATGGATTTAGCTCGGATCTAGTACTGCGCACAAACACAAGGGACACTTTACTTCACTTGAAAGAACTAAATTGGATTGAAAGAAAGAGAGAGACAAGAGAGAGACGACACAAGATGTCGGGTCCCAAACCTTCAAGGGCCCCTTGCTCTGTTGCTACAACAAGCATAGCAACTAAAATACGCGTATTTTATTTAAAATACACGTCGTCCCGTATTGAAACGTACAATACGTCTCATAACGTTTTCTATTTTAACGTTTTTTTCCTCAAAACGTATGTCTTTTCCTAGTTAATCAATTGTGTTTTAGAGCTTCATGGTGCTTGTTTATGTATGCTATGATTAAATATTGAAGAGTCATTGAGGAGGTCATGAACCGCTTCATTTGTCCTTATTAAAGTATCATATCTAAAAAAAGTGGACATATTTTATTTTTGATTCTCAAAAATACTTTAGTACACGTATTGTACACCGCGTTTAAAACGTCCCGTCCCGTACCGTAGCTGCTATGAGAGCAAGTACTTTCTTTATTTTTGCAAACGCTAATCTAATGGCTGAAAGTGCCGATGCAAAACGCTGGTCTAATGGCTGAAAACACAGGTGGTACTGATGCAAAACATTGGTCCTTGCTGAGGAAAAACGCTCGAAAGCCTGAGGTGACGTGGGTTGCTAAACCTCCTTCTGTTTCCTTTGCTTCTTCTGCCTCTTGCTACTGGCACTAGGCCTTCCTTTATAGGTACTTGCAACTGGGTCGAGCAGTCCTCCTTTTAGCCCCGCAATTTGGAAGTTCATAAGTCAATAAATAAGTGCCTCATAAGCGGTGGTTCACATGCAATGCAAACTGGGTTCATGTAATGGTAAAAAATGCTCATGCTAGGTGTGCAATCAAAGGGTATACAACTACTCTTGAGTGCCTGGACATGTACGACATGCGTACAAGCTCACAAGGGTGCCAGAACATTTCCTAGGCTACCTAAACCCTCGAAGTAGGAACGGCTTGTCCACATGCACATAAGGTTAGATGTGCACGTGACATACAGCTCTCTCTAAAGAGAATTTGCGAGGTTCTCTTCCTCCATCCACTTTGCATCAAGGGCCAAAAAGTACCCTTGACCAAGTCCCTTTCTTGTGCCCTTTGACCTATTGGTAGCCCTTCTAGCCTCCCTGTCCTTGGCACCTCAATCTGGATCTGTAAAATTCTTGGATCCACCAGCTGATTCCCTTTCCTTTCTTTCCTTGTGCCCTAGGACCTATGGGTAGCTTCGCTAGTCTCCCCCTGTCCATTGGCACGTCAGCCTCAATCAACAGAACCTTGAGACGCACTATCATATGATCCCCTTTCTTCTCCGGAATCCTCTAATGAACTTGCATCTAGTCCCCTTAGTTCGTCGGAACCCTCGGATGTGCTACCATCTGATTCTCTTAACTGCTCCAGAATCCTGTGTGAGCCGTCATCAGGTTCCCCTGATTCATTCTCTTCACTGGAAGACTCTTGCCCTCGTGAGGTGGATACTATCCTGTCTGTAGGATAAGTCAATGAGCCATCAGTCTCTGAATAGAGTCACACTTCTGTTGCAGACAATACTCTCGAATCTCTTTTAGCAAACCACAGCAAAACCGCTCACTCATCCCTCAAAGTAATCTTCCAAAACGAAGACACTAACTGGCAAATAAGTATCTCAAAACCTCTAGCAGTAGTCAGTCATCCAATGTATCTTTCTTAGTCATTCTCAAATGATGCCAAGCCGTGATGACATCTCTTTCATATTCGTTTGATATCCAAGTTGACGCAAAAAGTTTCTTTAATTTTTTCCACGTTGCAGGTGCTTCTCACGTAACAACAGAGTAGACCACCATGTCTGTGCGGTTCCATTCCATAGAACTAAAGGACGACGAACTGTCAGAACTCTCTGAAGTCATCCTCGAAACGAGCTCGCTCCTTGGATCTGCTTTCCACCTCGAAAGTCAGCTTCCAACCCAAACAACTGGGAAAATCCACTGATTTTCTCTTCTTCGGAGAGTGCTTCAAGTAATTCATTATCTGGTTCATCTTCTGTTCAAGAGCTGTCCAGTTCTTTCTGCGAGTTCAGCTTCTGCTTTTCTACACTCGTTTGTCCTTTCAGCTTTCTTCCCGACTTGAGAGGAGAATCAATGGCCTCACACCATCTCAAGTGAATCTCATCAATCGGATGATTCTTCAGGTGTTTCGCAAATCTCACGTCTCTGGAGTACTTCATCAATCTTTTCACACACGTGTCAACTTGCAGTTGACGTTTGTACTCTGCTCTGACAAAGTTCTCCGCCAAAAATTTGCCCAATTCTTCATTCTTTTTTTCAGTTCCCACGCCAGATTTCAACTTTTCTTCGCCTTCCCATTGAGGTGTCTCCCTGTCAGATTCTCCGCGAGAACCCATGTGTGCCCTTGGGTTTATTTTTTTGGCTTATGCCCCTTAAGAAGGAGCGATGAAAACAAGAGCGCGCCCGATGAGCGATGGACTAAGGGTGGGAATGGCTAATAAGTCCGAGGTCGGGAAACGACAATTCTTTCATAATCTTGTTTACTCTGTCAGAGGGTCGGGACACGAAGATTCTTTCACAAACAATATCTTGTTTGCTCTGTCACATTCTCCTCAAGAACCTGCTTGTGCTGCAGAAGGGATCCGATCCTCCATAGAAGAAATTTTTTTATGAGCTCCGATACCACTGTTACAAGCTTGAGTACTCCAAGGGAGAAATCAATAGCAACATACGAACAGAAACTTCAAAATCATTGAACTTTACTAGAGAGAGATGGAGAGAGAGTCGACACGAAATGGCGGAGTTGTTTTAAACTTACCTGTAACTCCTTGTTGGCCCCAAAGACTGACGCCCCTTTCGATATTTCTTTATTATTGAACAATACTAAGTACAGCTCCCGAGGGTCCTTTGCTCTCAGACTCTTCGTCCAGATGCTCTAGAGAGTGAGGCCCCAAAGGTCCTTATAAACATTACAAGGGATGCCCAAAAGAAGGCCCCAATAGCAATCAGTTCAAAAGCATTGAACCCCAAAAGCATCTGCTCCCAAAAGCTAGCGAAAATTGCGAAAATCCGTACAGACTACCATATGGCACACCCAGCCCAAAACCCAAAAACTTCGTACAACCCTACCATGTCAGCATTCGTACAATCTGCCACATCAACATGTCAGTGCGTTTTACGGAAATTGGCTTCAAGGTACCAGCTTTGGGTTTAGTTTTGGGTTTAGTTGGTCAGTTCAGTCTCTCTTGTCCACTCTGCCATTTCTCTTCATGTTGGGCATGCCACGTCACCTCTTTGTGGCAGTCGTCTAAGAGCTACACTTGAAAGATGCCATGGCCTAGAATGATGAGCTCCAGGATGCTGCCTTCGAATCTACCAAGGGCAGACTGGAGCCACTCCCGAAGTATGTTGCGTGACGGGAGAGGCCCACCATGCAACCAATGTCACAAAGTGATGATGTGGCATGCCCAATTGAAAGAGAAAAGGCCAGGTGGACAAGAGGAACTGAAACCCGAAGAATTGAACCTAGAAAGTGTAGCCAAGGAGCCTAAATTGAAGACGGGGGTTAGGGTTTTTAACTGAACCTAACCGTTCATAGCTTACGGAGCATTGGCCAAGGGGCCTAAATGCCAAATATCAAAAGCTTGATCGCACGCTACAAATCCGGTGAATCGCGTCGGCATGCTGACGTGGTAGACTGTACGGAATCCCATGATTTGCGTTGACATGTTAATGTGGCAAGGAATACGGATTTCCACAAAAAGCGCTCGCAAATTTATGGTAGTTTTTATGTGAGCTTTTCAGGGCAGTTTGTGAAGACGGGGGTTAGGGTTTTTAACTAAACCTAACCATTCATAGCTTACGGAGCACTGGCCAAGGGGCCTAAATGCCAAATATCAAAAGCTTGATCGCACGCTACAAATCCAGTGAATCGCGTTGGCATGCTGACGTGGCAGACTGTACGGAATCCCGTGATTTGCGTTGACATGTTAATGTGGCAAGGAATACGGATTTCCACAAAAAGCGCTCGCAGATTTATGGTAGTTTTTATGTGGGCTTTTCAAGGCAGTTGCTTTTGGGTACAGTGCTTTTTGATCTGATACTTTTGGGGTTCTGCTTTTGGGCATCCCTTGTAAGTTTTTAAGTGCTCTTGGGGTCACTCTTCCGGGGCGCATCTAGACGCAGGGTCTCAGAGAGAGAGTTGGACCCTTGCGAGTTCTACTCTGCAAGCTTAATAACAAAGAGATATCGAAAGGGACGCAAGTCTTTCAGGCCACTCTGTCTAGGCTCGAAACTCCGCCGTGCCATTGGACTCCTTTTCTCTATAGTTTCTCTTTGTGTGTGGCTATTGATTTCTCGCTTGAAGTGTCCAAGCATGTAGCACCCAACCAGTGTCCGGCCCACATAAATGTCAGGTGGCCGTCTCAATAGTAGCTAGGTCCTCCATAGTAAGGTCATATAAGCAGGTGAAGGGTGCCTAGGCAGTCGTCGTGACGCAAGGAGCAGGTGTGGTGGCCGCCATGGAGCAAGAACTAACCCAAGCTAGAAGTCTCTCTCTCTCTCTCTCTCTCTCTCTCTCTCTCTCTCTCTCTCTCCAATAACAGGTCTTCAGTTCAACTCTCGTTGTGCGTGTGTATATATATATATACATATATACATACATACATACATACATATATATATATATATATATATATATATATATATATATATATATATATATATATATATATATATATATAAATGGGGCTTTGACCCTTTGCATTACATAAAATCAACCATAGGTCCATATACAAGAAACAATGAAACATTTACACCGAGATCATGGGGAAAATCCCCAAATCAAACCATAGGAAGCATATAAGGAAAAAGATACTCTAATCAGGTGGTGAAATGCAGCTATTTGGAGTGTGATCAAGTCTACACAAATCCGCCCAAAGCTCTGTCCACCTTAGGCGATGTAGCAAAAACCATGGTATCTGACTAATGCTGTGTATCTGACTGATCTAAGGCATCCGCTATAAAAACCTCCTGTGGCAGCTCACAAAAGCCAAGGGACAGTGAAACCCCTAGGCCGTGCCTCCAAAATCATCCGCATCCACATTTCCTGATGATGTACCCCAAACAGGATGCAGATCTACAGCCTCTCTCTCTCTCTCTCTCTCTCTCTCTCTCTCTCTCTCTCTCTCTCTCTCTCTCTCTCTCTCTCTCTCTCTCAAGGTGTACCCCAGATTGAAGGCCAGTTCATGTCATCACCGCACCTTCTGCTCCCTATTCAGACAGCTTCTAATCAAACAAACGTTTGCAAACAGAGAGATAGAAAGGCAAAGTTCTTCTCCAAGATGCCTTGGTTCTCTGCCCTCATAGAATCCTTAGAGCTCTTCTATGTTACAACTAGCACATGGGCCACACTTTTATAGCTCAAGGATTGCTAAAAGCACCTTACCATAAGCACTTTTCTTGACAAGTTTAGCATAGCTGCTAAAAAGCTTCCACATTGTGGAAACGGCTAAAAAGCTCAGTGATCAAAAAAGCATCAGCATGTGGGTGCCCCACCAAACTCTCCCACATCAGCAAAATTGCAAACAATGCAACGCCAAAACAGCGACATTATTAGGTCCATACACTGCCCCATCAACACCTCTATACGCATCTGCCATGCCATCATTTGGTGGCATTCCTGTTTTGCTTTTTACTGTTTTTTTGGTGAGCTTAACATTCAACCTTCTCACAAACATACTGTAGATCTTTTACGATTTTAACAAAAACAAAAGAAGATCTTATAAAACAACAGTCAACTTCCACAAAAATTGTCACATTCTTGCAAGGAAAGCAAACACGATAGTTTAGAGAGGGTATCCTTCAACGCTTGATATGCTTAAGAAGTTCTTTTTATACACGTGCGCAATAAGTTTACAAATTTGCAATTTCTTAAAACACTAAACTTCTTTTTTTTTTTTTACGTCAAAGACGCTCAAACTTATGCCGAAACAACTGAAAGCGGGCATTGTAGTTAAGTTCACTCACAAGCAAGGTCCATGCTCGTCATATCCAGCAATAAGCAGTGAGACTCCAAAAGGACGTGACTACATATAATAAGATAGTCATAAGCACTTTCACATTCCAAAGGGTAAGTAAATAAAAAGCTCAAATTTTACCAAATAATTCGCAAGGTAAATGCGAAAGGGTCTTGAACCACTAAGATTTCTCAACATAATGAAATGAAGAACTAGAAACAGCCTAGAACAAAGCTAAATTGCTCAAGCCTTATCGATTCCATTGTGGCATGCTTGCCTTCACTGATCCAACATACTAAATGGTAGGAACTAAGCATGAAAGACACTCAAAAGTGACTCAAGATCAATCATAAATAAGAGTCATCATGTGTAGTTGTCCACACTTAAGAAATCTTGTGACTAGTACTTAAGTGACAAGTATGTCTTGCCGTATCAGATGTGCGACACGAATGAAAATCCCTCTTGAACCCTATTTCTATGTATGTTTGAATGTATGTGTATGAGACAGCTGTATATGTGTGTGTAAATGTGTATGTATCTATAAACGTGTATGTATATATATGCATCTATATGTAAATGTAAATATCTACATAGAGTGTTATACACAACGCATTCAACCATATAAAAGGATTAGTATGCAAAGACACCAGTATAATCCAGCGTGTAAACACTCCAACTACAAACTTCCATTTCTTTCTTAAATTATATGCTGCCCGAAACTTTCCTCTCAGCACTTTGTGGAAAACAATGGCTTCAGTCTTGACAGGATTGTCATAACATTCCTCAAAGCACTAAAAAGCTACATACCATCTACCTGATGCTTCAGTATGCTTATGTCTTTTCAAAAGCTCCTCAAGCATGCAAGCAAAACGCCCCTTCTCGTCAAACCAAATAATCTTGTTAGACTTTAATATTTTTGTAGATCGATAAATGTGTGTCTTTCGGCGAATAGCCTGATACAGTAACCTTCTCTGTTTTTCATGGTTCTTCTCATGTCAAACAACAAATTGGATCTCTCAAAAACTCCTTAACACCCATTACTAAAACCTTGGCAAGAAAGCCACTAGCACTCCTTCACTTCAATATCTTACTTACAACTCCCTTAACCTCTCACTACATCAAGCTAAAGAAAAACCATTTCAACAATTGAATAATGACAAAACCCCTACTTGTATGTTACGTAACAATAAATGCACTTTCAAAAATCTACATGCAGAAAATCGGTTTTCAGAGAATTTACAATGTTAGGAAACCAACCATGGATTCATCATCACCCTCTCCAAAGCGCAAGGCAAGATCACATAAAGCTTGAGTCATAGACTCCACGCCCATTGGCTCATTGTATGAAAACCTGTGGTTCTACCCACCAACATACAAAAAAACCCTCACACACTCATCCTGAGTGGTAGAAAGAACAAAACTTCTACTCACTGGCATACCTGAGTCTCTACTCGTGCATGTTCAACTAGTGTCCTTGCATCTGCTGTCAGGCCACTCATAGCACACCCTACATGAGAGTCTATTTCCATTATTTTCTCCACACTGCTAGGTTCCTGAACATAAAAGATCAGGCAGAAAATCAGTATGTCTCTTATAAAAGCTGAAAAAGGAAACTCGTGTCAGGTTCCACGTACTAGCAGCGAAGACGTGATACGCTTTTCGACTGCCAATACCACTCCTTCTTTTGTTTTCAAACCAACAGCGGTCGATCCCAGCTGCAAACTCACAACCAGTCAGTCACGAAGAAAACTTGAGCGAAGGTTGGAAAAAAATGTGGATCTTGCAGATAAGAAACGTGTACCTTGATCGCTTCGATAGCATATTCGACCTGAAAAAGGCGCCCTTCTGGTGAAAACGTGTTGACTCCTCGGTCATACTCGCTTCTGCGAGCCGTATCAACACAGAGCTTAGTAGGAGAAAGGAAAAACAAGCCAGGCCGTGTATGTGTGGGAGGGAGCAATCAAAACCTGGTGAGGAACATGGTGAGAGCTCACGCGCAGCAGAAAACGTTTTTGTTTCGGCTGCACGCAACAATGCTCGTTGTACAAAGGGAAAGCTCCAAAAATGCCTCTTGAATTTTGTAAAATGCACTTGTATTTTGAAATTTTAAACCCCACATAGATTTTGAACATTTTTGTAAGATTAAAAAAAGTAATTCCATTTGTATCTACAAATAATCCCATAATATCATCAAAACTTCTAGTTGTAACTAATCATGTTTGGTTGGCCTTGCCATAGAAATTTGTTATGAACGGCTTTGTTGATGCAGTATAGTATTGATACATACAATAGACTGCGATAGATAGAGATGGACAATGTAATGAAGTTGAGGAAGTAAATTACAAGACATTTTACTAAGAGAACAAGTCACGAGAGCATGTGGCTGAAGTAATTTGCAGCGAGCAATATCGAAATGCAAAAATGGAAGTGGACTACTGACCTGGTAATCGAGTAGGTGCCTCCTCTTCAAATCCAATTGACACAACCTATAGTTTCACTACTTCCATGCCACATGCCTTGAGGTATGGGCATTAGGGATTCCATCTAGAGATAGGCCTCCTCTTCAAATCTAGTCGACACAAAACTCTAGGTTGTGCCAAATCTGGTTGACACAACCTACAATTTCGTTGCCACAACCAAGCTGGGCATATTTGCAATCAATGCATTTCAAGAGACAACCTCCAAGAGAGACCTTCCCTTTGCATTTGTTTGAAAAATTCAAAACTTCCTTGCCACAGCCATGTTGGTCATATCCTGTAATCAACATGTTTTGATTGATGACATTTTGTAGAGGATAGTCATCAAGAATTCTTGTGCTTCAACACATTTGGCATACATACCAGCCAAAGCACTACCAAGTACGACTTGTGTCTCCAACAGCCACTAACTTGTCTTCTCGTTGTGAATTCTCTTAGCAGTGTCGATGTCATTATGAAGGTCGTCCTTTCTCAAGATACCCTCAAGCATGAACCATTCTTGATAGAATTTTCTCATCAAAGCCTTCCCTTTGCATTTGGTTAAAGCAGCTAGAGCATCCTCGCAACAATCATGTTGGGCATATCTGCAATAAACATGCTCCAAGAGACTACATCCAGGAAAACTTTGTGCTCGCATGATCGCACCACATTCGGCATACATATTAGCATATGGATAAAGGCAACAAGAGCTTCCTTGCCATAATCTTGTTGGGCTGAAGGTGCATGCACATGTGAATGCATTTGGACAAAGAACTTCCCTTCACATAACATGCAATAACTTTCTTGCCAATATAGCCCACGTCGGGCATATCCTGCAAGCATATGGTCCTTGTGTGTGTGTGTGTGTGTGTGTGTGTGTGTGTGTGTGTGTGTGTGTGTGTGTGTGTGTGTGTGTGTGTGTGTGTGTGTGTGTGTGTGTGTGTGTGTGTGTGTGTGTGTAGCAGTGGTATCATAGCTATGGCCTTGAGATTTTCAAGCATCACAATTAGCTTTTTGTGTTGCCCCCTTTCAGCCAGCAGCTCCATAAGATGTTACTACATAAAATGTTGCTCATTAAAGCATGCATGGTAGAATGACATTTATCCAATTCTTTTGCATGCCAATCAATCACGCCAAGCACCTAGAGGAGTCGACCAAACTCAAAGATAATAAGATAACGATATCATCATGTTTACTACCCATTGCTTTATTATGACACATTGTTCATCAAATTAGTTAACCATGTAAGTATAATGCATAGTCAATATGACAATAGGGCATAGAAGAGTTCATGATAGAGAATGACGATAGATATAATCATCATTAGCAAAAACAAAAAGAGACTCTTTCAGGGATGAAGAATATGGAAATGATGATAAATCAAGGACTGTTAGACAAAACTACGGTTCTAGGCATAAATCTTTTGATGCAAGTATTTGCAGTGACGATGCTAATGGGCACAAGGATCTCATCTCTCTCTTTACAAAATCTTGATGGGACACTTTACAAAGCTGCTTCCACAACACAATCTAGATCCTCTTTGGAGAACGATATAACACTCAGGGCATTGGGCTATATGAATCACCATGAACAGCCTGCTAGAGTAGTAGCTAGACATATTCAATAAAGTATCCACCTTTGGCCAAAGGTCAAAGTAATCGATATGATAGCACAAACTAGGTACTCTCATTTACAAGCTAAAATACTACCTAATTAAAACAACCTGGGCATGATAACCAGGTTTTAGTTGAACTATGTAGCTACCAAATAGAACCATGTCCCTACTATGTATGTTGATTGTTATCTCGGTTCTTAGAATACATATACAGTTATGCAAGCAGTGATCACTTCTTTTCTTAACCTTTTTCGCAAAGCATTGGCCCGATAATGTGCAATTATAGGGTAATGGAATTTGTAGTTCTTTCTTCTTTTCCATTATCTTCAATGTTGCACTACGGAGCCCTACTTTAGCATATTCGAATAGTTGGACAAACTTGTATGCTTTCATTGGCAAGAAATCCCAACTTCTTACCAATCTTATCATTAACAGATTTGAGACTAAATATTAATGTATTTAGTGTGTGGTAAAAATTGTTTTTGAAATTAACAAAAAGTAATCTTTAGAGACTTGTCTTTGAGTAACACTTTTGCAGATCAAACTAAGTACAATGCCACCATATCAAAAACCCTCCACATGCCATATATATATATATATATATATATATATCACCACTCAAGTGCTTATTCCACCCCCTTTATTATCTTAAAATCTCTAAATCCCCTCCCACCCTTTACAACATCTTCTTATACAACAATCCCCCAGTTTAATATTGGTGTGATAAATTAATGCTTATTATTTTTAATTTCTTTTAAGTGACTCTCTTTGCAGATAGTTTCACAAAGCTATACACAAGTAACTTTACAACAAGTAAGAATTCCATCGGACAATTTTAGAAGACATAGCTCTTTTACTTGTCTACGTTGTGTTATAAGCTGTAAAATCCATTGTTTCTAACGCCATGGCTTGCATTTACTTTGTTTGGAATCTCTGTCGAGATAACTTGTCATAAAACTACTTACATGAGCTCAGTTGATTTGGGATGATCGTCAACATTTGGTACATGCTTCAACATTCTAACATACTCCAATTTGATATCATACACGTAATTTATGTTTCTGCCTTGTCTAGCCATTGGTCACATGCACGTAGATTCATCGATTTAGGCAGTGTGTAAATGCTTATCGTGGTGTAGATTCGTTGATTTAGGCAACACCACGTATACATGCAGATCTACCCGTTTAGAACAAACTCTAGATTCACTATTTTAAATAATATTAAGTGTAGATATGCCGATTTAGGTAGCACAAGTGCATATTCGTCGATTTAGGAAGCAAAAAACTAAGTGCAAAATTTGTTGGTTTAGGCAACATTGGTGCATATTTGCCAATTTAGGCAACACATCTCATTGGTGTAGATTCGCCAATTGAGGCAACACCGATCACAAAATCATGTTGCAGTGGCTGGCCACCATTGTCCCTAGTATGATTTTGTTACCCGGGTATATAATGAAAGTGATTTGGATTTGGACTTGGTATATCTGGCTTCTTGTTGCAACAGTGTTTATGGAATTGTATGAGAATTGATTTATTGAACGATGAGTGTGACCAATGATATCCTGATACATCAGGGTATGACATATACTACTTATTCTAGTGGTATAAACACTAGTATTTATAGTATGTGGATGACGACAGGAATAAACAATGTTCTTTAATTTGATGAATTTTTCTTTTAATATGTGATTTTTATGACACATAATACTAACCGTTTTTTTTGACAAGCATTGTTTGCAGTTTCTTATCTTCGTAAATGAGGACAGATGCTTTCTAATGAAGAGGTATGTAATGTAAATTGATATATAATTATTTTAGTATAGCTGACAGGTGGAAAAAGCATGACCGCACTATGGACTATGCGAAAGGACATCACATTTATGTATATTTTATTATTCAAGTGCTCTTTATGAGCTATGGCCATTTATGTTGGACCGGCCAATGTGTATTCATTTTGAGCATCAAAGAAACCTCTCCTCTCTTCCCTCTCACCATCGTGCCGATGTAGCACTCCACTCTAGGAGGTGCACATGCAGGGGTTCTCTTACTCTCTCGCGTGCTTTGTTCCTCTTTGTTTGTGTATGGCTTTGATTATAAGGTGTGAGATTTGCTAGGTATACAAAATTGTCATTTTATGGCTTGTATTATGTTATTTGCAATGTTTTACAGGGCCTTGTATGCTCCTATTTGTAGCAATTTCTCAGATGAACTAATCTCTTCAATTGGGTAATCTAGAAGATCCATTTTCATCTCGATCCTCCTCTTTGATGATAAGCCCAGAAAGCCCTTTCCTAGACTCTTGCCTTTTTCTCATGTGCTGTTCTTACCACCTCATTTTCAAAATGTAAATGGGAAGACTTTGCCTTTGCTCCTATATTGATATCTTTGGCCACTAGCCCTATATATTTTTAATATCTTTGCTTCCGTAGAATTATCTATGGATTTGTCACCACCCTATCAACATAAAACTTATGGATGTTGATTGATCATCGTGCTCTTGCAACCTATGCTCAACTTCAGCATGCTCTTCCTACATATGCTTGACTTGTGCATGAATATTGCTTCTTCTATCGTTTTGTTGACATAAAACTCATGGATTTTGTATCTAGATTTCTTGCTATTCTAATAGTGATTGTAATAGAAATGGCCTATGAACTTTGAGAGTAGCGGAATTAGAAAAATTAGAGGAAAAACTTTTGTGAGATTACTTTGAGAGCATAGAGGGTGAACTTAATTGATGGTAGCAACATACATAGTACTTAGTTAACTTGGCATGAACAATACTTTTGCAAGATAGAGAAAGAGTTTAGAGAACATGACGACAATTGAGGAACGGATTTATGTGGAGCCGGTTCCCCCAGGTCCAATAGGCATTTGTATTATAGATTCTCTCATCAAGAGAGACTTGGTACAATACAATCTTTGTGCTCCTTGCGACCTAGGTGATGCAATGAAGATGGAAAGCTTCATGCATCACGAGCATAACATAAACTTTGCAAAAAGCATTAACTATCCCAAGGCCTCAAACACCTTCGAAGGTGGAGAGAGCTAGCGGGGAATGAGGGTAGGGAAGAGGAAGAACACAAGCACCTTAGTCAGTAAGCACGACAAAGCACCTCAAGCTTGGGTAGTGTTCCCACAAGCACCTCAAGCTCCCTAGTTGGCAAGCACGACAAGCACCTCAAGCATCTTAGCAGCAAGCACGACAAGCATCTCAAGCACCTTAGTCATCAAGCACGACAAGCACCTTAAGCTTGGGTCGGGTTCCCACCTCAAGCACAGCCCTAGCTTACCTAAGGTCAAAGGACTTTTTAACACTAACCTTTGGAGGTCTTTGATGAAGCCATCCCTAAGGTCTTTTAAGCTCCATTGGTTAGACTTGCTCTTTGAAATACCATCTCTCATTTGGACCCCTTTACCATTGGCTTCGTGTGTTAAGAAATAAGACGTAGCTAAATAGATTTTTGAGTAGATTACTTAATGGAGAGAGATAGATTTCACACACAAGAGATTATAGAGTAGATAGAGAGAGAGAGTACACACGATATACGTGGTTCACCCAATGTGGGCTACGTCCACGGGAAAGCAGCCACTCAATGGCTTTAGCACTTCAAAAGAAGAAGTAGTTTACAAAGGGGTTAAACCCTTGATAGAGCTTCACTCTCACCACCTCACACTCACCTTGTTGCATCAACTTCACACTATGAAATGTGTGTAGAAATGGCCTTCTTTTATAGGCCAAAAGGGCTACCCTCTTTTATGAGAGGTAGCCATGTGTGGCCGCCCTTGTGTGAATAAGTCCAAATCGGACCCTCCAATCCACCCATGTGTGGCCGCCCTTGAGAAGACAAGTCCGCTTTTGAATTCGGCCACCGGCCACCGGCCATTGACTTCCGACCACTGGCCATCAGCCATTGACTACCGGCCAACCGACCGGTTGTTTTTCGACCACTTTCTGGTCGCCGTCCGGCCATAATATTCCGGCGAAAAGAAATATTCCGACGGAAAAAAAGTCTCGGGGGCCTCCGACCCCGAGGCCTCTAAAGTTGCCCCTGATTCTTGTCCGTGAAAATTTTGGTTTCCGGTGAGTGATTTTCCTTCACGCACGATGGCTTCTCTTCATAATGGGGGCCTTACAAATGTGCGCTTTTACCATAGAAAATTACAAGGGTAAATCAGGCTCCATACTTAACAATCTCCAACTTGGAGACTGATCTCCAAACCAAACCTGTGACTACTTTCCATTCTGGCTTCTTATCCTTGAATGCCGATTGAAGATGAGCAAAAGCTCAACTTCTCCTTGTTGACCACCTTTGTAAACATGTCTGCAGGATTTTCACTTGTATGCACCTTTCCTAGCTTTAGCTGTCCCTCTTCCAAAAGAGTGCGTATGAAGTGATATCTCACCTCAATGTGCTTTGTCCTTGAATGAAAGGCTGAGTTCTTCGTAAGATGGATAGCGCTTTGGCTATCACTGTACAAGACACAATTGTCTTGTTTGAATCCAAGCTCTTCTAAGAATCTGTGAAGCCACAGAATTTCTTTGCTTGCCTCCGTCATTGGTACATACTCTGCTTCCGTGGTAGAAAGTGAAACCACTTTCTGCAGCTTTGAAGCCCAGCTTACTGTTGTGCCTCCAATCGTGAACACATAGCCAGTAGTGCTCCTTCGAGTATCTTTGTCACCTGCCATATCTGCATCAGCATACCCTTCTAGAAAAATATCAGTTCCTCCAAAATACAAAGAATTTGTTGTTGTCCCTTTTAGATACCTAAGTATCCACTTCACAGCTTGCCAATGCTCTTTACCTGGGTTGTCCATGAACCTACTCACAACTCCCACTGCATGTGCAATGTCTGGCCTTGTCTAGACCATAGCATACATTAGAGAACCTACCGCTGCAGCATATGGAACTTTAGACATATAGGCTATCTCCTCTTGTGTCTTTGGACACATATCCTTCGTTAGTTTAAAATGACCAGCCAAAGGTGTAGAAACTGGTTTTGCATTTTGCATTGCAAACCTTTCTAGTACCTTCTTGATGTAATCTTCTTGAGATAGCTTTATTATCTTCTTCGTCCTGTCCCTTGATATTTTCATACTAAGTATCCTCTTTGCAGCACCTAAATCTTTCATTGAAAAAGATTTAGACAGCTCCTCTTTTAGGTCTTTGATGTCCTGCATGTTAGCACTTGCAATCAGCATGTCATCAACATACAACATTAGGATGATGAATTTCCCATCTCCCAAATTCTTCGTGTAGACGCAGTGATCCGAGTTGCATCTTCTGAATCCATGATCCAACATCCATCGATCAAACTTCAAGTACCATTGTCTAGATGCTTGCTTTAAACCATACAAACTCTTCTTTAATCTGCAAACCATTTTCTCATTACCTTTTACTTCATACCCCTTTAGTTGAAGCATGTAGATTTCCTCCTCTAAGTCACCGTGAGGGAATGCCGTATTTACATCCATTTGCTCGAGATTTAGATCATGAGCAGCCACAAGGCTTAAGGCAAGCCTAATTGAGTTCATTTTTACAACAGGAGAAAATATTTCATTGAAGTCAATACCTTTCTTTTGAGAAAAACCTTTTACCACAAGCCTAGACTTGTACCTTTTCTTCCCACCTTCTTCGTCCTTCAGCTTGTACACCCATTTGTTTTGAAGTGCCCGCTTACCTTTAGACAACTCAACCAACTCCCATGTTTGGTTGCGATGTAGTGAGTCCATCTCCACTTACATGCTCTTCGTCCATTCTTCTTTGGATTCATGTTGCATAGCTTCTTCGTATGATTCCGGCTCTCCAGACTCTGAGATCAAGAGATGGTTGAAAGAAGGAACAAACCTTTCTGGACGTCTACTAGCTCTTGTAGATCTTCGGGGAATAGGTTGAGGCTCCTCATTTGGTTGACGTTGTTGCACATTGTCACCGTTTGCAGTCCTTGAGTCTTCACCGTCCTCAAGCTCCATGTACTCATCACCTGTTTCTTTTGTTTGTTTTCTTTCCAAGTAATCTTTGTACATATTTTGTTCGTTAAAAATTACATCCCTACTCCTTAAGATTTTACCATCTTCAGGATTCCATAGGCGATACCCAAAGTCTCCTTCTCCATAGCCAATGAAGAAACACTTTTTGGACTTTGCATCTAGCTTTGATCTTAGGCTTCTATCTATGTGCATGAAAGCCTCACACCCAAACACTTTGAGAAATGCATAATTCACCGGTTTACCTGTCTATGCCTCTTCTGGAACTCCCCCATCCAATGCCGTTGAGGGTGACCAATTGATTAAGTACACAAACGTACTTACAGCTTCCGCCCAAAGCTCAAGCAGTAGGCCTGCATGTAGCCGCATGCTTCGTGCTCGTTCCATGATTGTCCTGTTCATCCTTTCCGAAATCCCATTTTGTTGAGGTGTCCTTGGGGTTGTCCTTTGCCTCCGAATGCCATTGCTAGCACAAAATCTTTCAAAAGCTTGGCTGCAATATTCGCCTCCATTGTCGGATCTGAGGCATTTAACCTTGGTACCTGTTTCATTCTCCACAAAGGCTTTCCACCTTTGAAATATGGAAAATACGTCGGATTTATTCTTCATGACATAAACCCATGTTTTTCTAGTCGCATCGTCTATGAATGTTACATAGTACAATGAGCCACCAAGTGATGGTGTACTTGCAGGACCCCAAACATCAGAATGAACCAACTCAAGTTTTTTATTTTTTCTTTCATTTCTTGATTTTTGAAATTTTACCCTCTTTTGTTTACCATAAACACAATCTTCACAAAACTCTAAGTCCACTTCTTTCAAACCTGGTAGAAGCTTCTTTGTTTGAAGGATTTGCATTCCTTTGGCACTCATATGCCCAAGTCGGTAGTGCCACACCGCACTGTCAACTTCTGTAGTTGCTGCACAAGCTGAAGGTTGCATGCTAACAATACACAAGTAAAGTGTACCGACTTTTTCTCCCTTGGCAACCACCAAAGATCCCTTTGAGATCTTCCACCATTTGTTTCCGAATGCAATGTTGTGACCTTCATCTTCCAATTGTCCTGTAGAGATCAAATTCTTGCAAAGAGAAGGAACATGCCTAACATCTTTAAGCTTCCATTCATTTCCGTTAGCAGTTTTGACAGAAACTGTACCTTTGCCGACAATCTCACAAGCTTCATCATCTCCCAAGTATACATACCCAAAATTACCTTTGGTGTAGTCTTGGAAATGTTGCTTGTGTGGTGTCGCATGGAATGAAGCCCCGGAATCTACTATCCAGGAATTAGACACATTGTCTAATGAGAGAATTAGAGCATCTTGCTCTACTTTACCTGCCACATTGACCTCCGATGTTGGCTTGTTGTCTTGAGACTTTGTCTCCTTCTTCTTCTTGGACTAGCAATCCTTCTTGACGTGGCCCTTCTTGCCGCAGTTCCAACATTCAAGAACTGACTTTGTGCGTGACTTGCTCCGCCTTGAGCGATCACGACCCTTTTGGTTTTTGAACCTCTCCTTAGGCCTTCCTCTTGTTTCCACTGATAGTGCAGCACTTGATGATTCTCCTGTGCTTCTCCTTCGCATTTCCTCGCTTAGGAGAACACCCACAACATCATCAAACTTAAGAGTATTTGTACCAGAGATAGAATTACTTACAGCCATCACAAGGCTGTCCCAACTATCCGATAGAGATGATAGTATAAGGAGAGCTCGCACTTCGTCATCAAAATTGATTTTCACTGATCGAAGTTGACTTATGTTTGTGTTAAAGTCATTTAGGTGTTCTGCAACTGAACCATTCTCTGCCATCTTTAGATTAAACAAGCGCTTCATAAGAAATACCTTATTGGATGCCGATGGTTTCTCGTAGAAGTCGTCAAGTGACTTCATCAAGTCCTCCGTGGTCTTCATCTCCGAAACATTGAAGGCCACCGTTGACGCCAAGCTTAACCGGATTGTTCCCAGTGCCTTTTGATCAAGGACAATCCATGCTTCATCTGCCATTGTTGCGGGCTTCTTCGCAAGACCGCCTAGTGGCAAATAGAGGTCCTTCTGGTAGAGATAGTCTTCAATCTGCATCTTCCAATGTTGGTAGTTTTTGCCGTTGAACTTCTCAATCTTGAGCTTCCCTTCCTCCGCCATAACTCCCACTCAATTCAAGGAATCCTTTCCTTGAGATAATTTAGCTACGAGCAAACCTTGCTCTGATACCAGTTGTTAAGAAATAAGACGTAGCTAAATAGATTTTTGAGTAGATTACTTAATGGAGAGAGATAGATTTCACACACAAGAGATTATAGAGTAGATAGAGAGAGAGAGTACACACGATATACGTGGTTCACCCAATGTGGGCTACGTCCACGGGAAAGCAGCCACTCAATGGCTTTAGCACTTCAAAAGAAGAAGTAGTTTACAAAGGGGTTAAACCCTTGATAGAGCTCCTGCCTTGCTTCACTCTCACCACCTCACACTCACCTTGTTGCATCAACTTCACACTATGAAATGTGTGTAGAAATGCCCTTCTTTTATAGGCCAAAAGGGCTGCCCTCTCTTATGAGAGGCAGCCATGTGTGGCCGCCCTTGTGTGAATAAGTCCAAATCGGACCCTCCAATCCGCCCATGTGTGGCCGCCCTTGAGAAGACAAGTCCGCTTTTGAATTCGACCATCGGCCACCGGCCATTGACTTCCGACCACCGGCCATCAGCCATTGACTACCGGCCACCGGCCAACCGACCGATTGTTTTTCGACCACTTTCCGGTCGCCCTCCGGCCATAATATTCCCACAAAAAGGAATATTCCGACGGAAAAAAAGTCTCCGGGGCCTCCGACCTCGAGGCCTCTAAAGTTGCCCCTGATTCTTGTCCGTGAAAATTTTGGTTTCCGGTGAGTGATTTTCCTTCACGCACGATGGCTTCTCCTCATAATGGGGGCCTTACAAATGTGCGCTTTTACCACAGAAAATTACAAGGGTAAATCAGGCTCCATACTTAACATCGTGTTGAGATAGATATGTAAGCATATGTCTATATTCTAACCCTTGTTCTCGTTTATTCTCCCACATTAAATGATCACTTTAATACGAGAAAATCATTTGGGTTGGTTAGATATTAGATTTTATGAAACAGTGACACATCAATGGAGTGATCATGTGTGGATGCCACGAGTTATTGACGTGGCATGCGTGTGGACCACCTGTAAGTGAAGGCAACTTGCAAAAGTGTAGAAGACTAGAAACCCTACAAAAGTGTAGATGTGCCATGCTGCCACAACATGTGCTAACATGTTGATGTGGCAAGCTAGTCAATGAATTGCATTGATTGATGATGGAATGCCAGATTTGTCTGGACGCCTTGCTTTTGAGTAGATTTTGGCTATGCTATTTGGAATGAAGTGTTTTTAGCATTGAATTGCTTTTGGTGTGCTTAGCTTTTGGGCCTCATGTATCTTTATAAGTGTGCCCTTGAGCCAACTCTGTGGGAGAGAACTTGTGGAAGATTTTAGGGAGAAGTACCTTCAAGAGTTGTACCTTTTTGAACAACAATAAAGAAAGAAATACCAAAAGGGGGCATGAGTCTTTAGGGCCAGTGCATCTAGAATTAGAACTGCACCGCTTTATGTTGATTCTCCTCTTCTCTCTCTCTCTCTCTCTCTCTCTCTCTCTCTCTCTCTCTCTCTCAAGTTTAGATGTTGCAATTCTATTCATGTGTAGATGTCGATTTCTCGCTTGGGTGTCCAAAGCTTATACAATGGTATTAGAGCCCATACAACTCTTCTACTATGAAGGATTCTGTGGGACGGGCGTCTAACCTCACTCCTATTTTATTGCAGATTTAACGAGAACCATGATTAAATTGTCAATCTATGGGACGAAGCTGACTTGACTAGTGCATAGAGGCTACAAGAGGTTGTCAATCTCTAAGAAAACAACAAACAACTCGCATCTATCTCAAGCTACACTAAAGTGACTGAAATCACAAAAAGCCAATCGCTCATCGGCAACAAATCACATTCGTTACAACATCAAATGATATCCAAACGTAACGAAACTTCTAGGACATGTATATAAGACCTAAGCACACATGCTTATGGTCTCAAATCCCACTTTAGGTCAAGTGCCAAAATCGCGATTATTAACAACAGTGGATTTTTGACCTGGTCGTTTTGACCCAGAATGCACCTAGATGCTTAGCAATGATGCCCCAAAACCCCGCCTATGCTTAGTTTTTTATTTCGAAGTGTAAATTCCTACTTATGATGAAAATAAACCGCGGGTCGGCGACGCCAAAAGCTACAAAATAACGTGAAGTGTTTACGTCAATGCGTAGAGCTCTTACCTGCGGTTGTAATGCAACAAACGCGACTGCAATGTTACAATCGGTGAGGGAGTAGGAAGCGCAAGAAAGAGAAGTGAGAGCCGTTAGCTCACGCTGTGTATTTTAGTATCCAAAAACTTTATAATAACTTACAAAAAATTGGCTTTTATATCTTAGCCAAAGTTTTTGGTGGTCAAAACTAATAATTTGGGAGCTCTAACTAAAGATGGGTAATGACAGGTTGATACAATCTGGAAGCTTGTAGCCCCGGCTCATCTATTACAAAGTTTATCTGCAAAAATATTCTCGATTTATCAAAATTAATAAGTGTTTTTACAAAAAGAGCTCCGAAAAATGATATCCGAGTTAGCTTGCTGCTAACATTCCCCCCCTCCTCGCCTGTGTCGTCCCTTGACACAGGTTTATGGGCTGGAATAGTCTTTGGGTTGACGGCTGGCGAGGCAATCTTTAAGCACATTTAGGACCTTTTCATATATCTGATTTTTCTCTCTTTATCAGCACCTGCAAAAACTGCATAATGACTCTGTTTTTAAGCTCCATTGCTGAGTAGCCTACAAATCTCGAAGTAAGATTGCTGATCATTGGCCCAAATATCTTCATTCGCCAAGTGAAGAACCCTGTGTAGAACTCTTCCTCAAATGCCAACATATTCTGAAAAGGTAAGAACATACATATGGCGTAGAAGCCATAGAGGACTTCTTTGGAAGGTTGGACACTGAGATTGTAGCATAAACCTTTGCTACCCTCGAGGAATGACATCCACGGGTGCCTGCTTGCTCTGGATCATGGAAAAATTCAATGCACATGAGCAACATTCGACAAATTTTATATAGCATTGCACATGATAGACCTGGAAGACTTTTGAAGAATGACATGGAGCCCATTAGGGTTTTCACCATGTATTCTTCAGTCGGCGGTCCCTTTTCTGGAGTAGGCAATCTTGGGTAGTTCAGCCAGGTTGGCCGCTTCTTTGTTATTGCCTTATGTGCTTGCCAGGTCTTTACTCTTGGTACAGGACAAAAAGTAGGATCCTTTTGTAGGGCCGCACTTGCTCTTGTGAACAGAATCAAATACCTTGGATTCTTATTCAACCAGCTCAACCTCCACTTTGGGTGGTCTTGATTTGCGCCTTTACTTGCATGTCTTTGTAAAGCCTTTCTTTGACTTGGAGCAACTCCACCTTTATCAAAGGATATGGTAGGGATTGATGATGCCATTGTGCATTGATTTTATTGGGAGTGAGTTATGTAATGTTGACGGAGTGAAGAACTCTCAACTCCCAATCCATCGATGCTTTCCGCTGCTCATCCACCTCTTGTGTAATCTTTTCTTTCAGTGCATCTTCCTCAACTTTTGACAGCTGGACCATTGGCACTGTATCAGTTTTTGTTATTTGTACCTGGAATTCATCCTCGCCACCACCTAGCCCTTCTGCTAGCTGTGTCTCTATCTCAGCGAAAGAAACTAAGGGGATCTCTATCTGTGGCTGTTATGAAGTTCCCACCTCTTCTTGAGTTTTTGATTGTCCATATCTTAGCAACTGGTTGATTCTTTTAAGCTCGGCTATTTCTTTTAGCAGACGAGGTCTACAAAGCATTATAAAAAAAGAACAGAGACCTCGAGCTAGAGCTTAAACTGGAGCTAATGCACAATGGCATCATCAATCTTTTTTTCTAATGCTTTATAGACCTCGTCTGTTCCTTTGATCGAGGCCACTACGGGATTTTCTCATAATTGCTGCAAGAAAGTTGCCTGATCATTTATTCTCTACTCTGATTATTGCAGGGAGGCATTTGCTACATCTAACTGTACTTGAATTTTTTGAACTGACAGGGTTGTATTTAGAAGTTCGTTTGTAACTTCTGTTAGCTGTTCATCTTTGGCTTTGCAAGCATTTGACAACTTTGTAAGTAGGTCACTGAGCTCCTCCATCTCCTTTTGTTGTTTATCCCTTGCTAGCTGATGTTGTTCAGCTTCAGCTTTCAATTCCTGCACTTGCTTTTGTAGATCGGTGATGGCAGTTAATCTGTCGTCTAACTCCCCTTGGAGAGTGTCAATCACCATCTCTAGTTCTTTAGCCTTTGTGTTGCGGCTAAGTGCTGCCGATCGGAGTCTTTCCGTCATATCCTGCATTTGCTTTGCATATTTGTTGACTTGCAGGATTACTTCATCATTTGATTGACAACCTTCATTTCTTGCTAGCTGCCTAAATGTCTCGGCAGTCTCTTGTGTCTCTCTCGGCTGCGTCGTGGCAACTGGTTGTTCTTGCCCTTGAGGCTGTGGCTAGTTTGCTTATGCTTTGTCATCTTGAGGCTTCGTGTGGATGCCTCGGCCTTTTCTTGTTGTTTAGAGGTAGAAGGTGTTTCTTCGGAATCCTGTTCTCTTGTTTGTTCAAACTTTGTGGTGTTCTCTGGTGCAGGACTCGCTGCCCTTTCCGGCTCTGGCTCTTTGTGTTGCTCCTGTGTAGTAGCTGCCTATTGTGCAGTTTCAGCTGCTTCTCTTTGTTCATACTCTGTGTCCTTTGTGGGCTCAGTTTCTTGGCTTTATCTGCTGGTGATGGTGGTGGGCTTGGCATGAGGTGATCATGCTGTTCTGAAACAGGTGAAGAAGGTCGGGGAGACATATCACCTCGTTCATGTTGTGCTTCTCCTTGTGCATCTGTTCCTCTACTTGCTTTTGCTGCTCCTCCGTCTCTTTAGCTTTCCGTTCCGCTTCTTGGGCTTCTTTCAGCTTCAAAGCCTCTGCTTCCTGATACATTTTTTCCAATAGTTTTGTTGGATCTTCGACCTGTTTCTTGGCATGGTGCTTTGTTCTTGGTCCTTTCAATTCAATTGGTACCCACTTTGCCAGGTCCTTGCCTTGAGCTTGGTGGCTACGTTCGTAGGAGTGCTTTTCTCTTTCAAACCTGGCCTGTTTCTATTGTGGCTCCTCCTGATGTGCTGCCACGGCTTTTCTTTTCATCTCTTCCCTTCGTGCTCTTTTTTCCTCATTATCGGAGCTTTCACTACTATGCCGTCCTAGCGAGCAGACTCATTAGACTTGTATGTTCTTTTAGTAGATCTTGTGGCTCGAGGAGAAGGTTGTGCTGACATGATCCAAGTGTTCTGATCGTTCTGATCTGGGGTAGGTGGCAAGTTGTCGGCCATGCCGACAACATGGTAGGCAATTCTGGTTAGAACCTCTGGTGCTCCCACATATGTTATTTTTCCTTCTTTCTTTGTCCCCTTCAATGTGGACAACACGTACTGTCCATGGTCAATTGGTTGCCTGATTGTTGATTTGAGAACTTGTGTAAATGTTGTGGCAACCGCATCATTGGGTGTCGTATACCTTGGCGTTCTCTTGGCGAGGAAGTGAAAGTGCTGATGATACAATCTTGCAGGTTCCTCCACCTATTTTTGGATGAGATTGGCAAATGTAGTAACGGCGGTTTCCTCGATGAAGGTTCCTGCTGTCTTTCTATCTCTTGCCCTCATGGTCATTCCCTCTGTTGGCAGTTTGAGAGCTTCTGCCACTATCTCTTTTGTAATCACCACTTCGACTTTGTTCCCTTACTGGTCAGAGATTTGGGTTGTTCCATCTTCTTTAATCGTGGACAAGAGCTCATAAGCTTTTTGGAAGTCCACTCCACATGGCTCTTGTTCGAAAAAATCTCTGGGTCCCAACCTTCGATTGGCTTCTTTGGTCTCGGGCTTTGTGGCAACATCATATACTTCTTTTGGTAGAAGTTGCAGCTCTACCTGGTTTCCATCTTCGCTTTTAAATCTACCTGTGAACACTGTGGTGTTGTTCTCCTCCAACTGTTCTCTTGACAGATAGGTCGCTTTGGCAGTTTTGACTGAACTGGGGTCCAGTTGGTATGGTGGTAGCTCTTGTAGCTTCTCCTTTTGCCAGAGCTTTTTCTTGGCTTTCTCTGCAGCTTGCATGGCTCCTGTTAAGTGAATAGGGTGTCAAAGTTAGCAAATTTGGTAGATTTTTCTTTGAAATGTCCTTTAGTCTAAAATGCTGACAAATTTGGTCCAATTTGCTTCAAATCAGTTTTTGAACATGCATAGATGCATAAAAACATGTAAATATCAAAATTATGAAGTCCAAACAAAAAATGGTAACAAAAGTAAATAATCTTGCGATTATTTACTACTAAGTAAATTTTTCAACTTTTTACAAATTTGACATTATAGGCATGAAGTATATACCAAATAGATACTCTGAGTGAAATATGGGCTTATTTGGGTGCACAGGATGAAAATGGTGCCAGATTTAAGCTTTAGGTCTCTGAAACAGTAGATGTAAGGAAATTTTAAGATTTTGAGTTCCAAATTTGTTCAAACTTGGCTTGTGGGCTTAAGGCATCATGTACTTTGGATCTATGATGGCAAAGTTGTAAAGTTCCCCCATTTTGGCCAAAAAGTAAATAATCACAATTATTAACTTTTCATCAAAATGAACATTTCTTGGTACAACTTGGTTCTAGGCATGCTGTAGACCCTGCATATGTGATATGAGGTGATTTGGATCAAAAAATGTGGCTCATAACTCAGAATTTGGCTTGCAAGGACTTCTTTGCGTTTTTTGGCAATTTTCCAAGTTACATTTGATCATTTTGGCTTATACTTGATATTTGGCATGTAATAGGTGTGTACAAGTGATAGGTGAGGTGATGATACAATTTTCAAGCCAAAATAGTGCAAAAGTAAATAATCGCGATTATTTACAACGGTCAACATTTTCTTATAAAACTTGGAAATTTTGATCTAAACACATTCTATACACCTAAAACAAGTCCTAAATTGAATTTGGTAAAGTTTGGTCTTGTCGGCATCACTTCGTGCTTTGTCGACTCTGAAATCTCTGATTCTTGTGACTACATGGCGTGTAGAGTTGGTTAGTCACTTTTGAGACTGTGGACTTGTCCACAACATAGTCGTGGAGCAACTCATCCAATTTTGGCCCATTTGAAGTCAGTTTGACCTCGTATGTCGCTTTGTAGCCTTCATGCCGTTTTTTGCTTTTTGAGGGCTTTTCTTGATTGATTTTATGTATATAGACCTAGTATGCAAGCTGTCTGTGGAGTCAGAATGCAATTCTGGCATCTGCCAAAAACCTAGCTTTTCTACTTGGGACCCCCTTGACCCTTACTGAATGGTCAACTGTTGCTATAGAAGTGTTCTATTATATTGGGGCATGCTACAGTTCAAATCTCATCCGATTTGGTTGAGTTGGCAGGCTGCTATGGTCGAATTTTGATCGTAGGTCTTCGTGCCTTAAAATCTAGCTCGGATTTTAGGGTTTTTTCTAGGGGTCTAGACTAGCTATCGGCCGTACAAAATGGATCATTGATAAGTATAGAACTTACCCCTCATGTCTCATGTGAGACGACGCTGAAAGCAGGTGACTGTGGACTCCGAAAAATACACACGAAGAGGGTCGAAAGGCTCTCTCTCCAAAGGCAACAAGTGGAAATGAGGTGATTTTAGCCTACCTTGGATATCTATACCCGGACTTCCTGAACCATTTTTCCCCAGATTCCCCTGTTAGTCCTACTAGGCTGTGAAATCTATGTTAAGACTCAGAAATTTTCCCAATCGGATTCCTATAGTTGGTTCTGCAAGAATTCTGCAAAAGTAGGTCTGGCCGCCTAATTTAGGCTTTCCGCTTCCATCTGCCGATTTAATTGAAATTTTTTGTGCTTGTCTGTCTTGTCTTTCTGATCACCACCATGTCTCTAATTTTTCCATATGAGCTCCTTTGCTATTTATTATTAATTTTTGACATGTTTATTGGAAAAATAAAATAAAATAACAAAATGCATTAAAAGGCAAAGTGAAAATCCAATAATTAAGAAAATCCAATGAAAAACATAGCTTTATTGTTTTTTGTTGGATTTCTCCATTTTTAAATCTCAATATCAAGAAAAATGGTGAAAAATAACAAAAAAGGATTATTTTTTAAATTATTTTTTGATAGTATATACATTATTTACACTCATAGAGGGGATATCATCAGTTAAATTTCCCTGTTGACGAATTATAAGGGCATTATTAGGTAATTTTGCAAAAAATCACACATTAACATCAAATTTTCCTCCCTCTTCAAACATTGCCCTTAATTACTTAGTACTCTTCCACCCCTCCTAGATGGCGTACTCCGGGACGACTGTGTGCATGGGTTGAACAATCGTGTCTATGCATAGCTTTGGTTGGCTTTACATGCTTTGAAGATCAATGCAGTTCCAACCAATATATTGTGCAAGAGTTGGATCTTGAGTAATTAACTCAAGGGTTTCTGATGTCGTGGTTTTCTGATGTTGTCTTCGAAAGAGCAAATCTTGTAGCTTGTGTGCTCTTTGCTTGATTGTACCATTAGGATGCTTTAGCACGCTGATTGCCTGAGCTATTGGTATCACTTTTGACTGTTGTCGAGCTTTTACTCGCCATTGATACCTTGGTTTGCCTTGGTCAGAATGGTGTGGTTGAGGTTTCAGAGAATTAACTCTCCATTGCTTGATTGGTTTTTCAGTTTGCGAAGAAGATAAATGCTCCTTTTTCT
This sequence comes from Adiantum capillus-veneris, assembly GCF_014529385.1. Lineage (NCBI taxonomy): Eukaryota > Viridiplantae > Streptophyta > Polypodiopsida > Polypodiales > Pteridaceae > Adiantum > Adiantum capillus-veneris. The sequence continues at coordinate 7,199,730 of NC_140949.1, forward strand.
TCCAAATCCATTTCGTGTTAGATTTCTTGCTCGGAGATGCTCGTATCTGTGTTTTGACCTTTGGAACAGTCTTTGGTATTGTCGATGATGTTTTGGGCACCCATATTTGAATCGACTTATCCTTAAGCTGTGCTTTCGGTACCCAAATTTGCGTGACTCCTTGCATGCTACTTGTAGCAGTTGCTTGTTGATAGGATAGAGAAGATTGATTACTTCGTGGTTTGCTTTGCTGGTAATTGCCTTTCCATTCCTCCTTGCTTGGTGTAATTGGAACAATGAGTTGTCCGCCTTTAGGTGATAGCTTGAGCTTATTGGTATCCCAATATGGTACTGCCTTGTATGTTCGCATCTAGGGAATTACAAGAATCATCGTCTCATTCATGTTTTCATCTGGTAAGCATACAAACTGATGAGTACATGAACATCCATGTACTATCACATTCAAGTTGACTACTCCCAATGTTGGTGCTGGGTTCTTGATGCATCTTTTGATAGTCGCTATTCCTGCTGTCAAAGACTGACTTGTTGCTTTCTTTTACGTGGAATAACTGACTGCGTTTACTCAAGCTCCTGTGTCGATCAATGCATTTTTGCTATGGTTGTTGAGTTGTACTTTGATGCGGAGGTCCATTCCATCTAATCATTCATCATATGTTGACACTGCATCTTTCTGAAATTCCCATTGTCGGTCATTTATTTCCAAAGTGTTGATGGGAATAGGTATTTGTTGATTCTTGAGAGCAGCTTTCCTTTTGAGTACCCGAAGACGAGCTTCCTCTTGGGCTTCATCAATAACCTGCTGTCATTTATCTTTCTTTGCTTGGCTGCATGCATTCTTCCTAGCAATTTATTGGTTAACGGCAAATTGTACTTCTTTAAACGACATCCACTAATCCAATTAGCCATTGGTTCACCATCTAGTGTGGATAACTTAATTACTCCACTTGGAGATACATCTTCAATTATAAACGGTCCGTTTTTCTTTTTCTTAAACTTAGGAATGTGTTGCTTAAGCGAATAGACTAAAACTAAGTCCCCTTTTTTGAAGATTTTTGTAATTACATGGGAATCAAAAAATTATTTTTGTTTCCGCTTTTGTGCATGGATGTGAGCTACAATAGTTAGCCTTTGCTCATCTAGCTTTTCTAAATCTTCAAGTCTTTCTGACAATTCATATCTAGTCCACTCAAGATCTTTAGCTACCCTTAGTGTTGGTAATAGAAATTCTATTGGCAGTATGGCATCAAGACCATAAACAAGGTTAAAGGGTGTAGCATTTAAAGCTATTTTGAATGAAACTCGGTAAGCCCATAGAGTAGCATGGAGATTCATTTCCCAGTTTGTCCTTCCTGAACTAACCACTTTAGTCAATACCGAGCTAAGAATTTTATTCGTATGCTCAACTTGTCCGTTTGCGTGTAGGTGATAGGGAGCTGATTTGTTATGGATGAACATAAATTCATTGAGCAGATACTCGATTACCTCATTAAGGAAATGAGTTCCCCTATCACTGACAATTTCTATTGGCAGTCCATATCTTGTGAATACATACTCATATAAGAATGCGGTAGTGGTTTTGGCATCATTCTTTTGAGTTTCTCTAGCCTCGGTCCACTTAGTCAAATAGTCCGTAGCTACAATGAAAGAGCTTGGGTTCTATAAGCAGGTGGCTGTATTGGCCCAACAAAGTCGATATCCCATTTTGCGAAAGCTCTAGCTTCCATCATTGGTCTTAAGGACATGCTATCTACTCGTGTTGGCATTTTTGCTTGTTGACAAGCATCAAACCTTAGAACATATTCTTTGGCATTTGCAAAAAGTGTTGGCCACCATATGCCTACCATTTGTTGGGGTATAAAGCCCAATGTGGTCGCCCAGGTAAGTGGGCGGGCCGCCAGGTATGTACACATATTCTTTTGTAAAAACCTAATAAGAACTCACTATGCTCTACACATTATAGTAGAGCGAGTTCACCATATCGTCGTGCTCTTCTTCTCGCACTCTCTCTCGCGTCGCACTTTCGCTCGTACTCCTTCAACTAGTATCAGAGCTCAGATCGAGGCTCGGGGCAGCATTTGCAGGTAGCCAGAGTCACCTGCTCACATTGGAGTGAGATTCGACAGGCGAAGACACGGCCCCAAATCTTGTGGGTGACCCCGAGGGGCTCAGTGTTCTCAGAATTTCATTCTGAGGTCATCTCCGCCACCATTCGGCTTCGACAAAGATCTGCGCAGGCCATTTTCGACTACGTGGTCTTGGCGGGTGCAGATCCGACTCTGCAATTTTGGGGTTTTGACCTACGACTGCAAGTGCTGAGGATATTTGCCCTTCCAGAGTGCTGATTTGTTGCTATCTACACAACGAAGAACAGCTTACAGTTCTTGGAGGCGTGTCACATACGACACGGGCGCACCTACACACAGACTGTAGGCGACATCCACCCGTTCATCAGGTGGCTTGTGTTTGCTGCTTGATATTCCAGATTTCATCCTGACATTGCAGGTACTTCCACATGGGATGTATTGTCACAGATGATGTATGTCTGTTGAGCGTTTTCTGGCTGTGAGTCACGCAACAAACAACCGCCGCAGCGGTTACAACATACAGTGGGAAATTTGTGGATGTATGACTTTGTGGGAAGTCTATGTACTGTCAGATTTACTGTAGCCTTTGTTGAGGGTCGAGTGAGGTTTTATTGAGCTGGGGGATTATCGAATGTTGAGATCCTTTCGGTGATACAGGTCTTGGAGCGATCCCTCGAGCACCCTTAGATAGGCAGCTAGGATGTATTGACTGTGAGTTAGACAATTGGGATTGCATATTTGCTTTTCTGTTGTTGAGGCATTGTCGCAGTCTATGCTTACAGGACAGTGACAGGACAGTGAGAGACAGTACAAGTGTAGGACAGGTTTACCCACAGCTTACAGTGTTAGAGAGACAGTGGTTTTTTGAGTTGATTTTGGTTTGTTTTTTAGTACACCAGAGCCATTTTACAAAGGAGACTCTGCCAAAAAAATTTGCAGAATCTGAAGCTTTCTTGGTTCATTTGACAGGTTGATATTGGTTCAGAGGTCAGTTTACAGGGGAAACTCTGCCGAATTTTTCCCAGGAAAGTAAACTACTGTGAAGCGTAGCTATGGCTGGATCACAGGACACTGCTCTTTACAATATCAAGAAGCTGGATGGAACCAATTTCCCATTGTGGAAGAAGCAGATTTGGCACATGTTGGTACAAAAGAAGCAGATAAAACCTATAAAGCTCAAGGGGATAAAACCAGAAGATATGGACGAAGATGAATGGAGCGAAATGGATGAATTGGCACTTTCTACCATTATGCTGACTTTGGCAGAAAGCGTTTACTTCAATGTAGCAGACGAGATGTCGGCTTATCAAGCATGGTTAAAGCTGAGTGATCTTTATGAGAAGCAGAGTGCAGCTTCACAGGTATACTGGCTTAAGAAGCTTGTTGACTTGAAGATGAAAGAAGGGACATCTATGTCCAATCATCTGAATGAATTCAACACAATCTACAGTCAGTTGTCAGCTCAAGGTGTCAAGTTTGATGAACCTGTTAGAGCTATGTTCTTGTTGATCACATTGCCGGAAAGTTGGGACACTTTTCGCAAAGCTTTGAGTAATTCTGCACCTCCAGATGGTTTGAACATAGCATGTGTAGAAGGAAGTCTGCTTACTGAAGAAACCAATAGAAAGACAATGGACAAAGGCAAAGGAACATCCTTAGTTGTCAGGGGAAGGACCAAAGAAAAGTACAAAGGTGGAAAGAGGAATCAATCTCGTAGCAAGTCCCGCAGTGCTAAAGGCAAGAGTGACATAGAATGCTACCATTGTGGCAAGAAGGGTCACATGAAAAGAGACTGCAGAGAATGGAAAGCAGAAAAAGGCAAAGAGAAAGCTGAAGACCATGGTGAGAAGAACAAGTCCTCAGTGAAGATTCAAGAAATAAATGTGACAAACACTGTTGCAGAGGATGACAGTCTAGTGTCAGGAGACATCTACTTCTTGAAGAATACAATGGACTCAGCTCTTCTTACAACATCTGATGGAAATGCACTAAGTGACTGGATTATAGACTCAGGGGCATCACTTCATGTGTCTCCAAACAAGGAGTGGTTTACCTCTTATGTGACCACTAAAGATCATGTTCGGCTAGGCAATGGGCAGACATGTGAGATCTTAGGTGTTGGAGATGTTCAATTGAAGTTTCAAAATGGCTCTTCTTTCACACTGAAGAATGTGAGACATGTTTCCGCAATTACAAAGAGCTTGATCAGCACAGGTTTACTTGATGATGTTGGCTACGTCACCACTTTTGGACAGAACATGTGGAAGATATCCAAGGGTTCTATGACAGTAGCACATGGAGCAAAGTCTGGAGGACTTTACATGATTTATGTATCAAATGTCTCTAAAAATGTAATCAATGTAACGGAGCAGCCGAGCGTTTCTTTGTGGCATAGCCGGTTAGGACATATGTCCAAGAAGGGAATGGAAATCTTGTCTCGTTCTGGATATTTGCCTGGATTTTCATTTAATGATTTTGAATTCTGTGAACATTGTCTGTATGGTAAGCGAACACAGCAGCCATATAAGCATAGAAGCAGTAGAAGAGATACACAGTTGGCACTTGTTCATAGTGATTTGTGTGGACCTATGCCTAACCTATCTCTAGGGGGAGCTTCTTACTTTATGACATTTATAGATGATTACTCAAGGAAAGTATGGGTTTACTTTCTCAAGCACAAGGATGAAGCGTTTAGTGTTTTCAAAACGTTTGTGACACTTGTAGAGAATCAGAGTGGCAAGAAGCTTAAATGCTTACACACTGACAATGGTGGAGAGTATGTTTCAAAGGCCTTTCAGGACTTTTGTGAGTCAAAAGGTATAAAACGTGAACTTACTGCTCCTTACAATCCTCCTCAAAATGGTGTTGCTGAGAGGATGAATAGGACCATACAAGAGAAGGTCAGAAGTATGCTGTCTAATGCACAACTGCCAAATGGGTTTTGGGCTGAAGCTGTATCAACAGCTGTTCATCTTATAAATAGATCTCCTAGAAAGGTTTTGCAGAAGGATTCGGTGCCAGAGATGGTATGGTCAGGCAAAATGCCCTCATACAAGCATCTCCGAGTCTTTGGTTGTGAGGCATATACTCACATTCCAAAGGAATTTAGGAACAAACTTGAGCCAAAGAGTAGAAAGTGCATCTTTCTAGGCTATGGTAATTCTGGTGAGATGGGGTACAGACTTTGGGATCCCGAATCCAGAAAGGTTATCCGCAGCAATGATGTTCACTTTAATGAATCCAAATATCATTCTAAACCAGAGAGGGTTGAGGAGATTAGAAGAGTTGTCTTCCAAGAAGATGGACCTGCACGTGCAAGACAAAATGTCAGGGCTCAAGAGGAGCAAGGACAGGATAGATTGGAACCATAGGTTGTGGCTGAGCCTGAGCCACCTATTGTGGGTAGATCTGGACGTATCACGCGACCTCCTGATAGGTTTGTTCCATCTATGAACTATGTCATGTTGACTGATTGCAATGAGCCTTCATGCTACAAGGAAGCAGTGCAAATGAAGGACTCCGAGAATTGGCAATTGGCCATGCAGTCAGAGATGACAGCTCTGCATAAAAACCATACATGGAAGCTAGTAAATTACCGCACGGCAGAAAGGCTCTACCTTGTAATTGGGTTTACAGGTATAAGATCACCGCTCATGATAGTCAGCCAAAGTATAAAGCAAGGCTTGTTTCTAAGGGCTTTAAGCAAGAACAAGGCATTGACTTTGATGAAGTCTTCTCTCCGATGGTCAAGATGACTACATTGAGATGCTTTCTTGCATTGGTTGCCATATTAGATTTGGTGTTGCACCAAATGGATGTCAAGACAACGTTCTTGCATGGTGATTTAGATGTGGAAATTTACATGCAGCAGCCAGAAGGGTTTGTTGAGAAAGGGTTTGTTGAGAAAGGCAAGGAAGATTTGGTATGCCAGTTGTTAAAGAGTCTTTATGGCTTAAAACAATCACCGAGGGCATGGTACCATAAGTTCCACAAGTTTATGCTTTCTCAAGGCTACAAACGTAGTGAGTTCGATCACTGTCTATATACAAAGAAGGCTAAGGATGGCAGTTGGCTGATCCTTATTTTGTATGTGGATGACATGTTGATTGCTGGCAAGCACTTGGAAGAAATTTCAGCTTTGAAGTCAAAGATGGCAAAATCGTTTGACATGAAAGACATGGGTGAGGCAAGTCATATACTTGGTATGCACATTGAGAGAGACAAATCAAAGAAGTTGATTTGGTTATCTCAAACAGAGTATATTGACAAGGTTTTGCAACGTTTCAATATGGAGAAGGGAAAGGCATTGAGTGTTCCATTGCCACCATATGTGAAACTTAGCAAACAAGATTGTCTTGTGTCTGAGGAAGAATAGGCTGAAATGGATAAGATTCCATATGCATCTGCAGTGGGTAGTTTGATGTATGCGATGATTGCTACTCGCCCAGACATTGCATTTGCAGTGGGTGTAGTAAGTCGATACATGTCAAACCCAGGCAAGAAACATTGGGAGGCAGTGAAAGGAATATTGAGATACCTGAAAGCTACAAAGAGTATGCGTATATGCTATGGGAGTCAGGAGCTAAGTGTAAAGGGTTTTACAGACTCAGATTATGCAGGTGACTTAGACAACCGAAGGTCTACGTCAGGGTATGTCTTTACATTGGCTGGTGGAGCAGTATCATGGCGTTCTAGATTACAAGATTGTGTTACTCAGTCTACTACAGAGGCTGAATATGTTGCAGCATCAGAGGCATGGAAAGAATCAATTTGGCTTAATCGACTAGTAACAGATTTGGGAATCAAAGAAGAGATGCCTGTGTTATATTGTGATAGTCAAAGTGCTATACAATTGGCTCGCAATCCAGTTTATCACTCAAAGACAAAGCATGTGGATGTGAAGTATCATTTCATCAGGGAAATGCTCGAGGATAAGCAACTTCAGCTTGTCAAAGTTCACACCATAGAAAATCCTACTGATCTACTTACAAAAGGACTTCCCTCAGAGAGCTTTGCGCATTTTCGCAAGCAGTTAGGTGTAGGGTAGTACATCACTTCTCTACATCTCTTGTATATTAGCTTGTATAGTAGCTTCTCTCACAGTTAAAGTACCACATTGGACTTTAAGTGGGAGGTTGTTGGGGTATAAAGCCCAATGTGTTCGCCCAGGTAAGTGGGCGGGCCGCCAGGTATGTACACATATTCTTTTGTAAAAACCTAATAAGAACTCACTATGCTCTACACATTACAGTAGAGCGAGTTCACCATATCGTCGTGCTCTTCTTCTCGCACTCTCTCTCGCGTCGCACTTCCGCTCGTACTCCTTTACCATTAAGATTGCTCTTGCGGTGGTCTCACTAGAAAAGTGACCTCCAGCTAATCCAGCATGTGCTTGTTCTATAATTGGAATATATTTGTCTTCATTTGCACAAAGACGCAAATGTTGGTCCTCACCTATCCAATACAATTGGTTTTCAATAAGATCATAGTCTCTTGCTTCAGTTTCAATTGCTCTTTGATGGCGTTTACTCATATCCTCAGGAAATGTTCCGCTTGATAAGTAAGTAACGAGATAGTTACTCCACTTAGGAACATGTGAAATTTGGAACAATGTTATGTGAGGTATGGGTATTTGTTTTTGACATTGAGGACATCCTTTACGAAATAGCGAACATCACTCCTCATAGTTGGATAAAATACTCCAAGTCTCAAGATTCATTGTGTAGTTTGGTCTTCCGCAAAGTGAAGTCCTACTATGGTAATATGTGCTTGACTTAGGTATTGGGTTTTCTCTTCAGGATTAATGCATAAGAGCAATAGCTAGCAATTGATACATAGATGATTGCTCGATTAATCCGACTGTAATAGGAAGTGGTATTTTTGAATCCACTTGAGCTATTGTCATCAATGATACCATGTTTTCCGACCATCGAGGTATCATTTCCACGGAGAATAGATATGCATTTGGTAGATCATCGTCTACTCCTTTATGTGGTTCCCCTGAAACAATTCTAGACAAATAATCTGCTCTTTGATGAGTGGTGCTCTTTTTCACAACTACAGTGAAATCAAATTCTAAAAGAATGATGAACCATCTCACTATTCTTACTGTGCTGCATGGCTTGTTGACCAAGTACAATAAGGCTTGGTGGTCCCCGAAGAACATGAATTTATTTGCTAATAGGTAATGTCTATACTTTTTTACGGAATAAATCATTCCTAATCCTTCCCTTTTGGTGGTGGTATAATTCTTTTTTGCCATGTTCAACTGTCGGCTAGCATAAGAAATAGGAAAATCAATTTTCTCGTCTCCTGGTTGAGCTAGTATACACCCTATGGCAAAATTGGAAGCATCTACATGTATGTGGAATATCTTATTCCAATATGGTGCTTTCAATATTGGAGTTGAGGTGAGAGCTTGCTTAAGCTTCATGAAGGATTCTTCACATGCCTCAACCCACTCAAAGTGTGTAATCAAGCTATACATGGGTTTTGCAATTATAGCGTACATGTAAATGAACCTTTTGTAATATCCATAGTGTCCCATGAAGGCTTGAACCCCCTTGACTGTTGTTGATTTAGGCAAATCAGCAATAACATGAATTTTATCCATATCAATAGCTATGCCCATTTTAGACACTATAGATCGAATAATTTTTCCTTGTCTACCCATGAATGTGCACTTTTCAGGATTTAAGCCAATCTTATAAAGTCTACATTTTTTTGAGGTGTTCAAAATGATAAGCCCGGATTGATGAATGTACGCATAGATCATCCATACATACTTCCAAGAATTTCCTAAGATATTCTTTAAAAGCATGACTCATCAATCTTGGAAAGGTGGAAGGAGCATTAGTTAACCCAAAAAGCATAACCCGATAGGCAAAAATACCCCATTCTATTGCAAAAGCAGTTTTATGCTGACCTTTTAGGTAAACCAAAAGTTGATTGTATCCCAAAAAGCCATCTAAGAAGCTGTAAGATTCTTTTCTAGCAACTCATTCTAAAACATGCTTAGTGATGGGAAGAGGAAAGTTATCTCTAATGGTAGCTGCATTCACTTTCTTGAGATTGACACACACTCGTAATTTTCCATTTTTCTTGGGTACTACCACAATTGGAGACACCCAATCTGTGTGTTCAATTTCATAAATAAATTCGGCTTCCTTTAGTTTTTCAATCTCTTCTTTGATCTTTTTGACAAATGTTTCATTGTATGTGTACGGCCTTTGTCTATTTGGTTTCGCATCATCTCTCATGGGTATAGTATGTTGACAGATTTCTGGATCAACACCCTTGACATCCTTGTAAGACCAAGCAAAATTCTTTCAGCAAGATTAGCAAAAGCTCTTCTTCTTCTTCTATCAGGTCATTTGTAATGTAGGCAGGCCTAGGCTCTTCTCTCGGTTCAACCAAATCTATCTTTTTCGCGTTTTCAGGCCCTTTGTAGGACTTGCCCTGTTTTTGTAGTTCTCTAACAGGTTGTTCGATAATGGTTTTTCGATCTTGGAGAGTATATTTCTTCTAATGGGATGGAACACTCATTACATCTTTACCATCCTCTTCTGTGGTTTCCATTTCGGTTGTATATATCTCCTTTAGAGCTTTTTTCAACTCTTGATACTTATTTTTCTGCTCGACTCGTGTCATGGTTGACTCCTTGTTCTATTTCTTTGGCTTTGCTTGAGTATGCTTCCTGGTTTTTCTCAATGTTTTTGACATTTCTAGATTTTTGTTTGAAGGATATCTGCCAGTGATTTTATCCTTGATACAATCATGTACATCTATCTGCATCAGGAACTGTGTTCTACTGGAGACTGATGGCATAGGTCTAGCTTTCACGTTTCTGGTGTCTCTTTTTTGTCTATACCATTTTTGTCTTCTCGATTTCTGGTTAGGAAAGTCAAAAAACTTTTCCTCCTCTCCTTCCATGAGTAGCTTAGCTCTCACATGTTCCTTTTCTGACCCCGAATCTTCTGAGGTAGCTGAGTGTTCTTCTAACTCATCTGTTGCATCGTTGTAGAGGCCTGAAAAGACTTGTTGAGCTTTCATCAAGTCCTTGGGCTCCTCAATTTCATCTTCAATGTAGAGGGTTGAAATCATTTGGATGGGAATTATGTCATAGCCATCCTCATTGCAAAATTGAGTAGGCATTGACGTATTCACACATACATCCATTGTCGCTAAAATTTGAGTCCACTCAAATGGCTCAAACAAATACTCTGGAAAGGGTTCAGATATATAGGCTTCGTCGGTGCAATCCCTTTCTAAGATACATTCTTCTCGTTTTGAACTCCCATTTTCTGAAGCTTCGCACATCTAAATAGGAGTGTCTTTGTTCAACCACAATGGAAGCTTACTTTCAGCCAAAGAGACTGAATCGAACTCTTGTATGGACATTTTCATGACATCTCTATAAGTGTGATCTTTTAGATTGACCCTTGTTATAGATCCCACTTGCTTCAAGTACAGATAATTGTTTCCCCAATCTTGGATGAGTTGTACCTGTTGCATGAAAGGTCTTCCCAATATGATTTCGTAATTGAGTTTATTCCCAAAGTCTACTATGGCAAAAGTGTGTTGATATTCAATCCCACATGAATTAATTATCACTTTTTCAAGCAGTACTAATGGTCTTTCAAGGTGTCCATTAGCAATTTCATTTGAGTTTGTCTAATGGCTGGCTGTCCCCAGGATTCCCATACTGCTTTCGTGGCTATGGCTATGCCTGCCCCACTATCCAGTATTGCCATGGTTTCAATGTCATTATATTTCACTGGAAGGGTGGTGTCTCCTTCTTCCCCTTCATAATATTCTCCAACTTTGTTCATTGGAACATATCGAATCTCTTTTTTCAATCCTGTCAATTTTTTTGCGATCAGTCCCTTTATCCCCACCTTCTCTAGGATTTTTTGTAGATCATTCCATAGGTATGGTCTGATTTTTAACAACTCTCCCAAAGTAAGAGTGCATTGGATGGATGTAGACATGATTGAATGAATGTTGTCTACTTCTAGGGTCAATTTCACTCTTTTTACTTGAGTGATCTTACACACTATGGATTCATCCTCGTTATCGCCCAAGTAAGAGGGTAATGTTTTCAAGGTCGATGGTTTAGACATCCCTGAAGCTTCAGATCCGCAATCTCCATACAAGGATTGCACATCTATGTCCATATCAGGATGTAGGTTGTCTAACCAAACTTCCTCTATAGGAGCTGACTTTAGAGTTAGGCTCCCATCATTGATCTTTTTCCCATAAGTGTCCTGGTCAGTCTTCCTCTATGAATGGAATTCCGTTTAAGGCATCTTCACTGTCCAACACTATAAGTTTTGGCTCTTTTGGTTCAATATGGGATTCTACCACCACTTCGGATTTTTCTTGATTGTCTCTTACAACCAGCTCCTCAGGTTTTGTCATACTTTCGAGCTTGGGTTTTTGTTTTTCCAGCATTTCTTGTGTGATTCTTACCAAATTTTGATAAGCTTCAAGCTTAGTTGCTTCCATGTCTGGAGAAGGATAGTTTTTCCATTTGTTTTCCATGTTTTGGCCTGCTTTAAGTCCCCCCGCTTAATAGGCTTCCAAGGCTACATTAATAGGCTAAAAAATTTCATCAACCAAAATTGATCCTCCAGATTTCACGGTGGTTTCGTTGATTTCGCTTCCAGTTTCTTTTGCCTTTTCCTGGAATATTTGTTTTGCTTTCTCCTCGATTTCAGCCTGTTGTTTCTGTTTCTCATCTCATACCTTTTGCTTCTACTTCTTTTGGTCTTTTGAGAGGTAATTTTTGTATTCTCTGAATCATCAAAGGAGTTATGTTTCTTTTTCTTAGCCTAGGCTCTGGTGATTACCTTGATTGGAACAATTGGTTCACTCTCACATGAGCTACTAGGTATCACTTGGACTACGTTTACTATTGTTTTACCATTATTTAAAGGATTTTTAGGACAATCTTCTGGGAAGTGTCCTCCCTTTTTGCAACACTGTATCCAATAAGCTTCAATTGGCTTGAGGTTATTGTTTGGCTCTGGGCATTCATTTTTCCAATGATCATCTGCACCACAGCTATGACAATTTTCCATTCTTGGCTTACCAATCTCCTTTTATCATTACTGTAGATGGACTAGGCTTAGCATAGGCACTAGTGCTTGTTCATCTATGACTCCCTCTGGATGCATGTACTTTACAGGCACTACATTATGTCCTGGATACGGAGGTTGTTGACCCAACACGGGTTGAGGTCTTTCCATACCCATCTGTGGTCTTTGAGGCTGGTGCCATGTTAGGCTGATATCTGTACATAGGTTGTCCTTGTGGCCTCATGGGCACATACTGAACATTCCCATCATACTTTGGTCAGTAGTAGCATTCATTGGTCTCATTGTTGGTCCATTTACCCTCGATTGCACACCATTTTTGCGGTCTAATTGGTTGTCCCTGTTGAGGTATCCCTTGTCCTGGTCCTCTCATAGGTTGCACGTTATTCATCATGTCATTCATCCTTTTGAGCATGTCTTCTATGGATGAAAGTGGTGCTGCAGCAGCCGTTCCCACTTGTGCTGGTTTGGTGGATGCTATTTTCTCACTTTGGTTATCCTTAGGGACATCTTCTTGTTGAAAATATCACAATTGTCTCCTAAGTCAATAGCATCTGACACACACTTTTCTAGGGTTGTATGCTTCTTGCTATACAATATACCATGAAGTTCTTTGTTTAGCAGTCCCTCTAGAAACAATGATACTAACCGTTCTTCTGCAGGTATCTCTAGCCCTGGGCATCTGACAATGTATTGTTTCATTCGAGTTGCACAATCCCTTACAGACTCACCTTGTTTCTGTTTAAAGCTGTAGATTTAAGCCACCATATTGTGTTTGATCTCTATTTTGGAACAAGCAGCTACAAATCCTTGAGCTAAAGTATTCAAGTCCATGATTGACCTTGGTGGAATGTTTTGGAACCATGTCAATGCTTTTCCTTCTAATGTCATTCCAAACCCCTCGAATTGAGTATCGAAATCGAATATGCGTTCTGCTCTTAGCACTTGCTTAAAGCTTGTTAAGTGGTCGTATGGATCCCCAGATCCACTGTATTTTTTGACCCATTTTTGAAAATCAACTGGTCTGACACGTCTATTTGGTTCAACTCTCGGTCTTCTGACAGTTGGTCCTATTCCGAGTCCTTCAAACCAGTCTGCTGGAAATAGTGACTTATGTAGCCCTAGACTGGCTTTAGTGTCACCTGGTTTTCTTCGTGATGAGGTGGTTTCTGGTTTCTTAACATTACTCTCAAAAGATCTCTCACGGTGTTCATCTCTTGGAGTAGTTTTTGGTCCTTGGCCCAATATCCAATCCCTTATGGAATACCCTTGGTATTTGGTTTGTTCTACCTCCTCAGGAGTCATCATAACAAAGTTGTTGTTATAGCAATCCTTAAACAGGTAGGTTGGTAGGTCTGCTGATCCCTTATCTTTGATTTTGAAGATATAGATGATCTTCATGGGTGTTAGTTGTCATGATTTGGCATGCGAAGTCCATAGAATATCTTTTACATTTCTATCCTCCCAACAATAGACTTTGATTCTAGGATTATCTGTACTAAGCTGTTTCAAAGGCTTCAAATCAACTTGATCGTATCCCTCGAATTATAAAGTTGGTGGTCCTTCTTTTGCTGCCATATCTAGAATTATGGTGTTTACTTCTAACCCCATTTGTCTATCACGTCAGGGTTTTTGACTTGTAAATACTGAGTTCCGTTTCTATCCATGTACGTTTTTCCTTGTTTGTTTGCCGCGATCTCCTCTTCGAACTCAATACCATGGTCATTAATGCGAATAGCATACTCTTCGATAGGATCCAGGTAAACCTGAGCTCCACGACGATTAGTCTTATAAAAAGAGAGTATATGCTTATAGCGCATCGTCGTTCCGGTTTCTCAGTGAGTCAGATGTTGAAAGTGTTTGAAATTTCTTCAAGGATAGTGTGCAAGGAATTGCCTTGATTCACACTTTCTTTGGTGGATACTCTACTGGAAGTTTCTCTAAATATGCCCTAATTTCCTAGTACACGACCAGATCTAAGGTTCATAAAGACTTGCGAAGCTCTAGATAGAGTACTTACCTTTGGATTGACTTGTCGTCAATTTTCACTTGACTTGATTGCAATTCTTGTCAAGCTACCGATTCCTTGTCTGCAACCTGATTCTTGTATCAATTTTGATCAAGTTAGCTATCCTATCACGAAGACTGTGTAATTTTTGCTAACTATTGTGATTGATCTATGTGTATCACTGCAAATCGAGCTAATTGAGTCAGCAATTGAAATTTTCAAAGTTGACTTTGGCAAAAATCAAAGGATTAATCTGCAACCTGGAAATTGAGTGAACATGTACCAATTTGGATCCGATTGAACCCAAAATTGCCCGGTGGCTTTGTATTATGCTGGTGTAACACTGTACAAGTTCAAAAGTAAAAAATGGTATCTCTCTGCAGCAGAGCAAATAATACTTTTGTCAAATTTTTACACTTTTTGGCTTAATTTGCCAAGTGTACAACTTGTTAAGGTCCTTGGACAAGTTTCACTAAGTTTGGACAAAATCTGTTCAAGTTTATGAACTGTTTCATGTCCGTAGACTCTGATTTCAAGAATCTGGCTTAAGTCTCACTTTTGTGATTCAAATTTCACCAAAATTGATTTGTGTGGTCTAGGGTAAAGGGGCCAACTTAAGGCCACCTAAGAGGAAACACACACTCCGAAAAGCACGCTAAACAGAATCAAGTGCTTAGACGCTCAAAATAAAGATCGAGATCATCTCTACCAAGAACAAAAATCTAGAATCAAGTTGCATTTATACAGGCGAAGAACACCCGCACAACATTTTATGTGTATAAAAAATGGGTGTAAATAGAAAACCAGAATGGGGGGGCATTTAGAGCCATTGTGCCAACAAGGCTTGAACCCAAGATCTAATGGCCACGATTGCAAGTTGGCTACATTGTCCACCCCAACTCTCACCCATTTGTGTCTATTGCAACAAACACGACTGCAATGTGACAACCGAAGAGGGAGTAGGAAGCGCAAGAAGGAGAGAAGTGAGCGTCGTTAGCTCACGATGTGTATTTCAATATCCAAAAACTTTATAATAACTTATAATAATTGGCTTTTATACCTTAGCCAAGGTTTTTGGTGGTCAAAACTAATAATTTGGGAGCTCTAACTAAAGATGGGTAATGACAGGTTGATACAATCTGGAAGCTTGTAGCCCCGGCTCATCTATCAAAAAGTTTATCTACAAAATAAGAGTTACAAAATTCCCGATTTATCAAAAATAATAAGTGTTTTATTAATACGAGCTCCAAAAAATGATATCCGAGTTAGCTTGCTGCTAACAGATTCGATCCATCTTTTGCAACCAGCAATGATTTCAATAGAGAGGACCGTGTTCCACCGACTATCCGACTCTAGGAAGATGAAGAGCACTCCAATCCCAATGAGGGAATGTAGATAACAAATGGATATGCCAATAGAAGCAAGTCTTATTATGAGGGATTGGGAGAAGAACATGACAAGTTTCCGACAGGAGATCTTGACAAGACGACGTACCAACATCAGCTCAGGTTGACACATGTGGAAACGAATGATTAAGTACTCCAAGGACTTGAACCATGTGCAATATTTGTAGAATCACCCGCTTGATGAAGTTCACTCTTGCCAAGCAAGATGCCTTCCATTCACCTCTCAAGTTGGCCAAGAAGATTATAGCAAAGCTGGGTGTAGAAAAGCAAAAATCTTACTCATATGAAGAGATTGACAAAGCTCTTGAGCAGAAGTTCAATCAGATGATGAAAACCAAAAAGCACGCTCAAAAGAAAAGCAAGTCAAAAGACTACCCCCATTACCTAGGCCAAAAATTGACTTCAAGGTGGATAGTGGATCCAAGAAGAATAGTGGTCCGGTGGCACTATTTTGAAGCAAAAGTCCAAGAGCATTCAGAAGCTCATGGAACCTCTAAAGGATAGATTATCCATGCATTCAGGCTCCTTGACTAATCCAACGGATGAGCCAAAGTCAATGAGGAAGGTCTTTCTATTCTTCTTTTGTAGCTCTCCAATTTTTGGCATGGTATCTTCCAAAGAACGATTCGGCTCTAGTGGGTTGGAATCAAGCATGGTCCTTTTCTATTGCTCTTGCAACTCTCTTCTGTTACCATATACATGTGGCAGTGATGTGTGTGAACACACTAGGACTACCGGGGCATTTTTTCCCTCTTTAGGAGGTTCCCCCCCCCCGAGCATTGTATATACGCCCATCACTCTAGGGCTATCTATCTTTCCACTGCACACTAAGTAACACACTCTCTATTGTGTGCCTTGAGATTCCTTCATCTTCTCCAAGCTGTGTGCGTTTCTCTGCAACCCTAATTCCAACAATTGGCATCAGAGCAGGTTACGTCCTCCCGGGCTTAGTCGCCAACTGCTCCAGCACACGCCTGCTCACTTTCTCCAATTACAGTGAGGTTTGGTGAGCTTTCGCAGGTTGACAATAATATCGAATAAGCTCGTAGAGCTTAGTCTGCTCATATTTTTAATTCGGGCTCACTTCGGCCTCCGTTTCCACTACATGTAGGTCTGCACAGGCTATTTCGTCATTTTGTGCAGAATTTTTCAGTGCCATTTTTTGCATAACAGGTGCCTTACAGTCTTCTACGGTTTCTGCTACATAGCACGTGTTGTTCCCGCTTTATTTCTCCTCTTTTCGGGTAGTTTTCACATCAGCTGCAGTATTTACCATGGCTGACAACAACACCGATGTGTTCAAGATGTTTGCTCTGCTGAGGATAGGTTGGATGGGGATAATTACCCTATGTGGGCTTACATGATGCAGAATGTTCTTGTATCAAAGGGCGTCTGGAATATTGTGCAGGGCATTGATGTACGTCCTGGTTCTGAGGATGCATGCGATGTTGAGGATGTTGCAGGTCTTGCTGCAAGGATTGCTGCTATTAGAGTTGTTTTGCCTACGGCAGAACAATCTCGTTGGTATGTAAAGGATGTGCAGGCTCATGCATTGATTGCATTATCTGTGAAGTGCACCATTGTTCCTCACATTCGTTCAGCAAAATCTGCAAAACAGGCTTGGGATATATTGGCCGGTCTTTATACAAGTCGCAATGAGGCTAAAATTGCTTTGCTACGTAAAGAGCTGGAGTCGAAGATTATGCATGAGGAAGATGATATGGACACTTTCCTTGCTAGTGTCAAGGATATCAATGAGCAACTTATTTCTGTGGGTGAAGTCATTTCAGACAGTTCCCTTGTGCAGACTGTTCTTGATGCCTTACCAGATTCCTACCAGACTTTTGCTAGTACTTGGAGATTGATGACCCAAGGAAATCCTGAAGTTGTCAAGCTTGATGCATTATGCACATTGCTGTTGCAAGAGTCATTTTCTAGAAAAAACAGGATGCAACATGCAGTTGAACAGGCTTTTATTGCTTCTCAAAGAAAGGGTGGTAACAGCAATGCAGCCACTTCTTATAGTTTTGCTGTGAGTGGAAAAATTTCTGTTCCTAATGCTTCTGTTGGTAGCAATTCATCTGGAAATTCTGGTGATAAGGGCAAAAAGAAGATGCGCTGCCATTATTGTAAAGCTAATGATCACTTGATCAAGCAGTGTCCTAAGTTGAAGGCCAAAGAGGCTAAGAAGAAAGAGGGTGGTTCCACTGCAAATGCTGGTTCCACTACAAATGCAGCCATTGTTGAGTCTTCTGTAAAAGGTGTAATGATGATGTTGATGCAGAATGGGCTTTTAGCATAGAGTGCACTTACAATCCTGCTGTCCATGATGCATGCTTGTTAGTTGTTGCAAATTCACATGTGTGGTATTTCGATAGTGGTGCTACAAAGCACATTACCTCACATCGTGAATTGTTCACTTCTCTCGAGTCTGTCCCTCATGGGAATTCGGTCACTTGTGCCAACAATGCCTCTTATCTGGTTCAAGGAGTTGGAAAGATTGTGCTTACTACTGCTAATGGCAGCTCTTTCACACTTGTTGATGCACTTTATGTACCTGGGATCAAGAAGAATCTTTTGTTCGTATCTGGACTTGCTAGACTTGGACTTGTAGTCAAATTTGTGGATGACAGATGTACAGTTCATGATCTCAGTTTTGGTGATGAAATCGTTGCATGTGGGCTTTTGTGCCGTGGGCTGTATATGCTCACTTTGTATGACAAGCGTGGACAAAATTTTGCAAATGCAGTTGCAGATTCAAGGGCTATTTTAGATGCAAAACTTTAGCATGCACGTTTTGGTCATCTGAATTTTGCCAGTTTGCTGCATTTCAAAAATCTGATATGGTTGCTTCTTTGCCGCCTCTTGAAGCACCTGTCAAACATGTTTGTGAAGGCTGTATTTTGGGTAAGATGTAGCGTTCTAAGTTTCCAAAGGATGGTTCAGTTCGGGCCACATGCAGGTTGCAGCTTGTGCATAGTGATGTTTGTAGGCCCATGCAAACTTCGTCCTTGGGCAATTACCTTTACTTGTGACTTTCATTGATGATTACTCCAGGCATGCATGGGTATTTCTGCTTAAAGCAAAGTCCGAAGTTTTTATGTGCTTCAAACAATTTCTGGCTATGGCTGAAAAATGTCTCGAAATGTACTATGGGCACCCTCCGTTCCGATCGAGGGGGGGAGTATATGTCTCATAAATTCAATGCATTTCTGGCTAGTCGTGGGATAAAACACCAATTTACAGTGCCTTATACACCTCAGCAAAATGGTGTTGCTGAGAGGAAAAACAGGTCACTTACGGAAATGGCACGATGTATGGTCAAAAGTCAAGCTTTGCCGCATTCTTTTTGGCTTGAGACCATCATGTGTGCCACTTATGTACTAAACAGGTGTCCTACGAAAGCTTTGCAGTCTATTACTCCATATGAAGCATGGCATGATAGAAAGCCTTCTATTGAGCATATGCGTGTTTTTGGCTGCTTGGCATATGCTTTGGTGCCACAAACACAGTACAGAAAATTGGATGATAAGGCTGTCAAATGTATTTTTGTTGGTTATAGTGATGAAAGCAAAGGTTACAGGTTGTATCATCCGCAAACGAGACCTGCGAACGCTCGCCAAACCTCACTGTAATCGGAGAAAGTGAGCAAGCGTGTGCTGGAGCAGTTGGCGACTAAGCCCAGGAGGACGTAACCTGCTCTGATACCAATTGTTGGAATTAGGGTTGTAGAGAAACGCACACAGCTTGGAGAAGACAAAGGAAGCTCAAGGCACACAATAGAGAGTGTGCTACTTAGTGTGCAATGGAAAGATAGATAACCCTAGAGTGATGGACATATATACAATGCTCGGGGAAAAAACCTCCTAAAGAGGGAAAAAATGCCCCGGCGGTCCTAGTGTGTTCACACACATCACTACCACACGTATATGGTAACAATTCTGGTTTCACGGGATGTAGTGTTTGTGGAAGATTCTGTTCAGCCCTTGCTGTCATGTACTAGAGATAGTAATGTAAGCTCACATGACATTTATGACACTTTGTTGCCTGTTTTCAATGGTGGAAATACGAATGTAAGTTCCAATGAGGCAAATGTACAGCCTATGGGGGTTTCTAAAAATGTTATAGATCAGCCTATTACTGATGCATATGTACATGATGTACTTGATGAGGAAAGGGCTGAAAATGAGCAGGCTAGAGGTATGCCAAAATGGCTGGTGCACACTTTGCGTGATAGTAAATTGGATGCACCTTTGTCTAGTCGTACTTGTTCAGCCTCTCACCATGCATCTTATGCATCAGATTGTTATGCTTTGGCTGTGTCTAGCTTACATGATGTTTAGGAACCTTTGTCATTTGATGAAGCACAAAATTCAAAAAATTGGATGGCTGCCATGCAATCAAAATATGATGCACTTATAGAAAATGACATATGGACTTTATGTGATTTGCCTCTTGGCAAAAAGGCCATTGGTACGAAGTGGGTTTACAAGTTGAAACGCAAGCCGGATGGTGAGATCAATCGCCATAAGGCTCGACTTGTTGCAAAGGGTTATGCACAGAAAAAGGCATAGATTATGAAGAGACTTTTGCTCCCACTTGTCGTATGACTACTGTGCATTTTCTATGTGCATTGGTAGCTCATTTTGGTTGGGATGTACATCAATCAGACATTTGTTACTGCTTTCTTGAATGGTGACATATTTGAGGAAGTTTATGTAACACAGCCTTGCGGTTTTGTCATAAGAGGACAAGAGGACAAAGTGTGCAGATGTAAGAAGGCTTTGTGTGGGTTGAAGCAATCTCCTTGTGCTTGGCCCATGAGAAAGCTGACACTCATTTGGTCAAACGAGGCTTTCGTAATAGTCCAACAGAAAGCACATTGTATGTAAAGCATGAGGGTGATGTATTTCTCATTGTGGTTCTTTATGTCGATGACTTGCTGATCACTGGACCAAATGAGAGACATATTGCTAAATTTAAGGCTGATTTGAATGCTACTTTCAAGATGAAAGATTTGGGGCTGTTGCATCATTACTTGGTTGGTATTGCCTTGTGTCAGAAAAGTTACATAGAGACATTGCTATGTAAGTTTGGACTTAAGGATTGCAAACCTATTGCCAATCCCATGGAAACAGGTTTGAAGTTGAGTCTACATGATGTGGCGATCCTGCTGATGTCACTCTTTATCAAATTGTTGTTGGCTGCCTCATTTATGTATACAACACGAGGTCGGATATTCAGTTTGCAATCTAGCAGGAGAGATCAGCTTGGCTTATGTGCCTACACAGGACAACCTTGCAGATCTTTTCACAAAGGCATTGTCTCATGAGAATCTTGAAGCTTTCCGCAAAGCTTTGGGCTTACTCCCCTTTGTGGACTGATCATGTCCTCAGGGCATGGCACTTCCCTTTACTCATGTGCCAACTCCTGTTCACCGCATCACTCCAGGGGGGATTTGTTACCATATACATGTGGTAGTGATGTGTGTGAACACACTAGGACCGCTGGGGCATTTTTTTCCTCTTTAGGAGGTTTTCCCCCCCGAGCATTGTATATACGCCCATCACTCTAGGCTATCTATCTTTCCATTGCACACTAAGTAACACACTCTCTATTGTGTGCCTTGAGCTTCCTTTGTCTTCTCCAAGCTGTGTGTGTTTCTCTGCAACCCTAATTCCAACATCTTCTCTTTTTGGCTAAAGTAGATTGTGTCATTGTAGTTGTGTGATGTTTTACAATTTCCACAAGTGACACATCAATGAAGTACCTTTTTTTCCCCTTTTAAGAAGTTGGTTCATCATCATTGAGCTCAATTTCAAGCTCCTCTTCAGAGCCTTTGTCTTGATACAAGAGTTTAACTCCAACATTATTGTAATTGGGGTAATCCCCACATCTCATGCGAACTCATTCTCTTTATTTGTAGCCTAGAAGAGCCATTTTCATCTTAATCCCCAGGGCTCTTTGATGATAATCCAAGAAAGCCCTTTGCAGGACTTTTGCCTTATTCTCATGTGCTGCTTCTGACCAGCTCATTTTCAACTTGTAAATGGGAAGACTTTGTCTTTGCTCATGTATTGATATCTTTGACCATTGGCCAAAATGTAGGTGCCTTAGTAATTATAATCTTCTTCCACTTTGGCATGTCATACGCACAAAGTCCTTCACAACGAAGCTTCTAAGTTTGATGCCACTCCCCTGGTTTCTAGGACGGTATCTTCTCAAGGATGATTTGGCTCCTATGCATGGAATCAAGCATAATACTTTGTTGCTGCTATCAAATTTCTCTCCTCTTTAATCAAATTGTGTCATCTCAACTCTTTGAATTGAACCATCTGGATTTCCACAATTTCCTCATGTGATACATCAATGGAGTACCTTGTTTTCCCTTTTAAGAGGGCTATGACTGATGGCCATATGTGCCCTTGCAACTCACTCCTCTTTTTGCTACATCAAAATGTGTCATTGTAGCTCTTTGACGTGAACCATCTAGGTTTCTTATGGTTCTCACTGTGATACATCAATGGAGTATTCATCTTGATACAAGAGTTCAAATCCATCAAGATCATAATTGACGTAATCCATTACATCCATGACACTTGATAGTATTAGTAAGGTGAACTCATTCTCTTGATTGGCTACCTAGAAGAGCCATTTTCATCCTTGTCTATGATGACAATCCCATAAAGCTTTTTGTCAGACTCGAACTAAGTGCTTATGCAATTGCCAACTATGGATACTCTTTACAAGAGAGAATTGGCAGAACAACATGAGGATTTAGGAGGTTTAACATAGGTGCATGAAAGCTTGTGATAATTTGGCAAAAAAAACGAGAGAGAGAGAGAGAGAGAGAGAGAGAGAGAGAGAGAGAGAGAGAGAGAGAGAGAGAGAGAGAGAGAGAGAGAGAGAGAGAGAGAGAGAGAGAGAGAGAGAGAGAGAGAATTAGCGGATTTGCACATACAACCATACACACTAGCATGTAACCAACAAAAATTAATTTCAAAATGTTAAAACAATAGATTGTAGCTTACTTTTCTTAAAGTTCTATTAATGTGCTGAGTGTTTTCATTCATTAGCTTAACATTAAGTTCTTCATTTTCCTTGGTAGACTAATAACTCTACCAACTTGAACATTACTAATTGAGGGGCCTAAATCCTAAATATCAAAAGCGTGAAAGCATAATCCTAGCGACGGAATTATAGAGGAAACCAATGGAGATTTTAATAGTAATAAGCCTTTTTTCAAGGAGTTGAGAGATTTTGGCAAAATTTTTACGGGGACTCTTGACAGAGCAGAGTACAAATGTCAGCTATGTGTACGAGTGAAGTGCTTGAAGAACCAACCACTTGATGAGGCTCACTCCAGATGGTGAGAGGCCATCTATTTACCTGTCAGGTTGGTAATGAAGCAAAAAGCAAAAGTCAAGTGCATAAAAGCAAAACCTATATTCTGATCAAGAAGAGCTTAAAGAAGCTCTTGATAAGAAGATCAATTAGTTGATGAAAAACAAAAAGCACTCTTGGATTAAAAGAAAATCAATAGATTTTCTCAATTATTTGGGTCAAAATTTGAGTGTATCAACTTCCAATCCCTATTTATTAACAATGTCACGATTCACAATTTTTAGGTATTGTATTTCTACTTTTATCCGTGTAGAAGGTTTCCAGCTTGTTGGCTCTAACCTCCTCTTCAAACTCAACACTATGATCATCAACTCAGAACACATACTCCTAGTTAGGATTGAGATGATTTTGGACCCCATGAAAATTGTTCTTATAGACGGTTGAGATATTCTTACACCATAGCAATGTCCACTTGAATGGGTGGAGAAGGAAGACATGTTTGAGGTCAGTCAGAGTAAGTATCTGAAACTTGTTTGAAACTTCTTTAACAGTAGTCTCTAGGGGTTCCTTGATTGAAACTCTTCAGATGACACTCTGCTCTAAGTTTCTATGTTAAATTCCTAATTTGCTAGTACTCGGCCTGATCTAAGGTACATAAGGACTGATATTAATGCTTAATGGCATTGAATACTTGACCGCTTGAATAGAAGAAGCTTAATACATGATTAGCACATCACTTAATATATCATCATCATCATAGAGATAGCGTTGGAGATAGGAGGAGACAATGTACTCATAGACGTAATGTTCTTGAATGTCGATTATTTGTTCATGTACTGTGTTACAGAGTTACATCAATTGGCACAATGCCTTCTTTAATAGAATGTGAAGAGGTGTGCCTCTTTGCGATGAGTTGTGCCTCATAATAGTATGAGTCAGAACCTTTCACGTTGATCTTAGACTAAGGCCTTGGTAGTCTTGCAATCACAACACTCAGCGGCTGTGGCCGCAATGCTTATGACCTATAAGCCTGTGTTGCAGGTGGTCGGCGCGAGTGCCTGCATTAAGCACGATGCATGTAATCGCAGTCTAATCTTAGAATTAGAATTGCATTGCAGCTCCGGCAGCCAGCTATATGATTCTGTACTTATTGTAATTGGCGTTTAACAAAGTCGAATGTGAGGAACATGATTGCAGTGGTAGGCACTATCTTGAGATACTCTGGCCCTATGCCTCTGTACAGCCCTTTCCACCCTTCTCTTTTGCAAATCTCTTTCAACGTACCGCACACCCCCAGACGTGCAGCTGCTTCTGCATCTGCAGCACTAGGCGCTCCGAACTGCCTCCTCCTCCTCACCAGATCTAGTGGGAATGTGGCTGTGGATGACACAGCCCCTGCAATGCTCCCAAATACTAAGCTTGAGTACCAGGGCACCTGCACCCGGCTCGCCTTCTTAGCATCCATATGATTATAACTGGTCGAGCTGTACGTCGACGAGGCAATATCGCTCTTAATATAATTAATAATTGGCGGCCGCCTCTGATCCTCCCAAGCAGTTTTCAAAGCGCCATAGGTACCAAACGTGATGGCTGCAGCAGGAGATACCCAAAGCAGTGTTGCTCCCATTCCTTTGTAGAGGCCCTTGGGACCTTCATCGCGGAAGATAGTACAAAGAGCATGGATTATGCCTTTATAGTATCTTTCATTTCTCTGTGCCGAGAGGCGAGTCCGGACGAGGTCCAAGGGATAGGTCAGCGAGGTAGACGTAATCCCAGCTCCCGCTCCAGCCATGACGTTAACGCTCATCTCTGCCATTCTACGTCGAGGCGCAGCTGAGCAGCTACTTGTTGCAGCGTCAACTTCATTAATCATATCAGGCCTTGTAAGCTTATCATCAGATTGGGAAGCCAATATATAATTAGTGAGAGATTCCTTGTATTTCTCAAAAGCATAGAAGTTAATGGTGGAGTGAGGAATGCGATGAAGGATGGTGACACCGTTGCCTTTCCAGAAAGCCGCTATACCCTCTTCGGTTGCGATCCTGTGTACTTCTCGCACGATGCTCGGGTGCTGTCGAAGCGAGGAACTATTGTAATAAACGCTAGCTGGATATAAACAAAGTGAAGATGAGGCCGGCGGACGATTATTGACATTGAGGAGACGCTGCTGCAGGTGATGTTCATGCGCCGACCAACGCGAATGATGAGGATTATGATGCGTATGGCTATGCAGCTGAAAGAGGATGGTAAGTCGGGCAAGAGGTGCTGTCGCGGTTTTGCTGATCGCGCCGGCAACTCCGCCGGCGATGCCATTAATTGCTGTTGACGGCTTATGACTGCTCATCTTCGACTCACGCTCGCGCTCGCCCTCCCGCGTCGTCATAGCTGTAGATTTGGTATATAACGAGTGCTGCCCTTGCCGGACCTTTATAGGCGCTCCTTTCCAATTGAAAAGCATTCCGCGGCTTCCGCCATTTGCAATATGGTGTTTGTTCCTTTGAAAAGCTCACTACCTAAATTCCACAAGCTTCCGAGTGGCTTCTAGCTCAAAACTAAAAGCTAGTGCACAAAGTGCCCCACTATTTGAAACCTCTTTTTTTTGAAGGGGCTCTAGTGTCTCAACTCTTTGGCCGTGCGATCCTTGTGAGTGAAAATATATGGGTTCGGTGGCCTGTTGTGAAGCAAATGGTATACCACTATCATTAAGAAGAGAATGGGGTATAAAAGGGCCTCTTTATTTGGAAGTTTAAAAAAATAGTCAAAACTTATTTAAGCTTTGATCAATGGTGGGGTAGATCGATAGCTTATTTATGCCATATAAAAATAATTTTGCTTCTTTTTTTGAAGAATATATATTACAGATTTTACTAGGTTTGGTTGGAGTTACTCTCCCCTCAAAAGTATTTTTTTAATTTTAAAATATTAAATGTTTTCCTATCTTTTTTTCTCTCTTCTCTTTTTTCTCCCCCTCCAAAAGTGTCCCAAGCTTCCTTTCTCTTCTCTTAGCTGCTAAAAAGTGTAGATCTGCAATGTTTATCCCCACTCTCTCTCTCTAGAATGCCTTGTCATCTCTCTCTCTCTCTCTCTCTCTCTCTCTCTCTCTCCTATTCTCATAAAGGAGCCTACTACACATCATTTTAGCTCTGTAACATCTCCTTCTAAATTTGCAACCTCTTCCTCCATAACTACAACATCTCCTTAAATTATAGATGCACAACCTCTTTCTCCATACCTATAACGTCTCTTTTTAGATCTACAATCTCTTTTTTCTTAGCTCCAACATCTCCTTTTAAATCTGCAACATCTTTTTCCATAGCTCCAAGGTCTCCTTCCAAATCTGCAATCTCTTTCTCCATAGCTCCAATATCTCCTTCTAGATCTACAACCTGTTTCTCCATAGCTCCAACATCTCCTTCCTTGATCAAGGTTCCCTAGCTCACTTTCGCTCTATTCCCAAACTCACATCTCTCTTTCGAGTTCCATAATTTTTTATTTTGACCTGCAACATTAACTTTCCTACTCTAGCTCCCTATCCCAGCTTTCGAAATCTCTTTCCAGAGTTGTTGCAACATCACCTTCCTTACTCCATCTCTCTCTCTTTCTCTGTGTGTGTGTGTGTGTGTGTGTGTGTGTGTGTGTGTGAGAGAGAGAGAGAGAGAGAGAGAGAGAGAGAGAGAATTGTGCACTATGCAAGTAATTTTTAGTAGGAGTGTGCTTGCTCGTAGCCACCAAATGATTACAATGGAGTAGAGATCTATTGTACATGCTGTCACTGTAGTGGAATGCATGTGAGGCTTATCAAGGGTCACACATTTTCAATGTTGGCAAAAGGTCCCTAGATAAGTGCCAGCTCTTGCAAAGCTGAGTGGTTAGAGAATTTTTTCCATGAATGATTATACATCTTTGTGCTCATGTTTGATTCACAAAAAGTGTATCACAAAATTTAATAACGTGGAATTTCATGCCTACATTATTTGAATACTCAAGCCCTATGGAGATATAATTAATCACTCAGTGGTTCAACTGTAGACCAAGAACCAACGAAGCCAAGACAGACATTCAAGCGTGGAACCAAACCTCAACAATCAAGAATTAGTTGAAGGTGTCTACGGAAGTTACAACAAAGAAAGATGCCTCAAATCAAAGACAAGATGAAGAGTTTAGCTCTATTTCCCATGTACAAAACACTTATGTAGACATCTCATATGCTCAACCAGTGGGCTCATGTACGTGATTAATGCAATACAACTTTTACCATCTCACACTGTTCTCTCTTTACTTGAACTGATCTTTGTCATTGTTTTGAAGTACTTTATGTTGTCATTCAATTAGTGGTTGGTTGTGTGCATGCACGTGCACTTGTCTTGAAATACTAAAGTTTTTCTCATTTCCTAAGCCCCATAGAAATTTGTGTCGAGACTCAGATGAGCCAGGAACTCTTGTAGTTGACACATTCTTGTACATAACTAGATATGATCAATAGTGAAAGGATGATCACAAAGCACCATAAAACAAAGGAAAGCTCATTCTTCATATTTCTAGATAAAAAATATCTAAAATCTAAAATGTGGACATGAAACAAGTAGTTGCTAATAGTACAATCAACCTTTATAGAAATAAGGAAGAGAATGGGGTATTGGAGGAGCTATTTATTTGTTAGTTTAAGGACTCACTTACAACTTAATCAATCTTTGATTAAAGGCATGTATGTATAAAAGTTCCTTGGGCCAAGTTAGTGGTGGACCTTAGGACATATGCACAAAAGTGCCTTGGTTCAGGTTAGTGGCTTAGGCCACATAGCTTATGTCCTAGAAAACATGACAGTGAAGGCCGCATTTTAACATCCTCCTTCTGATTGGTACTGTGCCATCTCTTCAAGAGTCAGCCATTGAGTAGAACTGCTGGAGCTGTACTAGTTCACATTTTGGGGTATCTTGGGCAGAGGATCGTGAACTAGTTGGGTTTCTCTTCTAAGAAGAAGTAGTAATGTCAATATATACTAATTCTTTCTTCATAATGTGATAGCCCACTCTTGTACATGATAAAAGTTAACACATATTTGAGACCACTTTCCCTAAGTCATAATCTCACAATGGAAAATGTACACCCACAATGTATTTCTTAATTTGTCCCACAAAAGTAATATCTCAAAAAGTGGAAATTGATAGATAATCATCGCAAAATCATTGGTTGTATGTTGGAAGAGTGTCCAAGGGATACATCTTGAGGCCAGATCAGGCTGTAATCA
This sequence comes from Adiantum capillus-veneris, assembly GCF_014529385.1. NCBI lineage: Eukaryota > Viridiplantae > Streptophyta > Polypodiopsida > Polypodiales > Pteridaceae > Adiantum > Adiantum capillus-veneris. The sequence continues at coordinate 7,227,917 of NC_140949.1, forward strand.
TGTCTGCTTCAAAGGTCTCATCAAGGAAGCTTGGGTAGAAGGGACTTTTGAATGAACTTGACGCTATGAGAATCTTGGACACTTGAGAAGGTGAAAAATTTAATTGTAGCACCACCATCCTTAAAGGGTTTGGGATCCAAATCTACCTCCGATGGTGCTAAATATTTTAATAGTAATTGTGATGGTGGTGGGACATAGGCTGGAGATGCGAGAGGTAACGATAGTGGTGCTTCAAAAGCCACAAACGGTCATTCTGATGAAGGCATATTCTTGAAAATGCCTCTCAAAAACTAAGAGACACCTCCAGAGCTCAATTGTAGAAGAGGTAATTAGGTGATTTTGATAAGGGTCATGTGGAGGGGTGTACATAAGACTGACTGCTGAAGAATATGGCACGGGCCTTGGCCATTTTTTCTTTCTCAACATCAGACTTTGGAGCATCATTCTTGCTAAGTTTTTCATATTCCTACATTGGGGTACTCAATGTAGCCTTCCCACCCTACATATTAAAATGTTGCAAGACTTTGTGGATATACATTTCTTGAGACAACTTTAGTATTCCACCTTTTCTATCTCTCTTGATACACATACCAAGAAAGTGATTTGCATCTCCTAAATCCTTTATAGCAAACTACATGCTAAGTGACTTCTTCAAGATGGAAATTTCGTCTTTAGACCTCCAAGCAATGAGCATATCATCAACATAAAGTATCAAGATGAAAAGTGAACCATCGTTCAACTTTTCAATATACAAGCAATGAGCTTCGTAGCTCCTTACATAACTTTGGGACTGCACGTACTTGTCAAACTTTGTGTACCACTACCTTGAGCATTGTTTCATGCCATACAATGCCTTACATAATCTACATGCAAGTTCTACCCTCGTAGGCTTCTCAAATGTGACTTCAAAACCCTTTGTTATTTCATGTAGACATCCTTATAAAGATCCCCATGAAGGAACGTCGTCTTCACATCCATTTGGACAAGTCCCATGTCCTCAGTGGGCTACTAGTCCAAGCACAAGATGCAATGTAGTCATCTTGACCACTGAAGAAAAATTTCATCGAAATCCATGCCTTTGTTTTGCTTGAAATCTTGAGCAACCAGTCTAGCCTTATACTTAGGCTCAACATCCTCTTTCTTGTACTTCTTCTTATATACCCATTTGCAAGGCAAGGCTTGTTTTCCCTCTGGAAACTCTATCAATTTCCCAAGGTTCATTTATCATAATCAATGTATATTTAGATTGCATTGCTTGCTCCCACTTCACACTATCTTCCATTTGAATCGCCTCTTGGTAGCAGGGAGACTCTACGCAATCAATGACCAAAAATAGTCTAAGCCCAATTGAATTTGCTGAGGGACACGAGAGACACGTGTAGATTTCCTCACTGCATGACTACTGGACTTTTCTCTCTCAAGAGCATCACTAGCTCTGTCTTGAGCACTACTAGTTGTAGGTACATAGCTAGTAGACTGATATGTTTACATAACTGGACTTGAGGGTACATCCTTGAATCTTACTTTGCAATATTCAACCTCTTTCATGGGTTGTCTATACATATTTGATTCATTAAAGATCACTTGTAAACTATGAATAACTCTTTTAGATTCTAGGTGCCAGAGACATCAACCCATCTCTCCATTTGCACCATAGCCAATGAAGATGCATTTGTGTGACTTTGGGTCCAACTTCTTTCTAAGCTCTTTAGGCACATGTGAGAATGACTCCCAGATACATGTAATGTGTCATAATTGGGCTTCTTGCCTTTTCACATCTCCCGCGGAATCTTGTAGTTCAATGGTGTACTAGGCGATCTATTGATTATATATGCATTGCTATCATAACAACTTCTCCCCAAAACTCTTGAGGTAAAATTTCCACAGAGAACATGGAAGTGACCCTCTTCTTAATATTCCTATTCATGTGCTCAACAACTCTATTTTGAGCAAGTGTATAGGACATAGTAAAGTGTCTTCTAATGCCTCGTTTGCTACAAAAGTCCTTAAACTTAGTGGAAACATAGTTAGTGCACAAAACCTTCAACTTCTTTCCTGATTAGTTCTGAACCATAGCTAGGAACTTCTAGAAGACATAGTTATAGACTTCATCTTTCCTCTTCAAGAGGTAGAACTACACCTTTTGAGTAGAGTCATCTATAAAGTTAGGAAATAAAAGCAAATTTTTATTATAAAATGAAGTGTAATAACTAATGTTTTCTTGAAGGGGAGAACTCATGCTCAAGAATCTATTACCAACACTACAAGAGGTACTTAATAGTAGCGACGTTCGGAGTGCGACGCTCAAATGTGAAAAACCACGGCGTCGCTATGGGCGTCGCTATGGGCGTTGCTAAATTACAAGTAACTTAGCGACGCTCATAGCGACGCCTATAGCGACGCCGTCAGGGCTAAAAAAATAACCGAGAGCATTCGAAAACTCAGATCTCAGATCTGAGTTTTCGGCGCGCACTCAAGCAAGCAAGGTAATGCGCTCTCCCTCTCTCTCTCTCTCTCTTTCTTCTCCACACACACACACACACACACACACACACACACACACACACACACACACACACACACACACACACACACTCTTATTTAGCTAACAATTCATTGGCTAACCCTTGGTTGACTACTTCCCTCTTTGGTGATCTTGCTCTCGCTATCTGGACAGCAGGGACTTGGGTAAACCTTGGTTGGCTATAGATAATGCTTGAATGCATTGGTATATGTTATCCACAATCTGTTCAATTTGAAAAAAATGACTCATGACACATCAATACCGACAAAATACCTCATTGGACTTTTCCATAATTCTGTGACTCGCCCACTTGAAATATATCTGATGATAATATTAGTACTTGGATTTATTTCTATCATCGTTGTGTGGTAGATTGGGTATGCCATTTCTCTCTTGAATAACCGGTCTTGAGTTCAACTCTTGTCGGATAGAGCCTTGTGGTCTCTTGGGATATTTTAATACGATGATAAAATCCTATTCTTCTTTTTCTTCTTTAATGGGATTAGCCGAGTTCCCACTTGAGAGCTTGTATCGATAATACTGTTCACACATGTACATGGACTCCTTCATGGTGGTCTCCCACTCCAATTGGTTGATTCTAATATGTGGTTTACAAACACTTACCCTCATATGCACCTACCCACATGATGGGTGCGTGGTTCTTTGAAATGCTTGGTGCTCGCCACACCTTATCTTTGCGATAGATAGCCTTGCATACATTAGTGCAATCAAACATGCAGCATCGTGCACACGGCCTCTGGCAAAGCTTGCTCTTGGCTCGTCACAATCTCCTCTCAGCAGCGATCGTTCATCCCTTTGCTTCCCTGTGCATCGAGATCACATGCCTATTTCGAGAGGATTCTTGCCTTTGCTGTGCTGCGAATGTGGCTGTGAACCAAAACCGGATGTTTTCTTCACTGCAAGCATTGCTCATGGTCATCCATAACCGGCAGTCTTGGTTCGTGCTTCTCACCACCTCTATGCATTTGTCACGATTTGATAAGCAAAACTCACACACACACACACACACACACACACACACACACTCACTCACTCACACAGGCAAATCCACTCAACACACACACACACACACACACACACACACACACACATATTTTAGAAAGCTTTTAGAACACACTCACCCATTGGTGAGTATCAACAAAGAGAATACAATCATCACAGAGTGTTGATTATCAGTCACAGATTTGAGCAGCAAGCAAGGTAGCTCGTGCGGCTACTATGGATCAGGATTTCATGATACACACTAGCCCTTGTCGGCTATCGACATCTGCTAACAGCTTCCATTCTTGCAATAATCAAGCCAGTGGAGTGAACGGCATAAGAATCAATCATCGAAGGCATTCTCGCTTTTGTAATCCGTTCGAACACATGACTCAAGCTAGCATTCGACTATACAAGTAGGTGTGCATGCACCTACTTACAATGTGGTTATATTTTAAGTCTCCAAGACAAGCATGCTAAGGAAATCTTGTTTAAAGTTTTTTTAATATATAGATCATTATGCTGGACTGTTTGGTGGCTTTGTATGAAAAAAAAAGCATTGAAGTTATAAATGTTTCACACATTACATTACTGGACATAAAAAGATGTGTTGACCTGGCCTAAAAATCCACACCTGCTCGAGGGTGGTCAATGCTTACAATATATGGATTATATGTAAACATGTAGGCACTTGACCAATTTAGGAGTTGCGAGCCCCGACCCATCCCTTTGGATTGGGTGGATCAAGTTAATAATAATGTAACTTGTATTAAAGAGTAGGCAATCCAATTCTTAGGGTATAAATACCCATATCATGACAGAAACCGTTTGATTGAAGTCAGGATAAATTGGAGTAGCTATATTATTATCTGATATATTATCTAATCCCAATTGTTAAGTATGGCACTAGTCCGACCAAAGACTAGTAGGGAAACTATGTGTGTGTGTTTAAGTATGAAAAATCCCCTCATAATTGAACCATACTTAGAAAATTGAGTTAGATAATATATTAAATAACAATATTTTAAAACAAGATGTCATAAATTATTTCATATACACCAATACAAAATTTTGTATCTAATGGATAATACAATCATTTAGATCAAAAATTTGATCTTTGATCACTACAATATAATATCTATATCGTATGTGCCCATCCTTTGGGATGAGCTTCCACTATATCTACATGTAGAAGGATCCAACTGGTACATTTGCTGGTACATTGGACGATCTTCCATTACTGCTGCAGTTTTTATTGTAATCCCAAGGAAAGAATCTCTTAGCTGTCACCATCCAAGAAACACAAGCCTGTCAGAACTGGCATTACTTGGGAAGACAGGTGCCAACGACTCCCTCCCCTTGTTATTGGTGTCAAAAATTACAACAAAAACTAACAACATAACGTAGATCAATTATTAAGTTTAAAGAATGAGCCAGATATTTACAATACTGTGAATGTTATTTAATTCCATAAAAAATCGAACAGCGTCTCCTTTGTAATTTGAATCATTTTTCAAAAAATCCAATCAAAATGCCATCTCATCTGAGACCCTCACATGAGGATTAAGGCACTTTTTTGAAACATTGGGGTGTTTTCAAAGTAAATTACTAACCCTAATTAAAAAAAAAAACCTTTTATGTTTCCTTTATCATCAACAATGGTGTCGTTCCCATGGAGACACAATTAAGAGTCATTAAAAATGCCAACATTCCATCAACTAAGTACTGTCATCACCAATTACTCAATCATATGTTTACTCAGTATAGAGAAAATAATACTAAGATAACTGCAACCCCAAACCATGTAATGGAAAAAAACATTCAATGTATCAAAACTAGAACTATTGGTGTTCACCAAAAGTCAGCATCCAAGCTGCCAAATATTGTGTAGCCCTAGGTCATCAGAGCTGCATAGGTCAATGTTGTCTCATCCCACAAGAAAAACAACAAATTTTAGTCCAAAAAAGGCAATCCAATGTCCTCTCAACCGAGACCTCCACTTAGTTTCTAAGAGAGGAACGTATCAAAAAATAGCTTATGGTTATGAGCTCACCAATGTATACTTACCTTGATTGGAGTTGACATACCCATTGTATTGGACATCATCTACATTATCTAATGTAAAGTATCTATCAAAAGGGATTGTAAACTCCATGTATCTACATATGAATAGATTTTCAACTGTAAATCAACAAATATTTTTAACAACTAAAGAAGGTAGCAGCATGTTGCATCACTACTGCTTCTCGGCGCATTAAAGGGCTCTAAAAAGTGAAAATTTGGGCAGCATCTCCTTTGTATAACGGATGATTTTTCAAAATTCCACTCACTGCCATCTCCACCGAGACCCTCACATGAGGTTTAAGGCTCAACATCAAGCATCAAATGTCTTTAGCTAGGGTCAAATGTAAAAATCAAATCTTCCTGCACATGGGCCTTGCAGACTCTCAAAAGTATTTTCATTTTTCAAGTACTAACATGACAAAAAATGAATTCAAAAACCTATGTTTATCATCAACCTTGAAAGGACATTTTGAGTGTAAACTCCCAAACAGTTCCCAACTAGTTTTTAGCTAATGATTATCAATAATATAATTTTTTCATATGTAGTAAGACTCAAATTCTTTTTTTGGAATTGAAAAGACAACTGATGTACTCCCTATCTGATGCATACACCAAAACATGTTTCATGCGCTTAATCAATCGTGTCAACACTGCTCATTAAATTCTAGCTATCTCTATTACACAAGTCACAGTTCAAAATATCCTCATATGGATGATTATAGATTAAAAAGACAGTTAGAAGGCCGATTTAAGCTAAGGAATTCATCAGAACCAGAAAAACAATACTTTTTGTACAGAGTAGAACACAAATTTTCTTGTGAGTTCATCTTAGTGTGTTATAGTCTGAATGTAAACACTTATCATATGCATTGTTCTCCAATACATATTATTAGACAGCTTTTGTTCATAAGCTTAAACTGAAAAGCCCAAAATAATCAAAGTTTTGACTGAGTAGGTGCAAGGGCACCTACCTGTCCCATTGTTGCCGATAAAACAGTCAAGTGGATAGTAGGTGAAGTGTTTCAAGGATCTTCTCTCCCCATTTAGCTTGATGTGGTCGAGACTATATTGTATGGCCATCGATTGTACCTTGATGTATGCTTTGTGATGAGTTGTCCAAGGAGCCGCCATTAGCTTCCGAGTTGTACATGTCTGTACGAGTAGGTATGCACGGATGGATATGCCAAAGAAAATAAAACGAAGATTGCGTATGACAAGCATGTATAACACTCAAGGCATGTATTGTATGCTAGAATCTCTGTGTGTGTGTTTCTGGGTGTGTGGATAGATGCAACATCCTGTGAGAGCCACGAGCATGTGAAGGAAGATGCAGAGGGTAGTGAAGCAAGTCAAAACCTACAAGGGTTGAGTATACGAAGGAGGAAGCATGAGAAACGGCGAGACCTACGAGATCCATTCCGCGAGGGAGATGAAGAAGCTCGTATGTACTTACAATAGTGTGTGTGTGTGTGTGTGTGTGTGTGTGTGTGTGTCTGTGTGTGTGAATACACTTCGCATAGCTTGAGGGTGTCGGTACCTGAGCGCAGAGGATGCTCGATGTGCAAGTGGGCAGCAGAAAAAGACCCTGTGTGCGCAGAGATCTTGCTTATGTGTATGTGGTTGTGCGCAAGCGAAAGAGCTAGTCCACAAAAGAGGGGGCGAGATATAATGCACTAGCACTACAAGAGGTTGTGTGCTCTTGTGACGCTGTTAGCGACGGAAATACACTGGGTTTTTATAACCCCCGGCGTCGCTAAAACCGTTGCTAATAGCGTCTCGTAGCGTCGCTATATGCGTCGCTATATGCGTCGCTATATAGAGACGCTCTGATCATAGCGACGGTCATAGCGACGGTTATAGCGACGTCAACACAGAAGTCTATAGCGACGCTACAGAGCCATAAATAGCGACGGTTATAGCGACGCCCGAGAGAATTTTTTTTGGGTGACAGGGCATTGAATGCCCTGCCACCCATCAACCATATTGTACTTGATTCACTTTTTAAAAAAAGTGCAAGGGTAGATAATAGACCAAAAATAGTCACCCACAAGACGCATTGTTTGCAAAATTGACAAGCGTAAAATTGACAATTGTACACATCATAGGCAAAATGAATTGATTGGCAAATGTAATAATGACAATTGTACAACATCATAGGCATAAAGAATTGATTGGCAAAATGAACTGCGGTGACAAATGTAATAATATACATGGTTCAAAAAGACGTATAAAATCCGTCTCATGATACATAAGCTATGAGAAACCCTAAACTAATGCTATCTAGCTACGGCTAAACTGACGTCGTCTAGTCAGACGTCTCATCGCGTCCAAGCGGCGTATCTGTCGGATTCTGCAAAAAAAGACAATAAGACAGCTTTCAGTAAGTATAAACATATAACGACATTTATAAAACAATACAAAAAATAGAAAAGAGTAAACCCTAATACTAACCATGCCGCCGCGAGAACTGAGAATGTCCATCAGGGCGTTTAAGCCCTTCCTGCCTGTGTACTCGCGCTCGTACGGTGTGGGATCACGTCTTGTCATCGACCACTGTCAAAACATACAAAGATTTCATTATGTTAGAATTAAAAAACTCATAAACCCTAAACTATCGAACATAAAGAGCAATGCAAAAACACTTACAAAATCGGCCTCAAATGATGCCCATCCACCGCTCCCCAAGTGGTGCGAGCTCCCTGCCTCTACTCGCGCTCTGGCTGCATCCTTTTGTTGCTTCCACTTGTCGGGATTCTCGCGCGCTGCTTTCTTCGCATTCTTCCAATCTTCTTTGGCCAGCCAATATGGCCTGTTCCACCCATGCTTGATTGCTTTTTGTAGTTCGGAACGCTTGTGTTTGTAGTATTCGCGCATTCGAATCTTCATCAGGTCTTCATTGAAGCGCTGATCCAGTGTTGGAACGGGAAACTCATCATGAAGTATGCTGATGACTCTGGCTTTTAAATCACTTGGTACTTCACTCCATTTGTTTAGTATGTAGTGTCTAAACAGCTGAGAGCAAAGACCATGCATGCGCGAGATCACCTTCTTGCCGTCATCATCCATAATGATGCCGCCGCTGAAGTCGACGGAGTAAGGCAAGCCCTCTGGCCGATGACGCGTGAACCTGGGTGTCCCGACAAGGGTCTCTAGCAGCGTGTCGATGGGGGTACGGACGTCAGGTGTCTCCACCGGCGTCTGGGCCCCGAAGCGAGGAGTGTCGAGTGGGGTGGCTCTTGGCGGAGTAGGTAGAGGTGTGTAGCTGCTAGGAACAGTCAGCCGCGCAAAACCTGGCGTAGATGGCGATGCTGTGGTTGGTGTGGGGGCGGGCAAAGAAGGGGAGGGTAAAGAGCCTCGTCGAACACGAGGCGATGTGGAGGCATCGGCGACGGAATCCCCACAACAACCGCCACCGCCACCACTAGAGCGTCGGTGTCTAGACGAGTGTGAAGATCGTCTCGTCGACACCGAAGCTTCGGAGCACGCCGAATGCTCCGAAAGAGAGGGAGATGCGGATGGAGTAGGAACGCGCGATGATGCGCCAGAGCGATGACGCTCCACATACCACTGTCTCTGCTGCGGTGACAAAGAAGAAAGAAACTCCTCATCATCCATACCTGCATTAAACACACGAATATTTAAACTTAATATTGAATGAATAGAGTAGACAATGACGCAAAGACCATTAAATACAATGACGTAATGACGCATATAAATACAATGACGCAATGAATTGAGTGATAGAAGAGGCAAGTCGAAAACTCAGAATTTTCAATCAAAAGATGTGAGCGCGAGTAGAAAAGAGAGTTATACACCATGGAAGGTACTTAGAGAGCCAGAGCTTTTACAACACGGAGCAAAATTGTTCAAATACAATATTTGTGGCTTTAAGAGATCTCTCTCTCATCCTCGCATAACTCAGCATAACTTCCTATATCTATATAGAGCTCTCCGTTTAAACACATATCCTCTGTTTCATTTTGTAGCTCCTCTGCATGCACCCCATATAGAGTAGTAGCATCTTGATGCTCGTTGGGCACCACCGCAGCGGCTTCTGATTGAGCATCTTCTCTGATCTCCTCCATTGATGCCGTTGTGATTGGCACATGGTAGCCTTCATACGTCCTTGCACTACGAGGGGCTACCTCTATGACGTACCACCAGTTTGATGTAGACTTTGTAGGATGAAATATTACCTGCCAGAGCCACATAACTTACATGAGAGCTTTCAAGCACATAACTTGTAAAAGGGGGATGTTAACTATTTACATACTTACTTGTTCACAATGCTCGGGTAGTACGAAAGTGTCTCTTAGGTCAATCCATTTCTTAGTAGAATCCACCTCAAGAAAACCAGACTCTCCTCTACGCACAGTAGCGTTGCGACCCTCCATGATTATCTTGAACCATTGCATGTCGAATAAGTCAACAAAAAATCCTCTGTAATCGATCCTCAAAATCTCTTGTAGCGTGCCGAAGTAAGTGAGTTCCGCCACCACAGGATCTGCATCAGAGGAACGTCGTCGAGTAGACTGTTCAAATTTTGCCATGATTCCACAATCTTGAGTAAAACGTTTTTTGTCGATCTGTTCCACCCTAAAATGTCCACCTTTACACCATGCTGCTGTGTATGACTTATACTACAACGAACAAAGATTATGAGTGGCCGTTCAAACGTTTAGAAATAAAGTCACTAGCTAGTCGTACATTGCAAACTTACCTTGGTCGCGCAACCCCGAGAGTACTCCCACTCTTCCTCAGTCACTTCGTCACCGCATTGTTGTGCGCTTTTCAATTGGTTGTGCAACCATCTTAAGCTCATGAATGTTGGTAGGCTCTCCAGACCCGTCGGATAGTGCATTGGTGGTCGTCTTCCCCGTCTCCACTCGATTCGTGCCCTTTGTCGCTCTTGCTTTGCATCCTCATATTGTGAAATCCACTTTTGCATCACTGGATTGTGAAGCATGCAAAATCGGTTGATTTTAGCCTCTAGATCTTCCGTCATCTTCTTCTCAACACCGAGATTGCACATGACAATCCCAGATATGCGCTCATCATCTATGGTTCGCCATAGCGTGTCCCGGGCTTTATCAAATCCGTCTAGCCACTCTCCAATGTACACTAGGGACTCTGATACCAACCAACCTTCTGCCATGCTACCCTCCGGACGTGCCTTTTGACGCACATATCCCTTAAGCGTTTTCATGAAACGTTCTAAGAAGAACATCCATCTGGAATGAACTGTGCCAGCTATTTCCACCTCATCAACTATGTGAACAAGAAGATGCACCTGAATGGTTAGCATGGTAGTAGGAAAATGTTTCTCAAACATGCACACAAGCTCCGCAGCATTTAGTTTGGCGAATGGTATGGAGTCTACGTTGATCTCCTTTTGTGAGATCCATTGCACCAGCTTTGCAAGTTTGTAGATTGTGTTACGGATGTCGAGAGACAAACATCCCTCAATGGCAACCGGTAAAATAAACTGCAAAGTATGTGCAGCAATGATATTAAAGTCCACATTTTATGCAATGATATTAAAGTCCACTATGAACGTACCTGACACATTTTATGCCAATCGTGTGACTTCAAACCGGTAAGCTTTCCTTCTTTAGTAAAACACGTTCGGAGCAAGTGCATTATGCCAGTGGGGGTCCGCAAAGATCGAATGGTCTCTTTTACTTTGCGTTCTTGGGCTCCTGTGAAAATCCATGGTGCTTTAGGGAGTTCTATCGATCCATCAGACGCTGTTTGCGGCCAATATTGCTCCATACGATCCACATTTCTAAGGTCAACTCTGGCTCCCAAAGTATCTTTCTTGCCGGTCAGATGGTCCCATAGTAGATTACCCACATTCTTGAATATGTGCATTGGATCAAGCAAGTGATTGATCATGAGTAGGGGGCCAGTATGGTAACTCGTACCATAGAGATAGTCTCTTCATCCCTGGAGGCAATCCGTCATCGCACATCTCCTTCTGCTCTAACCATGCTTGTGGAGACATCCTTGGTGGCTCTCTTCCCAAAAAGCCGTCGCGTAACACATGATTCTCTGGAAGATACGCTTGATGACCTTCGTAGATTTGCTTCTTCAGTGAGGGCGCCCTACGTGCATTCAGTCTAGGTCCACATGTGACACATGCTCTGTATCCGCTTGTTTGAAGCCCTGCATGTATACACATGATAATAGATCAACTATGGGAAAAAACAAGATTTACAGTGTTTGAGTGAGGAGTGTCAATAGATCACCTAAGCATTCTGTTAGCCCGGGATAGTCATGCATGGTCCACATTAGAATGCCTCTGATTAAAGCATTCCGTCGTCCTGTGTGTCGGCTCATATCCACCACCTCTATGCCAATCCACAATTGTTGTATCTCTTCCAATAGTGGACGAAGATACACATCCATATTCTCCACTTTATATCGCCCTGGCATAATCAAGCTTAGCCATAGGTGCCCCTTCTTCGTAGTCAACCACGGGGGAATGTTGTAGTTGACGATGACAATGGGCCATACACTGTAAGATGTTGATCTTTGACCAAATGGATTTACGCCATCCATAGCCAGGCCTAAGCGCAAATTTCGAGCTTCCCTGGCAAAATCCGACCATGTTCCATCTATATGTTTCCAGGCTGCGCAATCTGCAGGAATTCGTAGCACACCATCCGAAGATTTATTCTCCTCATGCCATGATGCTAGAGCGGCCATGGACTTACATTCGAAGAAATGCTTGATGCGAGGAAGCAGAGGAAAATGTCGCAAAACCTTTTGTGGAATTTTTGTCCCGTGGAGATCTACTCGATATCTTTCGGAATCACATTTCAGACACTTCTCCATGTCTATGTATTCCCCTCTGAAAAGAATGCAGTCATTAGAACAAGCGTGGATAGAATTGTAATCCATCCCCAAGTTTCGCAAAATCTTTCTTGCTTCATCTCGGGAATCTGGCATCACATTGTCAGATGGTAGTATGTGCTCTTTAAGCAATCTACACAACATAAAAATACGATACAGTCGTGTAAAAATCTATCAGATCATTATACATTTAGAGTTTTATTAAAGTAAACTAATTGTAATAGATCACCTGAAAAGCGCTGTGACGCTAGTGTCACTCCATCCAAACTTTGCCTGCATGTTGAGAAGAACCAGGAGTGCTTTCAATCTAGACATACGTGCTCCATTATACAATGGCGTATCGGCTTCACTTTTCATATCATCATAGATAAGCCTTTCTGAATCCATGATCGTCTCGATCATTTCATCAATCTCGGGCTCAAACATTGCCTCGTTGGGAATGTGCTTTACATGATCATCCCCCGAGCTGTCAGAGGCTACATCTTGTGGCCTCACATATGCTGCTTGACCAAAGCGCCTGCGAACACGTCTATTGGGTTGCAAGATTGCTGCTTGTTGGCCAGCGTCAGAGTCCGACGAGTTATAATTGGCAACAACTCGATCTATAATAGATGGATCGAACTCGCCAAATTCGCGAACGTGCTGCAAAGAAACACGTCTTGTCCGTCGCACAGCATGCTTGCATTGATTACAAGGAGATAAGACCCTCGTTGAGAGATAGGTGTTTCGGTTGGACGGTCCCACATCCTCGTCACTACTCATAATGAGGATAAAAATCTTGTAACCTGGAGAACAAATTTAATATTCTATTGGCATTCTTCGTCTTATCTCTCTCTCTCTCTCTCTCTCTCTCTCTCTACCTCACATTCTCTAGTCATGTCCAATCCCCGCACACCTCGGTCTAGAGGTGCACGGAGATCAGAACCACCGGGTTATAATCTCGTCTTTATTGGTCAATACCTATATTTGTGGGTACAAGAAATCTACAGACCCACGTCTACATGATACTGCATGTAGTGGACAAAACCCCTTTGCCTCTTCTCTAGATGTAGCACTTCACAGCATCTTAACATCTTTTCACAGTAGATCTTTTCACCGTTCGTCTAACTCTAAACCCTAAACCGTAAGTAATTCTTGCGTGGACTCGATCTAACGTAAATAAGCGTAAATCTAAATAAACGTAAATCTAACTAAAAATAAACCTAAATTTAACGTAAGTCTACATCTAACCTAATCTTTAACGTCTTTTGGGATAGTTTCCTACGACGTTAAAACTCTCTTCTTCTTTTGTGTGTGTGTGTGTGTGTGTGTGTGTGTGTGTGTGGGTAAACCTAAATAAACCTAAGTCTAATCTAATACAACATAAATCTAAATCTAACGTAAATTATGTTATATTAAAAACAAAGAACTAAACTAACAGGGATTATAAGAACCTTAAAACTGATTTAACACATAATTTTTCACATAACTCGGCAAGAGTTGGCATTCTCATCACTAAAGATGTGAGAGTTAACTTCCGGCGATGACGCTGCCTCATCTCCATCCACATCTGACGACAGCAATTTGCCCTTTGGACCGTTCTTGCTCTTGTTACTAACTTTGAAGTTGCTGTTGAATGACTAGAGGTTGTCTAGATGGTCATTGTCGGGGATGTAGTGACTCTTGCCGCCTTGAAGATCCACCTTCTTCCCTATCTTCTGAAGACATTTCACCAGTACTTTTGGATCGACGGAGCCCACCATGAGTGAAGGCAGCAATACCCTATATTCCATTGAGGGCTTTCTTCACCCGCTTCATGCAGGCATCGCAGTCTATGGAGACCTAAATCTAATCTAATATAACGTAAATCTAAATCTAGCGTAAATAAACGTAAATCTAACTAAAAATAAACCTAAATCTAATCTAATTTAACTTAAATAAACCTAAATCTAATTTAACGTAAGTCTACATCTAACCTAATCTTTAACGTCTTTTAGGATAGTTTCCTACGACGTTATAACTCTCTTCTTCTTGTGTGTGTGCGCGTGTGTGGATGTGTGTGCCAATAAAAAGAGATAAATGGTATAATCTTTCTATCAGCCATGCCAAGTATGATAGATTGGTTATGCCATTTCCCTCTTGAATAATAGGTCTTGAGTTCAACTCCTCGTCGGCTAGATCTTTAGGTCTTTTAATTTTAATTAGTTTCCTACGACGTTAAATTAGTTTCTCTCTCTTTCTCTCTCAATGTGTGTGCGTTTTTTTGTTTATGCATGTTTTCTCTCTCTTTCCGTCTCTCAATGTGTGCGTTTTTTGTTTATGCATGTTCTCTCTCTCTCTCTCTCTCTTTTCCTCTCTCAATGTGTGCGTTTTTTGTTTATGCATGCTCTCTCTCTCTTTTCCTCTCTCAATGTGTGTGTGCATTCTTTGTTTATGTATGTGTGTGTGCATTTTTGTTTATGTTTGTACTCTTTCTCTCTCTCTCTCTCTCTCTCTCTCTCTCTCTCTCTCAAAAACACTATGTGTGTGTGTGTGTGTGTGTGTGTGTGTGAGAGAGAGAGAGAGAGAGAGAGGAGAGAGAAAGAGGGGAAGGGAACATGAGAGTGAGGAGAGGGAAGGAGCATACCTGGCTCTCCTTCCTGTCCTCATGTGTGTGTGTGTGTGTGTGTGTGTGTGTGTGGAGAAGAAAGAGAGAGAGAGAGAGAGAGAGAGAGAGAGAGAGAGAGAGAGAGAGAGGGAGAGCGTTACCTGCTCCTTGCTTGAGGGCGCCGAAAAACTCAAATCTGAGATCTGAGTTTTTGGGCGCTCTCTGTTATTTTTTTTAGCCCAACCGGCGTCGCTATGAGCGTCGCAAATTTACTTGTAAATTTGCGACGCTCATAGCGACGCCGGGATTTTTTTTTTTTGAGCGTCGTTGTGTGAGCGTCGCTAATATGAATAGCCTCTTGTAGTGTAGATTGCTTTTTGGTGTGAAGGCAATACTCATGAGAGCAGTAGAGACCACCAATTTGATCGCTTGTTTGGTGTGAAGGCAATACTCATGAGAGCACTAGTGACCACCAATTTTCCACCAATTTTGGACACGGGAGGTCAATACAGTGGGTGAGAAAAAATTCTGAGATCGGCGTAGCATTGAAAGTTGTGAGGTCAGAAGGAATGATGTAAGTAGTGAGGCAAGATCTGTATATAATCACATCTTCGTGTGTGACCTCTCACATGCTTGTGGATGGGTGTGTGCGTGTGTGGGTGTGGGTGTGTGCATACATCTGAGTCCGTTCAGAATGGGATTACCTTATTCGAGAGTGAGTGCTTAGGTGAGCATCTCCTCAAGTAGGGGCGATTGTGCACGAGTGTCGATTGTCCAAGATTAAAGCACCAAAAAGGGAAGCTGTCAGCCAAGGGTTAGCCAAGGACTTGTCGGCTAGATAAGTGTGTGTGTGTGTGTGTGTGTGTGTGTGTGTGTTTCATGCTCAAGAATCTATTACCAACACTACAAGAGGTACTTAATAGTAGCGACGCTCAAATGTGAAAAACCACGGCATCGCTATAGGCGTCGCTAAATTACAAGTAACTTAGCGACGCCTATAGCGACGTCGTCAGGGCTAAAAAAAATAACCGAGAGCGTTCGAAAACTCAAATCTCATATTTGAGTTTTCGGTGCGTGCTCAACCAAGCAAGGTAATGCGCTCTCCCTCTCTCTCTCTTTCTTCTCCACACACACACACACATACACACACACACGAGGAGAGGAAGGAGAGCCAGGTATGCTCCTTCCCTCTCCTCACTCTCATGTTCCCTTCCCCTCTTTCTCTCTCTCTCTCTCTCTCTCTCACACACACACACACACACACACATTGTGTTTTTGAGAGAGAGAGAGAGAGAGAGAGAGAGAGAGAGAGAGAGAGAGAGAGAGAACACAAGCATAAACAAAAAGCGCACACACACATGCATAAACAAAGAATGCACACACACATTGAGAGAGGAAAAGAGAGAGAGAGAGCATGCATAAACCAAAAACGCACACACACATGCATAAACAGAGAATGCACACACACATTGAGAGAGGAAAAGAGAGAGAGAGAGAGACAGAGAGAAAGAGAAAGATATAAAACAGAGAGAGAGAGAGAGAGAGAGAGAGAGAGAGAGAGAGAGAGAGAGAGAGAGAGAAGAAGAGAGTCTTAACATCGTAGGAAACTATCCCAAGAGACCTTTGTGCGCTCCTTGCCGCACTGTCGAAGCAAGGGACTTGCCAATACACCGTGTGCGAGCCACAAACGGCTCCAAGCACACAACAAGCCTAAACTAGCAAGCTCAAGAGAGCAAAGGGTGTGTCACTCACCGCTCTACGCTCGCCTTCGTGGTGGATTCCTCGCCGCGATGAAGAAGAAGCTGCAGTCGTGCCGTGCTCAACCGCTTCGCCGCCGTCGTGCCTTCGTAATGCTCGATCGCACACACACTCTCCCTCTCTCTCTCTCTCTCTCTCACACACACACACAAGGAGGTGAAGAAGAAGAAGATGGAGATGGAGATGGAGCAAGAGCACTCTTCTATTGCACAAATGAGAGAATGAGTAAAAATTAGGTTTAGTTGGCTTTTATAGGAGCTCACCCCATTCACACTTGGGCGCCCATGCTTAGCCAACTAATCCCTTGAATGTCCCAGTTAAAGTGCGCCTCTCATCGGCGATCACTCTACCTTTCCCTATTGGTTTGACAAGCCCGGTACTTGACTCTAAATAATACAACGTTTATAGATCATAGGGTGTCCGTGTGCCGTGAGGGTTAACATGCCCCCCTTCCTGATGTAGATTCCGTCCTCGGAAGCTATTGAGTTGAAGCTGGGTCGTCGAGGTGGAAGAGCATTTGAGATGAATGTCCTTAGCCTTCTTCAGTCACTGCAAAATCAAACAACATTGGCACAGTAATTGCATTCTCTTAAAAAGCATATGCAGTTTTAGGTAGAAAAATTGATTGGTCAAAGAATTTCAAACAATTTGTTAGCAATGAACATTAAATTGCAATGTAATCAAATGCATAAACCGATGTAAAGGTAGAAAATTAAACAAGTCTGGGGTCGCTAATTTGACGGTCGAAAGGCACTAGAGATCGAATATTAATACCATGGGTAAGCTTCTTAATTATCTGTGGTCAATTAAGTTGTTTAATCGCGAGAGCCAAGTATTGATGTTCGAGGGCTGACTAGAAGCTATATCTAGAAAACCTTGTAGTTAAGCTACCATAAAAGGAATTTCTCATGAAATCATCGCCTGACTGATTACTTTTTCTTTGACCCCCCAAAGTCTTTTCACATTGATTCAATTATGATGTGTGTGCTTATTTTGTATGCCTTGGGTTTTTTGCTTCTCAAGGAAAAGCGCCCACACTGGGAACCTCTAGGGCTCTAGTACCATAGGCGATACATGTGAGTGAAGTACCAAATCAAGCTGAGATTCCTCTTCCAGCGTAAGATTTTACATTGTGGCACTTTGATTTTTTGTTTGTTCATTTTTAGCATTTTAATTTGTAACTTTGGGGGGTCATATAACACTGTTACCCTCCCCAGGCTCATCACATTAGTAAACTCCCTTTATAATACTTAAACTAAAGGTCAATAGGGTTAAGCCCGCTAGAAAGCCCTAGTACATTTCACACAACGCTGCCTAAATCGGATTAAGAACCTAAGTAACCATTGCTTATTAGGAAGGCATTCCCCATGGTATTAAGAGAAGATTTCTAATATCTAGCTTGGTCAAACTAGCTTAGTCGGACTGCTTGATTTTTACCCCTAAACAAGTGATTATGACAAAACATTACATTGAATTAAATGTTTGATACTAAGCCAATGCGCTGAATATTATGCTACCAATCACAATCAAAGCAGACAAACATGGATGCAAAAAGATAAGGGCAATGCTAATGGACAAGAAACACCTGTTTGTGTTGATGGTCGCGCTTGATCTGAAGTGTGAACGAGAGAAAGGTTCCATGAAGGTCCAAATCCTATCAATAGCAACACGCTCCTGTACACACTAGGAAACAAAAGGAATACCTCCAGGAGGCACATTAGTGGGAAAAGAGAACTTCGCTAATCACTCAACTCTAAAACAGAAACACTCCTATCGTACTAATCTTACCTACCCTCCATCACTCAAGTGATGAGGATCAAAGGTGTTTTATGGCATAGGTTTCTGTTTCACTGTACCAGATGTGACATGTGTAGGTCTGAGTCAATGTTTTGACTTTTATTGTGCATACTCGTTTGCTAATTGCTCTTGCTCTTTATTTTTTTGTTTTTTGTGAGTATAAAGCTTTATATGTACATTCCCTAAGATTGGTGATTGAGAGGTCAGGGAAAAAGGTTGAGAGGGAAACAAGTGAATGATGGATGTCCACAAACACTCCCCCCTTCCTTGGGTAGATCATACCGTTTGAAATGAGCTTGTCACCCTTTGAAACCAATTGTTCCAGTTGGTAATAGGTGAGGATTTTTGCCAGTAGTTTTCTATTACCCTAGGTGCCTCGTCAAGTTGCAAGGGTGGTAAGGTACTCTCCCAGGATCGAACTTGAAGTGGTTCATCAGGTGATTCTTGAACACTGGGAGGTGTGGATTCTTTTGTAGCTTCATGGAGGTCCACTACTATAGATGGAGGCTGTGTAGAAGCTTTTACCTCTATGAATGTATTACATGAGGAGCTAGAATCTTCATGGGACTCCCCCCTTCCTGAGCTAGGTGGAACAAATCGTTCTTTCTTTGGTACCCAAACTAGCTCGGGAGCGGGTGTGTAGCATTCTGTGATTTTTTTCTTTCCACGATCATTGATTCGTTTTGGAGCTACGGGATTGGGCTCACTTGGGTCAGGTGATAGGTAAGAGCACAATCTACGTTTTGGCACCCAGATTTGATCATTTCCTTGATAGTAGCCTTGGGCTTCCAATAGTCGTTTAGGGATCCATCGCAACATTTTCTTACTTTTCTTGGAGCGAGTGGTACGTTTCTTACAAGGCTTCTATTTTTTAGCACTAGCTATGGTCACTAAAGAAGCTTTAGGGACCCACTTGTATGTTTTCTTCGTTACATTAGGATGAGTCTTGTCAGAAGCGATATGCATTGCTTGTAGCATATTTAAGGGTATAGGCATTTCATCCCCCTCAGGTGTTACCCAGGTCGTCCCCCTATTTCCCCAAGTGTCTATGGTTGATGCTAGGTGGACCCAATCCACATTGTCCGACTCAGTCATCCCAGGTAGGATATCCATATAAGGAGAATCTTGGCCAATGTCTGTATCCTTCTTACAAGTGTAACAATATTGTAGTGGGGCCGAGTGAACTGTGGTGTCAGAGCGATGATCAATAATGGTTTTACTCCCTAAGGGGTGTACCTTACCAGTCACCAAATCCACTCTAAGGACAGAGTCTTGGAATTGCAAATAGACATGATTTTTAGACCAATCATGAACCATTTGTGCTTCCCTCATGAATGGTCGTCCTAAAATCATTTCATATGACATAAGGTGTTTAGAGAAATCCATTACAATGAACGTATGTCGTACCTTGTGTCCTAGAACTTTGATCTTAAGATCCTTGAGCATCCCCATAGGTTTGGCTATGGTACCATTTGCCATCTTTACCATAATGTTAGTAACACTGAGGCGGGGTTTTCCCATGGATTCCCAACAATCTTTTGTAACGATGCTAACTCCCGCACCACCATCAAGAATTCCCTTTATAGTTAATCCCTTGGTAGTGATGGGTAGGGTCGCATTAGACTTGTCGCCTTCAAACTACTGCCCTAATTCGTTAATGGGTACCTCAATCACAGACTTGTGTCCATCTAAGTCAAGTGATTGCACATGATTTTCCTCATCAATCATAATCGAGTCAGGCCTATTTGGTTGCGCAAACTGCGGTAATCCCGTTCGTAGCTCTCCGTTAAGGAATGCTCGAAGTGCAAGGAATAACTCAGGATCTCCATACAGCTTTGCTATGATCGTGGTTCGGACCTCAGAAGACATGAAGTCCACTAGTTTGGCAACATTCATTGGCGTTTTGCAGGGTGTAGGTCCTTGACTAGGAACTGGTGAGGATGGAATCTCATATTCCTCAATGGGATCAGGTATTCCTTCGTTAAACATCCTTTCCAACAAGAAAGGTGTATGCTCACTTTCTGATGTCCCGTCCTCACTCCCTTCTTGGATGATACTAGATATGGCTAACGGTCTATGGTTCATGTGGGGTGGATGAACTTGCGTGGGAAACACTATGTCATGAATTTTGACCTGCATGGGTTCTGGTTCTAGTTTCCTTTGAGTCTCCTCCACTAAACCTCTTAGATGTTTCACCTGCTCAATCTCGTCTACTGGGTTTGGGTACGTCCCAATCTTCTTTTTACGATTCTTCCCTTTTTGCCCCTACGGTTTATCTTGGGGGTCTTGGATTGGATTTGGAAACACTTGTGGTGTTTTCAGAGGCTCTTTATGGTTTTCTCTTATTCGGTTTTCATTTGGTTCCATGTTACAGTTTTCTTTGTTGGTCTTTCCCTTTGTGGTATTGGTTCTAGTCTCCATTGTCTCGACTGAATCTGAATCATCTCCTGTTCCTATGTTTGTTTTGGAACTTGGCTTTGAATCTTCCGTATTCTGCGACTTCTTCCTTCGTGTCTTCTTTTTCTTTGCTTGGATAACTGACGCGGTATCTCTCTCTTCGAGGATATGGCCTGGCCCTTGAAGCATGGACCGTGTAATCGCATAAGCGGGTGCGACGGGTGGTATTGGCGATGTCACACTAGCAATTTTGACCAAATTTAGGGGTGTGATTTTAGGCGCATTTGGGTTATAGGGGCATTGGGCAATCAAGTGATCTATGCCACAACGATTACATGTGAGTATTGGCATTGCAGACGTGCTCCCTTGATTCATTTGCATCTGTGCAGCATTCTTTTGCAGCCTAATAGGGCACTCCGCTGCTCGATGTGGTCCACCACACTCGTAGCATTGAAGAGGTGGCCTCCTAGCCTGGGTGTTGATATTTTGACCTCTGGATGCGAGAGCAGCAGCTTGATAAACCGGCTTGACTTGCCCCCAACAATCTTCCATGTAGTATATAGGACACTCTTCCAATGTATCAAGTCCGTAGGCAATACTAGTGTCTATTTCCTCCTCACAGCCATCTGGATAAGCATTTGATGGCTCGCAACCCACTTGGTTCATAGGGGCAACTCTTGGATGCGGGGGCTGCGGTCCTAGCATAGGAGGTGGTAGCGGTGTAGCTTGTACAACATTTTGAGGTCTAGGGACCATGTGTTGCGGTAGTTGCTCAACAGGTGGAGCAGGCATCAATACAGGAGCTCGAGGTGCATTCGTCCAGGCTACAGGTGGTCTATTTTCCATCATACGTTTGATCATTAAACAATCCTTAGCTTGGTGACCATACCTACCACATGCGGTGCAAGTTCCATTAAATTTTACTCTAAACGTAGGGCACTCACTAGTGCTATGTGGACCTAAGCAAATGGAACACCATTGTTGCTCCCTTCTTGGATACATGTGACTATTTGGAGGGGGTCGATTATCCTTAAGAGACTCTTGGATTGCCTTGGTGAGGTCTGTCAAGAATGTCTCAAATACCTTTGGCTCATTGGCAATGGGCTTTGCAGTCATGGGTTCATACTCAATGGCTTGTGAGCTAGTGGATCTCGTGTCAGTAGACACCCTCATGCCTGCTATCATCAAGTTGTCCTCTAATTGGATTGCATTGGCAGTGACATCTTCCCAGGTTGTGATACCTCTAATCACTAGTCCATTATAGATTCCTTCATTCCTCAACCCTCGAATGAATCGATCAAGCAGTTGGTTATTGTTGAAGCGCTCATTTACAGGGCAACGAGAGTTTAGGTGCTTTAGACGACTAATGAAGTCCCTTACTGACTCTCCTTCCTTACGTTCGGCCTTCTGTAGCTGAGATGCTACACCCCAAAGCACACCTTCTCGTATGTACTCCTTTAGAAACAACCTTCGAAGGGTAGGGTAGATTGTTTTCTCGTCCACCCTTAGGGTTCTATACCAATCTCCAGCCTTCCCACTTAATGTCAAGCTTAAGGCATTGCACTTATGTAGTTCGTTGCGTTTCCCTAAGGAATCACATACTTGTTCAAACACTTCAATGTGTTTTCTAGCATCTTCGTCCCCATTGAATTTTTGCATGAGTTTGGCAATTTGTACTGCCTTACTTCTAGGCTCTCTATCAGATGCATGACGCATATTTTCCGCGATAGATCGACCTATGGTTTGAGCAAACGCTGCCAAGTCACCTATGTGAGGAGGCAGGGCCGGTGGAGGTACTCTTGGAATCATATGTGGGAGAGGGATGGGTACCGGTCTTGGCATATGTGTGGATGATGCAGGATATGGAACATAACCGGGCATAGGTCCACTTGGATAAGGGCTAGGGAGCGGCACTCGAGGAGCATGAACAAGTGGTACAATTGGAGGTGTGGGGACCATGTGTGCATAAGGGGCTAGAGGCACATACGGTCGAGGCCCCATATTAGGTACTACGACACTAGGTAGTGGCACTGCGCTAACCGTAGATGTCATCGGTACATTCTTTGTCAGGCTTATCCCTGGAGTGAGCACTGTGTTTTCCTTGATAGAGGGTTGAGCCAAGTTAGGGAAGCTAAAGTTTTCGCTCGGAGGCTCAGATTGCATAGAGACCCCAGGTGAAATGACGTAGGATGGGTCCATGGGGCTCATTAGAGGAGTCTCCATTTGTGATAGAGTGGGCTGTTGAGCCTTGCTCGTATCCAGAAATCTCATGGGGCCAGTTGAGAGTATATTTACCCCTCGGTTTTGCCTTTCTGATTGAATAATGCCATGGATAACATTACAGATCATTTTCTGTTGATCTTCGATGCTCGTGGCACTAGAGGTGGATTGTACAATCTCTATCCATCCTACATGGTAGGCGTGGCCAGAGTGTAGATCCGTCAACACCTCAGTGTGGAGGTCGTATGTCCAATGATCATTAATGAACAATCCTTCTAGAGTCGACATGTTAACGGTTTCTTGTGAGGTAGAAGCAATGTTGCTCCCCATGGTTTTACTTGTCACCAACGGTACTCTAGAGGGAACTTCTGAAGGAGGCAGCTCAACAGGGCCTTCTTGGTAAGAAGTTGGCAGGATATCCACATGGACACTCTTTGGGGGTGTGGGGTCCACGTGCGATGTGAAAGGAGAGTCCACTTCCCCACCCCCTTCGTGTGCTTCATTTGCATCAGGTTCCTAGCGAGTAGCTCTACCTAATGTTTCCATGAAACGGCTAAACATACTAGTACTAGGCTGTGGAGCTTCGGGAGGTGCATGGCCTTCTCTCTCAGTGTTTTGGGTAGGGTATGCTTCCATGATTTCTGAGTCGGAGGAGGAATCACTAGCGGCTATTTTAGGGTCTTGGGTGGTGCTACCTTGTGTCCCCGCTGAGGGTCTAGAGCTTATCGTGGATGGGTAATGGGTGTCCGTATGAACAGAGGCACCCTCAATATGCTCGTGTTCTAGCACCCGCCCAGAGCGTAAGTGCATGTGCTTTTGATACCCTAAGGTGTCAAAAAGCTGCTCTAGGAGGCCTTGTGACTAGTTTTTAGCGTGTTTTTTGTTTGTTTTTTTGCTAGATTTTTTAGAGCGTGTCGTGGAATGGGCCGTGTGATAGCTCAAAACGAGCGTATCGGTCAGAGGGTCGTGCCGTGCTTTACAGCCCTCCGTTTGGTCACTCTATGCCCTCGGAATCCCTAAAACTGTCAATTTCCAGTAGGAAACTAGGCCCAAACTAGAAAGTCTAAGGGTGCAAGTGGGAAGAGAAAGGAGGAGAGTGGAGGACTTGTCCCACATCCTCTCATTCCCTCTTGAGGGAGTAGGGTATATATATAACAGTGAGTCTAGTATATATCATAGGACTGAGGACTGAGGCCTGGGCCTGGGCCTGGGCTTGGGCTTGGGCTTGGGCTTGGGCTTGGGCTTGGGCTTGGGGAACCGATCCCGATCTATCTTTTATACAAACCAACCCGTCTGTTTTAAGAGTCATGTTTTTTATTTTCGAAAAATTTCACCGCCCGCTCACTCGCGTTTTTATTTTCCGTTTTTTTTTTGTTCAGATTTTTTTTTAAAAATTTGATGCAGAAAATTCAGAAATTGAAAACGCAGAAATTGAAAATGCAGAAATTGCGGAAATTGAAAAAACGCAAGAAATGCAGAAAATTGAAAAAGCACAGAAAATTGCAGAAATTGGAACTTGACAGAAAATAACGCAGAAAACGCAGAAAATTGCAGAAATTGAAACTTGACAGAAAATTAAACGCAGCAAATGCAGAAAATGCTAACTGTGCAGTGCAAACCAGAAAACCTAGAAAACGCAAAAAACAGAAATCTCCACACAACTACACACATTCATTCCCTGCCTTTCCTATGATAGAAATTGCACCACAAAAAAGCGTAAAGTGCTAACCGAGCTTAGTGTAGGGCATATCCCCGGCAGCGGCGCCAAAAATGTGCGCTCCTTGCCGCACTGTCAAAGCAAGGGACTTGCCAATACACCGTGTGCGAGCCACAAACGGCTCCAAGCACACAACAAGCCTAAACTAGCAAGCTCAAGAGAGCAAAGGGTGTGTCACTCACCGCTCTACGCTCGCCTTCGTGGTGGATTCCTCGCCATGATGAAGAAGAAGCTGCAGTCGTGCCGCGCTCAACCGCTTCGCCGCCGTCGTGCCTTCGTAATGCTCGATCGCACACACACTCTCCCTCTCTCTCTCTCTCACACACACACACACACAAGGAGGTGAAGAAGAAGAAGATGGAGATGGAGATGGAGCAAGAGCACTCTTCTATTGCACAAATGAGAGAATGAGTAAAAATTAGGTTTAGTTGGCTTTTATAGGAGCTCACCCCATTCACACTTGGGCGCCCATGCTTAGCCAACTAATCCCTTGAATGTCCCAGTTAAAGTGCGCCTCTCATCGGCGATCACTCTACCTTTCCCTATTGGTCCAACAAGCCCGGTACTTGACTCTAAATAATACAACGTTTATAGATCATAGGGTATCCGTGTGCCGTGAGGGTTAACAACCTTAAAGATCTAGTCGACAGGAGTTGAACTCAAGACCTGTTATTCATGAGGGAAATGGCATAACCAATCTATCACACTTCGGTGATAGAAAAGTTATACCATTGTTTCTCCTTTTTTTATTGGCATGCACACACACCCACACCCACACACACCCAAGAAGAAGAGACTTTAATTTAACGTCGTAGGAAACTAATTAAAAAGACCTAAAGATCTAACC
Source organism: Adiantum capillus-veneris (assembly GCF_014529385.1). NCBI lineage: Eukaryota > Viridiplantae > Streptophyta > Polypodiopsida > Polypodiales > Pteridaceae > Adiantum > Adiantum capillus-veneris. Next base: position 7,253,664 of record NC_140949.1, read on the forward strand.
GAGGAGGAGTTGAACTCAAGACCTGTTATTCAAGAGGGAAATGGCATAACCAATCTACCACACTTGGGTGATAGAAAGGTTATACCATTTTTCTCTTTTTATTGGCACACACACACACACACACACACACACACACACACACACACAAGAAGAGAGTTTTAACGTCATAGGAAACTATCCCAAAAGACGTTAAAGATTAGGTTAGATGTAGACTTACGTTAAATTAGATTTAAGTTTATTTAAGTTAAATTAGATTAGATTTAAGTTTATTTTTAGTTAGATTTATGTTTGATTAGATTTAGGTTTATTTACGTTAGATTTAGATTTACGTTATATTAGATTAGATTTAGGTTTATTTACGTTAGATTTAGATTAGGTTTATTTTATTTACGAGAGAGGTAAGGGGATAAAACAAAGAGAGAAAGAGATTATGTTAAAATTTAAATTAAATTATGTTAGACTACATTAAGATTTATTTTTATGTTGAGTTTAAGATTATGTTAGATTTAGATTTACGTTAGATTAGATTTAGGTTTATTTAGGTTAGATGAGATTAGATTTATGTTTCTTTTGAGTTAGATTTACGTTTATTTAGGTTAGATTAGATTAGATTTAGGTTTCTTTTGAGTTAGATTAGATTTATGTTTATTTACGTTAGATTTAGATTTACATTAGATTATATTAGATTTAGGTTTATTTTGGGTTTAAGACTAAATTAGATCTAGATTTATGTTCGATAGACTAGCTTTTTTTAGATTTAGGTTAGATATTAGTGCATGTCAATGAAGGTGCGCTCATGATGTTAAGCATTGTATGAAAAACACTTGCTGATATGAAAAACACGGAAAAAGACTCCGTTTTCCTACATGAGAAAATTTCCTGCGCTCACAACCTCTACAGTCCATGCGGATTAGCAATTCCACCTGCATGTTCGACTGCTGCTACCATACAATAAGCCATCATGATCAGCCAATGGAAGAGAAAATTCAGTCTACACAAAAATTAGTGATGCAAGATGACGATTCCAAGGGTCACACACACACACACACACACACACACACACACACACACACACACACACACACACACACACACACACACACACTACACAACCCGTCAAATCTAGAGTAAGAATTAAGTGCTTTGAGTAGGCATCAGCTACATTGCAAAGCATGCATCAGCTACATTGCAAGAATGGCGTACTTGCATGCTACAGACAAAGATCTACTGTGAAAAGATGTCAAGATGCTGTGAAATTCTACAGCTAGAGAAGAGGCAAAGGGGTTTTGTCCACTACATGCAGTATCATGTAGACGTGGGTGTGTAGATTTCTTGTAGCCACAAATATAGGCATTGACCAATAAAGACGAGATTATAAACCGGTGGTTCTGATCTCCGTGCACCTCTAGACCGAGGTGTGCGGGGATTGGACATGACTAGAGAATGTGAGGTAGTTTATAGTGTGAACAAAGAGAGAGAGAGAGAGAGAGAGAGAGAGAGAGAGAGAGAAAAGACGAAGAATGCCAATAGAAGATTAAATGTGTTGTCCAGGTTATAAGATTTTTACCCTCATTATGAGTAGTGACGAGGATGTGGGGCCGTCCAACCGAAACATCTATCTCTCAACGAGGATCTTATGTCCTTGTAATCATTGCAAGAATGCTGTGCGATGGACAAGACGCGTTTCTTTGCAGCACCATTCACGAATTTGGTGAGTTCGATCCATCTATTATAGATCGATTTGTTGCCAATTATAACTCGTCGGACTCTGACGCTGGCCAACAGGCAGCAATCTTGCAATTCAATAGACGTGTTCGCAGGCACTTTGGTCAAGCAGCATAAGTGAGGCCACAAGATGTAGCCTCTAACAGCTCGGGGGATGATCATGCATACCACATTCCCAACGAGGCAATGTTTGAGCCCGAGATTGATGAAATGATCGAGACGATCATGGATTCAGAAAGGTTTATCTATGATGATATGAAGTGAAGCCGATACACCATTGTATAATGGAGCACATGTGTCTAGATTGAAAGCGCTCCTGGTTCTTCTCAACATGCAGACAAAGTCTAGATGGAGTGACACTAGCGTCACAGCGCTTTTCAGGTGATCTATTACAATTAGTTTACTTTAATAAAACGCTAAAGGTATAATAATCTGATAGATTTTTACACAATTGTACCGTATTTTTATGTTGTGTAGATTGCTCAAAGAGCATATGCTACGAGCTGATAATGTCATGCCAGGTTCCCGAGAGGAAGCAAGAAAGATTTTGCGAAACTTGGGGATGGATTACAATTCGATCCACGCTTGTCCTAATGACTGCATTCTTTTCAGAGGGGAATACATAGACATGGAGAAGTGTCCGAAATGTGATTCCGAGAGATATCGAGTAGATCTCCACAGAACAAAAATTTCGCAAAAGATTTTACGACATTTTTCTCTACTTCCTCGCATCAAGCATTTCTTCGAATGTAAGTCCATGGCCGCTCTAGCATCATGGCATGAGGAGAATAAATCTTCGGATGGTGTGCTACGGATTCTTGCAGATTGTGTAGCGTGGAAACATATAGATGGAACATGGTTAGATTTTGCCAGGGAAGCTCGAAATTTGCGCTTAGGCCTGGCTATGGATGGCGTAAATCCATTTGGTCTAGAGGATGATGACGGAAGATCTAGAGGCTAAAATCAACCGATTTTGCATGCTTCACAATCCAGTGATGCAAAAGCGGATTTCACAATATGAGGATGTAAAGCAAGAGTGACAAAGGGCATGCAACGAGTGGAGACGAGCAAGACGATCACCGATGCACTATCCGACGGGTCTGGAGAGCCTACCAACATTCATGAGCTTAAGATGGTTGCACAACCAATTGAAAAGCGCACAACAGTGCGGTGAAGAAGTGATTGAGGAAGAGTGGGAGTACTCTCGGGGTTGCACGACCAAGGTAAGTTTGCAATGTACGACTAGTGACTTTCTAGATGTTTGAATGGGCACTCATTATCTTTGTTGGTTGTAGTATAAGTCATACACGGCAGCATGGTGTAAAGGTCGATATTTTAGGGTGGAACGGATCGACAAAAAGCATTTTACTCAATATGGTGGAACATGGCAAAATTTGAACAGTCTAGTCGACGACGGTCCTCTGATGCAGATCCTGTGGTGGCGGAACTCACTTACTTCGGCACGCTACAAGAGATTTTGAGGATTGATTATAGAGGATTTTTGGTCGACTTGTTCTACGTGCAATGGTTCAAGATAATCATGGAGGGTCGCAACGCTACTGTGCGTAGAGGAGAGTCTGGTTTTCTTGAGGTGGATTCGACTAATAAATGGACTGACCTGAGAGACACTTTTGTACTACCTGAGCATTGTGAACAAGTATGTAAATAGTTAACATCCCATTTTAGAATTTATGTGCTTGGAAGCTCTCATGTAAGTTATGTGGCTTTGGCAGGTGATATTTCATCCTACAAAGTCTGCATCAAACTGGTGGTACATCATAGAGGTAGCCCCTCGTAGTGCATGGACGTATGAAGGCTACCATGTGCTAATCAGAGCGGCATCAATGGAGGAGATCAAAGAAGATGCTCAGTCAGAAGCCATTGAGTTGGTGCCAGACGAACATCAAGCTGCTACTCTCTATGGGGTGCATGCAGAGGATCTACAAAATGAAACGGAGGACATCTGTTTAAACGGAGAGCTCTATATAAATATTGGAAGTTATGCTGAGATATGCGAGGATGAGAGAGAGATCTCTTAAAGCCATAAATATTGTATTTGAACAATTTTGCTCCGTTTTGTAAAAACTCTGGCTCTCTAAGTACCTTCCATGTTGTATAACACTCTTTTGATTTTGCACTCACATGCTAGGCAATCCATGGCCACATGCAGCTCCACCACCTGGTTTTTCGACTGCAAAATTTGATTGTGCGCTCTCTCTCTCTCTCTCTCTTTCGATTGAAAATTTTGAGTTATCGACTTGCCTCTTCCATCACTCAAGTTGAATAGAAGAAGAACGCGTTCTCTTGCTGCTAGCCTTTGAATATTCCAAAGCTATAAGCACCTTCAAGTTCTACGTGAAAAAAGAAAGAGATAGTAGGAATTCTTGTACGATTCTCCATTTTGAACAATTTTGCTCCGTTTTGTAAAAACTTTGGCTCTCTAAGTACCTTCCATGTTGTATAATGCTCTTTAGATTTTGTGCTCACATCCTTGGGAATCCATGGCCACATGCAGCTCCACCACCTGGTTTTTTGACTGCAAGATTTGATTGTGTGCTCTCTCTCTCTCTCTCTCTCTCTTCTCTCTCTCTCTCTCTCTCTCTCTCTCTCTCTCTCTCTCTCTCTCTCTCTTTCGATTGAAAATCCTGAGTTATCGACTTGGCTCTTCCATCACTCAAGTTGAATAGAAGAAGAACGCGTCATTGCGTCATTGTATTTATATGCGTCATTGTATTTAATGGTCTTTGCGTCCACTCCAAGTACGCATGCTCTAGGTATGTTCTCACAAGCAGGGACGACGAGCACCTTCTCCTCTCTCTCTCTCTCTCTCTATCTACTTGTCCATGTTTTCTACTCCATTCATTCAATAGTAACTTTAAATGTTCGTGTGTTTAATGCAGGTATGGATGATGAGGAGTTTCTTTCTTCTTTGTCACCCCAGCAGAGACAGTGGTACGTGGAGCGTCATCACTCTGTCACACCATCGCACGTTCCTACTCCATCCGCATCTCCCTCTGTTTCGGAGCATTCAGCGCGCTCCGAAGCTTCGGTGTCGACGAGACGATCTTCACACTCGTCTAGGTGCTGGCGCTCTAGTGGTGGCAGTGGCGGTTGTTGTGGGGATGCCGCCACCGATGCTTCGACACCGCCTCGTGTTCGACGAGGCTATTTACCCTCCCCTTCTTTTCCCGTCTCGAAACTAGCCACGGCATTGCCATCGACACCAGATTTTGCGCGGCTGACTGCCGTTCCTAGGAGCTACACACCAGTAGCTACTCCTCCAGGAGTCACTCCAGTGGACACTCCTCTCTTCGGGACTCAGACTCCAGTGGAGACACCTGATGTCCGTACCCCCGTTGACACGTCGCTAGAGACCCCTGCGGGGACACCCAGGTTCACGCGTCAACGGCGAGAGGGCTTGCCTTACTCCGTCGACTTCAACGACGGTATCATCTTGGATGATGAAGGCAAGAAGGTGATTTTGCGCATGCGCGGTCTTTACTCTCAGGTGTTTAGACACTACATACTAAACACCTGGAGTGAAGTACCGAATGAATTAAAAGACAAAGTCATAAGCATGCTTCATGACGAGTTTCCCATTCCAACACGAGAGGACCGCTTGAATGAAGAAGTGATGAAGGTTCGAATGCGCGAATACTGCAAGCACAAACGTTCCGAAGTGCAAAAAGCAATCAAGCATGGGTGGAACAAACCAGATTGGCTGGCCAAAGAATATTGGAAGAATGCGAAGAAAGCAGCGCGCGAGAATCCCGACAAGTGGAAGCAACAAAAGGAGACAGCCAGAGCGCGAGTAGAGGCAGGGAGCTCGCACCACTTGGGGAGTGGCGGGTGGACATCATTTGAGGCCGATTTTGTAAGTGTTTTCGCATTGCTCGCTATGTTTGATAGTTTAGGGTTTATGGGTTTTAAATTCTAACATAATGAATTCTTTGTATGTTTTGACAGTGGGCGATGACCGGACGTGATCCCACACCGCACGAGCGTGAGTACGCAGGCAGGAAGGGCTTAAATGCCCTTATAGACATTCTGAGTTCTCGTGATGGCATGGTTAGTATTAGGGTTTATTCTTTTCTATTTGTTGTATTGTTTGATAAACGTCGCTATATGTTTATACTTACAAAAAGCTATCTTTTTTTTTTTTGCAGAATCCGACAGATACGCTGCTTGGACGCGATGAGATGTTTGATTAGACGACGTCAGTGTAGCCATAGCTAGATAGCATTAGTTTCTTTTTGTCATAGCTTATGTTTTATGAGACGACTTTTATACGTCTTTTTGAAAACCATGTATATTTTTTAAATAATGACAATGGTTTGTAACTATTACATTTGCAAAGTTTAACAATCAAGTGATTTTGCCTATGTGTACAATTGTCATTGATTTACTTTCATCAATTCATGCTTGTCACTTTGTATTTTTATTTGTCAAACAATATCTACCATGGATGATGGAGTTAATAGTTATATTGTCTTGTGGGTGACTATTTTGGATCTATATCTACTTTTGTACTTTTTTTCAAAGTGAAGAATATGTATAAAACATTCAATATGGTTGATGCAATGCCCTGCCACCAAATTTTTTCTTTCTCGGGCGTCGCTATGAACGTCGCTATATAAGGCTCTGCATCGTCGCTATAGATGCATCTGCAGCGTCTCTATTATCATCGCTATAAGTGTCGCTATATAGCGACGTTTATAGCGACGTCCCTATATCGACGCTGGTAGAGACTCTTAGCAACGTTGGGGGTTATAAAAACCCAGTGTATTTCCGTCGCTAAAAGTGTCACAAGAGCACACAACCTCTTGTAGTGCAAATGGGAATTTTATGAAGGTTAAGCTTGCTTTCTAAGGTTTAACACTTTTTATGCTTTTTAGCTAATTACAACATACATGCTTAGTTTGACTCAAAAAATATGAGAGGAGGCTATTAAAGAAGCCAAAAGCTCTAAAAAGAGGAATCAAGGGAATTTTTCTATGCAAATAACTCTCTTGATTAGAGAAGCACGTTGCCGCATGTACAAGACAACCCTTTAGAAAAACGACCATAACTTGAGCTCCATTTGTCAAAATCATGCACTCTAGGACTCAAAAGAAATCTCTCTTTGATATCTATGCATATATGGTGTCATTTTTATGTTATAATAATTTCTACTATTTTTTAAAACAACATATTTTCTCGCCAATTATTTTAACTAGCCTCAAAGAAGTCGATGAAGTTATGTGCCATACATGAACCGTGCATGGACCTCTATAAGTAAACATAAGTATGTACATGTTTCTAAGAGTTTTTTAAATTGTTTTGATGCTTTTACAAGAGGTGGAAGAGCTGCCAACAAAAGGAGCAAGAGATACCTTCAATGAGATGACTCTATTAGTATGTTTTTTATTTGAAAACCATGAAACTAATGGCCAGATAAGACAAGTCCATTTTGTTGATACAATGGAAAAGCCACCTTCTTGGAAAGATAATGTATAATGATTGTAATTAGTTTCATTGTAAGCTTCCTTAATACAAAAATCCTTATGGGGGTCCGACCATTCTACCCTAATATTGTGTTCTCTCTCTCTCTCTCTCTCTCTCTCTCTCTCTCTCTCTCTCTCTCTAAGTTTCTACTTATAATTATTAATTGGCTCTATATATTATGTGAGCGATGATGGCAGTCTATTTCTCAAAATTTACCTAATTGATATCAAGCTCAAAGTTATTTTCCTCTTTTTGCAGAAACAAAATCAAATAAAAAGAAAAAAAAGAAAAATAAACAAATAATAAGAAAAAAAAGCAAATATGTAGAAGGAGAGAGCAATGAAAACATATGCACACTATTTTGGTTTTTTGAACCTTTTTACTTTTTAGAATTTTATGATTTTTTAATTTATTTTTGAAATAAAATTTCTATTTTTATGAGATTTTATTTGCTTTGTTTTTTACGTGAACTCTTTTAACTTTTTATTTTAAACTTTTTATGATTTTTTGTCAATTTTTAAAAATTTCCTAATTTCTTGGTCATTATTTGACTTTTATTTTTTATTTGGATTTTAACTTTTTTTTTGGTTTTTTTTTTCTCTTTAAGTTTTTTTTGGATTTTCTTTTGCATGGATTTTTTATTTCTAATGATTTTGTAAAAAAATTGAAATTGCAATGAAATGCGATTGCAATGTAAATGAAATGCAAATCAAAATTGAGATGAAAACAATAACTCAAACCAATTTATAAAATAAAACAAGGGGAGTGATTTGGTGGCACGCAAGGTGAAGAGAGAAAGAAGGAGAGAAAAACGGGTTGAGGGTTTGGTGATGAGAGAGAGAGAGAGAGAGAGAGAGAGAGAGGCAGAAGGAGACGTATGTGTGTATGTAGTTAAAGGTCGGCAAACGGCTAGGAAAGGAAGAGAGAGAGTCTAGAGAGAGAGAGAGAGAGAGAGAGAGAGAGAGAGAGAGAGAGAGAGAGAGAGAGTCTATGTGTAGGTATGTAAATAAATGTGTGTATGTGTTAACCGTTTCTGCACAGCATGTGAGAGGTGAGCCAATTGTAATCATGGTTGCTAGGTGTATGGAAAGTGTATTTTGCCAAGTGTATGGGAAGTGTGTGGTTTTAGTTCCTGGTGCTTATGATAGGTTTCTATTTATAGTAAGGTCATGTGATGGTCATGTATGATAGTAGCACCTTACTTATCTTTTGTCTTGGTATCTCCATACAATGGGAGTAGCTCTTCTTGACAATGTATTTTATGAGATTAATTAGATTTATGGCATGTAATGGAGCTATGTGGCATCATTTGTGGCCGCCTATGGGATGATGGCTTTGCACGTGTTTGTTATATTGAAGATAGTAGTTGTCCGTCTTTATCTATGGAATAACTCACTTATGGCTTAGGTTTGGTTTTGTGGTCATTGTTCCTGATGGAAATCCCATCTACTTTTTTTTAGGCCTTGCTTTGACAATGGATGATGGTGGCTAGGAGGTTATTGTGGTCGATATGCATTGAGAAATTTGGCATCTCAATATGTATTATTCTAGCAAATTGTTATGGTGGAAATATGTAGTCATGATATATGATTTTAATTGTTATTTGTAGAATCCATTTATTCATCACTTTTTCATGGGTGGTATGTCTATGTTTGATGTAAGTGTGTGATTCATGAGCGGAGCCTATCATTTGTGCCATAATGCTATTATTCATTTCTGTCTAGATTGGAAATAGCTGCTCATGAAGCTTAGACTTCTCAATGTCAATGAGTTTTTGCTATCAAGTGTCTTGTAGAAATAGTTATCAAGGAAGTGTGAGGTTTAGATTGCTAAATGAGGTAAACTATATGCTACTTTAGACATTTTCCACCATACATGTCGGTATACCCTAAACTTCAAGAAAACATGCTAGTTTCAACAAAAATGTAGATCTTGTAAATGATTTATTTGAGGCTATAAATACTCATTTAGTGGAGAGATATACTATGATTATTGTCTAGAAAAATGCCAAAATCTCTTGAACAATTTTTATTTGGGAGCACCAAGTGGCAAACTAAACAACTTTCCTGTTTTTTGTGATGTGCAGACTTAACCTACTTTGAGAGCTTAGTATTTCCATGGTAGTGATGTTTTGACCCTTTCTATAATTTTTCCTTAAGCAAACATGTCTTGTGACTATGCTCAATGAAGGATTCTCAAAATGGACCCCACTTCTAAGAGTGGTTAATTCTAAACTAGACCCTAAAAAGGACACTTTTATGTCCTGTTAGGTTACCAATCTAGTGTTAACAAACTCTATTAATATGCACATACATGGAGAATAGAAAACCAACCATTATGAACAATCAATGACTTTGCCAATTTTGGAATACTCTGCTTAGAGGAGGGGTTAGCACATTCTTTCTCTGACCCAGTCCATAAAAAAAAACACAATGCATGGTATGCATCGCCACATGCTAGTGTATACACACACACACACTACTTTGGAAGCCACAAAACCTAAACCACATGTAGCACATGCTCCTGGAATAGTCACTTTGGCAAGTGAGTGACTCCCATGCTCTCCAGTCGTGGGACATAGCAACATTGAGTCACATGCTAGTGTATACACACACACTACTTTGGAAGCCACAAAACCTAAACCACATGTAGTACATGCTCCTGGAATAGTCACTTTGGCAAGTGAGTGACTCCCATGCTCTCCAGTCGTGGGACATAGCAACATTGAGTCACCTCTTTTCACTTGCTTCATCAAGATCTCACAAAATGTGACTTGAGCAGCACATGTAGCTTCTGATGTTGCCAGGTCAATTAGTTCTTTTTGGACCACACTTGACAAGTAAATATTAGTCCATGACAAAAAAGTACCAAGGATGCACTCTAAAGTACCTATGAGAGTACCTAGGACAACATAGGAGTATCAATCACAAGAACTTACCAAGCACATATGAAAAGTTCTTTTCAACAAAGGCATATGTACTTTCCCAATGTACAAACACATGCATGGTAGTTTGGAGACAAGGCATATGTACTTTCAAACTATCGACCTATGAAGGGTACTTTGAAAGATAAATGCATATATTTTGTCAATGTACCTATGATAGGTACATAAAATCTACCAAGTAATACAACAATATGTACAAAGTGCGGGTACTCCTAGATGTACCTTGAATTTGAACTACTATATAAAAATCTACCAAATTATTTAGCTTCACAAAGTACCTTTAATCCCAGTCTATTAATCCCAGTCTAATGGTGGACTCTGTGATTTCCACCACCATCACTAAGCTTTGTGAACCACTGGTCAATAAACTTGCATTGGTAGTTACAAAAAGTACACTGATCTACTCAATCACAGTCAAATAGTGGATTTTGAGAGCTCTACCTATTTTCTACAATTTATAAGCTCTATGAAGCACCAACAATGCCTCATTGGTAGCTACAAAAAGTACCATGGTCTATATAATCACCATCACATGGTGGAATTTGAGAGTTCTACCACGTTTCTACCATCCGAGTTGGGGAGAGAGAGAGAGAGAGAGAGAGAGAGAGAGAGAGAGAGAGAGAGAGAGAGAGAGAGAGAGAAGCCTTGTTCTTGAAATCATAGTCGTCCTTGACTACTATGAGCATATCTAAGACAAGATTACTAGGTCCATTGGAAATTTGCTTTGGATCCACTTTCACATCAAGACCAGTCCATAGTAGATGACCAATCTACTTGGTGCTCGGGAGACCAACTTCCATAAACATCTATAATCATTGTTATAACACAGCTTTCCATAGTAGATTGCAAGTCTCCTAAGTACCTGGAAGACTAATCTACCACATGTGTGAGTCCTTTTTGTAAGTATACACTTTTGGAACATTGCGAAACATTAAAAACATAATTGAAGAATCATTTATATTTATAATCAGCTTTTATGAAATTTTTTGTCAACGTAGATGGGTAACATATTAGTAATAAGAAACCCCGGGGATTCACCATGGAAAACTCACCGTACCACGTAAGTGCAGGGGCGGTTTTTTTTTTACAAGTTACATAAGAATATAAGTTAGGGGTAGGCCCCCAATAATTTCTCTCCCAAGCTTAAAAGTAAGGGAGGGGAGTATCATATTTAGGGGGCGGGGGGCACACATACTATTCCTTATACTTTTCTTTGTGTTATCATGTTTTAGATGCTTGAAGATCTAGCCTATAGCTTTTATACTATCTTGATTCGAAACTGGAGGCCACATGCCAATGCTCGAGACAAACTTGGGTTTAGTGTATTCCCACCTACAAATTTTGAAATTTACGGCAACTTAGATTAAAAAAACTATTAGGTTTTTTAAGTGTATGCAAAGGAAGAGGAGGTAAACTACCTTTTGAATATACAAGGATAAGATAAATGTAAGGGAAAATAAAAAAGTTATATATATTTTTAAGAATTTTAAAGTCCATTATGTTCTTGAAGTGAAAAATAGGACTAAGGATAGTGGGAATGGGGAATCAGGATTCCTTAATAGGTTCATGTACAATTTAAAGACTTCACCGTTGCTAGTAGGTTAGGCTTAGCTAACGTTCACCGTTGCTAGTAGGTTAGTCTTAGCTAAAGTTCAAATCTAAATAAACATTATTTTTGGTTGGCAAGGATCCCCCCCCTTTGTGTCATCCCGTCTCTTTACAATTTGCCTTGTGGGCCTGTGACTTGTGAGCGTTGTCTAGGAGTCCCCTTTCACTCTCTCTTCCTCTCTCTCAACATTTGTGGCACACGTGACACAAGCTCTGTCAGATTTTCTCATCCCACATCTTCAAAGATTTGCTTTGTGAGTCTATGAGTGCTAAGCAATGAGAACCTTAGAGCATGTCACACTCTTGGCTGACTCTAACCAAGAAGTAGGAGAAACACAACAAGAGGTAGCTTGGAGCTCAAGTGGTAGTGCTCACTACCACTACCGTTGCATATTCGGAGTCCGACCCTTTAAGAATTCTCAGAACATTGAGAGGATCTCGTCATTTGAGTGCTCCAAAATCTAGATAAGTACATCTAAAGTCTGTCTCTCTCTCTATGTGTGTGTGTCTATCTCTCTCTCTCTCTCTCTCTCTCTCTATGTGTGTGTGTGTGTGTGTCTATCTCTGTCGCTGTTCTAGAATCCAAAGATGAAGTTTGAACAAATGCATCCTTGAGGCTTGACCTTAGGAATTTTGTTTTAATTAGGTAGCATAATGCATTTTGATTTTTAGGTAGTAAGCCTCTGAAGTTCGAAGTTTTGAACTGCGAGCAGGGTTGCATGCATGCATGCACACGCGCGTGCACACACACACACACACACAAACATAGAGGATGCATTATCCTCCCTAGAAACTAAGCGTGCTCTGTACCACTGAAAGGAGAAGGGAAACTCTACATGCCTATTCTCTACCCAACCACTCCCTTCTATAGACTCCATAAGCTATCTTTAGGAAACCTATATTCTTAGCATGCCTAGCTGACCGTGCCCCCCCTTGGTCCTACCCTTATTGTGACATTGCCCTTGACACGAAATGATACCTCTCAACCAAAACTTTTCTCAAGATTGAAAGGGATATTTAAGTGTCCAATTGCTAGGGGGAGAGAAAAAATGGTGGGATGAAGGGCTCGTGTCACATAATCTACCCTTTCCAAGGCAAATTCTTTACCATTTGCCATTGGTGTGCTCTTATGATTTGGTATAGGAAAGTTACACCATAAATTGGATGTTGTACATGAGTACTCAATTCATCCATGAAACACTTTTCATAACGTTTGTTGAGTTCTCCTTCAATTGACATGCAACTCACAATAGCCGCAACAATAGCCGCGATAGTTCACACACCCAATTGACCACAGAGAATTGCCTTGCTGGCGCCTTGTAAAGTGGACCATTGATCCCTTATGGGTGGGATCGTATGGGACCCCTTCCCATTGTCCAAATGTGCACACGTGCCATGTGTGAGTGCCGAGGTTAGCCATTGCTGCCAATGTAGCCCACTCTTAAACTCTCGCCTCTATTTCAAAAGGTATCCATTTCTTGCTTTCTAATCTCTGTGGGTTGCCCCTCTCGCGAGCTTTAGTATTCAACTTCGCCGTACACACCCATTTTGCATTTTTTCCTCGACGAAGATAAACTCGATCTCTCCCTCATCAAGGACCGTTGCACTTGCATCCTTAGGGTTTCCCAAAAGCTTCACCCCGGGATGCATCCCCCTCCATCTCCACATACTGCGAAGAGGACCTCTATATTTGGATTACTTCTACATTTGGATTTTCATAGATTTTCTACGCTGTCATTTAGGAAGGAGTTGATGCACAGACCACAAGAACTTCGTGACACATTTCGAAATGAAAAAAGGGTCTTTTTTTCCATATAATTTACCACATTCAAAGGGGAAAAACCCTCCAAATTTTCTTTTCCACTTAGGAAAGCTACTAGTAAAATACACCATGTTGAAAAATGTGATGGATTTTTTGGCCTGCCCAAAAGGCTAAGGTCATAGTGATGTGTTCCCATTTTCATTAGGAAAAAGGAGAGGTTTTAAACAAATGTAAATTTTTTTTATTGGTCGGTTGTAAAGCATACACTCATTATAAAGATAGAGTTTTGCAGACTCTCGTTAAAAGATCTGTCTTTAAATGTTTTTTGGTCTGCCTAAGGCAAGGCCTTATAATTTAGCTTTCTCCATGATGACCCTATATGGCTTCATTAGGTATCCATTCCGAAAAAGTAGCGTAGATTTTTTATTGCCTGCCCAAAGGGCAAGGCTATAGTGATGCATTCTCTTTTTGCTGACTAAAATAGAAAAAAGATTGAGTTATATTTTCAAGAATTTTTTGATAGGCTAAATAAGATGATTGGTTGAAATAAGACAGTAGACACTCGTTTAAATGAAGAGTGTGTAAATCTAATGATAGACATGTCTTGGGTTTTGAAATATGAATGAATGCTCATTTTCAAGGAAAGGATTTTGGACTATCTTTTTTTTTTGTTTTTTGGAGAGAGTAGGAACTTGAAATTACAACTCACACACCCGACTCCATGAGGTGGAGCTTCATGTCACACGAGTTGTCAAGGAGGTTTGAACCCAAGACCTTAGACACAAGAGGCTCTTGCTCTATCAACTGAGCTAGCACTCGTTGACTATTTTTTTTTGGACTACCTTTGAAAGCATGAAACATTGACAGCCTTATAGGTTAAATGATAAACTTATAAAGCTTTAGAGGCTCCACAAATCCCAAGACTCACCTTTTCATTTTGAAAAGTTCTTTCACCTGTTGAAACTTGAGGTGATAGACTACTCACTAAAGTTATCATTTTTGTTGGTTCAAACTTTAAAGATTTTTGTTGGTTCAAACTTTAAAGAAGGCATCTATCCTCTAGAGATTTAATCTTTAGAGATTTTTTATTTTTATTTTTATAGAGTTTAAAGCTAAGTTTAAAACTTAAGGATGTAGAACTTTTAAAGTAAGGTCTCCAATGATCCAATGAGGGTCTAGATTTTTTTATTAAAAAGAAGGTAAAACTTTGAATTATTTCATTAAACATAATTTTTTAACCAAAAAAGGGAGTAAAGATAATATATTTTTCATCACTCATTACTAGAGTCTAGGAGTGTGGTTTTTTTCAATAAGCATAATTTTTTATTGGTGCATAAGTTAGTGGGCACTCATTGTGAGAAGAAGGCTATCAAGAAAGTTGAGTGTCGATTGTCTCAAATGATTTTTTTGGGGTTGTTTAAAGGGTATCCGATATCGTGCTTGATTTCAAGAGGGCAGAGTCGTGTAAGGGTAGGTTGAAAAAAATGTGCTTTTCTCTTTGAGCACGCGCTCAAGGACTTTGATTAAATATTTTTATGGCTCTCTCTCTGTCTCGTAGACGCACAGCTGTGTAGGGGGTTCTCTCTCTCTCTCTCTCTCTCTCTCTCAAAATATTCATCTCGCTGTTGGAAGTGGACATGGGCAAAGACTCTCCCTCTCTCTCATTTGTTGCTTCGACAGTCTGTGTGTAATGGCAAGGGTGAGTGTGAAGTGTTGGATGGTGATCGCCTTGCCAAGCGAAGCTGTGGCATGGGAGATGATGGTTATAACAAGCGTATGAAGGCACGAGCGTGTGTGATATGGGAGAATAGCCCTCTATGTCCTTCCGATTGCATATATGATAAACTGGTGAGATCCGTAGGATCCTTATGGGAATAATGGGAGTGCGAACGGGAGTCAGAGGGTAGTATGCATGGAACGTGCAAGGCAGAGCAGGCCATGCAGGGATAGGGCGATGACTAGCTGGGGTTGCAACGACGCAAGCCATACTCTCTCTCTCTCTATTTTGTTTGTAGGCGCAGAGTCTCTCCCTCTCTCCACTTTTTCTGCACCTTCATAGCGAGTTTGGTGAGGGAGTCTCTCTCTCTCTTTCTCTCTCTCTCTCTCTGTCTGTGCTTTGTCTGTGGGCTCAGAGTATCTCTGTGACAGCATGTGTGGAGCATTGTCGCTGTGAAGAGCTTTGCAAGGATTCGGAGGGAGCCTTTCATGTAACCTTATGCCCACGTCTACATTGTCTACATCATTGAGCCTTTGGATGACAAGCTTGTTCATGAACCAACTGCCTTTGTTGCAGTAGTACAACATTAATCTGGCAGAGCTGGTGCAGTTAGTGGCTCAACTGGCTGACATGGCTGACTTTTACAAGTCACTGGTTGTGAGGTATACACATTTCAAGTGATATTCATTGTGTAGGAAATTTATCACTACTGCAGAATATGGTGCAGTTTTGTAATGGACGTTCACAATGGCGGCCAGAAAGCTGGAGCAATGCACGACTTTAGGGGCAGGAACAACAAGGCTCAATAGGCAGTTCATAGAGGTGCTAGAAGGAGAGGTAAGGACTGCAGCAGCATTAGGGTGATCTACGATAGGCAAAATGATAAAGAGATGGAGCTTGCTGCTTACATTGGCGAGCAGTGTAGTAGGATATTGCAAAGGGTTAGGGACTAAGTGTAGTGGTCACGACACTGACCGTTAGTGATGTTTTGCGGGATGCTCTGCATGCATGAGGTTGTAGATTCAAAATTGAGTGTTAAAATAGACATTGCTTGCACCACTATAGAGATTCTGGCCATAAGCAGGATCCACAACAAGCAAGGCACACAAGAGGTGGAATGGACATGGCGTAGGTAGATATCACCAGAGGAGATAGAGAGAGGTAGCCTAAGATGAACTTGAGATAGGCTAGCTACCATGGAATCACAAAAGGCGAGCATTGAGGATGGAATTGGTTGCAATATTGTAGCCTTCACACCATTGCCCATCTTCATTAGGAATTGGTCCATGCTCCACAACTCCTTCGACAGTACTAGACAAAAGAGCGGAAGGTGGTGGGATCGGGCTGGTTTGAGGCGAATGCAACCTCACCTGGCTGTAGCACTTGCCTTGCCCCCTTTGCTAGAAGCAGGTCGTAGCCAGCCAAACGTGAGTCTACTCTCAAAGCAAGGTAGCTTACGCTACAAGGGTAGCTCTGCTCCTCCCTCTTTCTCTTTCTCTCTCTCTCTCTCTCTCTCACACACACACACACACACACACACACACACACACACACACACACACACACACACACACAGAGCAAGGCAAGCTTCATGATTCAACCCTGTTTCTCTCTCTGAGCCTCGAGCTGCGCATTGCAGATCAACACCGTTCATCTTTATTGGAATGGGGAAGGGAACGGTTTTTTGGGGAAGGGGAGGTAGTAATATCTTTGACCGTCTTTAGCATCTTCAAAAAAAATCAATAATAAAAATTTTGAAATATTAAGAACAAGGCATTATTAAAACACTTTATATTTAAGAGGCACGGTTATGCCATGCCTTGATAGTTTTGTTTGCTTTTTGCTTTCAATTTTAGTTGCAGCACAGGTCTCGTGGTTTCATTACTTGCTTAATACTTATATCTGATTCTTCCACATGATCCACAAGAGATTTTATATATCTTCCGCATGGCAGGCCTTGTGATTTATCACTTGTTATCGCAATGAAATATCTAATCAAAATGCTTGATGGCTGTTGCTAAGATGTCACTTGGGCATTGACCGATTATTTCCACAATACACACTTAATGAGCTAACAACTTGCCAAAAGAATCTCCTAATTTTAGATTTAAATGCAAAGCCTACATAAGTGATGATCCAAGCTTTCTTTGCCCCTACTTATGCACTTTACTTAGTCGTTCCATTTTATGGCAGGCCTTGTGATTTTATCACTTGTTTTAAAAGATTTTCTAGTATGCACGATCATCATGAGGGAGAGAGGCTTAAAAGATTTTCTAGTATGCACGGTCATCATGAGGGAGAGAGGCAACTCGAGAGTTCCTTTGCTCAACTGAAAAAAATATTTTCTATCTCTAGGCCACATGAGCAACTCTCTCTCTCTCTCTCTCTCTCTCTCTCTCTCTCTCTCTCTCTCTCTCTCTCTCTCTCTCTCTCTCTCTCTCTCTCTCTCTCGCACGTGCGTGTGCCCTTCTTCCGGACCTTTGTTCGTCTTCATTCTTAAACCTGCTCACCTCTCTATAGCTAGCCGTCTGGGCTTTATAAATCTCCAGCTTCAAAGCTTGCTTCACTGCCATGCTCTCTAATGGATGCAGTCGTCACATTTATCAATTTCTCTACTTCCAAGCCCTTTCAATCGACCGATTGTAGACCCTTATTCGCTTTGTACTCTAGTGCTTCTTGGCCTGCACTTGCGCCTGACATATTGTTGAATGTTCTCCTCTACCCTGTGCAGTAGCTTGTCCCTCCCTCTTATCTATTTATAATTGCGCACATATTTGTGCTCCATAGAAAGACCTGATATATAGAGCAGGAGAAGAACACTCCATGATTGCTCAAGAGTAGGAAAATTCAGAACTAAGCACTGTCAGCTTAACCAAAATAGTTCGTGATGTAAATTATAATGAAATGCTGTCTCATTTATAGCTCCCTTGTGTCTATAAAGTTTTGGTTTACAAGAGCATAACTAACATGTCTCAAGTGGATCCAAGGTACCAAAGTTCTTTGACTTGTGCTTCATTTTCTGTCATGTTAAATGTGGGCAGACATTAAACCTATTGCAACCTGTTATATCTTGCACTGTTGATGGAGAATACCCGGTGGAGCTGGCCTCTTTGTTACTTTTAGAACAGAAATCCCTTCCGTTTCTCTCATTTGCTGACTGCGGTATGATGCATTTCTAAAAAAATTCTTCAATAAATTATTCATCTCTGTCTCTGTGTGTGTGTGTGTGTGTGTGTGTGTGCAGTTTTGTTCCCTTCAATTTGTTTTTCCCTCATACTTCTGAACGGTATACAATTGAATTCATTTTTACTATAAACTGTTCTGGATGATATGAAAGGCAAAAGAATAACATCCAGAGAAGCAATGATGTACACTAGGGTTATGAATTTAAGGTTGAAATTCACCAATATCTGAGATGTGATCCTAGCGAATAATTTTGTATAGCGTCCCTTTTGGGCAGAGAGAGAGAGAGAGAGAGAGAGAGAGAGAGAGAGAGAGAGAGAGAGAGAGAGAGAGAGAGAGAGAGAGAGAGAGAGAGAGAGAGAGAGAGAGAGAGAGAGAGAGAGAGAGAGAGAGAGAGAGAGAGAGAGAGAGAGAGAGAGAGAGTCTGCATGGTTGCTTGAAAGCAGGCATTTGGTGCACTGGGAAAGTTGTGGCTGCCATAATGAAAAAGCAATGGAGGTATAGGAGGTGATCGAAGTATCGTGGTCCGCCGAGGCTAGCCAAGGAGGTTATCAAATTCTTCATCCGTTGCTCCCTAGCTACCTATAGTGCTCACAGATTCTGCAGCACTGTCGCTTTCAAACTACCTTTTGGAGAGTGAGCCAGCAATAAATCAACGGACAAAGAGAAATTAATGATGGAGAAGAGCTGCTATGGACAATGCGGTAGTGCTTGAAGAGTGATGGTATAATAAGACCCGTCTTCTTGTTCTGCAGATGAAGAGCAATGAGGTCAAAGAGCCAATGTTTGGAGATGTGCAGCTACACCTACTGGAGTGAGGCCCACTATGGTATGGCACTGTGATTCTTGTAGGTGGTGCCACCGCCATCGAAGATGTGGTCGAAGTTGGGCATGTGCGTGCTATTGAAGCACTTGGACCTATGGTTGAAGATAGCCTTTGTCCTCAGAGGGCCTGGAAGTTGAGTATATCGACCTTGTTATGTACGCAAAAACAAAACAAATTGGAAGTAGGGTATAAAATAATGATCCAACAAAAGGATGCATGCAAAAGCATCCTTGATCACTACCTCTCTCTCTCTCTCTCTCTCTCTCTCTCTCTCTCTCATGCCTTTGTCAGTCTATTTCTCTCTCCGTGCATGTATAGTCTCACTTCATCTTTTGCTTCTAGCGTTGTTGTAATGTAAACATGGACCTTAGCCCTTCTCTAATGCAACTAGCTTAACAGAGGGAGCTTGAGAAAACCTCATCATTTCTTTGTAGCTCCTCTAATACTGAAAGTGCCATAAAAAGGGTGCATCTAAATTAATGATGCAAAACCAATTGATTTCAATAAATTTGTGCTTTGTAAGTATCCTAGGGGTAGATAAGCCGACAAGGGGAAAAAAAAGGCCTCGCCACAAGGGCGCGCAAATGGCCCATCCAAAACTGATGGATGGGCCATTTGCGCACCCTTGTGGCCAGGCTTTTTTTTGCTGCAGGTAAGCTTATCTACCCCCCAGGGTACTTAAAATACCTAAATTTATTGAAATTAACTGAAATTACATACAGAACTTGAAATTGCAAAGTCACCAATTAAAACAATTTTCATATCACCAATTGAAACAATTTCCAAGATTGACAAATCACATTCAATTTGAGCCGCCCACCACTTGCAAGGGCACCGTGCACAAATATACTTACGATGAAGTGACGGTCCCTTGAAGTTGTCATGTCTATAGCCTTGCAATGCTAATGCATTTGTGCAGCTAGCCTTTTGTGCGGTTTTTAGTGAGTGCGACTTTCCATCTAAGAGGTTTCTAGACCCAACTTAGGTGCCTATGGTTGGGGAGAGTGGAGCAAATGTGGGTTCAACTGGTGCACATGGCAGATATGGGGCTTGCGGTCATGTTGGTTGCTCATGAGTTGATATTGAAAGTAAAATATTGGGAGAGAGTGGTGCAGCCAAGGTGTTGGGTGCACTTTGGGTGGCTTTCTATTTTTGTTGTCATGGTGGTGAACTTTTACCGTGATTATATGCAAGGCTTGGAGATGTCAATTAACTTTGTGTGAATTCATGTATAAATTAAATTATTGGGTTGTTGTCATTGCATACTATTTGATTGAAACCATGCAGTTTTAGTTTGATGTGTATAGGTGATCTAGCTATTGCATTGGAGTAGAAGTGGAAATTTTGCATCCTCCATGCAAAGGGCCTCTTAAGTCTCAATGGCCTGAGCCCATTATGAGTGCCATCATCTGCACCCCCCCTTGCTGTTGGTAGGTTTGTTGGAGGCTATCTTGGTCATTTTTAGGTGACATTGTGGGAATTGTTCAAAGACAAAATGATTGCACATACATCTTAACACTATGTGCCACATGCAATATTACATTTATAAAAAATTATGACTTCAAAATTTGCATCGATTGCATTGCAACGCATGCTTTTTCATGTTGTGCACATATGTTAAAGGGAAATATTGACAAGGTAAGTTGTTATCTAATATTTGTAGCCACTTAAATTCTTGATTGATAACATCTTTTCTTTGCAAGCATTATGTTTAAATGAGGCCTATTTGTTTTGTGAGCATATTAGTATTTTTGATTTCTATTTGCAATAACTTGGGAGCTGCTGTGCATGTTGTTTTTGCATGGTGTGTAGTTGTTTGGAAGTCCTTGTCTTTTTGCTTAGCATTTTAGGAACTTTCTATCTATCTTACACCCCTCTTTTGTTTATGTTGTGCGACATGGATAGAAGTGGAATAACAAGACAGCTTGTTAAAATATATGTTGTATTTTTATCGCTTGTTTCTTGTGGGTTGGTACTTGTAATAAAGCTTTTCATGTTATATGCCATGATGTGATCTTGTATGTTCCATCTTGTGGTTGGGTATCTTGTATTGACCATTGTATGTGGGTCCATTTCTTAGATGTTTCAAAAGCATATAGCTTGAATCACTCTTCCTTGCAATTTTTTTTTAAAATAATCGGAGTAGTGAGATACTATCAAGAAGATGTGAGCGTGCGATCTTTGTAAATGTTATTTTAGTGCAAGAGGGTTGTTTTAGGCTTCTTTTAATTTTAAGAATTGCAACAGCAACAACTTGCACCAATAACTTATCTTATTGTAGTGAATTGTGATTGCTCTTTTAAGTTGACATTTATCATTGTTCTTGTGGTAAACAAGACCTCTTGATTGTTTGGGACTTTTGGGACAAGAATGTGTTTTTTCATTAGTATATTTAAGTATTTGACATGACCCAGTGAACACAATTGTGATAAGTTGTGCTTTTTTGGTGGCTATTAGTAAATGATTTTTTCACTTTGTTGCTCCTATGGTGTGTCCTGGATTGCACATTGGATTTAGTCCATCTTGTGAGTGTTGGATTTTTTTGGCGTGTGTTTGATTTAGTTCAAACACTCTAGACCAGAGGCAAAAGGCTCACAAAAGGGTAGCAAGTTTTATGAATTTTATCTTTCTGCCTACCAAGCTCCTCTTAGTGGGTTGGCTACCACCCCCTCATTTTGAGGTTTCTAGTGATTAGAATCCATTACATTTTGTTTAGTTCAAATGCTCTTTGTAAGTGTCGAATTTTGTTTTATCACGGCTTCGTACACTCAAGCTGCATGATGTTTCCATGCATGATGGCTTTGCCACAATGTTAGATTACGTGAGCATATTGTCCTTGCTCTTGACTTGCCATTATTTGTTATATAGAGAACAATCCATTTTATGTGTGCATTATATCCCACGTGGGAAGCTTACTAAGTAGGTAGCTAGTACAGTGAGACCCCCAAAAGAAGACTCTCTCCCATACGAGAGGAGGAATCCAAAGAACGAGAAAGTAATGACTCCCTAAGTTCCTCAAAAGATGTGGCTCCATGAAGATGGCAGTTTAGATAATCGCCAACTCCTCCCAAGAGGAAATGGTTAACCCATAGTCCTTCTCCTCATCACTCCAAAAGGAAAGAGAGGAAACAAAGGAAGAAAAGGGTAAGAAAGAGGTCACCCTCTTCTTCTTCTTCTTCACCTTCCTCCTCTATCGATGAAAGCTATGGCTATTCTCCTAGAGAATACAAGAGGGGAGGACATTGCAAATCTTACCTTGCATGAAGAAGGTCACAAAAGCTGAAGAAGTTCAAAGAGGGAGGAAAGAGTATCTCTTTTCTCACCTATGATGGCACCTTTGGTGCTACCGACAAAGTATTGGACTTCATCCAACAATTTGATGCGGCCTTTGGAGACGAGGGCTTCACCGAGTCCTCCAAGCTACACCATTAGCTATGCACTTCCAAAAATCGGCTCATTAATGGTGGGCTAGCCTTCGTGGCAACAGTGAAGCCCCAAATACATGGAAAACTCTATGAGTTTCCATCATGAAACAATTCCTTGCAAGTGATGCAAAGGACAAACTGCTTACCAAATGGTGAAGTTTAAAGCTTCTCTCTCATGAGTCTATCCACAAATATGTGGACAAGTTTTGGGATTTACATCTCAAGGCTACTATCTTTCAAAAGATAGACTTTGCTGTGCAAAAGAAACAATTCTGTGCGAGATTACCCAAAGAGATGGCCGAGTATGTCAATTCTCAACGGCCTGGTTCTATCACCAAGGTAATCCACCACACCATGTTTGCTTCGCGCATCAATTTCCAACAAGGGGCTAGATGGAATGTCAAGCCCATGGAAAATAAAAACAAAAGTGATGCCAAGGGGAAATCCAATGCCCAAAATTCTTCCCAAGGCCATTCCAACAACAACAAAAACAATAGGTCCAAGGAGAAGGGACTTTACAAAGGTAAATATAAACTCTCTCCTAAAGATCTAGAAGCTTTTCGTAAGGACCACAAATGTTTTAAGTGTGGGGAGCAAGGACATGGTTATCGTCCTTCACCCAAGAGAATTGCCCGCAATGAGACTCCTAGAGCCTCTATGTTTGAAGCTCCAAAAGAGGATGCTCATTGCCAAGGATTTCTCCTTCCTATGCTTGGGGAAAGATGCAAGAGTATGATTTATTTATTTTGTTTGACCCTGGTTCAACTCACAACTTCATATCCATGGAGTTGACCACTAAGCTAGGCATACAAGCCCACGAGATGGGAGATACATTGAAAGCCAATGGAGCTAGATCAAGGGACAAGACGTCTCAGTTACTTCCTTAATTGGAAAATTAAGGCTTCATATCCAAAGCTATGTGGAAAAAAAGGATTTCTTCATCTTCCCTCTCAAACATGAGAATTTATCGTTGAGGCACCATGGTTTAACCGCATGGCTTCCAACATGAAGTTCCTTGAAAGGAGAATCTACTTCACATAAAGGGGAAAAGAGCATGTACATAGATGCTAATGAGTTGGGGAACACCATATGCCTGCAATAAAGGGAATCAAGAGGAATTAGAGTTGTCTAATTTTCTAAATGGATTCCAAGATGTTTTCATTGATGACATCCCTAGTGAGCTATCTCCAAAATGAGGGATGATGACCATGCAATTGAGCTCCTATCAAGAAGCTCACCGCCTAACAAGCCTCCTTATCAAGTTTCACAAGCTCAACAAGAGGAGATCATGAGGCCAATGCATGAATTCGTGAAAAAAAAGGGATGTGAGGTCTAGCTCCTCTCCATTTTCTTCACCATTGCTTTTAGTGCAAAAGAAAGACTACACATATCACATGTGTGTCGACTATAGAGCACTAAATAAGATCACTATCAAAAATAGATTTCCCGCGTTGTGGGTAGAAGATCTATTTGATAATTTACAAGTTTTGGCCTGACAAAAGCTCCAGACGCATTCAACCTCATGATGGACAAAAATCTTCAGGCCATTCAAATTCTCTTGAGGAGTACAAGCGACACCTCCAAGTAAGTTTTCAAAGTTGTGAGAGATAATAAGCGGATGGCCTAATTCAAGGAATGTACAGGAGGTACGAAGCTTCGTAGGTATGTGTGCATACCTACTATAGATGCTTCATTAAAAACAATTATCGCTAATAGCAAGCCCATTACATGACTTAACAAAAAAGAACGTTAAGTATTCATGGACTGCAAAAGTGCAAGAAGCTTAAGGAGAATCTTATCCTTTAACGTATGCTCACATTGCTAGATCTCTCAAAGCCATTTGAGGTCCAATGTGATGCTTGTGGTAATTTCCTTGGAGCTATTTTGCTTCAAGAAGGGCATGCCATAGCATATGAGAGTCAAAGACTCAACTTCAATAAGTGAGTATTGGGCAAATACAAAAAAAGCTACTAGCTATTCTATATACCCTAAACACATGGAAACACTATCTCTTAGGGACTCCATTCATCCTACAAATGGATCACAAAGCCTCAAGAACTTCATGACGCAAACCAAGCTCTTCGACAAAAAAATGAGGTAGGCAAATCTTCTTTTTCAATTTAAATTTCATATTGCTCACATTGCTAACAAGCACAATCAAGTGGTCGATGCACTTTCACAATGACCAAGGGTAAATGTGGTGTCTATAGCAACTCACAATGATCTATATTTTATGATAGATGAGTATGCTACTGACCGAGACTTTAAGTACGGAATTATAGCGTGTGCAATAGGGAAGAGAAAAAGAACCATTCACCTTGAAGGATGGTTATCTTCCAAACGGCAATAGGCTATGTGTTAATCACCCATACAATACGAAAGTCATGCATGAATCCCATACTTCTCCTTATGTGGGGCAAAGAGGGATTTCATAATCTACTCTTCGAGGTTTAGAAATGTATTTCTGTTGGTCTACCATGAAAAGTAAACATACAAGAGTATGTTTCAAAATGCGTGGTATACCAAAAGTTGAAATTTGATCGAGGGAAGCAACTTGGATTGTTTCAATCGATAGGCTTAACAAGAAAACACACTCTATGCCTGTCAAAAAGACTATTAAGGCACATCAAATGGCAACTCTCTTCAGATCTCAAATTTTCAAGCATCATGGATTTCCAACACCCATAGTATCGGACACAAATCCTAGAATGACCAGTAATTTCTAGAAGGGTCTCTTTGAGAATCTAGGAAGTAGATCAAATTTCTCTTTCGGCCTATCATCCACAAACGGATTACCAAAGTGAATAACTAATCTAACGATTCTTGAATCTACTAAAAGCCTATGTCATGGAAGTAGATCAATGTTCTCAATGATAGAAGTACCTACCTCTTATAGAGTATGCATACAATGACATTGTACATACTTCTATGGGAAAAGCACCTTTCGAAGTTAAAGAGGGAAGATCCAAAAGTCCCTTACTACTTAAAGTACATGGGAAGATCTTTGCCTGCCTGCTGATGAATATAGCCGAGACTACCAAGAATCTTTTCCAAAGATTAAGAGGTTATATCCATCTCAAAGCAAAGGCAAAAAGGGCTGCTGCTAATAAGCATAGAAGAGCCTTAGCCTTTAAGAAAAATGATTGGGTCTTGCTAAAGTTTCTCAAGGCTCATCTAAGGCATACTACGGGCAAGAGTCCTACGGACCACCAAGAGTATGATCCTAAACTAGCAAAAAGATAGTATGGTCCTTAAAATTCTTAAGCCAGTCAATGAGATGGCTTATCAATTGAAGTTGCCCAACCATTAGCTCATGCACAATGTTTTCCATGAGAACCTACATAAGCCTTACAAAGGAGCGCCATCAAAAGAAGCAATAGTTACAGACCTGCCAAAAATCGAAGAGCAAGAAGAAGTACTTCAATCTAAGTCCATCCTATGTCATGAAGACAAGGTATTAAGAAACGGTAAGATTATCTGACGATATCTTATTAAGTTAAAGAATTATTCTTTTAAAGATGCTAAATGGATGCAAGAAACCTAGCTTAAGGATAATATGAACCTTGTCAATGCTTAGAATGCTGCATTAGAGTAAGCATATGAAAATGCATTTTAAATGAAAAATGTTTTTGTCTTATAAGACTAGTTCTCTTTTTATTGTGCACAAATTTTAGTAGTATGCATACTAAGAATCATGTTTGGGATGACAACGTCTCTAAACACCATGTAGAATTTGTCACTCTACTTGGGATGATGAAATGGACTAAAGATGTAACATTTAATGGTCTAAAAACTTATGTGTAGCGGAAATTAGCATGAACATAGTGGGCATTTCATTAGAATAGATTTCTAATGAGAATTACAAGAGTGCTTGGGTGGAGAGAGCAACAAAAAAAACATAACACCTAGTTAGATAACATCAACAATACTTTCAAAAGAGAGAGAAATTAAGCTATTGACAACAGTTGAGGACCGGATTCGCATGGATCCGGTCCCCCCTCCAAAAGGCTTTGTATTATGGTTTCTCCTATCAAGAGAGACATTGTACAATACAATTCTTTGTGTTCCTTCAAGACTAGCTAGTGCAATGAAGATGAAAGCTTCATGCACTAAGCAAAACACTTAGCAAACACAACTTTAATTATCCCCGTTCTCAGACCCAAGACCTCACACACCTTCGAAGATGGTGAGAGCTAGCAGGGTATGAGAGTAGATTGAGAGGAAGAAGGAGTATCTTACGAGAAAGATGTACATCTCCTCACATAATCACTCATATTAGCATAGCTTTAGCTTAGTAATTAGCTTGGTAGAGGAGATGAGAATGCATTGAAGCTTGGCTCTTGGTTGGATTTGCATCCACAAGCCAAGAGTGTGTCGATGTAGGCTTCTATCTCACAAGCTTGGAGTAGGTGATGAGCTCTCCATTAAAGCTTGGGAAGAGATAGTCTTCTCTTTCTTCACACATGAGATTGTGTGAGTGTGTGTGTGACAATGCCTTGCAAAAATCAGCCCCCTCTCTCTCTTGGGCGAGCCCTCTTGCTATTTGCTCTTGCAGGCTCCCCATTGGACCTCCCCAAGTCAAGCCAATGGCTATTAAGCAGCATAAGTGATAGCCTTCTAACATGTGTCCCCCTTTCCCCTTTTGTGAGAGCTTTAGGTAATTTAATAATTAAACTAAACTCTCATTGGACCCCTTTGCCTCTTGGACAATAGGAATCAGGCAAGCTATTGGGCTCGTGAATGCTCATTGGACCCCTTGGGAGACTGTCCAATAGTCTTCTAGGAGACTTAATTCTCATTAGTTCTTTTATTAAGTGTTTTTTAAATTAATTAAACTAGATTTAATCTAGCCTAATTCTCATTGGTCCACCTCCAAGGCCATCCAATAGGAATTGGGCACACCTTGTGGGCATCTGGGCTAGGGACCTGACATGTGTCCCTAATTCCCTTTGTGTAAAGGGAGCCTGTGTGTGTGTGTGTGTGTGTGTGTGTGTGTGTGTGTGACTTTCTCTCTCATCCCTTAGAAGAAGGGCTCGCCCCCTCCCATGTAGGGATATGCAAAGACTTTTTAGTTACACACAAAGCATCGAATTTCCCCTAGGGTTGACCTTTGGACACAACCTTTGAATTTTGGAACCTTAGCATTTTGGAAGTCTTAATGGGCTGAACCTTAGGGTCTTTTTAGCCCATTGTTGCACATGGCTCTTTTGCAGATGGCCCCCCCTTTGGATCCCTATTTTCCCTCCTTTGGATCCCTACTGTGGCCGGTCTGCTAGCTTAACCAATATTCTAGCTTTTTCTCCCCTGGCACTTCCCCACATTAAATGATCAGTTTAATATGAGAAAATCATTTAGGAGAATTAGATATTGATTATTATGACATTACCTCTCTCTTGAAATCATAGTCGTCCTCGACTATAGTGTAGAGAAGATAAAGCGTATTCATGAGTCCTTTTCTTAGCGGGTAGAGGATCCCTATGTTACCCTACGACATCATTCCACAATGGATGAC
Source organism: Adiantum capillus-veneris (assembly GCF_014529385.1). Lineage (NCBI taxonomy): Eukaryota > Viridiplantae > Streptophyta > Polypodiopsida > Polypodiales > Pteridaceae > Adiantum > Adiantum capillus-veneris. The sequence continues at coordinate 7,281,850 of NC_140949.1, forward strand.
TAGTCCATTTGGCGCTTGAGAGCCTGAGGCTGCCGCAAGCATGTCTGCACAGTAGTCCTATTAGTCTTCCATAGTAGAGTGACAAGCTCTACTTGGTGTTTGGGAGACGTCGTTTCCGCAAACTTGATCTAAGCATGCATACTACTTCATTTTTGTGCACAGTAAAGAAAAAGAGAGTCTTATAAGACAAAAAAACTTTGTTCATTTTTAACATTTTGTACATTTGCTTACTCTTGGGACGCATTGTAAGCATTGACAAGGTTTAGGTTATCCTTTAATTGTATGCCTTGCATCCATCTAGCATCTTCAAAAGGATAATTCTTAAACTTAATAAGATATTGTCGGATAGTCTTACCACCTCTTAATACCTTGTGTTCATGTCGGAGGATGGACTCGGGCTGCAACACCTCCTCTTGGTCCTCGATCTCCGGTGGGTCTTCAATAGTTGGTTCTTGAGGTGGCTCTCCTTTGTAAGGCTTTAATAGGCTCACATAGAAAGCATTGTGTATGAGCCAATGATTGGGCAACTTGAGTTGATAGGCCATCTCATTGATTGGCCTAAGAATTTGGAAGGGACCATAGTACCTTTTTGCTAGTTTAACATAGTACTTTTGGTGGCCGGTAGGATTCTTGCCCGTCGTGTGCCTTAATCGAGCCTTGGAAAACTTTAACAAGACCTAATTGTTTTCTTTAAAGGCTTGGGCTCTTCTGTGCTTGTCAGCAGAGCAGCCTTTTGCCTTTGCTGTGAGATAGAGATAGCATCCTTAATCTTTTGAAAAGATTCTTGTAGGTCTCGGCTATACTCATCTGCAGCGAAGATCTTCCCATGTACTTTAAGTAGCAAGGGACTTTTTGATCTTCCCTCAATTACCTCGAAAGGTGATTTTCCTGTGGAAATATGTACAGTGTTATTGTAAGCATACTCCACTAAGGGTAAGTACTTCTCCCATTGGGATCTTTGATCTACTTCCGTTACATAGGCTTTAAGTAGATCGAGAATTGTTAGGTTAGCTATTTCACTTTGGCCATCCGTTTGTGGACGATAGGCTGAAGAGAAGTTTAGCCTTGTTCCTAAATTCTCAAAGAGACCCTTCCAGAAATTACTGGTCATTCTAGGATCTCTATCCGACACTATAGACATTGGCAAGCCATGGTACTTGAAAATTTGTGAAATGAAGAGGGTTGCCATTTGATGGGCTTTGATAGTCTTTTTGACAGGTATAAAATGAGCTTGTTTACTGAACCTGTCTACTATCGTCCATATTCCCGTATTCCCATGGATAGACTTAGGCAATCCAAAGATAAAATCCATGGATATGCTCTCCCATGGTGAATTAGGGATTGGCAAGGGTTGAAGCAATCCAAGTTGCTTCCCTCTATCAAATTTTGTCTTTTAGCAAACCACACATTTAGAAACATACTCTTGTATGTTCACTTTCATGGTAGGCCAATAGAAATATGTTTCAATTCCCTTTAATGTAGACTGAATCCCTCTATGCCCCGCATACGGTGGAGCATGAGATTCATACATTACTTTCTCACGTAGTGAGTTAGTAATGCATAGTCTATTGCCATAGAGAAGATAACCATCTTGTAAAGTAAATGGTTCTTCTTTCTTTCCTAATGCAAGGGCTGAAATCACATCTCTAAAATCGGGATCAATAGCGTACTCATCTATCATTGAAGATAGATCATTGTGAGTTGCTATGGAAACCGCATTCACTCTCGGCCGTCTTGAGAGTGCGTCCGCTACTTGATTATGCTTGCGAGCAATGTGAGCAATATGAAAATGAAATTACGAAAGGAAATTTGCCCACCTCATTTGTTTGTCGGAGAGCTTGGTCTGCGTCATGAAGTACTTAAGACTTTGGTGATCCGTTCGCAGAATGAAAGGAGTCCCCAATAAATAGTGCTTCCATGAGTCTAAGGCATGTAGAACTGCAAGGAGTTTCTTTTCATATATGCCTAGAGCTTGGTCAACAGGGTCGAGCCTTCGACTCTCATAGCCTATGGCGTACCCTTCTTGGAGCAAAACAGCTCCTAGGCAATCACCACAAGCATCACATTGGACCTCAAATGGTTTTGAGAGATCCGGTAGTGTAAGCACAGGTTGAGAGATAAGCTTTTGTTTAAGCTTTTCGAAAGCATTGTTCTCGTTAGCAGACCATGTATACCTAACGCTTTTCTTTGTTAGGTCATGTAATGGTCTCGCAATTTGTGAGAACTTTTCTATGAAGCGTCGATAGTATGCACACATACCTATAAAGCTTCTTAGTTCATGAAGATTCCTTGGTTTAGGCCATCCTTTTATTACCTCTAACTTTGATGGATCCATTTGGATGCCATCATGAGAGATAATATGACCTAAATACTGAATCTCTTGCAAGAAAAATTCACTTTTCTTTCGATTAACATAAAGTTTATTCTCTCTCAAAACTTGAAATATTACCTGGAGGTGTGGCTTGTGTTCGTCTAATAAATTAGAGTAGATGATAATATCATCAAAGAACACTCTAGTGAAGGTTCGATGAGGCCTGAACAGCTTCTCCATCAAGCGGTTGAATGTGGCTGGTGCATTGGTCAAGCCAAAAGGCATGACAATGTATTCGTAAAGACCAAATGTGGTGCGAAATGCGGTCTTTACTGTTATGAAATAAGACGTAGCTAAATAGATAATTGAGTAGATTACTTAATGGAGAGAGACAGATTTACATACACGATATTATAGAGTAGAGAGAGAGAGAGAGAGAGTACACACGATATACGTGGTTTACCCAATGTGGGCTACGTCCACGGGAAAGCAGCCACTCAATGGCTTTAGTACTTCAAAACAAGAAGTAGTTTACAAAGGGATTATACCCTTAATGGAGCTTTCGCCTTGCTTCACTCTCACCACCTCACACTCACCTTGTTGCATCAACTTCACACTATATAATGTGTGTAGAAATGGCCGCCTTTTATAGGCCAAAAGGGTTGCCCTCTCTCATGAGAGGCAGCCATGTGTAGCCGCCCTTGTGTAGATAAGTCCAAATCGGACCCTCCAATCCGCCCATGTGTGGCCGCCCTTGAGAAGACAAGTCCGCTTTTGAATTCGGCCACCGGCCATTGAATTCCGACCACCGGCCACCGGCCATTGACTACCGGCCACCGGCCAACCGACGGTTGTTTTCCGACCACTCTCCGGCCGCCGTCCGGCCATAATATTTCGGCGAAAAGGGATATTCCGACGGGGGAAAAAAAAGTCTCGAGGGCTTCCGTCCCCGAGGCCCCTAAAGTTGCCCTTGATTTTTGGCCGTGAAAATTTTGGTTTCCGACAAGTGATTTTCCTTCACGCACGATGGCTTCTCCTCATAATGGGGGCCTTACAAATGTGCGCTTTTACCACAAAAAATTACAAGGGTAAATGAGGCTCCATACTTAACAATCTCCCACTTGGAGACTGATCTCCAAACCAAATCTGTGACTGCTTTCCATTCTTGCTTCTTATCCTTGAATGCCGATTGAAGATGAGCAAAAGCTCAACTTCTCCTTGTTGACCACCTTTGTAAACATGTCTGCAGGATTTTCACTTGTATGCACCTTTCCTAGCTTTAGTTGTCCCTCTTCCAAAAGAGTGCGTATGAAGTGATATCTTACCTCAATGTGCTTTGTCCTTGAATGAAAGGCTGAGTTCTTTGCAAGATGGATAGCGCTTTGGCTATCACTGTACAAGACACAATTGTCTTGTTTGAATCCAAGCTCTTCTAAGAATCTATGAAGCCACAAAATTTCTTTGCTTGCCTCCGTCATTGCTACATACTCTGCTTCCGTGGTGGAAAGTGAAACCACTTTCTGCAGCTTTGAAGCCTAGCTTACTGTTGTGCCTCCAACCGTGAACACATAGCCAGTAGTGCTCCTTCGAGTATCTTTGTCACCTGCCATATCTGCATCAACATACCCTTCTAGAAAAATATCAGTTCCTCCAAAATAGAAAGCATTTGTTGTTGTCCCTTTTAGATACCTAAGTATCCACTTCACAGCTTGCCAATGCTCTTTACCTGCGTTGTCCATGAACCTACTCACAACTCCCACTGCATGTGCAATTTATGGCCTTGTCCAGACCATAGCATACATTAGAGAACCTACCACTGTAGCATATGGAACTTTAGACATATAGGCTATCTCTTCTTGTGTCTTTGGACACATATCCTTCGTTAGTTTAAAATGACCAGCCAAAGGTGTAGAAACTGGTTTTGCATTTTGCATTGCAAACCTTTCTAGTACCTTCTTGATGTAATCTTCTTGAGATAGCTTTATTGTCTTCTTTGTCCTGTCCCTTGATATTTTCATGCCAAGTATCCTCTTTGCAACAGCTAAATCTTTCATTGAAAAAGATTTAGACAGTTCCTCTTTTAGGTCTTTGATGTCCTGCATGTTAGCACTTGCAATCAACATGTCATCAACATACAACATTAGGATGATGAATTTCCCATCTCCCAAATTCTTCGTGTAGACATAGTGATCCGAATTGCATCTTGTGAATCCATGATCCAACATCCATCGATCAAAATTCAAGTACCATTGTCTTGATGCTTGCTTTAAACCATACAAACTCTTCTTTAATCTGCAAACCATTTTCTTCTTACCTTTTACTTCATACCCCTTTGGTTGAAGCATGTAGATTTCCTCCTCTAAGTCACCAAGAGGGAATACCGTATTTACATCCATTTGCTCGAGATTTAGATTATGAGCAGCCACAAGGCTTAAGTCAATACCTTTCTTTTGAGAAAACCCTTTTACCACAAGCCTAGACTTGTACCTTTTCTTCCCACCTTCTTCTTCCTTCACCTTGTACACCCATTTGTTTTGAAGTGCCCGCTTACCTTTAGGAAACTCAACCAATTCCCATGTTTGGTTGCGATGTAGTGAGTCCATCTCCACTTGCATGCTCTTTGTCCATTCTTCTTTGGATTCATGTTGCATAGCTTCTTTGTATGATTTCGGCTCTCCAGAATCTGAGATCAAGAGATGGTTGAAGGAGGGAACAAACCTTTCTAGAGGTCTACTTGCTCTTGTAGATTTTCGGGGAATAGGTTGAGGCTCCTCATTTGGTTGACGTTGTTGCACATTGTCACCATTTGCAGTCCTTGAGTCTTCCCCATCCTCAAGCTCCATGTACTCATCACCTATTTCTTTTGTTTGATTTCTTTCCAAGTAATCTTTGTACATATTTTGTTCGTTAAAAATTACATCCCTACTCCTTAAGATTTTACCATCTTCAGGATTCCATAGGCGATACCCAAAGTCACCTTCTCCATAGCCAATGAAGAAACACTTTTTAGACTTTGCATCTAGCTTTGATCTTAGGCTTCTATCTATGTGCATGAAAGCCTCACAACCAAACACTTTGAGAAATGCATAATTCACTGGTTTACCTGTCCATGCCTCTTCTGGAACTCCCCCATCCAATGCCGTTGAGGGTGACTGATTGATTAAGTACACAGACGTACTTACTGCTTCCGCCCAAAGCTCAATCGGTAGGCCTGCATGTAGCCGCATGCTTCGTGCTCGCTCCATGATTGTCCTGTTCATCCTTTCCAAAATCCCATTTTGTTGAGGTATCCTTGGGGTTGTCCTTTGGCTCCGAATGCCATTGCTAGCACAAAAGCTTTCAAAAGGTTGGCTGCAATATTGACCTCCATTGTCGGATCTGAGGCATTTAACCTTGGTACCTGTTTCATTCTCCACAAAGTCTTTCCACCTTTGAAATATGGAAAATACATCGGATTTATTCTTCATGACATAAACCCATGTTTTTCTAGTCGCATCGTCTATGAATGTTACATAGTACAATGAGCCACCAAGTGATGATGTACTTGCAGGACCCCAAACATCAGAATGAACCAACTCAAGTTTTTTATTTTTTCTTTCATTTTCTGATTTTTGAAATTTTACCCTCTTTTGTTTACCATAAACACAATCTTCACAGAACTCTAAGTCCACTTCTTTCAAACTTGGTAGAAGCTTCTTTGTTTGAAGGATTTGCATTCCTTTGGCACTCGTATGCCCAAGTCGATAGTGCCACACCGCATTGTCAACTTCTGTAGTTGCTGCACAAGTTGAAGGTTGCATGCTAACAGTACACAAGTAAAGTGTACCGACATTTTCTCCCTTGGCAACCACCAAAGATCCCTTTGAGATCTTCCACCGTTTGTTTCCGAATGCAATGTTGTGACCTTCATCGTCCAATTGTCCTGTAGAGATCAAATTTTTCCGAAGAGAAGGAACATGCCTAACATCCTTAAGCTTCCATTCATTTTCGTTAGCAGTTTTGACACAAACTGTACCTTTGCCGACAATCTCACAAGCTTCATCATCTCCCAAGTATACATACCCAAAATTACCTTTGGTGTAGTCCTGGAAATGTTGCTTGTGTGGTGTCGCATGGAATGAAGCCCCATAATCTACTATCCAGGAATTAGACACATTGTCTAATGAGAGAATTAGAGCATCTTTCTCTACTTTACCTGCCACATTGGCCTTCGATGTTGACCTGTTGTCTTGAGACTCTCTCTCCTTCTTCTTCTTGGACCAGCAATTCTTCTTGACGTGGCCCTTCTTGCCGCAGTTCCAACATTCAAGAACTGACTTTGTGTGTGACTTGCTCCGTCTTGAGCGATCACGACCCTTTTGGTTTTTGAACCTCTCCTTAGGCCTTCCTCTTGTTTCCACTGACAATGCAGCACTTGATGATTCTCTTGTGCTTCTCCTTCGTATTTCCTCGCTTAGGAGAACACCCACAACATCATCAAACTTAAGAGTATTTGTGACAGAAATAGAATTACTTACAGCCATCACAAGGCTGTCCCAACTATCCGGTAGAGATGATAGTATAAGGAGAGCTCGCACTTCGTCATCGAAATTGATTTTCACCGATTGAAGTTGACTTATGTTTGTGTTAAAGTCATTTAGGTGTTCTGCAACTGAACCATTCTCTGCCATCTTTAGATTGAACAAGCGCTTCATAAGAAATACCTTATTGGATGCCGATGGTTTCTCATAGAAGTCGTCAAGTGACTTCATCAAGTCCTCCGTGGTCTTCATCTCCGAAACATTGAAGGTCACCGTTGACGCCAAGCTTAACCGGATTGTTCCCAGTGCCTTTCGATCAAGGACAATCCATGCTTTATCTGCCATTGTTGCGGGCTTCTTCGCAAGACCGCCTAGTGGCAAATAGAGGTCCTTCTGGTAGAGATAGTCTTCAATCTGCATCTTCCAATGTTGGTAGTTTTTGTCGTTGAACTTCTCAATCTTGAGCTTCCCTTCCTCCACCATAACTCCCTCTCAATTCAAGGAATCCTTTCCTTGAGATAATTTAGCTACGAGCAAACCTTGCTCTGATACCAGTTGTTAGGAAATAAGACGTAGCTAGATAGATAATTGAGTAGATTACTTAATGGAGAGAGACAGATTTACATACACGAGATTAGAGAGAGAGAGAGAGAGAGAGAGAGAGAGAGAGAGAGAGAGAGAGAGAGAGAGAGAGAGTACACACGATATACGTGGTTCACCCAATGTGGGCTACGTCCATGGGAAAGCAGCCACTCAATGGCTTTAGTACTTCAAAACAAGAAGTAGTTTACAAAGGGATTATACCCTTAATGGAGCTCTCGTCTTGCTTCACTCTCACCACCTCACACTCACCTTGTTGCATCAACTTCACACTATATAATGTGTGTAGAAATGGCCTCCTTTTATAGGCCAAAAGGGTTGCCCTCTCTCATGAGAGGCAGCCATGTGTAGCCGCCCTTGTGTAGATAAGTACAAATCGGACCCTCCAATCCGCCCATGTGTGACCGCCCTTGAGAAGACAAGTCCGCTTTTGAATTCGGCCACCGGCCACCGGCCATTGACTTCCGACCACTGGCCAACCGACGGTTGTTTTCTGACCACTTTTCGGCCGTCGTCCGACCATAATATTCCGGCGAGGGAAAAAAAAAGTCCCGGAGGCCCCTAAAGTTGCCCCTGATTTTTGGCCGTGAAAATTTTGGTTTCCGGCGAGTGATTTTCCTTCACGCACGATGGCTTCTCCTCATAATGGGGGCCTTACAAATGTGCGCTTTTACCACAGAAAATTACAAGGGTAAATAAGGCTCCATACTTAACAATTACAATGTCTTGATCAACTATCCTTATTTGATGATAGCCACTTTTTAGGTCCATCCTACTGAAGTAGGTCGATCCTTGTAGCTTATCAAATAGGTCTTCTACCCGTGGAATGGGAAACCTATTCTTGATAGTGATCCTATTTAGTGCTCTATAGTTGACACACATACGATATGTGCCGTCTTTCTTTTGCACTAATAGCACACGTGAGCAAAATGGAGATGAGCTAGGTCTAACCATGCCCTTCTCAACTAACTCATGCACTTGCCGCATAATCTCCTCTTGTTGAGCTTGAGAAACCCTATAAGGAGGTTTGTTAGGCGGTGAACTTCCTGGAAGAAGTTCAATTGCATGGTCATCATTACCTCGTTTAGGAGGTAGCTCACAAGGGATGTCGTCAATAAAAACATCTTGAAACCCCTTGAGAAAATTGGATAACTCTAATTCCTTTTGGTTGCTTTTATTTTCTTTTGCTAAAGCATTAGGTTCATTTTGAGAATCTTTAACAAAAATCATGTACACGGAAATAGACCTCTTTATTGACTTGTTGAAAGCTGGTGTATGTAAAATGGGGATAGTGTTACCCATTTCCTTAGCATCTATATACATGTCTTTTTCCCTGAACTTAAAGGAGATTCTCCTTTGAGGAAATTTAACATCGGCAGCCAGGCGGTCAAACCATGGTGCCCCTAGGATTACATCCTCATGCTTGAGAGGAGAGATAAAGAAGTCATCTTTGTCCACATAGCCTTGGACATGAAGCCTCAATTTCCCGATTAAGGGAGTGACTGAAGCTTCTTGCCCCTTGAAGGCACTGTCTGCGGGTAGGACATCTCCCATCTCGTAGGATTGTATGCCTAGCTTGGTGGCCAACTCTATAGATATAAAATTGTGAGTAGAACCAGGGTCAAAGAGAATAAAAGCATCATGTTCTCTTACCTTTCCCCAAGCATGGCATAGAGGAGATCCTTTGTGATGAGTTTGGTGAGTCTCCTCCTCTTGGATTTCAACCAAGGAAGCTCTAGGAGGATCTTGGCGGTTGTTCTTTTGGGGACAAGCGCGGTACACATGCCCTTGTTCGCCGCACTTGAAACACCGGTTATCCTTGCGATAACGCTCAAGCTCTTCAGGAGAGAGTTTGTTCTTACCTTTGTAAACTCCCTTCTCTTTAGCTTTGTTGGAGTTGCCCTTAGGAGACTTTTGGACATTGTCCTTCCCCTTAGGCTCATTGGAACCCTTGTTTTCCATGGGCTTATTATTTCTTTTAGCCCTTGTTTGGAAATTGATTCGAGAGGCCACCATAGTATGGCGTATTACCGCCGATATGGTACGTGGCCTTTAGGAGTTGACATACTCCGCCATGTCTTTGGTTAAGCCTGCACAAAATTGTTGCTTTTGCTCTCCAAAATCCAACTTTTTAATTTAAACTAATCAAGTGAGCATATCTACAATGCCGATACTCATGTGTATTTGATGTGGCATAGATCATTTGATTGCCCAATGTCCTAATAATCCAAATGTACCAAAGATAACACCATTGAATTTAATTGAGGTTACTGAGGATCCAACACAAAGTATGCCTGTGGTACCAGTAAATTTACTCACACGATCGATGCTTTAAAACCAAAATTATATCCTTGAAGAAAGAGACATAGCATCAGTTGCCTAATCCTAGAAGACAAAGAAAACACAAAGGAAGAGATCGCAAAAAGCAACGAATTCAGACCCCAGTTCAATGACCAACATAGGGACTAGTGACAACCCTGTATATTTGAACGACACTAAAGAGGATTTTGATTCGAGTGAAACCATGGAAATTAAAACTACCACTAGGAAAGAAACAAACAAGAAAGATTGTCATGAGCCACAATGACTAGGACCCAAGAAGAAGATAGGAACTTACCCAAACCCTACAGAGGAGATCAAGTGAGTCCAAAAATTAAGGAGTTTGGTAGAGAAGACCCAAAGGGATCTAGAGCTAGCATGTAGGCAAATCCAGATTACCGACACAAAGTCCATAGATCACTAGCCATACCTAGTGTTATCCAAGAAGAAAGTGACTTTAAGTCAGGGGAAAGTGGACGTACTCCCTTCTTGTTGGAGAGAATGTTTACAGAGGGTCTACCTGACCCTATCAAAGAAATGGAGATCCCATCTTCCCCATGTCAAGGGACTAAAGCCCAAAAGGTGTCGTTAATATTTCCAAATTGATGGATTTCATGGCTTCAAAAGTTAGAACCACCATCATGCCATATAATACCACCATCATGCCCAAATTATATGGAGACCCCGAGCTATTCTTAGCTCTTTGAACTTTCCTCAATGGAGAACTAAAAGTTAGGCTACCACAATTTGCATAGATGAATGGAGCTAGGGAGGTGCCAATAGAGGAGGACACTTAGATCCACAACCCAGATCCACAACCCAACCTAGATGAGAACTCTATTGTTGAAATACATGTTAACAAGTTGGGACAATGCTTTGAAGGCGATGAAGTCAATGCAACCATACCAATCACTACCAAGGGATTATCTATGAAGAGAATCCTTGATGGTGGTGCTGGGGTTAGCATTGTGACTAAAAATTGATGGGAAACTATGGGAAGACCTCACCTTGGGACCACAAAAATAGTGGTAAAGATGGCCAATGGGACTATTGTTAAGCCTATTGGGATGCTATAACATCTCAAGATCAAGGTATTTGGACACAAAATAAGGAATACCTTCATTGTTATGGATTTCTCCAAGCACACTATGTTATCTGAGATGACCTTAGGAAGTCCTTTCATGAGGTAAGCAAAACGGTGCATGACTGGTCTAAAAACCATGTCTACTTGCAGTTCCAAGATTTTGTCATTCGAGTTGATCTTGTAATTGGTCGGCACATCCTCTAGGAAACAAATTTATAATGGATCATAGATCTGAGAACACTGATGTTGGGAAAGATTTTCCTTATATGGATGTTCTACCTGGGATGACTGAGTCTGACAATGTGGATTGGGCCCACCTAGCAGCAACCATAGACACTTGGGGAAATAGGGGAATGACTTGGTTGGATAACACCTAAGGGGGATGAAATGATACCATTCATACCTTTAAAAATGATAAGAGCAATGCATATAGCTTCTGATAAGACCCATCACAATATAACAAGGAAAACATACAAATGGGTCCCTAAAACTTCTTTAGCGACCATTTCTGACGCTAAAAAATGGAAACCTTGTAAGAAACACCCTGCTCGTTCCAAGAAATATAAGAAAATGTTGTGTTGGATTGGTAAACGACTATTGGAGGCCCAAGGCTACTATGAAGGGTATGATCAAATCTAGGTGCCAATTTGTAAACTGTGTTCTTACCTATCATCTGACCCATGTGAGACAAACCTTGTAAGCCGATTGAAGATCATGGGAAAGGAAAGAGCACAGAACACTACACACATGATCCAGAGCTAGTTTGGGTACCCAAGCGAGAAAGGCTTGTTTCGCTTAGCTCAACCATAGAAAAAACAAATGAAGCTTCTTGCTCTTCATGTAGTTCATATATGGAAATAGAAGCTTCGACACAACCTCCACCTCCCATTGTACATATCCATACAAACAAGAAAGAGTTTGCACCTCCCGTTGTAAGTTCACCACCTACAACAACATTGCAAATGAAATCATGAAAGAGTACCTTACCACCCTTGCAACTAGATGAAATGCCTAGGGCAATTGAAAACTATTGGTCAAAGTCTTTACCCATAACAACTTGGAACAATTGGTTTCAAAAGGTGACGACATCATTCCAAAAGGTATGATCTACCCAAGGAAGGGGGGAGTGTTTGCTGATATCCATCATTCACTTGCTCCCCTTTTAACCTTCCTCCCTAACCTCTCAATTTCCTAATCTTAGGGAATGTATATATAAAGCCTTATACTCACCAAAAAAAAGAAAAAGTAAAAGAGCAAGATCCACCAAACAAAAATCTGGAAACCTACAAGTTCTATATATGACACAAAGTCATAAAAGCACATTATTCACAAGGATACAAACTTTTGACACGACCCTTATAATATTTGCACTCTAACCATCATCTATCTGTGTGTACAAATATGTCTAGTATGCTAGAGTCATCCACTCCTACCTTGGGTGAGAGGTACACTGTTTACTTTTCATAAGTGTTTCACATAGTCTACTCGATGCTTGCATGTGAATGGGATTTGGTAGATACACTAGCGTGTGAGAGGAATTTTGAGTTAAAATGGCTGATACGTCTCTTGACCATGACTGATCCATACTTAGGCGATTAGGTTAGGGTCCCTTATGTTATTTGAATGTGTTCAATATAGGTTGGCGCCTCTTCCCACTGATGTGCCTCCTAGAGGTATTCTTTGTGTTTTCTAGTGTGTACATGAACGTGTTGCCATTGTAAGGATTTTGGAATTCATGGAATCTTTCTCTCATTCACTCTCCAAATTGAGTGCAATCACCAACAGGAACATGTGTTTCTTGTTCATTAGCATTGCCCCTTGTCTTTGTTTTTTTATCCATGTTTGTTTGCTTTAAATGTGATTAGTAGAACAATATTCATCACATTTTCTTAGATTAAACATTAGATCCTATATAACTTTTTGTCATAATCCTTTGTCTAGGTTAAAAAATCAAGGAGTCTGACTAAGCTAGTTTGACCAGCTAGTTAGGCGTTAGAGATCTTCTCTTAATACCATAGAGAATGCCTTCCTAATAATCAATGGTTACTTTAGGCTCTTAATCCGATTTAGGCAGCATTGTGTGCAATGTACTAGGGCTTTCAAGTGGGCTTAGTCCCTATTGACCTTTAGCTTAAGTATTATAAAGGGAGTTTACTAGTGTGAAATGAGGCTGGGGAGGGTAACAATGTTATATGACCCCCCAAAGTTACAAAATTAAAATGCTGAAAACGAACAAACAAAAAATTCAAAAGTGCCATAATGTAAAATCTGAAGCTGGAAGACAAATCCTAGCTTGATTTGGTACTTCACTCACATGTATCGCCTATGGTACTAGAGCCCTAGAGGTTCCCAATGAGGGCGCTTTTCCTCGAAAAGCAAAAAACCCAAGGCATACAAAATAAGCACACACTTTAAAATTGAATCAATGTGAACAAACTTTGAGGGGTCAAAGAAAAGGGAATAAGTCAAGCGATGATTTCATGAGCAATTCCTTTTATCATAGTTTAACTACAAGGTCTTCTAGGTATAGCCTCTAGTCAGCCCTCGAATATGAAATACTTTGCTCTCGCGATTAAACAACTTAATTGACCAGAGAAAATTGAGAAGCTTGCCCATGGTATTAATAGTTGACCTCTAGTGCCTCTCGACCGTTAAATTAGCGACTCCAAACTTGTTTATTTTTTGATCTTTACAACTGCTTATGCATTTGTATATATTACAATTTAATGTTTTACTGACTGCTAACAAATTGTTTAATATTCTGTTATCAATCAATTTGTATGCCTACAATTGCGTATGATTTTTTAATGTATATGAAAATGCAATTACATTGCCAATTTTGGCCGATTTTATAGTGATGAAGAAGGCTAAGGATATTCAATGTCGGACGCTCTTCCACCTTGACGAACGGGTTTCATCTCAATAGCTTCCCATGACGGAATCTACATTAGGAAGGGGGGCATGTTAATCGACAACAGAGACCCTTTTTAGTGATTTCATTACAAGCGACAGTGGAGTCAGCACCGAGTGAATAGGAGACTTAGTGACTGCCCAACACTCCCCATCGCTTGGTGTTGATCTTGGTGTTAAAGTCATTGTAAGCAATAGTGGAGTCAACACCGAGCGAATAGGAGGCTTGGTGACTACCCAACGCTGCCCATCACTTGGTGCTGACCTTGGTGTTAAAGTCATTATTACAAGCGACAGTGGAGTCAGGACTGAGGGAATAGGAGGCTTGGTGGCTGCCCAACGCTTCCCGTCGCTTGGTGCTGACTTTGGCAAATGGGCATCGTCCTAGTTAACATCCACAGATATCACATTGTTTTGAGTCAGGGAACGGGCTTGTTGGTCCTATAGGTGCTTGGGTGATCACCGATGAGAGGCGCACCACATATCTCATTTGATACTATTTTTACTTTGATCGGTCACTGTGGACGCCCATATGTGAATGGGTTAAACTCTTATAAAAGGTCTATTTTTTTTATCTTTACAACTACTTATGCATTTGTATATATATTACAATTTAATGTTTTATTGACTGCTAACAAATTGTTTAATATTTTGTTATCAATAAATTTGTATGCCTACAACTGCATATGCTTTTTAAATGTATATGAAAATGCAATTACAATGCCAATTTTGGCTGATTTTACAATGATGAAGAAGGCTAAGGATATTCAATCTCGGACGCTCTTCCACCTCGATGAACGGGTTTCATCTCAATAGCTCCCCATGACGAAATCTACATTAGGAAGGCGGGCATGTTAATCAACAACAGAGACCCTTTTTAGTGATGTCATTACAAGCGACAGTGGAGTCAACACCGAGCGAATAGGAGGCTTAGTGACTGCCCAACACTCCCCATCGCTTGGTGTTGATCTTGGTGTTAAAGTCATTACAAGCAATAGTGGAGTCAACACCGAGCGAATAGGAGGCTTGGTGACTACCCAACGCTCCCCATCGCTTGGTGTTGACCTTGGTGTTAAAGCATTATTACAAGCGACAGTGGAGTCAGCACTGAGCGAATAGGAGGCTTGGTGACTGCCCAACACTCCTTGTCGCTTGGTGCTAACCTTGACAAATGGGCATCGGCCTAGTTAACATCCACGGATATCACATTGTTTTGAGTTAGGGACCGGGCTTGTCGGTCCTATAGGTGCTTGGGTGATCACTGATGAGAGGCGCACCACATATCTCATTTGATACTATTTTTACTTTGATCGGTCACTGTGGACGCCCATATGTGAATGGGTTAAACTCTTATAAAAGGTCTATTTTTTAAATCTTTACAACTACTTATGCATTTGTATATATTACAATTTAATGTTTTATTGACTGTTAACAAATTGTTTAATATTATGTTATCAATCAATTTGTATGCCTACAACTGCATATGCTTTTTAAATGTATATGAAAATGCAATTACAATGCCAATTTTGGCTGATTTTACAGTGATGAAGAAGGCTAAGGATATTCAATCTCGGACGCTCTTCCACCTCGACGAACGGGTTTCATCTCAATAGCTCCCCATGACGGAATCTACATTAGGAAGGGGAGCATGTTAATCAACAATAGAGACCCTTTTTAGTGATATCATTACAAGCGACAGTGGAGTCAACACCGAGCGAATAGGAGGCTTAGTGACTGCCCAACACTCCCCATCGCTTGGTGTTGATCTTGGTGTTAAAGTCATTACAAGCAATAGTGGAGTCAACACCGAGCGAATAGGAGGCTTGGTGACTACCCAACGCTCCCCATCGCTTGGTGCTGACCTTGGTGTTAAAGTCATTATTACAAGCGACAGTGGAGTCAGCACTGAGCGAATAGGAGGCTTGGTGACTGCCCAACACTCCTTGTCGCTTGGTGCTGACCTTGGCAAATGGGCATCGGCCTAATTAACATCCACGTATATCACATTGTTTTGAGTCAGGGACCGGGCTTGTCGGCCCTATAGGTGCTTGGGTGATCACCGATGAGAGGTGCACCACATATCTCATTTGATACTATTTTTACTTTGATCGGTCACTGTGGACGCCCATATGTGAATGGGTTAAATTCTTATAAAAGGTCTATTTTGACCTAAAATCCTCATTCTTGGAGGTGTAAGCTAAGAAGTGCTCTTGCTCCATCTCTATCTCCTTCTCCTTCGTGTGCTCACGTGTGTATGTGTGTGTGTGTGTATGCTAGAGAGAGAGAGAGAGAGAGAGAGAGAGAGAGAGAGAGAGAGAGAGAGAGAGAGAGAGAGAGAGAGAGAGTAATCGAGCATTGAGGCGGCGAGGCAGGGGAGTGCGGCATCGACGACGGATCCCTCTTTTTTGCAGCACAAGATCCTTCATGATGGAAGTATTGAGCGGTCAGTGACACATCATTGTTTCTTTGAGCTTGCTAGGACTCTCTAGTTGTGTGCTTGTAGCCTTTGAGGCTTGCACATAGTGCAAAGGCAAGTTCCCAGCCTTCGACACGTGTGGCAAAGCGCACATAGACTCATGAAATTTGTTATTTGGTTTGGTGTTGAAGTCGAGGACCAGCTCATGCCAAATTTGATTGGTCAAAAAAGGCCATTTACTTATTTATTCATTTTTGCATAAATTCAACATTGTAATTCATAAATTTGGGCAAAATTTGATCTTATCGAAAACGATTTGAACTTAATGAGAGGCTCTATAGCTTCATCCACCACATTTTTGTAATAATTATCTCTTTCAAGCTAATATCCAATTTTAACCCTGGGTATATAAGCCAAAAGCTTGTACTTATTAAGGATTAAATAACTATTGAGCTTACGTGGTGAAGCATACACCTACACTGGTGCGTTCACTACTCATTGTACAAGTGAGCATTTCTAATAAAACTTCTTGTGTTACTTCCTCTCACTCTCAGCATTCTTGTACATGTCTTGTGTGTTGTGCATGATTATGTGTGTTGCTTCCTCTCACTCTTAGCATCTTGTACATGTCTTGTGTGTCGTGCTTGAGTGTGTGTTTTGTTGTGCTTGAGTGTGTGTGTGACACAGTGAGTGGTTTTAGCTCTAGGTTGTGCTTTTTTTCTCACTGTGAGTTTTTAATGGTTTTCTAAGTGAAACTAAGCATGAACCAAGGTAAGTAACCCTAGGAGAGGCGAACTGACCCCTCATTCGTCATTTTGGTGAAGGTAAGAGATGGCAACGGTCGCGGTTGCTCACCTACCTGTCAATGAATTTTACAAGTTTAGTTGTTAGGAACCTATTGCCCATGGTCTAGACACCCCTAATCTCAAGTTTCATGTTATTTTGAGTTCACCGTAGAGACCATTAGAGTGATAGATAGACCATGTAGGAGACTTAGACATTATCGATTTAGTTGCTTCCTCACTTGCGAGTGACACCTTTCTCCTCAATGATTTTTCATTAGGACATTGCATTCGACGTTTCCTTGCACTAGTTTGGTTAGCTATGTCCTTAGATTGACATATTTATGTTGGTTTGTGTTCTTGCTAGGCTACTCCATCCGATCACGGCGGCATACCAACATTGGCATCATTGTTAGGGATGTAGGACTGACACTAGCAGAGGAGGTTGCAGTGAGGTTCTTTACCCATCAACTGAGTGTTACAATTTTGTGTTTTGTTTATATCTTACTTAGGGAGAGTCAATGAGGCTTGCTGATTTCTCAGGTAGATCAAGGAGCCGTGCATTCTCCTTTGGCATGCCTTTAGGCTAGGAGATTCTAGTTGATTGGTTTTGTGCTTTAGAATGGAGTCCAAACTTGAGTATTAGAAGATAGGTTTGGTCATTGCGGTAAGTTGGTGTTTGGTGGCTACAGACATCCTTCCATCACGTCATTTTTCTTGCTTTCATACTTTTTTCATTGCATTTTGTGCATCATTTGTTTCCCTTTTGTTCTAGGAGTAGTGTTAAGTAGAAAATCAGTTTTGGTGTTGCATAAGTTCGATACAAAATTGTCTTGATGCAATACCATAGCCCGAGATACCATAAGTGGCCAAAAATCTCAAAAGTGAGCAAAAGCTAGAGATTTAGATGTTGGAATTAGGGTTGCAGAGAAACACACACAGCTTGGAGAAGACAAAGGAAGCTCAAGGCACACAATAGAGAGTGTGTTACTTAGTGTGCAATGGAAAGATAGATAGCCCTAGAGTGATGGGCGTATATACAATGCTCGAGGGAAAAAACCTCCTATAGAGGGAAAAAATGGCTCAGTATATGGTAACAAATCCCCCCTGGAGTGATGCGGTGAACGAGAGCTGGCACATGAGTAAAGGGAAGTGCCATGCCCCTGAGGACATGATCAGTCCACAAAGGGGAGTAAGCCCAAAGCTTTGTGGAAAGCTTCAAGCTTCTCACAAGTCATTGCCTTTGTGAAAAGATCTGCAAGGTTGTCCTGTGTAGGCACATAAGCCAAGATGATCTCTCCTACTAAGAGCCTCTCCCTGACATAGTGGTAATGCACCTCAATGTGCTTTGTGCGAGCATGAAAAACTGGGTTCCTCACAACAACTGCCAATGTGCTTTGACAGCTAGTGTAGATAGTGTTGGACAGGACAAATGCACCTCAATGTGCTTTGTGCGAGCATGAAAAACTGGGTTCCTTGCAATTGCCAATGTGCTCTGATTGTTAGTGTAGATAGCGTTGGCAGTGTCCTGTCCAACACCCAAATCAGCCATAAGGCGTCTGAACCATACACACTCAACCGTAGCTGTGAAGACTGCCCTGTACTCGTCCTCACAACTCGAAGTGGCCACAGTAGATTGCTTCTTGCTCAACCATGATATACATGAACTGCCAAGAATGAAACAAAAACCACTTGTGGACACTCACGTGCCAAAACAACCAGCCCAATCCGAGTCCGAAAAAGCATGTAAGTCTGGTAGAAATGATCCCCCCTTAGGATAAAACAAGCCAAGATGTAAAGTGCCACTAAGGTAGTGGAAAATCCTCTTGACAGCCTGTCAATGCTTAGAACCTGGGCTATGCATAAATCTACTGACCTGTGAGATTGCAAATTGAATATTTGGCCTCGTGTTGCATACATAAATGAGGCAGCCAACAACAGTTATATAAAGAGTGACATTAGCAGGATCACCAGCATCATGTATACTCAACTTCAAACCTGTTTCCATGGGAGTGGCAATAGGTTTGCAATCCTCAAGTCCAAACTTACATAGCAATGTCTCTATGTAACTTTTCTGACATAAGGCAATACCACCATCACACTGCTTAAACTGTATACCCATGTAATGATGCAACATCCCCAAATCTTTCATCTTAAAAGTAGCATTCAAATCAGCCTTAAATTCAGCAATATGTCTCTCATTTGGTCCAGTGATTAGCAAATCATCGATATAAAGAACCACAATGAGAAGTACATCACCCTCACGCTTTACATACAATGTGCTTTCTGTTGGACTGTTACGAAAACCTCGTTTGAACAAATGAGTGTTAGCTTTCTCATACCAAGCACAAGGAGATTGCTTCAATCCATACAAAGCCTTCTTACATCTGCACACTTTGTCCTCTTGTCCTTTTATGACAAAATCGCGAGGCTGCGTTACATAAACTTCCTCAAATATGTCACCATTCAAGAAAGCACTAACAATGTTTGATTGATGTACATCCGAACCAAAATGAGTTGCCAATGCAAAGTAGTCATACGACAAGTGGGAGAAAAAGTCTCTTCATAATCTATGCCTTTTTGCTGTGCATAACCCTTTGCAACAAGTTGAGCCTTATGGCGATCGATCTCACCATCTAGCTCGCGTTTCAACTTGTAAACCCACTTCGTACCTATGGCCTTTTTGCTAGGAGGCAAATCACATAAAGTCCATGTGTCATTTTCTATAAGTGCATCATATTCTGATTGCATGGCAGCCATCCGATTTTTTGAATTTTGTGCTTCATCAAAAGATAGAGGCTCCTCAACATCATGTAAGCTAGACACAACCAAAGCATAACAATCTAATGCATAAGATGCATGGCGAGAGCCTGAACGAGTAAGACTAGACAAAGGTGCATCCAATTTACTGTCACGCAAAGTGTGCCCAGCCATTTGTGCATACCTCTAGCCTGCTCATTTTCAGCCCTTTCCTCATCAAGTACATCATGTACATCTGCATTAGTAATAGGTTGATCTGTAACATTTTCAGAAACCCTTATAGGCTATACATTTGTCTCATTGGAACTTACATTTGTATTTCCACCACTGAAAAGAGGCAACAAAGTGTCATAAATGTCCTGTGAGCTTACATTCTCTAGTACATGACAACAAGCGCAGAACAAAATCTTCCACAAACACTACATCCCATGAAACTAGAATATGTTTTGTTTGCGGATGATACAACCTGTAACCTTTACTTTCAGCATTATAACCAACAAAAATACATTTGACAGCCTTATCATCCAATTTTCTTTGCTGTCTTTGTGGCACCAAAGCATATGCCAAACAACGAAAAACACGCATGTGCTCAATAGAAGGCTTTCTATCATGCCATGCTTCATATGGAGTAATAGACTGCAAAGCTTTTGTAGGACACCTGTTTAGTACATAAGTGGCACACATGATGGCCTCAAGCCAAAAAGAATGCGGCAAAGCTTGACTTTTGACCATACATCGTGCCATTTCCGTAAGTGACTTGTTTTTCCTCTCAACAACACCATTTTGCTGAGGTGTATAAGGCACTGTACATTGGTGTTTTATCCCACGACTAGCCAGAAATGCATTGAATTCATGAGACATATACTCCACCCCTCGATCGGAACGGAGGGTGCCCATAGTACATTCCGAGACATTTTGAACCATAGCCAGAAATTATTTGAAGACATAAAAACTTCGGACTTCGCTTTAAGTAGAAATACCCATGCATGCCTGGACTAATCATCAATAAAAGTCACGAAGTAAAGGTAATTTCCCAAGGACGGAGTTTGCATGGGCCCACAAACACCACTATGCACAAGCTGCAACCTGCATGTGGCCCGAACTGAACCATCCTTTGGAAACTTAGAACGCTGTATCTTACCCAAAATACAGCCTTCACAAACATGTTTGACAGGTGCTTCAAGAGGCGGCAAAGAGGCAACCATATCAGATTTTTGCAAATGCAGCAAACTGGCAAAATTCAGATGACCAAAACGTGCATGCCAAAGTTTTGCATCTGAAATAGCCCTTGAATCTGCAATAGCATTTGCAAGATTTTGTCCACACTTGTCATACAAAGTGAGATTATATAGCCCACGACACAAAAGGCCAGATGCAACAATTTCATCACCAAAATTGGGATCATGAACTGTACATCTGTCATCCCATTAGCAGCAATAAGCACAATCTTTCCAACTCCCTGAACTGGATAAGAGGCATTGTTGGCACAAGTGACAGAATTCCCATGAGGGACAGACTCGAGAGAGGTAAACAATTCACGATGTGAGGTTATGTGCTTTGTAGCACCACTGTCGAAATACCACACATGTGAATCTACAGTAACTGACAAGCATGCATCATGGACAACAAAATTCTAAGTGCACTCTCTGCTAAAAGCTCTCTCTGCATCAACATCAGCATCACAGTCTCCTTTCACAGAAGACTCAACAATGGCTGCACTTGTAGTGGAACCAGCATGTGCAGTGGAACCACCCTCTTTCTTTTTAGCCTCTTTGGCCTTCAACTTAGGACACTGCTTGATCAAGTGATCATTAGCTTTACAATAATGGCAACGCATCTTCTTTTTGCCTTATCACCAAAATTGCCAGACAAAGTGCTGCCAGCAAAAGCATTAGGAACATAAGTTTTGCCACTCGCAGCAGAACCATAAGAAGTGGATGCATTGCTGTTACCACCCTTTCTTTGAGAAGAATTAAAATCCCATTCAACTGCACGTTGTCTAGTTCTGTTTTTTTTGGAAAGTGACTCTTGAAACAACAATGTGCATAATGCATCAAACTTGACAACTTTTGGATTTCCTTGGGTCATAAGTATCCAAGTACTAGGAAAAGTCTGGTAAGGATCTGGTAAGGCATCAAGAATAGTCCGCACAAGGGAACTGTCTGAAATGACTTCACCCACAGAAATAAGTTGCTCATTAATATCCTTGACACTAGCAAGGAAAGTGTCCATATCATCTTCCTCATGCATAATCTTTGACTCCAGCTCTTTACGCAACAAAGCAATTTTAGCCTCATTGCGACTTGCATAAAGACCAGCCAATATATCCCTAGCCTGTTTTGCAAATTTTGCTGAACGAATGTGAGGAAAAATGGTGCGCTTCACAACAATGCAATCAATGCATGAGTCTACGCATCCTTTAAATCCCAACGAGATTGTTCTGCCGTAGGCAAAACAACTCTAATAGCA
This sequence comes from Adiantum capillus-veneris, assembly GCF_014529385.1. Classification (NCBI taxonomy): domain Eukaryota; kingdom Viridiplantae; phylum Streptophyta; class Polypodiopsida; order Polypodiales; family Pteridaceae; genus Adiantum; species Adiantum capillus-veneris. The sequence continues at coordinate 7,304,021 of NC_140949.1, forward strand.
GCAATCCTTGCAGCAAGACCTGCAACATCCTCAACATCGCCTACATCCTCAGAACCAGGACGTACATCAATGCCCTGCACAATATTCCAGACGCCCTTTGACACAAGAACGTGTTGCATCATATAAGCCCACATAGGGTAATTGTCCCCATCCAACCTGTCCTTAGCAGCAAACATCTTGAAGACATCTGTGTTGTTGTCAGCCATGGTAAATGTTGCACCTGATGTGAAAAGTGCCCAAAGATAGGAGAAACGGAGCGGGAACAACACGTGCTATATAGCACAAACCGTAGAAGACTCTAAGGCACCTGTTATGCAAAAAAACGGCACTGACAGAAATTCTGCACAAAATGACAAAATTGCCTGTGCAGACCTGCCTGTAGTGGAAACGAGGGCCAAAATGAGCCCGAATCAGAAATCTGAGCAGACTAAGCTCTACGACCTGACCCAAAATATTTTTCGACCTATGAATGCTCACCAAAGCTCACTGAAATCGGAGAAAGTGTGCAGGCGTGTGCTGGAGCAGCTTACGACTAAGCCCGGGAGGACGCAACTTGCTCTGATACCAATTGTTGGAATTAGGGCTACGGAGAAATGCACACAGCTTGGAAAAGACGAAGAAAGCTCAAGGAACACAATAGAGAGTGCGTTACTTAGTGCGCAATGGAAAGATAGATAGCCTTAGAGTGATGGGCGTATATACAATGCTCGGGGGAAAAAACCTCCTAAAAAGGGAAACAATGCCCCAACGGTCCTAGTGTGTTCACACACATCACTACGACATGTATATGGTAACATTAGATTGGAAAATTAGAGAATGCATGTTTGGATATTGGCACCTCTTAGGAAATAGGATGTAGTTAGGCTAGCTTACTTAATTGAGATTGTTCATGTGCAATTTCTTTAAGCATAGGTACAACGCTGACTATTTTACACTTACCCCTACTCCTAATAAAATACTCCTCCTAATGGCTCCAAAAA